>NW_023425346.1:21660971-22285971 GCF_014108415.1 Molossus molossus
ACGAGATACCTGGGCCTGGAAGATACTCTGGGCCACAGAGTGGCAAGGATGAAGGAAAGGACAAAGGAATCTGAGACATTATTCCTGCTATCAAGTTGTTAAATCAACACCAGAAGGTACCGTACTCAAGACTATTTTATTCCTTGAGAAAAATACACCCCTCTTCATTTGCATTTCTGTAACTCAAGTTTTCATTTATTTGCAGCTTAAGGCTTATCTACCTTTTAGAGACAGAAACAGGTAAGCCCAGCATCAGTGGTATTATGTCTAATGCATGTCATCATGTAAACACAGGGCATCCCTGTCCCCAAGACTGGTCATGTCATCCATGGATCTCAAACTCATGGCATCTCACAAATGGTAAACATCAATCTCATCATCTTTTCAACTTAAAAACACTATTTTTGATTAAAAAACACTCTTATTTCAGAGACAATTTTAGTCTCATAAAGGAAGAAGGAGTTAAGTACAAACTTGGGAACATATAATCAAGTTCTAATATTAAGAGCTAGAAGAAAACTTAATATAAATGTAATTTCAATCTTGAGAAAACGATACTGATCACCCTGGCCGGTTTGGCTCAGCGGTTAGAGCGTCGGCCTGAGGTCCAGAGAGACCCAGGTTTGGTTCCCGCTAAGGGCGCGTACCTTGGTTGCAGTTTGTCCCCGGCCCTGGTCGGTCGTGTGGGTGGCAGCCACTCGATGTGTTCCTTTCACATCGATGTTTCTCTCTCCCTCCCACTCTACCTGAACAAAAAATGGAAAAATGTCCTCCGGTGAGGATAAAAAAAAAAAGAAAAGAAAACGATACTGATCAATGTCCAGTGACGCCAAATAAATGTCACTATTCAATAAGAAAGCTATTTCTAGTCCTGGCCGGCTAGTTCAGTTGGTTAGAGCATCATCTAAATCTCTAAAAAAAAAAAAAAATCAATAAAAATATTTTTTTTAAAAAGAATGCCATTTCTATATGGATCTTGGTCTTTTGCTGTCAGTAGAATTGTAAATTGTCATTCAATTGTACAAATTTTATTTATTAACTCATGCTTCAAAAAAAAACCAAACAAATTATAACTACAGGTAGAGTATTTGCTGGCTTGTATTGAGAAAAAAATAAAGTTTATTCTTTTGATAAATTAAGAAATAATTTACAATATGCAGGGTATTGTAACAAGTATTATACATCCTATGAAATAGGAAAATTAACTACTCATTACCACATATTTTATTACATATTTATTTATAAAGATTTAGAAGCCCTCCAGTGTTCAACCATTACTAGTTTTCTCTTCCTCCTACCCTCAGTTTTAGAGTCAGAATTATGTAAAGGAGGAGGAAAGGGAATCAGATGCATTTGCTTGACTTACAGAGAAAGAAAGTGGATTTAAAATATTCTTTGCTGAATCATATAGAGTGAATAAATTATGGAGGAAAGAGTTGGCTTCTATAACTTCTAATTAATTTGTTTCATTCAATGTGTGATATTGCTCTCAAGTTTTCTAAAATTGCCTATTTTAAGTATCATTATAGCATCCATTGTAGAACATATTCAAAATAAGGCTCTGGGGGGAAATAGCATGCTTGTTTTTTAAGACTATTTTACTGACATCTGTGAATAGAAATATACTTGCAAACGTGAATTTGGAAGAATTGATGCACCCATGAATATGTTAAGGGAGTTCTGTAATTTCTTTCTCACTTTGGGAATTGGAGAGTCATGTAATGTGTGTCTTATAAATTTTGTAAATTGAAATTAACTAGAAATAGTGATTAAGGGTTACAGTTAAATGTGAATTCTCTCTGTTATTTGTAAGCTCTAAGAAAGAAAAACGTAAATGCCTCTATTTCTGAGGTTCTAAGCAAATGTTTCCAAGGCAGGAAAACAGTCTGTATAGCTATCCATCTTTTTAAAACATCTTCCTGGTCATGTGTATGCATTAACAAAAAAAATTTATGAAGAGCTCTGTACAGTAGAATATCCCAGGACTGACTTACCCCTGCTTCTTCTGGCCATGATTAACAATGCTTCAGCAGGATGTGTATCTATCTGCCAGATATCACTCATCTTAACACGAGTCAAGATAACATTCGGAGAATTATAAAGTCCAGAAATCTGTGACTTGAAAGGGATCTATTTTAGAGCTATCTCTGCAGTTTATTTACAGGAGGCTGAACTGATCGAGTGAAGCCTGAAGTCCCCTAGAACAGTAAACATGGATGTGCTCAATACCTCTTCCCAGGGCTATTCAATGAAGTGTCTTTGTTTCTTACGAACATACTTAAAACTATTCAGATCTAAAATTGCAATGCTCTGTTTCTAATCACCATATCACTATTATCTGGACATCAATTAAAACCACTTTGCTTATCAAGATTCATATGTACAAGATCTTTCTAAATGTGCATTTTACTGTTGGGGCTGCTTGCCATTTGTGCTGTTCAGTAACACTTTATAGGATTGATTCAAAAGTGAAGAATGCCTCTTACTGATGCAAAAGTAAAGGTTTCTTTTTTTCCCCATGGCTTATACTCAGCAGAGACCTAAGAGTTGGAGAACTGGGTATTAAATCTAGTTCTTCCACTCAGGTATGCTTTGACTTTGAACAAGCCACTTGGATGAATCTCAGTCTCTCAGATTTAAAAATAAAGTCAAGGTAACAATACACATTAAAGTACTATTTAAATAGCACTCTTCCTGGCCGGTGTTGCTCAGTGGTTGAGAATCAGCTCATGCACCAAGAGGTCATTGGTTCAATTCCCAGTCAGGGCACATGCCCAAGTTGTAGGCACAATCCCCAGTGGGGGGCATGCAGGAGGCAGCCAGTCGATGTTCTCTCTCATCAATGTTTCTATCTCTCTCTCTCTCTCTCCATTCCTTTCTTTCTAAAATTAATAAAGAAAAAAAGAAAAAAAAGAAATTGTACTCTTGATTATTATGAAGGTTTGTAATTATTATTTATTAAGTACTTCAGATATAATGCAATATTATAAGTACTGTAAAATGTAATATATTGTTTAAATTATTCAACTGGGGGATGGAGAGGGTCAAACACATATAAGGTTATTAGATGCAAAATTATTTCCCAAAACCTGCATACAAAGGTCTGAATCACTGACCATATAATGAAATGGACAGTTCATCTGTCCATGTTTCTCCTGGCCAGTACATTCTCTGAGGGTGCCACAATTTTACTTTGATCACTATTTTATTCTGGAATGTGCATGGAGCCTAATATACACATGCACACACATACACATTACATATATATGGACTTGTCATGATTATATGCATAAATGAAAGAGGAAAACCTTTCCTTTCTCCATGCACATCTAGGGGTGAAAGATAAGGGGGTATGGTTGAGATGAGGGTATAGGTGAAAAATCAGGACCAATTAGTGGAACCAAGAGGAAATTAGTAAACCTATGTTTTAAAGACACTTTTTCAAAAATAGAAACAACTATATTGATAATAGAGAATTCTTTGAAATGAGACCTGTCCAACAAAGCATGGATGGCTACCTGCCATGGCTACATTAGAAGGACTTACTGTGCTGGTTGGGAGGGTGTTCCAGGTAACACCTGTGATCTTCTCTAGTAGTCAAATGTATTGCAAATCACACTTTTAAGAAAACACTTTGGATATAAGGTAATTAAGTTGTTTGAAAAAAATTAGTTGTTCAACTTAGTTCATATAATTGATCTTGGATACCAATCCAAAAGAACATGTTCCGCACTGGAACATTTTGCATGAATTGATCAAGGCGTGAGCAAAGGAATGAACTGAAATTTTAGGAGAAGAAGGACTACTTCTCTTTTATAGACAGCAATCTTGTTTGCTTTTTTCTTAGCGAAACAGTGTTTCACAACAAGCATCTCCCTTCCTATCCGCTGGAATGTGACCAAATATTTTGTTGCAAAATTGACAGGGAACAAGGACTCTCTGAACCTGACATTTTTAGACCCTAACATCTTTCAAAATCTCAAATAATGGACTTTGCCATCTTAAGTGTTCTGAAGATAAAAGTGAGAGCTGGTTGACCAGCTAGACTCACAGTTATTAGTTCTAAATGTTGAGTAATGGAGAATAAGTCTTTTTGTCATCAAGAACATCCAGGAGAAATGGTCCTTAAAATGTCTCCAGCATAAAATACTGTCACTGAAGACTTACCATGAGGTAGATAAGCAAGGTGGATGCATATAGGTTGTTTTTAATTGCTTGAATTTCAGAGGGCATGACACTTGCTTTTTATTTAGGAATGGGCTTTTATATAATTGTGAGCATTAACTCATGAAGTCTAACAGAAGAGATACACTCCTAGTTAAATGCTTCAGTTATATGTACTGTTAAAAACCACAGAGTCATGAAAAGAGAGGTGAGAGGAACTTGAGAGAGCAACCCTCTTCATCTCATATTTCAGGTAAGAAAGCTGAGCCCAGATTAAGTATCTTTTGTAAGATTATGTGGTAATTTATTAATAGGTCTATTTGTCGTTGGCCTCAGCCCAATATACCTGTAACTATTATATAGCAATATTCATTGAAAGGTTAATGTAGCAATGAAACATCTAAATTAACTTAGTGACATATTTCAATATAACAGGGCAAATTGGCCTTGCCATCTTTCCAGCTACCCCAAATCCATAAGGAGATATTTATGTGACATTACAGGGAAAGAGTGAGAGCCAGCTATATGCGAGAAATGTTTTCAAAGAGCCCACGATTCTGGATTCTTTTGCTCTGATCACGTGTCAACTAAGATTGTAAGTACATGCACCAAGTTCATCATACTCAGACAAGGTGGGGTCCATATGAAGACAGAAATCTAAAAAAGGTATTGCCACATTTATAATATTCTAAATTTAAAAGGGGCATACATCATACATTTATGTATATCTATATGTGTGTTCAGATATATACCATATAGAATTATGTTTAGTAATTATAGAGTATGTTTCAAATAGAGAGAGAGAGAGAAATAAAAAATGATTAAGGTTATATAGTCTCTGCCACTAGACTCTCTGAGTTTGAATTACTTTTCCTCCAGCTGTGTGGTTTGGGGCAAGTCACCTAACTACTTGGAAATTCTACTTCCTCATTTTAAAATTCTGATGATAATAGGACTAAACTCATAGGCTAATTTTAAAGATTAATTTATCTAGTTAAATGTTTAAAACGGTGACCAGAATATAGCAATCTATAGATACGAAATACAATCTTCATTTTATAACAGAAGGAAAAACACCGGAGGCCAATGTAGTCCGTATGAACAGTGGTTAACTCTGGTTTCTGGAATACTCCTGGAAGCTAGCTTGAAGTGTTGTTCACAGACATTTACTGCCCTTCTCTTGGAGAGGATTAGATTTCTCCATCTCTTTGACATCTGTCTTCACCTTGCAACTTACTTTGGTCAATGAAATGTGAGGGAAATTAGCATGCGTTTTCTGAGCAGAGTCTTGAGAAAAACCAGTATGTGATTCACATCGTTTTTTCCTATGTCTGTGATTATGAACATAGAAATAAAGCTTCCATCAGCCAGGAACCCACCATCACCATGAAAAACTTGGAGTTGTGAAAAACTCCCTTGCAAATCTACAATGAATTTGCAGCAAGTGTGAAAGTACGACTTTGTGTTTAAGTCACTGAGACTTTTGTTTTATTTGCTGTTGTAGCACATCCTGACAGATGCTGAGGCATTCAGATTGCACTTTTATGAATGTTTAAAGTATAATAAATTTAGGGGACTGTTGTGTTTTTCCTAAACAAATATAACTCTTGTGACTTTTTTTTACCAGCTATGTGGTTAAGTATCAGGCCTATCAGACTTGAGCTAGACACTGTGGATACAAAGAAATACATTTTACTCTCTGTTTTCAATATGTGCATAATATAGGAGGGAATGTTTAAAATGAGTAGATCAAAGTATATTTTATAACAGATATTAAGACCATTTTTTCAATGGTCTCTGTTATTTTCCTAGGAGTCAAGAGTAAGGACAATGGGTGAAAGGTGAAGAATACAGACCATCTAACGGGCTTCCCTGAATGGCCCCCACGCTAGTCCTGCAAACCTTAGTACATGATGTACCCCCAAACAAAAGCCTGACAGGAACCCCTTCAGTCTGAAGGGAGAGCAACCAGTTACAGACAGAAAACCTCTCTGTGAGAAGCTGGTCAAAGTGTTTGCATGGCAAAGAGAGAACAACATAATAGGAGCAGTCTGTAAATCTAGTTTAAAACGACAAAGGGAGTGGTAAAGTTTTGAAGTTCATTTTGTAGGAGGTAGCTGAACTAGAGTCATCCTAAAAAACTCCAACAGAGAAGGTTGCCCTGCCGGGGTGAGGTGACTCTGAGGTTCCACCAGGGGGCGCACTGCTCCTGCTAAGAAAAGGTGCCTTGGGAGGAGACCGCTGAAGTAGACCATCCCCAAAGAACAAGCAGCAGCAGATCAGAATGTGTCACCCCAAAATATGTTACTTTGTTATAAGTTGAAGACTTTTGAGATTCAACAGAAGCAAAAAAAAAAAAAAAAATGTTTGTTTGTTTTTTATCTTTCTCAGAGCTTCTATTACCTGACTAAAAGCAGCAGCTGTAGGAAACAGACCTGCCATAGATTCCTCTCTGGATGACCTTCTGCCTGAAGGGAGCACTTGAGTGAAACCTATTCCAAATCCCTTCCCCACAGGAGTTTTGTGGCCCTGCTTCAGGTGGAAAGGCCACGCAGACCTACACAGACAAATGTGATCACAAACTTTCTTATTTCCTATTTTTCCTCCTGAAAACCTATTTTTCCAAAAAGTCTTCTGTGTTCCCATAAGTGACCTTTCTCCCCTCCCCATCATCTACTGAATTAGATATTCAGCCCCAAGCTCAAACCAGCCTTGGAGTTCCTCGTCACTGGGTCTCCCCGGCATGTGTCCACTCTGCCGGCATCAGCCCTGTGCTCTTCTCTCCTGATAATCCTCTCTCGTTGGCTTCATTTGCAGGGCCCCAGCCACTGTGTGGAGGGAGGAGGAAAACTGTTTTCTCTCCACTACACATCCTGGGGTTAAAGAGGCAGAATTTGTACATCGGTCACACAAGCCCCAACCAAGAAAGACTTGGCCTTTTCTGTAAACCCTCCTCACTCCTATGCCTGACTTTATTTATTTATTTTTAAAATATATTTTTAATTATTTTTAGAGACAGAGGAAGGGGGAGAGAGAAACATCGACGGGAGAGACACATCAATTGGCCACCTCCTATACGCCCCCCACTGGGGATTGGGGTCACAACCCAGGCATGTGCCCTGACCGGGAATTGAACTGGTGACCTCTTGGTGCATGGGTTGATGCTCAACTACTGAGCCACACTGCTGGGCCTGTACCTGACTTTATTTATTTATTTATTTATTTATTACTTTATTGATTTTAGAGAGAGAAGAAGGGAGAGGAGATGGCAACATCGATGAGATAGAACATTGATTGCCACCTCCTGCATGCCCCCACTGGGGATCGGGCCCACACTGGGCATGTGCCCCGACCAGGAATCGAACCAGCAACCTCTTGGTGCATGGGTCGGCCCTCAGCCACTGAGCCACACTGGCCAGGCCTGTGCCTGACTTTAAAGTGTGCTACTAATGAGTGGGTGAGGATGAAAAAGAAGAAAGAGAAAACTTCCTACCCCCCTACAAGTCTGAAGAACTTCAGGTCAAGCCCAGAGCCAGGGCAGGAAGGGGGGAACAGAGAGTTGAAAATGTATTTTTATATTGGCCTAGACTGGCTTTTATTTTTTATATTTTGAAGAAATTGTTCACATAATGGGAACAATTCTAAGAATACAGCTAGGTAACTTTTCGCATAGGTCTACACGTGTGTAACCACCGGGCGGAGCTTCTGAGTGAATCACTGCTGTCCTGACCTCTTTCGCTTCGGGCGGTGAGCGCTTCTTGAACTGTACGCAGTGGGACTATGCACTATGAAATCTTTTGTGTTGAACCTTCTTTCCCTAAATATCTTGTCTATGAGTGTCATCCAGGACGTGTCTGTACTACTTTGTATTGCTCGGTGAGCCCCCACCGTGGAAACGCAGCTCCTCGGTCTATCTGTTCCGCTGCTGGTGAGCGTGTTGCTGCCAGGCCCTGACAGTTATGAATCAAACTGCTGTGGACACATTTGTACAACTGTCTCAGGTACCTGCCTAGGAGATTTACGGGGTCTTAGAAGACTACATGTAACATTGGATCCTGCCGAACAGTTTTCCTAACCTCCAGGTGTGAGAAGAATGATGAAAGAAGGAGAACTTGAAAGTTAGTGGATAAAACAAGTAGCTGCTTTTTGCTTGCACCCTGCCAAGTCCAGAGAATTCAATAAACAAACTCCAATAATTTAATGAATCCCATAGGAAATTTGTATATAAGTAGTTAACGTATTTGAAGAAGGGGACAAAAATATTACAACATGAATACTGATGAGGGTAAAATTCAACTCTATTTTGATGTGTCAATAAGTATTCAACAGGAAAAAAAAGAAGAAGAAGAAAAAACTAAACTGTAAGAGCAATATATCTCATGGAATAGAAAATAAGGGATGGGGGATGAAAACATAGGCAGGATGATCAGTAGTGGCTTAACAAAGGTGGAAAAGCCTCCATTGTGTGGCCATTACACTGATGTTCAAAACGAAGAGTAAGGCCGTGGTCGGCCCAGACTGCCATACTCTCTTGCCATACTCCATCTCTCCGTTGTGCTCAGCATACTCCAAGAACAGAAAGTACAAAAACTCAATTTTAAAAATGTCTAAATAATTTTATTCACCATTTATTTTTAATACCTACTATGTGCAAAGCACACTTTAAAACATTTGGGATACAAGGGTGAACAAAGCAGGTACAATCTCTACCCCTATGGAGTTTCCATTCTAGTGAGGAAAAGTGAGAGTAAATAAGTTCAGAAAGAAACATAGGATACAGGGTTAGGTTGTGGGAAGGGCTATGAAAGAAAAATAACGCCTGGTTGAAGACAGAGTGATACATGAGTGTGTGGTGGGGGAGCATCATAGATCACAGGGGAAATGACTGACAATATCTGGAGGAATAAGAAATAGACAATCAGAAGCCCAAAGGCAGCAAGAGCTAGGAGAGTCCAACAGATAGCAAGACAAGTAGTACAACCATGTAGAATGATTCAAGAAAACATGGTATACAGTAAATCCAAAAGATCACCTGGGGGCTTGGATTACCTGGGGGTGGTGGGGTGGGGGGGTAGATACTGATGAAAACTCTGGATTTGTTCTTCATGTCATGGAAATCCATTGTAAAATTCGAGCAGAAAATAATGTGATCTGATAAATGTTTTCAAAACATTCTGTGGGTCTCCTATTTGGAAATAATCTGGGATTGGAGTGGTAAAGAAATAAAAATGGAAGTAAAGAGACATGTCAGATGTTATCGTAGCAATTTTAGGAGAGAGATAATGGCAGCATGGTCTAGCATGGTAACTACAAAAGAGATGAGAATTCAATTTACGATGTATTGTTAAAGTGAAACTAACAGGCTTAGCTAATGGACTGGATGTGGAGTGTGTGAGAAATAGGGAGGCGAGGCTGACTCCTAAACTTGGGGCCTGAGCATCTGGCTGATCAGTGAGGGGAAGCATCAGATAGCGACAAGAAGGAATCAAGTTTATGTTTGGACATGAAATCTAGAAGTCTCTTAGACATCCCAGTGAAGGTGCTGATCTGGCAGTGAGATAGCTAAAGCTGGAGTTTGAGGAGCAGTCATGGCCTGATGTGTTAATTGAGAAATAAACAGCATTTGCTTAATACTTAAAGCTATGACATTGGATGAAATTATCTGGAGAGAATGTAGACTTAGAGAACTTCCAGTATTCAGAAAACAAGGCAATCCAGAGAGGTTTAAAATAAAAGTAGAATGTAAACCGAAGGCCACAGGCCATGCAGTACCAAAGAGAAAGCACAAATGAGTCCAATGTGTTGTCTCTCTTGTTTACATGGAACACTTGCAGCAGGAAAGGGTAATGATTAAGCTCCGGGATGTGAAGTCAGACAGAACTGAATTCCAATGCATCACTAAATTTAGGACAGTGACATTAGGAAAATAAATAACCTTTCCAGATCTGTTTCCCCACCAGCAAAATGAGCATTTCATCATTCTTAGTTCATAGAGTGTTATGAGAAATAAACGAAGAAGGAATGTAATGCACCCAGCACAATGCTTGGCAATTAGCAAATGCTCAATAGATGAGTGTTTGGCTATAACACAATGATGACTCCATGATATTTCCTTAATGTTTCCCTCACGTGTGTTTAACTTTTAAACTTGTTTCAGTAAATGAGAGCAATTTAAGATCTTAATAGGAACATGGGATAGGGAAAGAAAATTCTTATTAGCTTAAAATATTTTAGAGATAGCGGGTAATAAAACTAAGTTAGGACATGAGGGTTATACATTTTAAGCACAGACAAAAAGATGTTCTGAGAATAGCATCATCTCTAATCAGATAGCAAGTCTTTAGTTAATTCTTTCATTAAAGCAGTGGCAAAATCATTGGGGAAAAATGTTTTACGGCAACTTTACTTGTGAATTTATGAAACATTTGCACTGAGAGAATTTAGCATAATTTAGGTGTGTTTTTTTTTCACCCACAGTAATTAAAAAATTCTGGAGGGAGGACAAAATATAATATTCTCTAGGAATGCAAAGAAAGGAAGATAACATTTTGGCACTACTGGAAATAACCATTTTTGTATATGCACTATCAGAAGAGGTCCCATACTGTGGACTAAAGTTGAAATGAAACACAATAACTATCTCTGGCATTAAATACCCATGAGCATATTGTACATTAGTGTATGCCTACCAGATATATAACAATAACAACGAGATGTGAGTATATTTTAAGAGAATTCTAATGTGACTGACAGATAACAACCAAATTGTTCACAACAATTTCAGCTACAAAACCGAAAAGAGGAATTTTCCTTTTTACTTAAAAATTATGTGGGTAAGACAATGATGTGAAGCTGAGTGATACTGCAAACCAGGGTGAAATACAAGAAGCAATCTGCCCCAGTCACCTACCCAACTTCTCCATACTTCTGCTAAAGTTTCTACCTCCTGGGGCAGCCACAAAGGACCTGGGCAGAGAGCAAGGCCAGTGCGTAAGCAGCAGATAACTCCTCTGGAAGCAGGGGCTCCCCATGCTCCCCAATTCTCGGGTGCAGACTCCTCATTTCCAACTGACAATAAGGATGCCAAGTAATGGGGAAGTTGCTGTAATTCTGGGGCTGATTGGAAGTTGGAGCCCATTTTGTTCACGGTGATCTATCGTTATCTTTGTGACCAGTGTTCGTATTTCATCACACGCACGTGCTCTCCTGGGAAGGTGCATGGCGTTGCCGGCTCTGATTTAACACAGAACAGCCCGCCTTGTGCTTTGGGGGCTTCCCCGAGGAGCCAGCCCACTCTGGGGAGGGCACTGCCCCGGGGAGCGGAGTGATTTCAGAGACTTTGAATGTCCTGCGATTCCCCAATTGCCAGGGGCTGCCTGATTGGCCAAAATAGACCTAATACCCTCAGTATAAATTCTGTACATGATTGGCTAACTAAAAGCAAAATCATGATGGATTGTGACTAGACAACTGTAGATTCTCCCAGGGGTTAGTGAATGTATACAGAGTTTCATTGGGCAAACAGGAGGAGAAGGACCTGAATAGCTGAGGCAGCATGGATTCTATAAGAATATTCTATACACCTAGCAGTCTTTCAGGTGTAAAATTCTCTTCCTTCTTATTGTAGTTTACCTTTGGTGAAGGGGCACACAAATAATGATATACAAGTTACATTTCAATAACCTCATCTGCTTCCGGAGAAAATAAATAAAATGCAAGTCACACCGGGTTCACTTTAATCCACATCTTTTGTTATTAAGCTTTAAACAGTTATAGCATAGTCCCTGAATATAATTCACTCAGGTAATAATTGATCCACTTCACCAAAAAAGCTACAAATAATAAAACAATAAATGTGTGTATATATAATTATAACATATTATATAGCATGTATTATATATAATCATAAACTTTAAATATATCGCAGGGATATACTTGTATGCAAAGGAATAAAAGATACATTAAAATTACAGTAGTGATGGTGGATAATGAGATTGTGGTGGTTTAATTTTTTCCGTATTTCAATGCTGATACTTCAAACTACAGGGACCCAGTCTGAGAAAAAAAGTGTTCACAGTAAAAGATGAACTAAGCTTGACTCTTATAGACCATGAGCTCTGGTGCCCTCCTTGTCATGAAGTGAGGGTCATGGTCACAGGAAAGCAATGGTCCGCTTTGGAAACAAAATCTCAGGTAACATCCCAAAGCAGACATTTCCAAGTCGTTTTCCACTGCTACTTTGCAAAACAAAATGAAACCCATCATTCAAATAGAAATATTTTATTTAAAAAAGCACCACAATCTTGCTTAAGTTAAAATGTAAGGTTAGCTGGTCTCGCAACTGGAGTGTGAAGAAGTAGTTGAAAGGATTACGATTTTTATCTTAAGCTGCAGTTGCTGCAAAACCTGCAACCTTTATTGTTATCCTGCGGTTACTAAAACAGTAGGATCTTTGGCCACGAGAGGGCGCCCTCATCCAGTGAGACAAAATCTCCAGCGAGCCCCACAAAAGCTCCAGAAAGGGGAAACAATCCGGACCTAACTTGCTCTGCTTTCTGTGATTTATGCACTACATTTGGAGCACATTAGACTTGCCTTTGAGGATAGTAAATTCACACGTGTCAAAAAAAGAAAAAGTAACAAATTTTATATTAGCCTGTTGGACCAATCCCAAACCCAAGTCCGGAAGTTATGCTGCATGCCTCTCCGAGAAAGCTTCATGTCAGTGGTCACAAGTGGATACAAGTGAGGAAAGTGCTGCAAAATGTAAGACACATTCCGACGTGTTCACTGCAGCTGAAAGGTCAGCTGTGAGCGAGACATTTGCCCAGATGTAGCAAAGCTGGAGCTAATTTGCCTAAGAAACTTCAGTGGCAATTGCATGCTAACGTTGGCTAAAAACATCAGAGAAGTCGTATTAAGATACTTAATTTACGAGGCTTAGTGATAGGAATGGGACAGTGGACGTGGCGGGTGCTGAGCCCAGTTTGGGGTTATGGTTATAAGAACCTAAATCTAAAATTAGCCACAGAATATTCTGCCAGCAAAAAAAAAAAAAAGACACATATTTCTCAGTTATGATTCTTATTAGTTTATTTCACTTTTTTTTTAGCTGCAAAATCCTTAGCAGTGTAATTTTGAGAAAAATGAATTAACCCCGGGAACCCCGGTTCCCTCACATGTATTTAACGTGCACTCCCAACACCCCATCTCAAGGGGATACCTAAGTCTGGCATGGAGCATTTTGACCGTTGTATTTTCCTTTCCTGAGAGAATTTATGTTATGTAATCGTTTCCTCCTATATCTCTGGTCTACCGGCCGTAAGTAAATTCCAGATCCTTTTTGCCTCTGTCTGATTTATTGTATTTACTATTTTCAACTTAATCTATGTCTTCATATTACTTTTTTCATCCACTAAGTCTTTCTACTTAGCCCGGTGAATTTTCTGTACCACTGTGGAGAAAATAAAATAATTTTCTCCTTAACCAAGGATTGCCACACTTGTCTAGCCTCACAGAGGAGACGTGTGACGTGTGACATGTGACGTAAAACGTACCCATGCCTCTAGCTGGACGACAGACCGCCAGGGCCAGGCCTTCCCTGCGGCTCTGCGATTGCTTCTCCGGCATCTGTCTTTGCAAGTTTCTCGGGGAATCTCATAACCAGGGTCTCAGGCAGGACCCGTGGCTCCTGCTCTGTTGTGCTGACCCTGTGGGCTGGCTCCTGCCACTCCCCAGCCCACCGTCGAGCCGCCTCCCACGTGCCTTTGCACTTGGCCTCTGCCAGGCACCTCCCCTCACCTACCGGGACACCGCCTCCAGGACGAGGCCTCCCTGGGCCTCCTGGAACGCTCAGTGTTCCAAAGTGAGCTGTTTCACCTGCGCACCCACGTGTAGAAGCTGCAGTAAGTTTCCCACACAGTGGGAAGAAATGTGCAGTGGACCCTGTCCATCTCTCCCCACCCATCCACTTCAGTCCACTACCAGACAAATATGTGCACACGCCTTTTAGTTTCTGTTCTTTGTTCCAAATGCCTTACACGCGTGGCCTTCTTCAAAGGTTGGGCCATGAAGCAGTTCTGCCTCACACAGAGATCTTAGTCTGTGACCATGCCCTGACTATTGTAAGAGTCTAATACCCTGGTTCCCTGGTCTCAGAGTGGGGCACATTCTGCTCTAATGTATAGCCTAGAGCTCCCCAACAGTTCAGGCTAAGGCCGAGGAGTTGTCTAAAGTTGCTTTACATTTCCTTCTCTGCTACAAGCTTTTCCTGGTCCTCAGTAAAGCCCTTGCTCATGGAGCTGTACCTCAGGGTCTGCTTCCCCGAACCCTGCGTAAGATATTTGGTACCCAGATTACAGGGGTGGTGAATGAAGCCAGACTCCATGGATGCGGTACTAGAGTTATGTCACCAGCCAAATGGCAATAGGGTCCTATCGCAGGTGGTTGTGGAGCTTGGGAGTCCCTGGAACACAATTGCTGAGCTTTCACCTGGGTTAGTTAAAATCATTACATGGGTTGAAGTACGTCCTCCAAAAATATGTTGAAGTCCTAACCCCAGTAGCTGTAAATGTGACCTTGTTTGGAAATAGGATCTTTATAAAGATCAGGTTAAGATCCAATAGAGCAATGTCCTTGTCAGAAGGGGACATCTGGGCACAGAAACAGACACACATACAGAGGAAGATGATGGGAAGCCAAGGAACACCTGAAGCCACCAGACGCCATGAGAGGCAAAGAACAGATTCTCCCTCACAGTCCTCAAAAACAGCCCCATTGATCCCTTGATGTTGAACTTCTAGCTTCCAGAACTATGGGACAATACTTTCCTGGTGTTCGAAGCCACCCAGTTTGGAGTACTTCATAAGGCCGCCGTAGGAAATGGACAGAAGGGAGAATACCAGGTTGTGCTGTTTTCTTTGGCTTTTGAGAAGTACAAGATACAAGGTAATTACAAATACTGGATGGGTTCCTTATCAAACTCAAAAGAGAAAATGAAAGGCTCAAGTTGGCCAACTTCAGGAATGATGAGAAAGTCAGAAGATGCCTTCCCGACTTTTAAATCCTCACCCGAGGATATTTTTCCATTTTTTGTACAGATAGAGTGGGAGGGAGAGAGAGGAAGGGAGAGAGAGAGAGAAACATCGACGTGAAGGGACACATCGAGTGGCTGCCACCCGCACGACCAACCAGGGCCGGGGACAAACTGCAACCGAGGTACGTGCCCTTAGCGGGAACCGAACCCGGGTCTCTCCGGACCGCAGGCCGACGCTCTAACCGCTGAGCCAAACCAGCCAGGGCGCCTTCCCGACTTTTAAACAGGTCCATCCAGAGATGGACCGTGCTGAGGACCAGGCCAGGACCAACTGTGAGAACTGTCAGCCTAAAGAGACAGAGTCTGTGTCCTAGGCAGCAGTCGGGATCTTGATAAGAAGGAATGAGGCCTCGAGACTTGGAATTTGGAACATGTCAATAGATAACACTTCAGAAAGATCGAACCAAGTGTACCCATGTACACATGGAAGCCTAACCAAAGATTTACTTTATGGCTTATATTCATTCTTGGACCTTAAAATGAGTAAGGTGATTAGACCTTATAGTTCTAACTGCGACAGAAGGAAAGGAGTGACTCAAATTCTCCATAATATCTGTGACCACAGTCAAGCTACTTAATGAACTTGAACCACAATTTTCTTATCTGACAATAAGTGGTTAATTACACATAATGAATGCAATGTGAAACTACTTCATGAAATGGGTGCTTGACAGTTGTAATCTATTAGAGTCGGTCTAGCTCAAAGGTCCCTCATTGTAATAAGGGATAAGTCTACCACCTCGTCAGGAGCCCCGTCAAAGGTAGCCAGGCAAGGAATGTGGCGGGAAGCACTTCCTTTTTCCTTCCCTTTCATCTACGGAGAAGGAGATGAAGTCAACAGCTGTTGAAACAAACAAGCTCACTTGTGAGTTGAATAATATCAAACCATTGCTCAGATGAAAAGAGCAGCTGGCTTCTTACCAAGGCATCATTGTCATCACACCCTCACATTTGGGATCATTAGAAATTTACATGGGGTGAATAGCACTGAAAACTATATTTACTTTTCCATAAATCATCAGAAAAACGCCAGCAGACTCTCAGTGAGATGTGAGGGGAAAGAAGAAACCCACAGCAGATGTGTATTTTTCATGTGAATGAGAAGGAATCTGCTGGAAATAAATGTAAGCTTTTCCTGAGACAAAGAAGTGGCAGGCATTCAGAGGAAGAGAGACGCCCGGAGGAAAATGTGAAAGTGTGGCAGAGAAAAATGTGATCCATTTAAAGGCACAAATTAGTTCAAATGTTTTAGATACAACTAATTACTCCTAGGCCTGTTAAGAAGTACTACCTCAGGATGTTAGCGTTTTAGACCTAGGAGTATCTAAGCACACAGCTCCAAACTTTACCAAGTTTATTTTTGTGTTGTTGTAAGTGTTCAGTTAAATATTCAGTTTGTTAAATGTAAGTAAAATACACGGCCTCATAAGGGAGTGAAAATTAACTCATAGTACAGTGTAATTCCTTTTAGATTATTTTCTATACACATTAATATAGAGGATATCAAATAGTATATAACGTTTTGAATCCTGCCTTTTTTATTCGAAATTATCTCATAAAGAAAGGGGCGGGAGAGAATAACAGGGATAGTCCTGGTGGGGTCCTAGCCATAGTTACAGGAAATGCTGAACATCCTTGCTCTGCTCATGGTGATCGCTTTGTTCTGGTTAAAGAAAGCCTGTTCCGACCAGGCTAGGAACTGCTCATCCTGGGAGTTTCCCTCAGGAATGCTGTCCATCCTCCTTAACCGAGAACAAAGGGAAACTGCGCAACATCCTGGGAAGATCAACCACCTGTGAGAGGCACTGGAACCCTGGAGGCGGCCCTGGCAACACCCTTTACAACCCCAGCCCGCATTCCTTCCCTGACTAGAATGGCGGCCTGTAACCATTTTACCCCCCCCCCCTTTTTTTTTTTTACTTTTTGCCTGCCTCCACTTTCTCAGGTAGTCTTTGTCTTTCTGCTCCTTTATGGGCCCTGGGTAACGGGGGTGGGGTGGAGGTGGTCGGAGCAGGTATTTCAGGGATGACCCACTGCTCTCCCATACTGCTGGCCTTATGAGAACAAACACTCATGTGTGATTCACCCTTGTTTCTGCTTCACTGGCTCGAGTAGTGACAGGAGGCCCGGACCCCTTCGTTGTCTGATTTCACTAATATGTTTCAATATTATTCCAAATACTTTATAAACATTATTTTAATGATTGTACAATATTTCCTTGTATGAACGTTCACAATTACTAGCAATTCCTTATTTAGAGAAATTAATTTTATTGTTAAATATAAGTAAGATGTTATAAAGTAATCAAAATTTAATTTACTTTTTAGATCATAAAATTCATATGTTGTGAAAAATTTAGATAATAAAGAAAATTACAGCAAATTAAAAAAAATATTTCCATTTCATTCTTTCCTAATGTAATCACTCATAACATTTTAGTTTCTTTTTTTCCAAACTTCAGAAGTCTTCTGCCATCTCTGGCCCTTTCCAGCTCTATCTCTGCTGTGTTCCATTGCTTATTCCTAGACAAAGCCGTATCTTAAATTCAATCAATTCCTATAACTGTGTTTGAGTTTCTGTGAAAGCCTGTAAGGAGATACTCTCCAGCACTGCATTTCAAATTTATACGTACAGGTTTCTGGTGTTCAGTCCACATTTAAGTGTAAAACAGGTTGCCAACTTCACCTGTGGGGCTGGTTTCACCTCACACACTCACCAGCAGCCCCCACTCCTTAGGCCTCAGTAACTGGGAGCAGAAATGGAATTATTGCAATAACCCACGTTCCTTGGTTTTTGTTCCCAGCTGCAGGAGAGTGACTTCCCTCCTCTGTTTGCACCCAGATATTTCCAAGGAATCACTGAAGAGTGCTGGGCTGCTGCTAGTTGAAGAAGGAATCTGTACAGTCTGTGCCGTGACGGGCTCCGCTCGTATGCTGATTATGGAACGTATTCTCTCACTTTATTGTAAGGCTTGTTGTTACCTGGAGTCTTAGGTCAGGTTCCCTCATGCCGACCTTGCGATGAGGCTCCAGGTGGAAGAACTTCATTAAGAAAGTGATGTCAGAGGAGAACGGGAGAGGAGCGAGGGAGGCAGGGTAGGAAGAAAGAAGACGAGTAAGGTTGTGATTTCAGACAAAGTCTAGCTTCGGCCTCATCCAGCTAGAGGCCAGGAGAGGGGTGGGGAGGGGTGTTGGGAGGGGGCTGGATTTTCAGATGTTGGAATCTGAATGTCAGTCTTGCTGCTGGGAGGAGGAGTCCAAAGAGAACCTAATCTCCCTAGCACCCCCTGCTCTCTGCAAAGGTCTCCAAAGAGAGTCTCAAGTGCTGGCCTTCCAAAGCAAAGTACAAAGCAGCTTGTAGAGGGTTCACAGAAAGAACGAAGGGATTGAAAATATCTGCTGGAGCATCAATAATGGTAACTTATTGCTATGGACCAAATGTGTATGTTTCCCCAAAATGTACATGTTGAGGCCTCATGCCCAAGTAATGGTATTGGGAATTGTGGGCTTTGGGAGATAATGAGGGTGGAGCCCTTATGAATGGGATTAGTGCCCTTATCAGAAGAAGCTTCTCTCCACCTTGTAAGATACAAGAAGAATATGGCTGTCTATATACAAGGAAGTGGGTTCTCACCAGACACCAATCTACTGGCAGCCTGATCTGGGGCTTCCCATTCTCCAGATTTGTGAGAAATAAATGTCTGTTGTTTAAGCCACCGAGTCTGTGGTGTCTTGTTATAGCAGTTCAAACTGAATAAGACAACTATTCATGTCAAAATCCTCACTGAACTATATTATCTTTATTTCTCCCACATCTAGCATTATTAATGGTAATGAACGTTAAATTTAATTCTGTTAGAAGTTTTGATAAAATTAATTTGTTTTTAACCATTTGACAGTCAAACCACTTTTGATTTGAAATGCAAAACAGTTCAATCTTTGAAATTTTACGTCTTTTGTAGATGACTTTAGCCATGGAGAAAATGTAAAATTTTAGAAATTATAACTAAAATGTTGTTAGCACTGAGGTTAATGCATGAAGTTTAATATTATCTATATGCAAAGGCAATAATCAGTGTAAAATTTAATTGGAAAATGGCTCCATTAAAAAGTTAGTTATTAGCCAGTTTAACAATGGCTTGTTGCGATGGGAATGACAGTGAGCTACTTATTTTTTCCTTTGAACACGTTGAAAACAAACCTGAATCTTCATATGAAGATCTAGAGTATTAACAGCATCAGTAGAGGTCGAAAAATTTCCATAAGATAGGCCTCTCTGCTACAGCTTACTTAGAAATACCTCTGAAAAATAAGGTCAAAATGGGAAGTGAGAATGAGGAGAGGGGCCTCTGGGAGGCACAGCTGATCCGACTCATCCGTCAAAACTCAGGCAGAGAAGGTGCCACCTATTGGCATTCCCCTACAATGGCAGGCAACATGGGACCAGAAGGAAAAGTGCCAGCTGGGTCTGAGTTCAGACGGAGTAAAGAGAAAGAAACTAGATTTTAAAACCTGGGAGAAGGCTATTTTCTTTTCCACTAGTAATGTGACCCAATATTTTTCAGGTATACAAATACAAGCCTCACAAAATAGGATGCTGTTCAATGTGAAGCCAGAGTGAGACCAGAGTACTAGTTTTCATATTCCCTGCACTGGAAGAGATGGGAAAATCCACCTGCTTAGAGATAAAGCAGAAATATTGGGAGAAGAAAAGTATTATGCTTCGAACCCCTGCCCCCATTTTTCACCCTGTTTTTTTTTTTAGTAGTTGACCTGAGGTTTTAAGTTCCAGAAGAAATCTGATACCAGTTCAAAAATTCATGCCACCGCAGAAAACATAATTTACACATGACTGTTTCACCCTCTCTTATTATAGATCATACACTACCAAGGTAAGTTCAAGTCAATACAATGGCTATTTGTTTGAGGTGCTCCAATTAACCTTATGTTGCCCCTTCAATCTTTAGAATAACTATAAAACACTATCCTTAACATGGGGCATTAGTTTGTTATCAACACTGAAAGGAAGTTTTTAAAAGATCCAGTTTTATGCAGTGTATTTATAGTTAATATACGACAGATTTTAGATTTACCCATTCTATGTCCATAAAGCACTATTTTTCCTAATATGTACTTCTTGCAGGCATTATTTTCTTTTTCTTTCTCTCTTTATCCAATGCTAGCCAAATAAATGTGTGAAACCAACTAGATACATCCATAAATTTAGGGAAAATATCTTTGTGATATGAGTTTGGACAATAGTTCAGGGGAGGCTGAAGGTGAGTGTGCACCCAAGACAGGCACGTTAGAGAGTCAGTGAAATGCTGGGAAGTGTGACCTCGGTGCTGTCTTACTCCACCACTGTGGGGAATGTGACATTCTGAATACGACCAGCTTCCCCTTCACTTCAGCAAGAAGGGATCAGGCCTCCTGAGCCTCTGTTCAGGCTTCAACAGAGAGCACAGATGTGGGCCTTTCTCCCTCTTGGGCAGGCGAGGGGCCAAAGAACAAGAGAACACTGTCAAGCCAAAGTGTGAGCACTGATAGCAAGCGACATTTTCAGGGAACTGCTTGGCTTTCAAAGATCTGAGGGTACATCTGGACAATGGCAACACAGGTCTCCTATCAGTTGATGGATTTCCTGATCCCCCAAAAGTCAAGAAGCCAAGTGGTAAGCAGAGGATTGTGTGCATTTGCAGTAAATAGGGTGTTGGGGATACAAAGTGTCAAAAAGCTTCCTCCAGGTGCCTTTGCAGGGACTTGTCAGAGCAGGACTAACAGGGACAAAGTCGTTTTGGTTTTTTTGCACCATCTGTACTTTTCCAATAATCAGAAATGAATCCCAATGAGAGGACAGACAAAGTAGGGTAAGCAGCAAGAGAGAAGATCAGGTGGAGCTATCATGATATACACCAGTAAAATATAATTACTAGAGAGAATGAAGAAAAGCTAAAAAAAAAAAGGACATAAGAAAATTCAAATACAACACAATAATAATAATAATAATAAACAGAAAATATGGAACTCTATAGAAATATATTTGAAAACCTAGAGTAAATGAATGAATCTCTAACAAAGCACACATTGCTAAATTAAGAAGCGGGACATTTGCATGGGCTATTCCCCATAGAAGAGATTCGAAAGGTGATTAAAGATATATCATTGGGAAAAGCTCCAAGAAAAGTATAAAATACTTGGTAATCAATTTAATGTGAATGGCATACTATCTATATTTACAATTCTCAACCTTGGCTTTACATTAAAATTACCTTGGGGAGCTTTAAAATATTCTGATTCTGATGTCCTCAGACAAAACAAATCAGAATTTCTAGATGTGAACCCTATGCACTGGTATTATTTAAAGCTTATGTAATTCCAGTGAGGTATTCAGTTTTAAGAGTCACTTGTCTCCATGAAGAAAAATTTTAAATTGCATTTAAAGGTGTAAAACAAAATGTGAAAGGAACACATGGTCTTAGATGAGAAAGCTTAATTTCAGGGTATTGTTCTTTCCCCTGAATTAATACATAAGCTTAATGAAATTCTAACCAGAAACTGAATAACTCTTTTTAATTGGAAAAACTGACTTTAAAGTTTATATTAAAGATGATTACATTACCAAAAATAGCCAAGAAAAAGACCATAATGATTAACCAGTTATTAGAAAATGTTACAATTAATTCATCATTGTATTTGTATAAGACAGGAAAAATAGATCAGCGGCGCAGAATTGGGAATCCAGAAATGGCATCCAATATAAATGAGAAGGAATAGATGATCTAGGTGGCAGTTTAATTACATGAGAGAATGATGGATTATTTAATAAATAGTATTGTACAACTGGGTGTATATCTGGAGGAAAATTGAAGTGGACCACCATCTTTTAAAGTTTACCAGTAGGTTCAAAATTGCTTATCATTTTATATGTATAGTTAAATAATTAATGCATTTATATATACATACATATGTAGAGTTCCTAGGAAACCTGATGTTCAAAATAGGTGAGACTTTCTTAACCAAGACTGCTACATAGCTTCCCATCTCTATTTTTTTTTTTTTGAGAATCACCTAAATTCTTTCCTTTCTCCTTTCTCCTTTTAGGCCTGCAAACTGTGCCTTCAACAGTACCCTGCTCAATTCATTTGCTTAGAAATTCTTCCCATTTTCATCTGCTTTTACCAGAGGAATTGGGCACATGAAGGAAGTTAAATGGAGCCTAGAATAATCATTCAAATGCTCCTTTCACGATACCCTCAACATAACCTGAAGCATCAGGGCATGGAGACAACTTTGAGTCTAGAATCTACCAGAAAATTCCAGTTGCATCATGACCAGAAGAAAAAGTGGCTATTTTTGCCTTTATTTTTCTTACTTATAGGAAAAGATTTTCTCTCCGACTTTTCAATTGAAAAAAATATATATATATTTGATATCTTAAGCTGTTTAATTAGTGTAGAAATTAATTCTGCTAAATTAGAAAATCTCTCTGGTAAATTGGCTTCAGTATATTGGTTAACCTGGCAGAACAGCCTGTGAGAAATTATATTGACCTTGATTACACAGTGCATCCATATTGGATACTCGTGCATGCTTTGGGTCTAATTTCTTCTTATACTTGAATGCCTATATACATTTTACAGAGGTGCAACTGTACAGGCTTAGAATTACTTTATTAAGGTTTTTTGTTGTTGTTGTTGTTGTTGTTTTTTATCAAACACACCAGAATTTTTATATTCAAATAAGTGTTGTCTCTCCAAAATATCCCATGATAATGCCACTGTTGTTACTAGTAATACATTGGTTGATCTTTTCAATTTTTCTTAGAACCTATCAAAGATTCTTTGAATATCTTACTGATCATTTGAGTCTATATGTGCAATCTGACAGCAGCCAAAATCATATAAAGTAAAACCTGGGTAGTCATAAAGAAATATATAGTATAGCCCTGGATGGTGCTCAGTGGTTAGAGCATCAGCCCACAGACCAGAGTCACAGGTTCAATTCTGGTCAAGGGCACATACCTTGGTTGCAGTTCCGTCCCTGGCCCTGGTCGCAGTGATGTTCCTCTCTCTCTCTCTCTCCCCCCACCCTCTTTCCATGCTATTTGAATATAAATGGAAAAATATTCTCAGGTGAGGATTATTTTTAAAATATATATATATTTTATTATATTATTATATTATAATATTATATTATATATATATAATAGTTATATAGCCATAGTTGAAAACAATTCTTGAATAATAATGCTGTTTGTGTGCACCCACATATACAGGTAACAAAGTATAAATTCTAGTTTCTTAGGTGTTTCAAATGTATTTTAAACATAATTCTAAATATTTAACATTTCTAGGTAACTGCATTGAAGCCCACTACTCACATGGAATACAACTATCATTTTGGGAGATTATATTTACTATCTTATGGTCACACCTTTTAAATGCTGCATAGGTACATAAAATATCTTTACTTCTCCTTTCAGACCATATAGTCCCTCCACTAAAGCCCACCTAATCTGCTCAACAATTCTCCAAGGGTGTTGCTATCTCCAACTTCAGAAATACTCTTTATTTCACTAATACCCCTGGCCAAATGACCCTCCTCAACCCTATGTCAATCCCTGTCCAGCACTGCTTTTGAGACCTGTCTCTGGGTAGCCCTTCCAGGTATTATTTCCTGTACAAAGAAAATTTTGCACTTACAGCAGCACTTGCCTAGGAGATAATAAACTTAAATGTTGTGTTTCATTACAATGGATCCTAACCAAAAGAAGCTCATTAACCACTAGGGACGTCGGTTCCAGATCCCAGACCCTTTCTGGATTAATTGTAGACTTTTTCATCAGTAAATGGGGGGACCAGATTACAGATCTCATGTACGCACAGACTTCAGCCCTGTGTGATAGGTGAGTTTTCAGTGTTTAATTACCACAAGCACCATGAGTCTCCACTTTCTAGCATTTAAAACCCTAATGAACAAAATAAACAACTAAATGAAATAGAAACAAACTCTGATACAGAGAACAGACTGACAGGTGTCACAGGGGAGGGGTTTGGAGGCTGGGTGAAAAATGTGAAGGGGTACCTCCTAAACACAGACAACAGTATGATAATTTCCAGAGGGAAAGGGTGGTAGGGGGGGAGGTAGAAGAAGGTAAAGGGGGATAAATGGTGACAGAGACTGGACTTGAGGTAGTAAAGACACAATACAATCAGTATACAGATGATATATTGTAGAACCATATACCTAAAACCTATATAATTTTATTAACCAATGTCATCCCAATAAATTCAATTAAAAAAAGAAACATGAGTTTTGTTTTTTAGACTCCAATAGTCAGTAAATTCCTTCACTGGTGTGTGTTCCTTAATAAACTCAACTCCACAGGCTACCCCTACCCCTGTAGGCCAGGGTGTTTGTATTATTCCTTGTCATCTCTAACCTCTTCTGCTACAATACTATTTAATCAGGTGTATGTCTCAGAACGACTAGAGTGTATTGCACTATGTTTTATTTTTAAAATATGTTACTTGCCAGTATTCGTATTTTGTTATATAGATTTGTTATATATATATGGCTATGTTTCTAATACATCTGCTAAAGAAGACTATTAAGGACAGCTTGCTAATACTTGATTTCTTTTTTCAGCCCTAGAGGTGGTGGTCCTCAAATTGTGGTCTTCAGATAAAAGTAGGAACATCACCTGGGAATCTTAGAAATACACATTCACAAACCTTGGCTCAGACCTGCTGAATCAGAAGCTTTGGTCCTGGGGAACAGAAGTGTAGTTAAGCAAGCCCTCCAGGTGTTTTCAACCATGTACTCAAATTTGACAACCATTTTCCTGGGGTTTTGTCTCAGGGTAATGTCTCAATAAATGCCTGCTAGTTTGACTCTGCTAAACCTTCCTCCCTCTCAAGCTACAGTTAAACTTAAGTTAACCCAACAATACTAGGCAGAACATGTGAAAAAGACACAAAGGATGCAGGGATTTTAGGTCCATAGAAGAAGCTAATTCTAAAAGATTCACAACATATCAATTTCTTAGCTCATGTTTGTTTTCCAACTTTGTCTCATTGTGGCTGTGTGATCCCACCTACCTTAGTGACTCTCCTGGTTGTCTTCTAGAAGGTTACACACAGGTACTGAGAAAAATCTTTAACTTTCTGCCCTTTATTCATATTTCAGTTTACATTGTCACGGAAAACTAAGTATCATTGAAAAGGTATGCAATTTCTAGGGAATCTTGCATCACAGCTCCCCAGCAAAACCTGTTTCTCTTTGCACCTGTCCACTAAAGGTAGGGCTTTCTGATGGCTCATATTTTCCTTTACTAACATGGTCTTTAGATACCACTTAAGTGATAGCTCCCTGAAGCAGAAGGAAGCACAGGTTGCTTGGGGCAAAGGTGGCAGTTGGAAGTAAAGGAAAATATGGACTTTGAGTGGGATACTGGGTGGCAAAGTTGGAGAGTACTAAACTTTTCTAATTTTTTTTTTTTTTTTGGTGTGCTAGGGCTTCCTAAATCATAAATCCAGTGGTACATGGTAAATATTCATTTGATTCACTCTTTGGAGCAGTGACTCCCCACCTTTACTAGAATATCAGACTTATCTGGGGATTTATTTATTTTTTTAGTCTCTGGGCCTGGGACCCAGGTATCAGAATTTCTAAATTGCCCTGGTGGTTTCAATAAGTAGCTGAGGTTGAGAACCCCTGTTTGAGATTTTCTAGTTAATGATTGTTAACAATGAGGTATCTCTGCCTATTTCTCGATGTTCCTCTTCCTACATTCAGGTCCCAAAGACCAGATCACAAATGGATCAAAGAACCACACATAAAAAAAAAAGGGAAACTGAGTAATTTCTCAGTATCTCTAGGATCAAAATAAAATACAATTAAAAGACCGACATGCTCTGATACCATCTCCTTTTTTCCCCTATCAACCCAAGATCCCTATTCTGCTCTTGTGACAAAGTGCTCACTGTTGTTGAAGAAAAATATTTGACAAACTTGCTGTTGTTGAAGCTTCAGTAATCCAAAAGGTGACTTCTATTCTCTTTGATTAACATTTGCATTTTCAAAACTCATCTGAAGAGACAAACATCTAACTCAATGAGCTGAAATAGTAATGGTTATATTTCGGGCTAGAGAGGTATCTTTGCTCCAAGAGACATTCCCATGATGCTCTGTGGAAAAAGCATGCTGCCTCTGGGGAAGTCAGCTTACAGATTTCCAAACCCAGAATCACAGCAAAAGATACAGAAGTATGGACTTGGAGGTGAGAGGTGATATATTAATAACTGACATATAGGCATAATATAAAAGAATTTTTAGCTCACTGCCTGGCACAGTAGACATTCAACAAACACACACTCACTTCTGTTAACTCTCCCCTCCTTCCTCAATGACCCACATTTTTACATTTTACAAATCTTCAGGAAATGTAAAACAATGTGTGAAATAGAAGACATGTATTCACTTTAGCCAATTTCTAGAAATATGAATTGCTTTCAGTATGTGATGGGGATCTCTTCATATTTTAGATCAACATTGATATATATCAGGTACAAACCTTGCTAAATCACCCCTCCTACTCCTGAGGGCAATGCAATGCATTATCTCAAGGATATTCCTAACCCATAAACACTCACAGCAAAGTGTAGATTCTAGACATTTGTACCCAAAACTTAAAGACAACCTAAAATGCAATACCAAATAATTTCTAAATTATTCAAAGCTCAGTACTTTTTCATACATTTAACATTTGGATAATCAACTTTATTTTATTTTATTTTTATTTTCTTTATTGATTTTAGAGAGAGAAAAGGAGAGGGAGAGACAGAAACATTGAAGAGAGAGTATATTGATTGGCTGCCTCCTGCATGCCCCCCACTGGGGTTCGGGCCGACAACCTGGTCATGTGCCCTGCCTGGGAATCAAACCAGCAACCTCTTGGTGCATGAGTTGATGCTCAACCACAGAGCTAGACTGGCTGGCCAGGCTGCATAATCAACTTTCTTTTAAACAGTAACTGAAAAGAAGAGAGTTTACAAATTACAAAGGGATAAAAGAGGCCTTTCACAAATTGCCAAGATTTGCTTCACTTTTTAAAAATCAAATAAAATGCAGGTTGAAAAATATGAAGGAAGCGCCTTCATGCATGTTGCCTCTGACTGCTGTCTAAAGGCAGACACTGCCCGTTGATTATAGAATCACTCCTAGAACACTAATGCACAGAAGTGCTTTCTCTAGATGTAAGATCCAACCTTGTGGTCATGTGTGGTGTGGGTCAATAGCCCAAGATAGGAGTGTAGCTGGCAATTTAAGTGTGCAATTAGATTTCCGGTATTATCAGTCATTTAATTGCACATCCAAATGTATTCTACATTTGGACATTTAATTAATTATGTCTTAATTGAAAACATTCTGCTCATAATGATTTGTTCTAATTTCCTTTTAAATCAGATTACCAAGGGAGAAATTTAGTTCTGGAATTTGTTTGTAGAGTTTTTTTTTTTTTTTTTAATACATAGTGAATAAAAAGTAAATAAAATGGATTTTCAAACTACTTCTTAAAAGAAAAATTTTTTCAGTTCCTTTAGAAGTTCAAAAAAAAACACAAACAAACCCATTAAAGACAATTGGATAAGTATGATTTCATTTGAACGGGCATCTAACTTTGAAGATAGAGAGAATATTTTTTTGTATTGTTGTGAATGTGTCCATTATAATATTGGTGTAATTAGTTTTTCAGCTGCAACTCATACTTCTGGATCAGTGCAAAAGGCCTTGTTTATTTAGAGGAGGCAATTCTCTGAGAAAGTGGCTCATTAGCCTTAGATTCCTGGCACATACAGTCTGGCCCACAAATTCTCTTTATGAGAATCGTGCCTGGTAGGGCACTTTCACATGCAATGAGGTCTTTATTTTCACATATGGAGGTTCCACAAAACCAGGAGAGACGAGTTTTGTATCTTTAGATATGCCATAGTTGATAAATCCCGAGATCCAGATATTAACAATCAGGTGAACTTTTTCATTTCCCATAATTTTGTTTTGAAGCCATCCATTAACCTAGTACTACAGAAAAGAAAGAAAAAAAATGTCAAGAAATACTAAGAAAGAGAGATAGCTCCCAGTTTTGTTTTTTAGGCATATAATTATAAAGAAGTCAGATTAGGCTTTTAAAATTAATGCGATCTGATGTCATACAAAGAGGTCAATTTGTGATTCACTTGGGAGTTATAGTACTGAAATTACTGGCTTGCGCATGTAACAGTTTAGCTTTAACTTAGGCATTTAATTTTGCATTCATTATAGTTTCTCTTCCATACTGATCCTTACCCTGAACAAGATCTCATTTTATAAACCCAATTAAACATGGTACTTACTGTGGCTTAAACACCAAGACAGATTTAATGTGTTGTCCAATTTCACAGATCAGCAGTGTTTCTCTTCCTGCATCACTTGCCCATGACAGAGATGTAAGTGAATAGTCTGTGCCAGTGGATGGGCCAGAATTCAAACAGTATATATAGTGCTGTTCTGTAGGTAGGACAATTGGAAATTCTTCACCTAAAGTGTCAGAAAGCTGTTGAGTGTACTGTAAAAATAATATTTCATATACACGAATTTCAGCCTTTTGAAATAAGGCAGAATGGTTTCTGGAAGGCAGCGAGTCTCTTTGCAAATTGCTGAAGTAAAATGCTTAGTCATTAAGTAAATCGGTGTTATTTTCATCAATATCTGAGTTGCCTTTCCAATTGGGTGCATTTTCTCACTTAGAGGAGGCTTTTAGTTAATATGTTTAAATAGTAAGAAGTCAACACGGAGCAATTTTATTCTTACCTCACTGTGGTCTTTGCCTGTCCCACTCTCCTTCTGTGTCTCAGGTACACTCGCCATGATGTTGATGTGAACCTTGTCAGGTAGTATTGCTTGTCTCTCACTACCCATAATCCCTTATTTTCTTAGTTTACAATCATATTTTGGGCACGCTGAACAAGTTCACAGAACATGGATTCCTCTTCCAATCAAAGAGGATGAACCATGGTTGGTCTAAGCCATAAATGTGATAGACTGCATTATTTGTTCATAATTCTTTGTTTCCCCAACACCCTTGCCATGCTTGATTGAGGAAGAGAACATATCCCTGCCTCACTGATTTTGGCTTGGCTATATGATTGGCTCACCAATGGAATGTTGGTAGAATGGAGAGTGCCTGTTTTAAGCAGAACTGTTAAAGTTGTGTTTCCGCTTCTCCTCTTACACGTCTGCTCTGAATGATAAAAATAAAATGCCCCAGCTAGTCTCTGTCCTGCAGCCTTCCAGAAAGGAGGGGCTCATGGAGCACACCTGGACCTCACACTAAGGTAGAACTGCTGTGACTAATTCAGTAACTCATAAGCCAGAAACAATAAAAATTTGTGTTAACATGTTAGTGTGTTTCTTCAGCTACATTATTGTAGCAAAAGCTGATTAATACAAACGTTGATTTCATTCATCTTTGCTTGCTATTGATTTAGGGATAAAATGTGACCTGTTTGTAGCTAATCAGACATATTAGAAAGTTTGCTGTGAGAGGGAGCTTCTGAGCAGGATTTTACCTCTGATGAAAAAAGAGAGATGGTGAAAAGAGGTACTTTTAACATTTCTTTGGCTTTATTGTTTACAGAAGTAATTATAAAAGTTGTGGTAGTGATCTTTTAACTCTGAAAAATTACACAGGACGAAAATTAAGCATGCGAAGAGTAGCAGAGAAGAGAGCTAGGGAAGAGCTGGGTACTTAATGACATTGTTGAACTGCTGCAGAGAATCTGGTCGCTACAATTTCCAGAGGCCTTGTCATATATGTATAATTACTGTATTGCGTAAGCCACCATTAGTGACTCGTCTGTTACTTGTGGCCACATGTGTCTGATTAATACGGTATGTTTCTAGAAATATCCTAGAAATACAGACCACAGACCATATACATAGAGATTTTTTAATTAAAGTATCACACTATAGAAATTGTACTGTTTTTCACTTTAAAAAGGCAAATGACATTTCCATACATTATAGCACCTGTATGTTATAGGACAAAATATCAGCCTCATTAAAAAAAAAAAAATAGCTGCCTAGTATTCTATGCATGAGTATACCGTTCCTTTGTATTGAATTAGTAATCTAGAAGATCAACCTCAGTGAACTATTCCAAAATAAATTTTAAAATACATAAGATTTTTAAAATATGAAAGAAAAGTTAAGTGACATGTGAATTAAATTTATAACTAATAATATCCACCTAAAGGTGTCATCAAAGGATATAACAGAAAAAATAAGGAGAAAGAAACACCCAAAGAAATAACAGAAGAAAATTTCAAAATGTGGAATAAGGAAACACATCTTAGGATGTCACTACCCACTCAATGCTAAGTTAAGTTAATTTTTTGAAAAAGACCCTAAAGGCAGGATTAGCTTTTGAATTTGTGTGTTGCATGCATACGTGTGTAGTGTGTGTATACTATTTAAAACATTTATTAAAAAGCACTTTTATTGAAATATCAGATATTTACATATAAAAACAAATTTTAAGCTTGATGAATTTTTTGAAGTGAACACAGCTATTTAACTATCCATCAAATTAGGAATAATACTTAACCAGCAACTCTTACCTGTTTCATGTTCACTATCATTTACTCCTTTCCTGTTTCTGAAAGGCAACTATTAGCCTCATTTCTCATACAAATGTAAATGGAATTATCAATACATATTTTTTTTCTGTCCAATATCTTCACTAAGTACATTATTTGTGATCTTCATCTGTGCTATTTTACATAGCAGTGATTTTTATTCATTATTCTATAATATTTCATGTGCAAACAGATGACTATATTTTCTCCTCCTGATAAATATTTGGATTGGTTTCTGTTTTTTGTTATTACCAATATTATGCTTTAAATATTCTCATTCTTTCTTAACATGAAAATATGTTTGGATTTATAGCTAGATAGGAAAGGCCTTATCTCTGGGAAAACCTGGATATCTGAATTTTTAATTCTTGGCCAAGATAATAGACTTATAACACAATTTGCAGTCCAGAAACATCACCTGGTGACATGAAGGGTTGGGTTTTTTCTTTGTTGGTTTTGGTTTTACCAATGGTTTGCAACTGGCCTCATTGGTTTGCCAATTTGACTTGAACGCATGGTCACAGTAATGTAAAAGGCTTGCAGGGGTTTCTCCTCTGAGCTCTTTCAGCAAGATTCCTAGCACAGATCTTAGGAGTTCAAGCTGGAAACAGAATACACCCTGTGTATGTGAATAAGGAGAGAACTGTGGAGCCTAAACACAGAATGTCTTCAGAGACCCTCAATGCTCACCTTCATGATCTTTCACTTGCTGCATCCTATTCTTTGCACCATATAAGCTCTAGTGCTTTCTTACAAATATCCAAACTTTGCAAAACTTTCCATTATGTATACATTTCTTTGTACATATTTAAAAATGAATTTGCTCATTCACAAGATACCCTTATATTGAGTTTTAGAAGATACAGCCAAGGTTTCCCAATGGTTGTACTAATTTATACTCCTACCAGCAATGTGTTAATGTTTCAGTTTCTACACATTTTTCCTCTTATTGGTGTGTGTTTGTTTTTTTTTTTTAATCCAGCTATAGCTATTTTATTTTATTTTTTAGATAGAGTGGAAGGGAGAGAGAGAGAGAGAGAGAGAGAGAGAGAGAGAGAAACATAAAAGTGAGAGAGACAAATCAATTGGTGGCCTCCCACATGACCCCAACCAGGGCCAGGGATTAAACTTGAAATGCAGGTTCCTGCACTTGAATCAAACCCATGACCCTTCTGTCTGTGGGCCAATGCTCTAACTGCTGAGCCAAACTGACCAGAGCCAGTTGTAGCTTTTCAAAAAGTATGTTTAACAAAAACATTTTTTTTTAATTTTTGAAATAATTCCAAACTTAGACAAAAGTTGCAACACAGAGAAATCTTTTCTTGAATCATTTGAGAGGAAGTTGCCCAATAGCTCTAATACTTGGTGGTAGATTTCTTACAGAAGACACTTCTGTCACATAGCCACAGCAAACTATCAGCATTGGCTGTACAGTCATTAATATAGTGCTATAATCTAATCCTCACAGCCCATTCAAAACCCTGACATTCTGCACAGCTACCCCCATGTGCAGTCTCGCTTCTCACTCTACTATGGCTCCAACGCCCCATGCTTGGCTGTCATTCTCAGGCTGTGATCCCCTATCTAGGTCACTACCCATCATAGTGTAGTGTTAAAGATACTCTTTTTAAAGAGTCCTTCCTGGGCTGGCCACATGTGAGTGTCCACCCCACTCGGGGTCTGACACTCCACACCATGCCACATCTCTGTGGAACTGTCCTCTTCATCTTGTTTGGGTTTGAGCATCCCTTGCTAGCCTGCCTCTCCTTCTACATGGCCATTTCCCTGCTCCTATCCCTTGGCTTCAGTACTTGAAACCATGAAGCTTTCCTATAGTGATATCCTCCTTACCCTGCTTGGACTCAATTTCCACACTGAACTTTCTCTCCCATAGGACACCTGTTTTTATTCCTCCTCTCTTTCTGAAGTTCCCCTCTGTGCCACAGGCCTACATCAGTGTTCCTCCACTAGCCCCTTGGACTTAGACAATAAATACTGGAAAATACTTTTATCTAGATGCTCTCCTCAGCTTGTTTAGATCCTGACACCCCATATTAAGCCACCTACACACATTGAAACCCTTGCCCAGCTCCGGCTTTAACCCACACTAGGCAACCTTTCATGTAGGCATGCATTCTTTTTTTTTTTAATCCTCACCCGAGGACATTTTTCCATTTTTTGTTCAGGTAGAGTGGGAGGGAGAGAGAGGAACAGAGAGAGAGAGAAACATCGACGTGAAAGGGACACATCGAGTGGCTGCCACCCGCACGACCGACCAGGGCCGGGGACAAACTGCAACCGAGGTACGTGCCCTTAGTGGGAACCGAACCCGGGTCTCTCTGGACCGCAGGCCGACACTCCAACCGCTGAGCCAAACCGGCCAGGGATAGGCATGCATTCTTTAAGTCTGTCCCACCTAATGATTTTAGGATTGAATTGTGCAAGAAGGAAAGATGAAGAAAGGGTAGGAAAAGAAAAAGAAGGAAAGAGAATGCATGGGAAGGGAATGAGGAATTGGAAGAGTAAAATCTTATTTTGGTTTTAACTTGCAGTTTCCTAATAACACCTCTCAAATTTATCGACCTTTTGGGAATCATATTCAGTGTAGTGCCTCCTAAAAGTCTATTGTCCAGTTTTCTAATGGGCTGTAAGGTTTTCTTCATTGATTTGTAGACATTCTTTAAACATTTTGGGTATGAGACTTTTACCCAATTCAGTTATATGTATTGCATGTACCTTCTCCCAAAAGTCAGTCCTTTCCCTTGTTGTTTTTAGAAATATTATTTATATCAAAATTATAAGGTATTCTCATATATTACATTCTAAAATATTGTTTCCCTTTCATATTTAGATCTAGAATTCATCTCAAAGTAATTTTTGCATTTGATGTGAGATACTGTTCAATTTTCATGTTTTATCCCCCCACAGGTGAATAATTATTTTCCCCAATACCATTTTACAAAATACCTTCACTTTCCCACTGCTCTACATGCTATCTTTCTCGTAAATGACATGTCCACATATGTGATCTCTTCTGTCTGCTTCATTCTGTTCCCTTGGTATATTTTCCAGCTGCCTAATGCCACACTATCGTTATCACTAGAGCTTCGTGTGGGAAAGAAGAATTATTATTTCGAATTTTTCTTAAGCAAGTGTTGTCTTCCCTTCTCCATTTATTTATTTATTCAATTAGCTACATGAGTACAGACTCATGGATATTTATTCTATTTTATGGAACAAGATCCAACAATATTAGTATTTATCTTATTGCTCAAATTGCTTGCAGTTTGGCCACTAAGAGCCTCTTCAGGAAGGCTGCTGTGTTCTTTCACCAAGCACCCCGCTTTTAATTCTGTTTTGTTATTTACTTATGTTTTGGCACTTCCTTGTTTTCTGGCATTGCAAGATGTTCCGGGCTCATCTTGTGCTTTCTCCACCCTAGTCCAAGAATTAGCCATTTTTCCAATGAGTTAGCTCCTTTTATTGAAAAATGGTGTTTAGATAAAATATTTAGGTGCTGGGTGTTCTACTGACATGCATTGCTTTTAGACCCTCTCCCCCGACAAAGCTAAGGGATATATATGTATATATTAACCAGCACATACTGTAAAGATAAAGTGATGAAAATTTCTTTGAGGAGGCAGCTGGTAATCTCCCCACACTCTCCTCCTTAGACTGTATCCTCAAACTTCTAACAGGCTCAATAAGAGATCTGACCTTTTGCCCTGGCCAGTTTGGCTCAGCGGTTAGAGCATCTGCCTGCGGTCCTGAGAGACCCGGGTTCGGTTCCCGCTAAGGGCACGTACCTCGGTTGCAGTTTGTCCCCGGCCCTGGTCGGTTGTGCGGGTGGCAGCCACTCGATGTGTCCCTTCACATCGATGTTTCTCTCTCTCTGTTCCACTCTCTCTCTCCCACTCTACCTGAACAAAAAATAGAAAAATGTCTTCGGGTGAGGATAAAAAAAAAAAAAGAGAGATCTGACCTTTTACTTCACAATGAAAGTTTGGGGACCTTCTGATCCTTGAAACTATAAACACATACCTCCAAAATTAACTCAGGGCCTTTCACAATGACACTACCATCAGGTATGGCCTTTTATCTCTTGAGGAGATAAGAGGTTATTTTTGCTTCTGCCTTGCTAAATAAATTAGTTGAAAATCTGCCCAGGCTTGCCCGGACGGCGTGGCTCAGTGGTTGAGCATCGCCCCATGCAGCAAGAGGTCGCTGGTTCAATTCCCGGTCAGGGCACATGCCCAGGTTGTGGGTGCAGTTCCCAGTGGGGGGCATGCAGGAAGCGGCCAATTGTTGTTCTCTCTCATTGGTGTTTCTCTCTCTCCCTTCCTCTCTCTCTAAATATTAATAAAGGAAAAAAATTAAAAAAAAAAAAATCTATCCATGCTTTTTGCCACTTTTTTTTTTGCCAACTCACATGTATGTAAATCTAAGGATGCTTACTAAATAATAAACTGTGTTCTCTTTTCTATATTGCTTAGAGGAATCTTTTGTTGGCAGGCTTGATTTATTTCTTTCTCTCTCTCTCTCTCTCTCTCTCTCTCACACACACACACACACACACATACACACACCTGTGTTTCTGAATCTCTGAATCTATGCTTTAAAAAAAGGAGTGACCTTGGATGGTTAAATATTGGTGGAAAGGCTCCACTTTAAAAAAAAAAGATGCAGAAGGAAACATATTTAAAAGTTTGGTGACAGGAAATGAAGACATTGTATTCTGGACATCAATTATCTTCAAAAAAGTAGAAAGTAGGTCATTTTTTTAGAGTATCAGTGGAATTAGAAGAAATGGAGTTTTATAAAATTAAAATAGTTACTGCTAATAATGGGAAAGTCATTTCTTGGATGATTTCACATTGATAACTGTCGCCATAATCTCTTGTTGCATAACTTGCTCTCCAAGGCTGGCTGCTTTGGAGCCGGTCAACTCTCTTCCATACATCCTGGCCAGCGGTTCAAGATCCTGCTGCACCTTAGATCCACCAGGGCATCTTTTAGGAAGTACTGATTCCCTACCCCCTGAGAGTCTATTGTAATCCTCCTGGAGTAGGACATCAGCATCCAAAATTTAAAAGTTCCCCACATGATTCTAAAGTGTCCTGAAGGATGAGAATCACAGATCAGACATACTACTCATCCTATCCATTGTTCACCGTGAAACGCGACCCAGGCAAGGCATTTGTAAGCACAGAAGAGTTCACTGAACGTTGGGAACTGGGAGTTGCAAAAACAAATGCAATCCAATCACATTTGATTCTGAGTTCTCACAATTTCCTTTGACCCCATCAAGGGCTGGAAACACTCGCTGGGCCTTCACCCCACATCATCTCCACCTTAAACCAGTTCATTAGTTCATGTTCCCTGTCTCTCCTCTTCCCCTTCTTGTCTCTCCTCATCCCCTTCTGGTCTCTCCTCACCCCCTTCTTCCTCCTCCGCCTGACAGCGGGGAATACTTACTACTTCTCGGCTGTTACACGGAGTGATTCCGCTCCTACGGACAATCTGGTGTCCTCCACTTTCTTGCAGGAGGTCTGTGACTTTTCATTCCCTTTGAGAGTTTCTGAGAGGCAACATTCTTGCATATTATCTGTTTGTAAAATGAGGACAAATGGTTGATGCTTACAGGAAAGCTTCCCAGGGCCCAGGAGCTCCTCGGGAATTCATGGTAGACACAAACTTGTAGGATAAACGGATTCTTTTTAGGTTCACTCTAGTAGATAGTAATAGCCTGCTATATGTTAGGCCAGTGAAGGAAAAAAGGCAAATACAGTTCAATGGCTCAGTACACATGAAGGGCACGACAGAAACACATGAACAAACTACAGGATGGGCAGAGACAGGATTGAGGGAGCCCTGCAGGGAGTGAAGACCCAGGGGTCCAAGCAGCTGCCTGAGTGCAGATGTAAGAGTAGATTACAACACCACGGTGATGTTTGTGACACTGTAGTCTAACCATCCCCTTTACAGATTAGCAAATAGACACCTGCAGGCTAGGAGCTGAACTGAGTGGCAGAAGGTCTCACAGCAAGTCAGTGGCGGGGCCAGGATTAAATTAGAATCTGTGCACCCCACAGTGTCTCTGCCCAGAGGGGACCAAGGAGGGAGAGGGAGAGCGATCCTTTGTCTTGAGTGTGGAGTGTGGGGAAGGACACATACTGAAAACAGAGAGGAGAATGAATGATCTTAAACAAGAAGCACTCTAACAAATGTTAGCCTTTTAAGTTATAAAACAAGTATATCCTCACCCTGTTATGTTCATTATATTCCACAAATAAGTGAGATCATATGATACTTGTCTTTCTCTGTTTGGCTTGTTTCACTTAGGATGATACTTTCCAGGTCACTAACAGTGTGAGGAATGGGATAGTCCCAGAGACGTGGAAGTGGGGTACAGACTAACAGTCCCCAGAAGAGGGGGTGGGAGGGGAGAGATAAACCACAGAACTTATATGCATGTGTGCATGAACAATGGACATGGACAACAAAGCTGGGGACAAGGCAGGGAGGAAGGGGAGGGGGAATCAGTGGGAGAAAAAGGAGAAACATCTGTTAAAAAAAATAATTAATTAATTTTTTTTAAAAAAGTGTATCCCAGCATATGGCATAACTCTGGAAAATTCCAAGAGAATGAAAAAAGAGCAAATAAGATGACTGTGGGATCTTGTGTCTGAAAGAAGTGGAGAAGCATTTAGTGACATAGGCAGCAATGGTATATGTCTACCACCTACGGAGGAAATAAAGACAAATTCACAGCAGGCCTGTGGGAAATTTCCAGTTCCTCTGGAATTAAGAGTAGGAGGGTAGATCACTTCTTAACTCACTGTGTTTAGAGCTGCTTGAACGCTGGCCAAACTGGGAAAAAATTTTATCTACTGGGGTTGTCCTAGTGTCTGTAATTCTCTCCTTTCCTTTTATTTCCCTATACCAGGAGGGGCTAACATAACAAAATGATCTATTCAATTGGTTTCACACTCTACAATTTCTGCCTTTGTAATTATAACTCAAAAAATGTATTTGCTCCGAATGTTTTTACATTAAAACAAAACCTTTCCCAAGCGTCCATTTGTACATCCAACAAGCAATTTCTTCATTACACACCAGAGGTCAGTATTGGCTTATTAATTTATATGAGCTATTAATTTTTATTTTCCCAGTCAATAAAAATGAGAAATAAAATACTGAAATAGGATCCTTATATTGAAACATTGGTTTAATTCCTTAAGCAAGCATCATCTGGGTGGGTATGTGCAGACCATGAAAGACTTAAGAAAAAGAAAAAAAAAATTAAGGGAAAGTAAGAAATACAGTGAAAGGCTTTCTTCCTTAGGAAAGCGTTCATAACTCATTCCAGGCACATCAATTAAGCAGCTTTTGCATGATAGTTACTCTTACAGGTGAAAACTGTTCCTATTAGCAGTGTTAACTTACATGCCGAAAGTGAGTTGAACTCTATAGTGTTTAGAGTCCAGGAAGTAAGAGTCTTATTTAACTCTGTGTATACCTACGACAGTGTACCAGTTTTGGATGGCAAGACTTACAGATCATTTGTACATATAAGACAGGGGTTCAGCAGTATAATAATAATGTGAGTACCTAGAAAAGTTAAAAGATTGAATAAAAAAAGAAAAGACTAAAGACAGATCTCATAGCTGTCTGCAGATGAATTAAAGGCTTTCCATAGAAAGAGAAAAAAGATCAGTCAGTGTTGTGTTGCTTCAGTCAGCAAGGGGTAGAATTATACAGATAGAAATTGCAACTATATATGAAATAAAATGTTCTAAAAACTATAGCTGTTTCTACATTTTTTTTGTCCAGGGTGCCATAGAAATAGTTCCAGCATGGAGTATCAGGATAAATTAGGTGAATGCCAAACTCTCTTATATTCTAAGGGTGTATGAATGTGTGATTGTGACACCAAGGTGCAAATATTCTCATGGATTCCAGAAATTCTATGTCTCCTTCCAGGCATGTATATTCTAGGTGCCATCTGCTTTAAAAAGTATCCCCGAATCCTCCAGAACGCAGTTCGCTCATCCTAGGTATCTCTAATATTTTAATCATGCCTTTTGCATTTTCTCATCATTTAAAACATTGTGCATTTTTGTATTTTATAGCTTTGTGTTTTTATGTCTTAACTACAAATTAGATTTCTCTTTTAGAAATACATGTATTTTCTCCTCTGGAATACTTAGTATAATACAATGGAGTTAGTAGATACTCAGTATGTGTAGAGCAAACATTCTTCTTTACCTATAAAGCAATGAATAAAAACACCCACTTTCCCTGCCTTCCTGAATTGTTTTGAGGATCAATTGAGAGAATGCGTCTGAAAGCACTTTGAAAAGTATACAGTATAATGCTACACAAACATACGGCATTATTTCAGAGGAGGTTATCTCCGTTATAACCTTCCATGTCAGCTTGAACATAATGGCAACTAAAGAACATTTTTTAAAAACTTAATCTGAAAAGAAACTTGTCCCTTCTGGGCACAAATTATAAGACTCCTGAAAATAAATGTTTGTGCATATTTTTTTGGTTGTTTCTAAATAGCACCATGAGCTATGGTGTTTCAGGGAAAATGCTTCTCTAATAGAAGTAATTCACAATGTAGAAAAGTGCCCTTGTGCCCCTTCAGTCAGGAATTGCAAACAAATGAGCTATTTTGTCTTCTCAAGCAATGGGACTTACTGGGCATGGGTGGCAGCTGTTCAAGTCCATCTGGTCAAGAATTCACTAAGATCATAATGTGAAAGTAGCTCAAATGCAGGTTGGCACGACAGCCTGCCAATGTTCCTTTGGAGGCAAAAATGGTCTCTCAGGCCAATAATCTGCATTTTTAAAACTCTCTAAATATGGGTTTGTGGAACAATTCATAGCAGCTGTAAGGAACTGTTATGCTACGCTGGGAAGTCATCCATACTGCAGGACATACCTGTTCTGTTCGCCTGCAAGTATTTGTTTATGGTTGGCCTTGATCATATCACAATTTTATGAATAGTTGTTTTCTTTTTTATTTTAAGAACAATTTTTCCAGACAAAATATTGTGAACAAATAAGGAACACAGCTAGATTTTTGAAATGCCTTATTAACTTTGAAATGATATTTTAAACCCTAAGACATGCATGATCACAAATAAAGGGGGACAGAAAAATAATTAACTGAAAGTTTATAAAAGCTTCTCAGGAAGCAAGCAAATGGGAAAGAGGTGACTGATCGAACCATCTCCTCTGATGATATATTGTTTACATAACAAACTATTTTTAGCACTTTAACATGCCTTTTCTTATTAGATCATGGGAAGGATGTTGAGAGGTAAAATGTGTATGTTTTATAGATGAGTATACTGATGTTAAAAGAAGTTAAGTGATTGATTTTGATTTTGTATTTCAATGATCTCAACAGCACAACTGAACTTAGCATTTAGGATTGTGCTTGTGTCTGGGGTCAGTCCTATTTTCGGTGAGTCTCTGGAGGACCCTACGCTGATGGCATTGCCTCTGAGCCCTGGCCTCACCTTGGCCATTCTGCCTCCTCTAAGCCAAACACTTGTCTCTTCTCTTCGGGATCCTCAAGAAACTCCAGGAACATTGATGCGTAGGGAAATCATTTCCAGGTTTGCTTCACAATTATCCTCCAGTGGGCTAGGGTTGGTTTAGAACTGAGGAAGAGGAGCCAAAGGGCTTGGCACAATGTCTACTAGTGCTAGAGGCAAGAGTTAAAGTTAAAGGCACCAGAACCATCTCCCATTTCCCTAGGGTGTCCTAATAAATCTTTATGTCTACCGCCTGCCCAGATTTCACTCCAGCAGCCAGGGGTGTGGGCAGCCTAAAGAAAGCTTTGGCAGTCTTTGGGCAGTCACTATTCACTCAGGGAGTTCCAGTGACTGCTCAGGTGTCAACGAGTTAGGAGGTTAAGGTTAGGGACATCTTGGTGGTTATTTCCACCAGAAACACAAACTCAAGGCAACTTCACTATTCAGGGGTGAATGCTGACTTGAAAGTTACAGTAGTTTGCCCAGCCCGTGTGGCTCAGTGGTTGAGCATCAACCCATGCACCAGGAGGTTGCCTGTTTAATTCCTGGTCAGGGCACATGCACAGGTTGTGGGCCTGATCCCCATTGAGGGGCATGCAGGAGGCGGCCAATCTCATCGATGTTTTTATCTCTCTTTCCTGTCCCTTCCTCTCTCTCTAAAAATCAATAAAGAAAATAAGAAAATAGAAAGAAAGAAAGAAAGAAAGAAAGAAAGAAAGAAAGAAAGAAAGAAAGAAAGAAAGAAAGAAAGAAAGAAAGAGTTACAGTAGTTTATCTCCAGGGTTCTTTCTACCTGTTCCAACAAGCATACAATTAACATGCAGAACTCTAATCCCTTCAGGATCTCCAGCTCTAACTAATCTGGAGGGTGAAATGAAATAGGATGATACCTGATCCAGAGGTTCTGGAAAGAAAGCTGATTCTATAGTAATCAGGGCTCAAGGTAGATCATCTGGGGATTGAGAGAGCAGGAGGTAGGTTCAAAGTCTATCTATTATAAAGGACTCTTATTGATTTCTTGGAGCCAGAAGACACATGAGTCTCTGGGAGGCAAGATGTCTGGATACTCCAGACCAGGGTGAATGCCTGGATCTCACTCACAATTGCCAGAAAGGACCTCTAGGTCCAGTCCTGATGTGTTGATAAAATTCCTGGCACATAGCAGGTTTTGAACAAATGTTAGTAGACAAATGTTTATCGAAAGACAACTATCTGACCAATGGTGAGAACCTACTATTAAAATATTGTATTTCAATTGTTTGCTTTTTTTTTCTGTTGTCCAGAAAGAGTTTCCCCAAGAAAGAAACTTTGTCTTGTTCATGTCCTTCTCCCCAGTGGCCAGTATAACTCCAGGTATCCAATAAAGCACTCTGTTTTCAGAATGAACAAACCAGGTGAGTACAGTTACTTACTATCATATAGCTCAGGTAAGAAAAGGCCAGGATTTAGAAAAGTACTCAATCACTGATCTGGGTGAATGAATCCCATCACATATGCAAATAGACACCAAAGCAGCACAACCAATACAATAATAATAGCAGGTTGTGCTCTAGATATCCACCAAGAGTTCAAATGAAATGTTGGCCTGTCCAAACAGATGTGTAGAATATGAGACAATTATAGGAAGGACAGCAAATCAGGACAAGGGGTATCTGTCATTACAGAGGAGGGTCCAAGCGAATGGCTACGATCCAGGACTAGGGTACCCCTTTAAAAGAAGGGTGATGGCAGATAACAAAAGAGGGATTCAGGAATGGGGATCAAGCTAAAGCTTGGAACAGACTGAGACCCATTTACCAGAACTAAGGAAGGACGTTAAAGCAGAAACGAAGTAAACAGGATTGAACCACAGCTTCCAGACATGTTGCCATATAAAAGTCCCCAGCAACAATTCAAGATGAGTGCTGCAAGTCAAGGCAGTGGTGAAGCTGCAGGAGGTCATTAGGCTGCCGCAGCCCAGGAAGGAAGAGACTTACACAGACTAGAAACCAGGCCTGGGCTAATATTTGCAATAGTGAATTTGATTTAGGATGTTCATTCTAACGAACACCAATGTAATTTTCCTGACATGTTCCAGGACGTTTATAAGAGCTAATTTCCTTGGAAATAAATTTTGAAACATTATAGAAAATTCTTTTGCTGCTTACACTTTAGAAAAAAGTATATTATTTACAAAAGATGGGATATTTTGAACTATTAAGCAGGAGGAAAAAAACCTTCACGAAGTGCCTTCTCCAGCTACTCCTTACAGATGTATTCTTAAAATAATTATTTGACATATTTATATGTACATCTTTAGTTTAATATCTTACCTAACTGTCCAACAAACTAATTCAGTGTTATTTGCAATGCATTAAATGAACAAAAGATAAATAGGGTAATAGAGAATGAAGAGAGCCTAGTGGTCCATGAAGTCACTGGATTTGCAAAGTGATTTTCTTTTCAGAGCTGTGCACTATCTGAGAACAGAATCTGTTGGCAAATACTTTAGTGGCAACCAAATAGAATAGAGAGACATTAGGAATGCCATACAGGGGCAAACCACTGATCTATCCAGGACAGCCTATCACAGTGGCAACATGAGATGTGTTTTGGAGATCATATTTATATGATGTGGTATCAGTTTATAATGATGGATGTATTTAATATATCTTCTGAAAATCTCCTAGTGAACTGACACATAACTCCAAACTACCAGATTATAATTTATACAACTTCCTAGATTTTTTAGCAGCTCTCCATAAATGTAATGTCTAATATGTAAAGAGAAAAGTAACTTCACCCTTTTTCTACTCGCAGACTTCTAGATATTTCTGGCATTTCTAAAACCTCAAAATCTTCTTAGTATTTTAAACTGTTCCCATCCCACTTTGCTGTGCTGAGGTTCTCAATGTTTGGTTCTCAGACCAGCAATATGAGCTGAGAAATGGTTAGAAATGTGATTTCTCAGCCCTACCCCCACCCCTGGAACTACTGAATCAGAAAATCTGGTGTGGGCCCAGCAATCTGTATTTTAACAAATGCTCCAGATGTTTCTAAGGTATTCTACAGATTGTACTGCTATCTATCTATACAGTAAGATTATCCATCCACCTTCTAGCATAAACATATCATTGCATCTGCTCTTTGATGTTTTATTTATTCCTCTGATGTTTCAGTTGGCAACACAAACATTTAGAATTTGATACACTGAAATACAAAAAGGGAATGAAGAAGGAAACAGTATTGATAGTAAAATCAACAACTATAAAGCAGTTTAGGGTTATTTGGTTCAGGGGCAGGTAATATACCTCAAAAACCCAATGAACATCACATTTTAAAAGCACAGCCCCAATGATGATGAATTCCAGTGATGCTCCTTAGTAATGAAGAGAAGATTAACTCATATTTGTTATACCCAAATTCCTCTGTTCAAAAAATAAATTAGGAAAACATTTGGAGACATTTTTATCCAAATGAAAATAATAAATTTTTCAAAAATAATGAAGAAAACTTATATATGTACAAAATATTGACATATTTGAAGAAAATAATACCTTTATGTTATTCTGTTTGTCCTCTGAAACATAAAATAATGTTCCATTACTTTATCAATTTGTAAAACTGCAACTCTGGACCCATTAAACAGTAAGTCCCCATTTCCCCAAACCCCAGCCACTGGCAACCACCATTCTTTTTGTCTCCATAATTTTGACTACTTTAAGTGCAATCATACAGTATTTATATTCTTGTGATAGGCTTATTTAACTTAGCATAAGGTCCTTAAGTTTCATCTGTGGTATAATGTATTGAAGAATTTTCTTCCTTTCCTAAGGCTGATTAATATTCCATTGAATGAATGAATATATATATATATATATATATATATATATATATATATATATATGTTTGCTTTTCTATTCATCTACCAATGGACACTTAGGTTGCTTCCACATTTTGTCTATTGTAAATACCTGTAATGCTGCCATAAATATGGGTGTACAAATATCTCCTTAAGAACTTGCTTTCAGTTTTAGGGAGTATATACTCAGAAATGGAATTGCTGGATCACATGGTAATTTTTAAAATTATTTGAGGAACTTTTCCAAAGTGACTGTATCATTTTACATTCTCACCAATAGGGCACAAGAGATTCAATTTCTCTACACTCTTACCACACTCTGTTCTATGCTAGTTGCCATCCTAATGGGTGTGAGGTGCAAGCTCACTGTTTTTTATTTTCATTTTCCTTATTATTAGTAATGTTGAGCATCTTTTCATGTGCTTATTGGGCATTTGTTTATCTTCTCTGGAGAAATATCTATTCAAATCCTTTCATTTTTGAATCAGGTTGCTTTTTATTTTTGAGTTTTAGGAGCTCTGTATGTATTATGGAGATTAACCATTATTGCAAATATTTTCTCTCTTTCTGTGAGTTGCCTTTTTATTCTAGTAGTGTATTTTGATTAACAAAATTTTAAGTTTTCATTAAGTCCAATTTGTTTATTTACTTTTGTTAACTGTGCTTCTGATGTCTTACCCAAGAAATCATTACCAAAACCAATGTTGTAAGTCCTTTTTGCTATTTTTGTTATCTAAGACTTTTACTGTTTGAGGTCTTACATTAAAGTCTTCCATCTATTTTAACCTAATTTTTATATATGGTGTTGGGTGAGGGTCCAACTTCATTCTTTTGCATGTGGATATCCACTTTTCTAGCATAGTGTGTTGAAAAGATTGACCTTTCCACTTTAATGGTTTGTGCAGCCTTGCCAAAAATCATTTGACCATACATGTGAGGGTTTATTTCTGGGCTATCTATTCTATTCCATTTGGCTATATGTCTGTCTTTATGCCAGTACCACACTATTTCAATTACTGTAAATTTGTAATAAGTTTGAAATCAGGACATACAAATTTCCCAGATTTGTTCTTCAAAATTGTTTTGGCTATTCATGGTCCATTAATAGTTCACATAAATTTTAGGAATAATATTTTGATTTATGCAAAATGTCATTGAGATTTTGATAGGATTTATATTGAAGCTGCAAATTGCTTTTGGGTAATATTGACATTTGAACAATATTAAGTCTGCCAATCCATAAACATGGGATGTGTTCCTATTTATTTATTTCTTCTTTAATTTTATTCAGCAATGTTTTTAATTTTCATTGCACAAGTCTCTCACCTCCTTGGTTAATTCCTAAGCAATTTATTCTTTTTGATGCTATTGTTAGTTAAATAGTATTTGTAGTTTCTTTTTAGATTGTTCATTGTTAGTATATAGAAATGCAACTACTTTGTGTATTGATATCTTCCTATTTTATTTAATTCATTTATTAATTGTATAAATTTATATAGCATTTTGATGCTTTTATTTCTTTTTCTTGCCCAATTGCTCTGGCCAGAATTTCCATTACTATGTCGAACAGAAGTGTTCATGAAATGTGGGCATCCTTGCCTTGTTTCTGATCTTTGAGGAAAAGTTTTTTATCTTTCACCACTGACTATGAATGATGGTCCCTGTGGATTTCTCACAGATGGCTTTTACTATGCTAAGATAGTTTTCTTCTATTTCTAGTTTTGGGGTGTTTTTATCATGAAAGAGTGTTGGATTTTATCAAATCCTTTTTCTGCATCAGTTGAGATGACCATGTGGTTTTAGTCTTTATTCTGTTAAGGTAATGTGTTACATTTATAGATTTCCATATGTTGAACCATCCAGGAAAAATTTGACTTGTTCTTGGTGTATAATCCCTTTAGTACAATACTGAATTTGGTTTGTTAGTATTTTTTTGAGGATTTCTGCATCAATGTTCACAAAGATCTGTAGCTTTCCGTTTTTTGTTTTTTGTTTTTTTTTGTCTGGCTTTGGTATTAGGGTATTACCAGCTTCATGGAATGAGTTAGGAAGTGTTTATGCCTCTTCAATTTTTTGGAAATGTTTGAGAAGGCTTCAGCTATTAGATATAATTCACCAGTGAAGCCATCCAGTATACAGCTTTTCTTTTTTGAGAATTGTTTGATTACTAACTCAATCTTTTTACTAATTATAGGTCTATTCAAGTTTTCTATTTCCTCACAATTTACTATTTTAGGCTTTGTGTTTCTTGTAAATTGTCTATTTCATCTACATTATCCAACTTGTTGGTATATAATTATTCATAATACTCACAATATTTTCTATTTCTGTAGAATCATTAGTAATGTCTCTGCTTTCATTTCTAACTTTAGTTCATTTGAGTCATTTTCATTATTCCATCTACCTAAAAGTTTGTCAGTTTAGTTGATCGCCTTACAGAACCAACTTTTGGTTTTATTAATCTACTCTATTGTTTTTCTATTGTTTATTTCATTTATTTCTTCTCTAATCTCTATTTTCTTCTTTCTGTTCACTTTGGGTTCTTCTTTTTTCTAGTTTCTTAAGTTGTAAAGTTAGGTAGTTTATTTGAGATTTTTATTTATTTTTTAATATAAGCATTTATAGCTATAATTTTTTGCTTTAGCACTATTTTCTCCACATTCCATAGTTCTGATATGTTGTATTTTCATTTGTCTGTATTTTCTGATTGGCACTGTAACTTCTTTGATTCATTGGTATGTTGGTGTACTTTCTACAATTCTGTGAACATTCCAGTGTTTCTTCTGTCATTTATTTTTAACTTCATTTTCTTGTGGTCAGAGAAGATACTTTGTATGATACCAATCTTTTAAAATCTGTTGAGATTTAATTTGTGGCCTAATATATAGTCTATGCCCCATGTGCACTAGAGAAGAATGTGCATGTGCTGTTGTTGGGTAGAGTGTTCTGTATATATCTGTTAGATCTAGTTGGTTCTGTTAAGTCCTCTGTTTTCTTAATTGGATATAATGTCTTCTGTTCTATCATTATTGTGAGTAGGGTACTGAAGTATCCAGTATCATGAGTTAGGTGTTATTATAAAATTGCCTATTTCTCCTATCAATTCTGTTAGTTTTTATTTCATATATTTTAGTAGTCTGTCATTAACATGTAAATTATTTTAGTTGTTATGTCTTCTTGCTATCTCTTTTATTAATTATAATGTGCTTCTTTGTAATCTTTTTTATTTAAAGTCCATTTTGTCTGATATTAGTATAGGTACCCCTGCTCTCTTTTGGTTACTATTTTCATGAATTATTTTTTTCCATTCTTTTTCTTTCAATATACTTGTGTCTCTAAATGTAAAGGAACTTTTGTATACAGTGTATAGTTAGACTACAAATTTTTATCTGTTTTTTTCAATCCCTTTCAATTGGAGAGTTTAATCCATTCACATTTAAAGTCATTCACAGTAAGGAGGAACTTATTTCTGTCATTTGCTATTTGTTTTCTACAAAATTTATAGCTTTTTTTGCCCTTCATTTCCTGCACTATTGCTTCCTTTTGTATTTAGTTGATTTTTATAGTGAAATATTTAAGTTCTTTTCTCATTTCCTTCTGTATATATTCTATAGCTATTTTTTGTGGTTACCAGGGGGTTATATTTAATATCTTAAAGTAATAACCCTCTCATTTGAATTTATACCAGTTTAACTTCAATAACATACAATACTCTGTTCCTTTGTCACTCTCTCCCTAATCCTTTAAATTATTGATGTCCCCCAAATTACATCTTTATACATTGTGTGTCCATATACATCAGTAACTATTTTAAATGCATAAGTCTCTTAAATTATGTACAAAACAAAATTAGAGTTACAAACCAAAGTTATAGTAATACTATTTTTTAGACTAATAATTCTTTTTTAATGTATCAGTCTCTCAAATCCTGCATAAAAAAAAAAAAAACTCTAGTCACAAATTAATGTTACAATAATACTAACTTTATTGAGATCTTTATTTCTTCTTATAACTTTGAGTTGCTATCTAGTATCCTTCAATTTCACTCTGCAGGATTACCTTGAGCATTTCTTGCAGGGAAACCATAGTGGTAATCGACTCCCTCAACTTCTGTTTATTGGGCTGTCTTACTCTCTCCTTTGCTTTTTAAAGAGTTTTGAAGAATATAAGATTCTTGGTTGACAGACGTTTTCTATTAGCTCTTTGACTATATTGACCCACTGCCTCCTGGCCTCCAAAGTTTCTGATGAGAAATCTGCTTATAATCTTATTGAAGATCCCTTGTGTGTGATGATTTGCTTCTGTCTTCCTCCTTTCAAGATTTATTCTTTGTAACAAAAGAAAAAATAAACAAATGGAACTACATCAAACTAAAGAGTTTTTGCAGAGCAAAGGGAACCATCAACAAAATGAAAAAACAACCCACTGAATGGGAGAACATATTTGCCAATGATACATCTGATAAGGGGTTAATTCTCAAAATTTATAAAGAACTTATCTAACTCAAACCATTTTTAAAAAACAAACAAACCATTTTTAAAAAATGGACAAAAGACCTGAACAGACACTTCTCCAAAGAAGACGTACAGATGGCCAATAGACATAAGAAAAGATGCTCAATGTCACCAATCATCAGAGAAATGCAAATTAAAACCACAATGAGATATCACCTTATATCTTTCATAATGGATACTATCAATAAATCAACAAATAACAAGTGTTGGTAAGGATATGGAGAAAAGGGAACCCTCGTGCACTATTGGTGGAAATGCAGATTAGTGCAGCCACTGTGAAAAGCAGTATGATGTTAACGCAAAAACTTAAAAATGGAACTGTCTTATGACCCAGGTTTCCACTTCTGGGAATTTATCCAAAGAAACCCTAAACACTAATTTGAAAAAAAAAAAAATGTATCCCTGTGTTCATTGCAGCAGTATGTATATTCACTAAGATTTGGAAGAAGCCCAAATGTTCATCAGTCTATGAAGGGATAAAAAAAAGCTGTGGTACATTTACACAAGGAAATACTACCTTGTTGTAGAAAAGGAAGAAAATTTTACCCTTTGCAACAGCATGGATGAACCTGGATAACATTATATGCTAAGTGAAATAAGCCAGTCAGAGAAAGATAAGTACCATATGATTTCACTTATATGTAGAATTTAATGAATAAACTGAACTACCAAGCAAAATAAAGATAAACTCATAGATAGAGAGCAGGCAGACAGCTCTGGGTAGGGGATAGGGGGATTAAACAAAAAAGAAAAAGAGAGACAAAAATCATGAACATGGACAAAAGTATAATAATTGTAGGGGGGAGAGGGAGGGTTGAAGTGGAAGAGGACATAGAGGGAATAAGTGGTGATAAAAAATATTAAGTTAAATTAAAAATAAATTTTAAAAATAATTTGTTTTTTGTCTTTCCAAAGATTTATTATAATGTTTCTCAGTATGTATCTCTTTGAGTTTATCTTACTTGGAGTTTGTTGAGCTTTTTGGGTATTTATATTCATAATTTTCATCAAATTTGGGAAGTTTTCAGACATTATTTCTTCAAATATTCTCTCTGCCCCTTTCTCTTGCTCCTCTTGTCTGGAACTCCACAATGTGTGTGTGTTGGTCTGGTTGATGGTGTTCCACAGGTTCCTTAGGACCTTTACTTCACTTGACTTCAATCTTCTTTCTGTTCCTCAGACTCAAAAATTTCCATTGTCCTATCTTCGAATTCACTGATTCTTTCTTCTACCTGCTCAAATTTGTATTTGAATCTCTCTGTAGTAAGTCCTCAATGTTGTAAACAGGTTCTATGACTTTGAGCATAATGACATATAACAAAATCAATTTCATTATAGGCTAATTGACATAAACAAGAGTTAAGTTCTGCATCTCATTAATGTTATAACAAATGATGTTGAGGACCTGCTGTAGTGAATTTATTATTTCAGTTACTATGCTTTTTAGTTTCAGAATTTTTAGTTTTCTTCTTTAGATATTTGTATCTCTTTACTGATATTTCAATTTTGTTCATACATTTTCTTTTCTCCACATTTTCCTTTAGTGCCCTGAGTATTTTTAAGACACTTGTTTTAAAGTCTTTGTCTAGTATATCTGCCATGAGGGTTTTTTGTTTGTTTGTTTTAATTTTAGGAACAGTTTCTATGTATTTTTTTTCCATTTAATGTACCATATTTTCCTTTTTCTCTATGTGCTTTATGATTTTTGTTGTTGTTGAAAACTGGCCATTTGAATCTAATAGTGTGGTCACTGTAGACACAGATTCTCCCCCTTCCAGTATTTGTTCTCTTTAAAAGTGTTATTATTTTTGTTTCTCTAATTTATGTTGGCTGTCTCTGACTGAGGAGAAATCTGAACTATAAATTTAAAGTATTTTCTGAGCCATTTCCTAGATATGCATGGTTACTTTCTAATCTTCCCAATATAAAAAAAAATGTTTGTAAATAAACTAGTCTTTAATATCTGGCTCTCAAAAAGGAAAAAATAGAAAAATGAAGTGAGATAAGGGTATTAGCTCTTTAAATGCACTGGAAGTCACATCATCAATAGAGGGAGGGGCATGCAACAGTGGAGTATGGGTAAAAACAATAGGTACTCGCCCTTTTGTCTACACTTCTGTGATCAAAAGCAGTAATTGGTGATGAGAACAACAATTCATGATATTTGGAGAATATCATGTTGCTCCTACCAGCTGTGTGCAAGCTGCTTCAAGAACATTGTGCATCACTGCGTGCCACATGGCTGTGGGTGGAGACAGATAGATGCTACTGTTTTAAAAGCTAAAATTTACCACAATTAGCTACAATTTTCTATGGAAGTGTAAGCCTTCAATAAACTCCAGAGTTCCAAAATAGTTACATCTGACATATTCTGCCAGTACAATTGTTGTCTGGGTGAGGAGACAGATTCTTGGTTCCTCTACTTTACCATCTTCCTGAGCATTAGCTGTTAAACATGTTCCAACTGAAGAATAAAAAAAGACTGAAAAAGATGATTTGGACTCAAATTCCATAATGACATTCTTATGTGTTTATCACAATGGCAATTTTTTACATACAAACACTTTTTTTTTAACTTAAATTCAAACTTCACAACCTTTAACTTATTCTGAAATGTACCCTGAGTGCCTGAAATTTGATTTCATGTTCAATGTATGTTTGTTGAGTGAGAGAACATGTGACCAATATAGCATGCAAACCCCAGACCGGCTGTATCAATGGCAGCAAGAATTTTTCCCTGAGCCCACATCCTTACTGAGCCAGATTATTCAGTCAGTCAAGTAGTAAATTTGGTGAAAAACATTGTTAAATTTAATAAAGAAAATATTCCTTGTTCCCTATTGTCCAACATGTTTTTATCCACTCAATTGTTCTTCTCTGGATTTCAAATTGAATTTCTAATAATTAATATGAACCAGTTCTATCATCTAGTTGCTCATTTTCTTTACATTTGACCTTTATAATTATATTCTAGCCTTTGAATATAAGGATAATATCTCTGATCCATAATTCATAATGCATATGACTTGAATTATGTGTTTTGTCAGATGAATGGGTTTGTATTGATCCCTGTCATTGGACTTTCTTTTCCAGTCTTCATGTGAGCAACAGTTCTAGTGAAAGACTGTCATGTGCATTTGGCTTGCAACTTATACCAAAAACAGGACTGATCAACCAAGATGTTGTAGAAATTCAGCAAAGGCCCTTGCCTTGGCCTCATTAGCAACATAACCAGCAAAAGACAGTGGTCACTCATCATCCATTTAAATAGATACTAAAATTTATCTTTGGAAAAATTCAAAGGAAAAAAATAAAGACTATATAGTACTATAAATCTGCTGCTATGAATATGTGGATGATAAAATTGATAAGCCTAAGATCTTTGCAATGATAAAATTGTCAGGAATGATTAACAGTGTGTTCTGACAATAAGAGAGCAGGAAAAAAGAATGTCCTGGTGAAACATAAATTTAAAATTCTCTGGACATTTTCTAAAGAAGACAGTTCAGCCTAAGGGTGTTGGAACAAAGGGAGGTAGTTCTGAAACAAGGAAATACCAGACTTGAGACCCAAGTTTAAGATTATCTGAATGTTCTTTGTATAGATGGAAAACACGTCTTTAAGTATGAAAAATATAATTTTATTATTATAAGTAGTGCATATTCATTGTTAAACTTACAAAAATATTTAATCCAGAATATAAAGTTCCCTAAATTAAGGTGACTATACATCCTGCTTTCCTCTAGACACTTCTGAATCATGTTGATAATTCAGATGTAAATATTAACAGTACTCCCTTTAGTTCACAAAGTGTACTGGTATATATGTGTATGCACACATATGTGTATATACATATAGCTTTTGGGTTTTTTTTTTTTTGGCTTGTTTTTTAATAATGGAATTATATCTATCTATCTATCTATCTATTATCTATCTATCTATCTATCTATCTATCTATCTATCTATCTATCCTATATACTCTCCATTGAATATAGTTATATAATCTTCTATTAAAACCACTAGCATAGTTTTGAATTTTGCAAAACTACAAATAGTTTTGCCACACATATTTTTACCCCTAACTTTGAGCACATGTTTTTAGTGTTTGTGTAGCATAAATTTTTGGAAATAATATTGTTGGATCAAAGAACACGGACATTAAAATCATAAGCAACCTTCAATTTAATAACTCATAAAACTTCAACTTTTCCCCCTTGATAGTATTTCTATTTTAAACTTACAAGTTTCAATTATTTAAGTCCACAAATATTTCATTGAGTTGGAGCATGATATATAAAATATTTAGTTTTGTAATTTATTTTTTGCAAAAACATCACTGTTCTTTAGAAACTGAGGAACTGGCCATACAAGTACAACACAGACATGCTGGCTATTCATATAGAGGCTGAGACCCTCCTGGAGCCTAGGACATCCTATATAGTTCCTAGAGTCCACCTTTAAGGAGCTTCTCTTAGTTCTCTGTTGATAAAGTATATCAAACCAACTTATCATCTAGTGTAAAATGACTGAGTTCCTTATACAGTTGACTACTGAACAACCTGGGTTTAAACTGCTTAGGTCCAGTTATACACAATTTTTTTTCAATAAATATGTACAGTACTCTAAATGTGTTTTCTGCTTTCTCTAGCTTACTTTATTGTAATACGTGTATATACTATATATAACATACAAACTTCATGTTAATTGAATGTTTATGTTATTGGTAAGACTTCCAATCAACAGTAGGCTATTACTAAAATTTCAGGGGAGACAAAAGTTACATGCAGATTTTCAACTACACGTTGGGGGGGTGGTGTCAATACCCTTATACTCCACATTGTTCAAGTGTGAATTGTATATAAAATTAAAATAACCTATCAAACCAAACTGTTCCATGTAACTATACGATTCATTAACCCTTAGCTTTTATGACTCTATGAAATCAGTGACATAGGCAACAGTCTCACATGTTGAACTAGGGCAGCTGGTGACAAGAAGTAAAATATCACAGAAATAGTCAACTATATAACTGTGTTGTTGGATGTGAGCAATATGCCAACCTTGATGCAGAGAAACCCTCTCTCACTGTTCCTCCACCTCTTCTAGTGCTGAAGGTTGTGCCAGTCCATAGAGACCTGCGACACAAGGTCTGCAGGTGCAAACTCCTTCCCTTCCTTCCATAATAAGGAAGCCTTGCATATTTCCTTCCTTCCTTCCTTCCTTCCTTCCTTCCTTCCTTCCTTCCTTCCTTCCTTCCTTCCTTCCTTCCTTCCTTCCTTCCTCTATTTTCCTTTTAGTCATTCCTCTTTCCTCTTACCCCAACTCTTTTCCACATGATCAGTGTGTAGTAACAACTGGCCTTAAAGAAGACACAAATAATGATGAAGATCTTGCCCCTGAAAAAGCCCACAGGTTAGTCAGGGAGACAGACATGTAAACAAAGAATTAGCCTGATGAGTGCTATAATTATGTACCTAATATCACTAGCAGAAAAAGATAACTGAGAAACTAATTTTGCCGGGAAGAATCAGGACAGCTCTGCAGAGAAGATGATACTTATAATATGTCTAGAAAGTCATTCCTTGTGAATCCGGGAGGGGGTAATTAAGGCACCTGGACAGATGGGCCTGCCTTTTGACTGCATCAAATGCAATGTGCAGAGCAGATGATGTTTCTGCCCCCAGTCTCTAATCTGCTTAACACAGACAGCAGTAATCAAGTTTAATACAGTAGTTTTTATTTGTACCTAAATACAAGCATACCTCATTTTATTGTGTTTCACTTTATTGCACTTCACAAATACCACATTTTTCTTTTTTAACAAATTAAAGGCAAGTCCTTCCATGAGTAAAAAGAGGACCACTTACTTTATTGCAGTGGTCTGGAATGAAACCCTCAATATCTTCAAAGTATACCTGTATGTCACTGCTAGCTGTGGAGGAAAAATACCCCTAGAACAATGCATCTACCTCCCCTTGTGAAAATAACCCCAGAATTTTAATTTTATTTCTTTTGAAAAAGCATAATATTTAAATTTAAAAATGACCCCATTGCTCTTGACATTTGTAACTATTTCTTTAATAATAGCACCAAATATGCTGATACTCCATTTTATATCCACTAATCTTTATTCTGGCTTATCCCCAAAGGTCAAGGCATGGCCAACAGACTGGTACTGTTCATGCCAGCCAGGAAGACACAAGCATGATAAGGCTCATACCAGGTAGATGTGTAACTGTAAACATTATTAGAGTTATCTAATCAAATCCGCAAGACTATTTGCTATGTCTGGAGTGAAGCCTCTTAGACACATCAAGTGTGTGTGTATATGTGTGTGTTTCCCTCTAATTTAAAGCATGTTTCTCAAAGTTTTGATATTTCATAAGTTTAGATTTTGTTGTTAATTCTCACCCAAGAACATTTTTTCCATTGATTTTAAGAGAGAGTGGAAGGGAGACAAGAGGTGGGGGAAGATGAAAGGAGAAAGAAAAAACATTGATGTGAGAGAGAGGTTGCCTCCTGCATGTTCCCCAACTGGAGCTAGGGATTGAACCTGCAACCAAGATATGTGCCCTTGACCGGAAATTAAACCCTTGACCCTTCCATGTGCAGGCTGACACTCTAACCACTGTGCAACACCGACCAGGGCTACCTAGTATTTTTTATTACTTATTCTATTGTATGCAACTTGTTCTTTAATCATCTTGCATTCAAGTTAGAGGTGATCTGTTATATGAATCTGGACAGGTTATGCTATGCTATAGTAACAAATATATCAGTGGCTTTAAAACACCAAGCTTTATTACAATATTAAACTACATGGTCAGTGCATGTCTGTGAGGGATTTACTGTGTGTTATCCTTATTCTAGGGCTCGGGTTGATGGAAGTTCTATCATCTGGAGCATATCCAGTTGTGGCAGTAGAGGAAGAAGGCTCTAGAACAGTGGTTCTCAACCTGTGGGTCACAACTCCTTTGGGGGTCAAATGACACTTTCACAGAGGTCTCCTAAGACATAACAGTAGCAAAATTACAGTTATGAAGTAGCAACAAAAATAATTTTATTGTTGGGGGTCACCACAACACAAGGAACCGTATTAAAGGGTCGCAGCATTAGAAAGGTTGAGAACCACTGCTCTAGAACATCTCAACTGACAATTAAATGTGCTAGCCTGAAATAGCAAACATCATATCCAGCTATAGTCTATGGTCTAGAATTAGTCACATAGCCATACCTAATTTTAAGGGAAGGGAGAAACAAATCTTACAAATGCCTAGAAGGAAATGTGCCAAAAATATATTTTTGGGAGGTGGGGGAATGAGGAGGGCAACAGCCTTGGGCCCTGGCCAGGGCCTGGTCTGGTTGAGCGAAGTGTAGGTTATCCCAGGAAAGGAAATTGGCACATCTGGAGCCTGCAGGGTACTCTACATGACTTCAGGTGTGTGGCAGGAGTAAGTGTGGGTCCTGATGGAGGGGCAGGGAAAGAATGGGCTGAGATAAGTTCAGCATCAGGGATGGCCTGGACAATGGCAGATTTCAGACTTCAGTAAGCACTGCAGATTCAACTGCTCTTCCCAGAGAAAGCCTGATCTCTATAGATTTCGGTAGTGGCAGAGGAGTCCTGAAATAAGAAACACCTGGGTTGCCCTGGCGCTGGAGGCCCCTCCTCCTAGACTCATCAGTAAGGAGTCTGGCTCACACCACCTATCATGCAAACTCCAATACTCCTGGACACCTCCCCCACCCACCCACTTGTTCCAGAGGTCCAGGGGAATAGGTTCTGGGCCAAGGTCATGCAGAAGAGGGACTGCAGAGGCCAGAAGAGGGTAGTGAACTGCACATACAAGGACCGCATTTTTGTATAGCCTTTCAGAATGCTGAAGAACCCAGGGGCAGCAATTCAGCCTTCTGGTGTAAAAACCTGGGCCCCCAATCCAACGTTGGCAAGGTCCAAGACCATAGCAACCAGAACGCATTACTCCATTGCACACCATGAGGACCAGTTGTTCCTCCTGGCAGCTGCAAGATGTCTAAATTTATTCCAATAGACCATGGTTGCTGTTCCTGGATACTTCCCCTGAAGATCAGCTTCAGGACATTCCTGTCTTTCTGAAAGTAAAGCCAACAGGATTTCCTCATAGATTGGACATGGGGTGAGAAAAACAGAGGCATAAAGAATAATGCTGTGGTATCTGGCTTGAGCAAGGGGAAGCAGAGTGGACAGGGTGAGGTAAGTAAGGCGTTGAGGGCACAACATTTAAGGAGACATTTATTCTCAGGGTCATACAAAAGCACAGTAGGCCCTTGAATAATATGCTGAAAGTCTTAAATTTTATGCCTAAGCAATTCTCTTGCTTCATTCCAGTCCCAGTCCTGACTGGAAGTATGGCGTCATCATGAACTGAGTTGGGGTAATCTGTGCAGAATTAGTCTTGGTAAGGGTGAAATGAATATCAGAAGTCTGGTTCTAGACATATTGAGTTTGATATATCTATTGAACATCCAAGTGAAGACAGAGAGTAGACATCTCAGCGGAGATAGATCTCTGATTGTGTATCTCAGAGGAGAGGGCTATGCTAAAGTTACACATTATGGAGTTATCAAAGACTAAATGAACTCATGAAGGCAGTGAGTATAGATAGTATAAGTAAGAGATAAGGTTCAAGAAAATGTGTAGGAAAGAAGAGAAACCAGCAAAGAACCTTGAAAAAGAGTAGCTAGTGAGAGAAAGAATATTAGGAGTGCAAAGACCTGAAAGACAAGAGAAGAAAACATTTCAGGGAGTAGGGAGTCATCAATTGGGTTTCATGCTGCTGTATCAAATTAGATAAGGATTGAGACTGGAATGCTGGCTTCTGCAGCATGGAGGTCATTGATGATGCTGACTAACAGTTTTGGTGGAGAAATGGGAACCAAAGCCTGAATGGAGTGCATTGTACAAAGAGCAGGGGATGAAGAAGAAAAAATTAATTTAGTAAGTATAGACAACTCTTTCATGAAAAGAGAAAGAGAGAGGGTGAGAGAAAAGGGAGAGAGCAAGGGAGAAAAAGAGACAGAGTGTAGAAGGGGAATAGAGGTCCAGAATTTAGTGCTCTCTCTGTTTCTCCAACTTGGCACCTCAACCTCTCATGTTTGGGTTTGTCAACAGGTCTTCTGAGACCCTGATTTTTCAACAGATAGAGATTCAAAATAATGAACACTTTATTCTAATGGGTAAGAGAATTTTCAACCAAGACACATGTAAAAAGTGGTAACATGTGGCAATTTGACTAGAATCAGCAACTTTTTCTCAGAATTTGTTGACTTGGAAATCATTTGTCTGGCTCTGCAACTAAATCATCATTTGCTCCAGTTTTTCTAAAGTCTCACATGCTGATGCTTGTTAAGAATAATATATTTTTTTACTCTGTCAACTTTTGCTTACCACTGAGGATCTAAAAGTGTGTTCGGAGGTAATTTGAACAGACTCTTTCAAGATAGTGCCTCTTTTAGCAGATCCAAAGAACAGTAAATATAACTTGAGAATCATGCCAAACATTTCTTTGCATTGTAAAATAGAATTGGAAGCTTTGCATAATAAAGGGCTAAAATTATGAACCACATAAGATTTGCCTGAAACTTGATTGTTCAGGCTCAAAATTCCCTGCTGAATACTCTTATGCTTGCTTTTGTATTTACCCATTTTCATGTGACAGCTTACAGCAGACATTTCATTTTTTATCTATTTTCATAAAAATAAATTTTAATAAAAATGCCAAAGCCACTCCAATAGCACCAATCATATGTATTATATAGAAACATATTTTACCACCATAATTGACATACCAGCGTATATGAACTTGGTTCTTTGAGGATGCATTAGTAGCAGTACTCCTTTATATAGAATGTAATATTTTATAAATTTTCATTCTTTTATTTCTTGCTATGCTTTAGGAAGTGTTTATAAAATTAGGTGCTTGTTTGGGGGTGCAAAATGGGCTATTACCAGGGTAAAGGTATAAAAGAGAAAGTAGAGTGAGGATCACTAGACGTTTCCATTTCTTTCTAAGGTGTGGGTGAATTTTAGCCCCATGGAAAATCTTGAGAAATAATCTAGCAAGAGTTAAATCATGGACTGTTAGCTTTCCCCAAACAGAAATTATAAAACAGAATTATAAAATTGCTACTTGCAAATTTAATCCTCTACCTTCTAAATGAAATTAGGGAATTAGGAAAGGGCCAAGAGGGACCTCTGAGTTCATCTAATCTTATCTGATTGTGTAGATGAAAAAGCTGAACAGTGTTATTCTGTAAGTCTCCCTAATGTGATATAGAAAATAATGGAATCTAGGTTTCTGATACTGTTCCAGATGCCCATCTATTACGACATACACTCACCAAGCACCTAATACATACAAGAGGTCATTCAAACCTTCTCTGAAGAATACACAGTTGTGAAAATACACTTTGCCCTTAGAGAATTTATAGTCCATTGTCAAAGATAAGATAGAAATTTCCAGTATCTAAAATACAAACTTCAATTTGTTAAGAGCCATGAGAGTGATACAAAAGTTTAAGAAAGAAAAGATAGATAAAATGAAATTTGGGCAAACCAGTGTAAGTTTTTTAAAGGAATAACACTTGTGATGTGAAGGTAAGATATCAATAAAAAGAAATGGAAACAAAGATGGTAAGCTTGGAAGAGGGAGTAACATTAGTAAGGACAGGAAAGTACACAATTATGAAAAAAGGCAAGTCATCTAATGTCACTGGATTATAATTTACCTTCACATTTTTCTGTCATATTATTTCATGCCCATAAATTATGGCCATATTTTAAAGGAACTTGAACATCATACAAAATAGCCTTGTCCTAAATAGTAAATCATTAAAGTCTATAAGCAGAAAATAACTTGATCACCTTTCTCTGGATCTGAGAACAACACCAAGTTGTGCATTCTTTATTATAGTTTGAGTGCATTTTGAAAGGAAAGAGGAAAAGTGAACCATCATTATGGTATCATACAGGGTATTTTCACTGCCCTAATATCCCCTTTCCCTGCCTATCCATCCTTCCTTCCACCCCTCACTCCTGAAAACTGCTGATCTTTTTTACTTATCTTCATAGTTCTGCCTTTCCCAGTATGTCATATAGGCGAAATCATATGTCATATGTTACGTAGCCTATTAATATTGGCTTCATTCACTTAGTAATATGCATTTAAAGTTTCTCCATGTCTTTTCATGACTTGATAGCTCATTTTGTTTTAGTTCTCAATAATATTTCACTGTCTGAATATACCACAGTTTCTATTCATTCACCTCCTGAAGGATTTCTTGGTTGCTTCCAAATTTTGGCAATTATGAAGAAGCTGCTGTAAACATCTATGTGTAGGGTTTTATGTGAACATACATTTTTCATCTCCTTTGGGTAAATACCAAAGAATGCATTGCTGGATCATATGTTAAAAATATATTTAGTTCAGCCCTGGCTGGTTTTGTTCAGTGGTTAGAGCGTTGGCCCGCAGACCAGAGAGTCCCAGGTTTGGTTCCTACTAAGGGCTGTATTTCGGTTGCAGTTTGTCCCCGGCCCCAGGTTGGGGTCATGTGGGTGGCAACCACTTGATGTGAGACCCATTGATATTTTTCTCTCTCTCTTCTTCCCTCTCTCCCTCCAGCTCTATCTCAAGATAAATGCAAAATAATAATAAAAATAAAGAATATATTTAGTTTTATAAGAAACCACCAAACTTTATCCCAAAGTGGTGGTACCAATTTGCATTCCCACTAGAAATGAGTGAGGGTTTCTGTTACCCCAAAACTCCACCAGCACTTGCTGTGGTTAGTATTCCAGGCCTTGGCCATTCTAATAGGTGTGTGGTGGTATCTTTTCACTTTAATTTGCATTCCCATCATGACAAATGATGTAGAGCATCTTTTCATATGCTTATCTGCTGTCTGTATATCTTCTTTGATGAATTGTCTGTTAAGATCTTTGAGCCATTTTTTAATCAGGCAGTTTGCTTTCTAATTGTTGTTTTAAGCAGTTACTCTTTTTAGAGGCCAACTGTCCCCAGCAGCGACCTGGTACTTGCTAGTGAAATTATTATCTTACTTTGTAGTTGACAAAACCCAATCTCCAACATTTTCAGAAACTTGCTGAAGATCATACAACTTGGAGAGGCTGAGATTTAAAATGAAACTCTGGTTTGTCTACCTTTGAAGTTTGGCTCCTGAAATGACAATTTCTCTCCTTTTGACAGATACAAAAACCCTAGCTAAAGGAAATATCCTACTGTCATTTGTCTTGTCTGACTATGCTCTACCAAACATGATGGACCAGGCAGACAGAAATTTTAGCTTCTACAGTCAAATGGCTCTGTGTTAAAGAGCAAAATGGAATAAGACAGAATATCCCACCCCACCTACCACTCACATTGGTAGATGAATCCAGTTTGTTTGTTTTCTCATTTGATAATATACATCCTCAATTTCTCATAGTCTGTGAGGAAATAGGCCCTTCTAAATCTGCCCAAAGAGTAAGTTTTGCAGTTGTAATTTCACCCCCTGTCTTGTACCTTTCATATAGTGACTTGGTAGTTAATGTATAAGAGAATAAATTCTCAGTCCTATCTTTTTTTTTTTTTTTTAATATGTGGTTTTGTGTGGAGGAAAATAAAGGTCTAGTGGAAAATTGGTCTCAATAAACGTTAGTCCCTTGAAGAGGGTCAGCAACAGAAACAGGAGTATGAGAGGCACCCTCAGTGGTCCTCAGCTATAATTGTAAACAGATTGTTAAAAATGGTATAATTACTTTTAATTATTTACCATAGAACTTTCTCTAGCACCAGATTCACAGAAATATAATTCATCGATGTAAATGTATAACAGCTTGTTGTCCAGGATTCCTGGGACCAAAAGATGTGTTTGGAAGGCACACAAACAAATGCATAAGGGTAAACAAACTTGACCCAGTGCACTAAAGTTTATCCTCTTCTCACTTCATTTCCATGATGGCTCCTTACCCAAATGATGTATAAAAATACATTTTAAGTTTAAGAAGCCTAAGACATTAAATGGAAAATAATAGCAGAACTAAAGTACAAATAAGGGCATGGGTAGGAAAGACAAAACCTCTGATACATCTGAGATTTGACACACTGGGATCCAACTCAGCAAAACAAGAAGGAATGTTAGACCAGCCAAGTCCTGCTGAGAGAAAGCAACTTTCTGTTCTGCAGTGTCCATTTATGTGGAGAATCACAGAAGATCCAATATGTAGAAGACATGAACACAGTGGTTTATGGGAAGAATCAACACTATGAGGCATTAGCATGTAGGCAAAATACTGACTTCGAAGGGCCAAGAAAAACAGAAACTTGAATGATAAGGAGATAAAAAGGAAGATTATGTGCAAAATTACTAAAAACATTGTTTCTTTTACATAGACATGCCCCCAAGCTGGAGAGACTTCTGTCCAAAAGTGCAGATTCACAAAGGGATGAAATTTATTTTGAGGACAGTGTAGGTAGAGAAGGATGAATTTGTGGCTAGAGTCTGCAGGCATAGATTGGAGTCATGTTGCCATGAAACCACCAGAAAGTGGAAGAGGCAAGGAAGTGTTCTCCCCTAGATCCTCTGAAGGGCTGGGGGGCGAGGGGGAAGGAGTGTACTGTCTGCAGTGCCTTGTTACAGCAGGAAACTAATGGGAGGGGGTATATTTAACCTAATACAGGGTATTGACTTAAGTGGGAAGGCAGATGCCATAGGTAGTTTGGTGAACTCTGAGTATTAACACCATGTTGAATATAAACTCCATAAGTAGGAAATCTGTGCTTCTCACAAAAGCAAATACAACATTCCAGTGGTATTTATGGTAGTTCAGTCAGGGTGTGTTATTCTATGAGAATCCTCTAAAAACTACCTTATCAGCAATTGTCTGGCTGTAGATCAAGGATAACCCTTTGCTTCTTTTATATGCAGATTTTAGATAAACTATACAGATGCTAATTTAATTAACAAAAATTATATTGAAGCAATTTTTAAATATATATAATCAGTCACTTCCTTTAGGTTCTCAATAAAATGGTATATACTAGCAACCTTAAGTTTTATAGGATTTCATCTTGATACTTCATCACTCTATCAAGCTATGTATAGGCTGACAAAGAAACATTCTGCAGCTTTCCTTTGGGAAACCAGTTTTGTATTTACCTTCTCAGAGAGGTATTTTTAAGAATTTCTGTCTCTAGAATGACTCCTTGGGAACCTCAGAGACAAAACCATTAGCTACATGAATGAGACCCTGGGACAAATGCTTGAACTGTTACTAGAAGGTGTGTAGGCTCTAGGCTCTTAAACTTCGTTATACAAACATTGTATATTATGAAGACCATCATTTTACACAGAACAACAACAAAAGTCAAGGAAGTAAAGTGAATTGATCAGGGTCACACAGCTAGTAAATGGCAGAATCAGGAACTAAACTCAGTATTGTCTAGCCCTGGGACCATGAACCATATTGTGTGCTTAAATCTGTTTGATTGATTACTCCCCTTCCTGAGCTCAAGAAGGGAAAACCTCATGTTGTCTATTGAAAAAAAGCAAACAAGCAAACAAAAAAACAGTTACTGAGTGCCTATTTTTTCCTGATATTGTGAGAATAAACAGGATGTATATATCCAAAGGAAATCAAACAGTGTCTCGAAGAGTTAGCTATACCCCTATGCTCACTTCAGCATGGAAGCAACCTTAGTGTTCTGACAACTGAATGGGTAAAGAAATTGCTATGTGTGTGTACACACACACACACACACACACACACCTAATTGTTATATACATATGTGTGTGTATGACATACATACAAGAGAATGTTATATGAGTGTATGAATATACATACATACTGTTCAATGTTGAGAAAGGATATCTTGTCATTTGTGACATGAATGAACCCAGAGGAATTTATGCTAAGTGAAATAAGCCAGATACAGAAAGACAACTACTATATAATCTCAGTTGTATGTGGAATCTAAAAAAGTCAAACTTATAGAACCAGAGAGTTGAATGGCTGCGGTCATGGGGTAGGGATATGGGGAGATGTTGACCCAATATCTTTCAGTTATAAAATGAAAGTTTCTGCCCTGTCCAGTTTGGCTCAGTGCTTAGAGTGTTGGCCCTTAGATCAAAGAGTCTTGAGTTTGATTCTGTTCAAGGGCATGTACCTCGGTTGTGGTTGAGTACCCAGCCCTGGTAGGGGTTGTACGGGAGGCAACCAATCAATGTGTCTTTCACATCAATGTCTCTCTCTCTGTCTCTCCCTCTGTCTCTCTCTCTTTATCTGAAGATGAATGGAAAAATATCCTTAGATACGGATTTAAAAATATAAATAAATAAAATGAAAGTTCTGGAAATCTAATATACAGCATGGTGTCTATAGTTAATAATACTGTGTTGTATACTTGAAATTTGCTTGGAGAACAGCTCTTAAGTGTTCTCACCACCAAAAAATAAAAATAAAAAAGGTAATTTTGTGAGGTGATAGATGTGTTAACTTGATTATGGTCATCATTTCTCAATGTGTATGTGTATTAAATAATTGTGTTGTACACTATAAATAAAACAAAACATAAATAAAGGTGTTAGCTTTTCTTTCTTATTTATTTTTTAAAAATAATCTCTGAAGCTGACCCCAAGGAATCATTTGCTTTGAGGCAAAATTGCATAAATTCTAGCCTAAACACTTTGAGAAAAGGGTTATCACAAACTCCATTAGCTCTGCTTGGTCTTTGCATTAGAAAAGTAAACACTAGCTGTTGTAAGAGATAAAGCCTAAAATCTCAGTGGCTTAACAAAAAAGAGGTTTTATTTTTCAACATGTAAAATGCAATCGCAGCAGGGGTGGGGATGACAGTAGGATCTACATTTGTATTTGTCAGCTGGGGCTGCCAGAACAAAACACCACAGACTAGTGGCTTAAACAACAGACATTTGTTTGCTCACAGTCCTGGACGCTGGGAGTCCAAAGGATTGGTTTTTGCTGTGGCCTCTCTGGTTTACAAATGACTGCATCACACTCTGTCCTCACAGGGCCTTTCTCTGTGCTTTTGCAGAAAGAGCGGCCTCTGATGTCCCTTCCTCTTCTTACAGGAACACCAGTCCCATCGAATTAGAGCACCACTCTGACAACTTCATTTAACCTTAATTACCTCCTTAAAGGTTCTAGGTCCAAATACAGTTACTTTGGAGGTAAAGCCTTCAAATTATAAATTTTTGGTGGGGCACAATTCAGTCCACGACAATGAGTGCAGTCTTTCAGAGATCCAGGCTGAAAGAAGATCCCGCCTTCTCCACTGGTAACTTCCAAGTCTGCCCTGGGTGTGGACATCCAGCAGCCACAAGGGAAGAGAAGGAGGGTTTTGCAGAGGAGGGTAATGAGCCAAGAGCAATCATCACTTCTGCCCATGGCCAGATGCAGTAATTTGTCACCTAACTACAGGATACAATGGGACATGTTATCTAGAGTACGTTGAGGGTAAAAGAAGTGGATTTGGTGGAAAACTATGCAATCTCTACGTAGCCCTTGTGCTCTGAGACATAGTAAGAGAAAAGAAGGAGTGTACCTTTTCTTAACTCTGCTAGATCTTCCAGAGTGTTCTATAGCTCATGTTACTTTCAAGTTCTTTTCTCGCAATTTTTCCACCTGCCTTTGCCTGTGGAGTCATGTGATTCGGGAAGTGTCCAGGCAATGTGCTCACCTATGGAGGAGGGAGTGTGAAGGCGACGCACAGCTTATGTCTGGGATCTAGAGGGTGAGGAAGAGCCAGTGGGAATCAGCCAGAGGAAGTATGTGTAGTGCATGGTGAAGAGCGGCACCTGAGAGTGTGGTGCCTCTATGTAGACAAGAGAAGGGAAGAAGCACCTGTATGTGATTCATGGTTTCTGTCATGATGGGAATGGATAGAAAGAAAAGAAAGTGAGAATAAGACCGCAGAAAAAGAGGCAGTGGCAAAGCACCCCCTCTACTATCTTTCCAAGAAATGCTGTGCACACCTCAAGCATCCTGAAAAAGCTATGGTTTATTTGGGCAGGTTTATCTCCCTAAAACCAAAGCCCTGTGTGACTCCTCCATGCCCTTGGGGTCCTTTCAGGGCACCAGCATAAATTGTTGGTTGGGTCAAGTATGCAGAGGACCTCCCAGTGCCACTGAAACGAGGTGAGAACCCTGGTCTGCCAGCCAAGGAAGCAAGCTGGTCTGGCTTGGACGCAGGGTGGGCTGGGTGTGCCATTCAGCCCTTCGAGAAATGCCTAAGAACACACTTCTCCCAGTTAATTCTCCTAGTGGAATTAAACTCAGTATTTTTTGCTCCTCTCTAAAAGGTACAAAGGCAGGCCCATTTTTCTCCCCCAGCAATCGGATTTACTAGTCTAAATTTTTTAATTTTTTGTTTCCTGTAAACAGTCAAATGCCATTGACTTTTGTTGCTTTCCATAGGATCTTTTCAGAGCCTTTTTCATAACCCTGAAGTACTTTTGTCTTTAGGTTGTCAGTAAAAGCGGGCTGGCCTCTTGGACTCGGCTCCTTGAGATCTGCGTGCACTGGAATGTGTCCAAAGGCCATTGCCAAAGTTGCTGTTTTTCCATTTATGTTTGAGCCAGATGAGTCCAAGGAGAATTCCACTTGTGTAAGTTGCATAAGAGCAGACAAACAAAGCTGAACTGGAGAAGAAGAGTATAAAGAGAATAACGGAAGCATAATATGCCACAGAGGCCCAGATGCTGCAGCACAAAGAGCGAGACACTGACGAGGTAAAACAAGGCTGTACATGTATTAAGTGACTCAGTCCTTCCTGAGAGCTGTCTGCTATATCTCTGTTGCACAGGTGCAGATTTTGCCTTTAGTTTTACAAAGATTGGAGCAAAAAAGAAGCTGCTTTAATAGCAGGGGGAAAAAATCCGTTTCAGTGCACTGGCTGGTAAGTATATCCTATTACACGCTGTTATGATCTATATGCATCATCTTATTATTACAATTGTGCCATGTATATAGTAGGAGGTTAATAATGTCTTTGCACTGAGTTGTTCAGCTCTATTCTCTCCTCTGCTGATTAAACCAGCACCACACGCTGCTTGCTACAACTTGAGCAATCAGTATTTTTGTGTATTTTCATTTCTCCAACAAATAGCTCTAAAGATGTACCATTATAGCTTTTAACATTGTCATTCGTGGGGCACTGTCTTCACTCCTCCCCCAGTTAAGCCAGGTGACCTGTAGACATGCCAGAAGGCAACTCTTCCTCCTTTGTCTCCCCTCAGGTCCCAGTAAGAGTCCCTAAAGACAAAAGCACATTGAATCCATCTATTATATTGTCTTTCGTTCAAATACAAAGCAGCATATGTTTCTACATTCAGAGGGGGAAAAAAAGAAAATTATGAGTTATCACTGGGAGACCATGGATTTTGTTTTCAGACTATTCTATGTGCTAATCTACATTACACTTTTGGCTGTGAAATTATGGGTAAGTTTGTTTCATCATTTGAAAATAGTAATACCAACTTTCGGGCCTGTTCTTGGTATTTAATAAGAAAACACATTCAGGTAGACTTGTAAACACGTATACTCATGCCATAGTTAAATATAGGTGAAAAAAATGTAGCTTTTAGTGTTCAGTAGCTGGTCTAGTCTTTATAAACTTGCACTCCAATCGAGCGTAAAGGCAATCATGTGATCTTGGTCTTATCCAGCAATTGGAAGTCACTTAGGTAATACATTCTGTTTTAGATGCTGCTCAGACTTTCAGATCCCCTCCCCTTCACTCTGTCTTCCCTGGAATGTCAGCAGGCACATGAGGGGGTTTACTCTGTCCCTGCAGTAGAGGGGAGAGAAGGCTCAAATCTGCAGGGTCCCCTGAGGCCCTCTATGCCCTGCCGCAGACAGATTGGTCTACCTCTCCCTAGGCTAGCGACTGCTGAGCTATGACCAGTTCTGTCTGTTTTCGGGGGAGTGAAACTTTGGCACCCACCCCTGTCGTCCATGGTTCCAGTCATTGGTGTGTGCTCCAATTCTACCTTCACTTTATTCGTTCTGACTCCAAGCCTCTGAAAGTTGACTCACTCCTTTCTCAACACTTGAACATCCCATCTGGGGCCCATGGAAACTTTCGGATTCCTGGCATACCACATGCAGACAACGAGGAGCCAGACCTGTACCTTGGACTCACGCATCCTAACCCATCCTGCAGTCTCCCCTGTAAACTGCTTCGGTGCCATATCAGATCTAACTTCAACTGAAGTACAGGCAGTTTTAGGGGCCTGCATTCCCCACCCCCCCACCCAGTCTGACCTGGAAAAAAAAAACTGTTCCCTTGATATTGGTATCTACCCCCTGTTATTTCTATGTTCCTAGGTGCGGCCGTGGGAATAAGAACCTTTTGTTCTACTTGTATCTTTTTTTCTTCTTCCATAATCTCTCAGGGAAGAAAGGGGTACGGTTTTTTGTTGTTGTTGTTTTTTTTTTTACTGTCCCCTCCTGTCTGAATAGAACTCGCTCCTTGTTTCTAACTTCCCTTAAGAGTCTCATGATTCAGTCCCAATGTTGGGCTGGGGTACAATGAAAGAAGTCACTTCATCCATGAGAAGACTTACTTAAATGAGAAAACATCTCCAAAGCTTTATAATTGTTATAGATGGAAAACACTTGGTGCAAAGCCTGAAATCTTGTATGAATTCACTGTAGGTAAATAAGGTATGCTATAAGGTCATTTCTGTGCATAATTTAACTATTACACTTTGAACTGATGAGTCCAAAACATTTTATAAAACAATCACTAGACTCATTTTGTCTACTTGGCCACCTCTAGGCAAAACTCTGCCAAGCCTGTCTTGATTAAATAAAGATGTTTCTAAAGGCCTTTTTGATGATTGCACCACAAATCTCTCTGAGTAACTAATCACAGTTTAACTAGCAGTTACTCTTAGGAAAATTTTCCAACATTAACTTGGATTCCAAATATCTAATGCAAAAGAGAAACTGACAACCTCAGAGTGTGTGCTTCTCCCTCCCTGTTTATTCCTTGATGGCGTTTAATGATTAGGAAAAGAACCCAAACTGCAAAACAACTTGTCGACCACAACAACGTCCCTTTTCAACATTTGGCTGATCAAGACGTGAAAAGGTAACACCAGTTTGACTACTTTTTCATATAAATATAAGTGCATATTTTCACAACTTTGCTTCAAGACTTAAGCTCCTTCAGCTGATTATTAATTGCTAAGAAATGTCTGCCTAGTCTATCAGAGTGTCTTAATTAAGCAAATGCAGAGAAATGATGTGGGGGAGAGGCCCATGGAATTCAGCAGGTGTAATGAATTCTGAAGATTCAGTAGTTACAGATCTCCTAGGATGGGCTAATAATACATAGGAGCTAGAGGACAACAGATTTAATCATTCTTTTTTCTCCTGTCTACCAACTTCCTCCCTTCAGAAAAGATACTAACTTTAACTTTAATCCTCAGTTTAGTGCCTCTTCTTTCCAGAAACTTTCTCCGACTCCTTTGCCATTCTGTATCAGGCTGGACTGAGTGACTCCTGACAGCCTGCTGCTAAACAGCTTTACCATTGTTCTAACTACACTAGGCTCTAAGGATCTCGTTACATGTTTTTCTCCCCTAGTAAGTCTGTGGCTTTGCCTTGCCCATGGCTTATTCATCAAAATACCATCCGAATTATATAAAATGTCCAGTCCACAGTTATCTCTCAAAAAAATTCACTGGTTACATAAAATGAACAAGATCACCATTTCGAGCTACCCGTCGCACTTTAGAAACCACAAGAGAAGAGTTATTTTTTATTTTTATATATTACGCTTATGAACAGGGCCCACAGTGACTCAACCTTCAGTTAATTCACTATCTATTTTTGCCAAGCTGGGAACAAAAACATTTTGGACTGTACTCCCTATTGGCTCCTGTGTTTTCCATAATTCATTCCTCAGAGGGCTCTCCCAGGGGCTTGGGGGCAGAGAGGGCCCCACTGATAAACAGCAGATGCCCAGCAGGCCTAAGGCATGTCTGACACATGGATGATGAAGGAAATGGGGCAAACGGAGCAGCAGCTCCTGGGATGACATATTTAAGAGCCTGAGGAGGAGTATTGCTTTAAAATTACTGATCATAAGAAATAGTTCCTGCAAATGGTGTGTGGTATGCGCCCTTCTGTCCACACCAATTCAGTTGGTAAACACAGAGAACAGAATTCTCCTTGGGTACTTCAAGCTCATAGAAATGTCGAGAGTAAAATGGATGGTCCAGTTAGGGTTCCTGTGCAATCTGAAGCTCTCACTTGAAGATGAGAGAGGAAAAAGGAGCTAAAAGTGAACAGACGGGGCATCATGCAGGAATAATATGTGACTCGATACTTGTCTAAAGTTAAAGGAGATGAAATATTCACTGCTTTTTGAAAAAGGCAAGTGCTGGCCTTTCTAAAGTCACAGCCTTTCAAGAAGAGATATTTTAGCTGAGTAGATGAGCACTTTCTCCAGGAAGTGGAAGGTTTGGCTTTCTTATTCCTGCAAAACATAAAAAATAAAATGCACCCCCCCCCACCACCTCCAAATGTTCAAAGAGGGGAAAGGGAAGCCTACAGTTACCATATCAATGATGGTGGATTTAATCCTTGTAATAAAGTACATAGGATTTGCATCCTAAGGAAGGGTACTGGCTCTATTCCAGAAATATCCATTTCGTTAATAATGGTTGAATTTCCATTTCCTTTGGAATCTTAAACAACAAAACCTATTAATCGTGAATTATAAACTAGGTAATAAAAAACTACAAGAAGCAAGAAACATTCTTTTTCCCAAAGACTTTAAGGTCTTGTTCACAAGACAATAAATAGATGAAGGTCACCAAACAATGTCATATGTGCTTAATGTAAATAGGCAGCAGGTTAATATTTACATGTATATCTGCTTAATGATTAACCTTGTGGTCTAGTTACTAGAAGTTACTAGATATTAAGTACACAACATATTGTCTAAACTCTGTGCAGCCCAGATGAGTAGTGAGGCCTGTGCTTGGCACTGCTCACTCCTCAGGCCTGTATATTGAGTCCTTGTGGTTCACTGGGCTGCCCTTGGCTCTCCTGAGGACTTTTTCAGGCCCTGACTCCTCTGCCTGGGTCTTATTTTCTAGCCTTGTACTCAATTGCTGCCATGTCCCTCTATCTTCCAGAAGAAACTAATCTGTGTGATTGTGAAAGTATGAATTGCATACACAAGTGGGATAACGTGATGACTTTTGTATCTGACAAGAGATCAATTAACTCTAACACAGAGAAGGCACGAATCAGTACATATTTCCTCTTTTTTGTAGAGCAGGGATCCCAACTCTCCTGTAGGCTTAGTGAGGCCAGTGGTGCAGACCCACCACTAGCGGACAACATCGATTCCAATTTTGCATGAATGTGTTAGACTAGAAATACACAGGTTCCTGGAAGTCCTGATAGGGCAGGCAGTTAGACAGGCATGAGCAGAGCAGGAAAGATAGGCCAGATACAGAATATCATCAGGGCAGCAAGTCTCAGGGAGGCCTAGCAACTGGGAAAACAAGTGTTGTAGGCTAGAACCTCACCCCCAGGGCAACCTTTCCTCCTTTGGCTTATTATGCAGTTTAGACCACCTTAAAGGAGGAACATGGGGGCTGGAGAATAATAGCCTCATAGGACTCCAGTACAAGCCCTTGAACAACCACTCCCTTAAGCATTAAGCCCTCAGGACAATGAGGTTCTGGCCCACAATAAATAATCTTAGGAACAAAGCCTCAGGCTGTTGACCACAGGGACAGTTTTTGTCAAATTAGAGATACATTTTGGCCTCAGTTGTGTTTCAGCTCCAGGCCCAGAAAAGCAGCAAAACCAAAGAAAGTGATGCCATGGTGAACATGAGGACCAAATGCAATGACTATTGACCCCCCTACCCTAGTGTCAACCAATGGTAGAGACCATGACCCTGAAAGGACACACTGGAAAGCTGATGAATATTCTACTGAGATCATCCCATGAGACTTCTCCTAAAATCCCAGCTTTTAGAAAACCCTTAAGGCAAGGGACACAGTGTGCTCACTCGCTCTCTCACTCACCTTCTTTCTCAGGTACATGCCTTTGCTTTCTTTCTCCTAAGCTCCAAGGGCCCTTCTTTTGCCTCTGTAACTTGTTTCCCGAGTCCATACAGTCCAGCTGGCTTGATTCTTCTACCTCTGTGACTTCCTTACATTAGAGTTCTTGGTTCTTAGCTGAACTCAAGAACTGAGGTCTAACTCAGCATTCACCGTTAACATTTTATTGGTGAGTTTTGGCAAAAGCAAGTAAAATATAACTTATAGCTGATTGTTAAAACCTTGTTTGCAACAGTATCATTAAAACTTCGGAAGTGCAGTTTATATATATTAGGAAAATATATCATTTTCCTCATAAGGTTATTATGAGGGTTAACCAACCAACTACAATATCCAAAAGAGTCTAATAGCATTGCCCAAACATTTCTTGAATCTGCTATTTGACAACTAAAATTATTAAGGAAACATTTTATTGATAGTGAAAATAGAAGGCTTAAGGTAGAAGAGAGGAATTTGGGGTTTGTATTCGTAAGTCCAATGTGGTAGTCACATACTCTACATTCCTCTGGGTGTCACCCCAGCTGCCAACTTTCAGTACTTTCAGGTACCAAAGTTCTATCTTCTCTCTTTGTGCTGCACAACAGTTAATAAAGGGTTTATTGCACTAGAAGTTCAATATAGATGTGCAAAATGAATAAAATTATAATTAGAAGTCCTTAGCAGCCAGGAGCAGCAGTCCTAATGCAGGCAGCACCGTTCACTGAAGTCTTGTTTAGGAGCCCACAGTTGGGAAACGCTGTGCTCATGGTGCACCATTAATTAATGAACAGCCAAGTGCTGAGTTCAGGAACAAGAAAAACAATTATAGCTCTGTTGCTGGTGAGGCAGCTCTTTCATCGACATGTGAGCCCTGCATAAAGCCTTGGAAATTGCCATTTTAATATAAACAACTTTGGAGAATCATAGGAGACAAAGAGAGTCTCTTCTTTATCCCTGACAGCTTGTCTCATAAAATGAGGCTCGCCAGCCTGGTGCAAAATCCAGGTAGCAAGTTTTGTTTACATTTACATTAAAGGCCCACCAGGCCTCCTTCCATGCTGAGTATAATTAGATTTTAGTCTTAGGTCAGAGGGAAATAGGTAATTGGGGCAAATTTCTATCAAGTCAAGTACTTATATGATTTAGGTTCTGAACTCAAATGGGTTTGACCTCTTAAAGATTCCTACCTTGGTGGGGTATCTGCTATCTCTCCTTGTGTCCCATTACTAACAGCCCTCGTATCAGCTTTGGGCTTTTTCAGTCATTATTTATGTTCTTCTTTTTTTTTTAATTTTCACCCACTGACATGTGACATGTTTACTGTTCCCTGATTTTTTAGAGATAGGAAGTGAGAGAGAGAGAAACATGAATATAAGGACAAACATTGATTGTTTGCTTCTTGAACATGCAAGCTAGATATGTCCTGACCAGGAATCGAACCTGTGGTCTTTGGTGTACAGGATGATGCACCAATCAACTGAGCCACACCCACAAGGGGTATTTATGTTCTTGATAACACACTTACTCTTTCCCCCTTAGACTTCTAAAGAGCCTAGTTTTTGTCAACCTTTGCATCCTTTGCAACTCCAGAAGAAACATCATTATTTAATAGTTATTTGTGGATTGACAAGAATTGGCCCCAGTAGGATAATTTTTCTGACTGACATGAAAGATTTAGTCAGAGATGAGCTGGGAAACGGATGGCATTTTGTTTAAAAACTCTGCGTGGAGAGTTCGATCAAAATAACTGAGATTCAGCCATGTGTTGAAATCTGTCACAGAAGTGCATTTGAGCTCTGAGGAGGGAAAAGAAGATATAATATGAAACCCTCTTTGTCTATATGCTGATGCCAAAGAATCTCAGGAGGTTTAGTATCCTTGTCAATGCTGCCTTCATCAAGGGCTAAGAGTGGGTGTGAGTGAAGACAGCCAGATCTAAACTAAATCAGTGATGCTCTATAGCCTGGGACTCAAAGTCAACAAGGACTTAAAACTGGTCCAGATACAGTGAGTAGAGGTGGCTGGTATTTTAGCAAAGCAGAGACCATATCTTGTGGGAAAGGCAGATTCCTCCGGATCAGGGATTTGGGACAAAGACAGCAAGACTAGAGTAAATGTCTTAAAATGACCAAGGAAGAGAATAAAAAATAATGCAACATGGTCTTAATTTTTAGTTTTCTATTGCTGCTTTATAAAATTACTACAAATTTAGAGATTTAAGACAACATGGATTAGCTATCTTATAGTTTTGGAGTCCGGAAGTCAAAATGCATCTCATTGAGCTAAAGTCAAGATGCTGGTAGGGCTGCCTTCCTTTCTGGAGGATCCAGGGGAGAATCCATGTTCTTGCCTTTTCCATCTTCTAGAGACTGCCTGAATTCCTCGGCTCATGGCACCCTTCCATCAAATCTTTCTCATCATGTCACTTACCTGGTTCTACCTCTTCTGCTTCCTTCTTCCACTTGTTTGTTTGTTTTTGTTTTGCCTTTTTTACTCTATTTTGAGGATATGTCCTTAATTTTATCTTCTAAACTTTCTATTACATTTATCTTGGCTATTGTATTTTTTAATTTCCTTTTTCATAATACCCTAGTCCTATGGCTATAATAAATTCTTGTATCCATTTAAGATTGTGAGTAATAGTATCATTTTGCTTTTTAATCTTTCTCCTTTTCCTCAGATGATCTCTGTTTCCTCCATGTTCTGTACATTTAACCCTAGGTTTCCTGAACATCCTCTCTTGCTGATTTTTCAGAACACTGACTGGTAGTCATGAGCTAAACCTCTGGGCAAAGACGGAAGAGTCTTCTCTAGAAAAATGGGAGAGCCTCGGAAACTATGTCTATATATGGTCAGTAAAGGGATCCTTGGTTAAAAAAAAAAAGCCAAAGCTTTACTCAACCTGCCTGCTAAAACCCACTAGTTGGCAAATTCTACCTGTGCATCCTGAGTTAGGGAGTCCTAAGAAACTATTTATTAGCTCAGAGCCCATGGGTGTTCCAGGAATACACATGTTTACACAAAATCTGTTTTCACTCCCTAACCCTTGTAGAACCTGATGTCTAGGTCTATCACATGCTTACCAATTTCTTCCCAGAATTATTTTCCTGGGATGAGAGCGAGGTATTATATGTAACAGCTGTCAATCAAAAGAATATCTTGAATACAGAAATGAAAGACAAAGTATTTGATCCAAAGAAGGCCAAAAATACAGTGGTACTGATATATATTTAAACAGATAATGATACACATTGTTTTAATGGGAATATAATTAGAAAATGATAAGAATATAGTAAGATAAAAACAAAATGCAACTCATGGTGGCACAGAGAAAATAAATGTTGTCTCTGCTTGGGGAGAGTTTTAGAAGGTGTTCCATCCTGAGGAACCTTTGAAAAAGGAGTTTCTGAAAGAAGTGTGTAGAGTGGAGTTACTAAACAGTGAGAGACATTAAGAAGGGTATCAAGAAATCTTGAAATGACCTCTTGTTCTTGGGATATGAAGAAGTTATGGGTGATGGAATGTTGGCCCCTCTCAGAATCAAGATCAGCAGGGGCTTTGCACCCATATCATGATGTTGCTTCAGAAACATACAGTTATAAGCTTATTCCTTGAAATGTTTTGGGCTGCTCAGTTTTATTGTCTTTCTCACTGTGACTGCCTATTTATCCTTCCTCTTTCCTTAACCACCATGTTTCCTGTCGTGCATTACTCAGTAATTCAGAAGAGATATGAGGCTTATTGAAGCAAAATGAAATGGAAACGAGTAATTTAAACATATGTGATGGGACATGCAGTTTTAACCCATACCTACAGCTCTAAGAAATCTCGCTGGATTCTAGCTTTGGCTGTGAGTTTCATGAGACTTCATTAAAGTATAGATAGGCACAGCTAGAGGGTCTTTATGGACTAGACATGTTATAATGTTGTGCAATATGGTTCTTAACTCTTGTACTCCAAAAACAGATTTAAAAAAAAATTTTTATTGTTGAAAGTATTACAGATGCCCCCCCCTTTTCCCACTGACCCCTCCTTCCTGCTCCCATCCCTCTCCTGCCTCAAAAACAGATTTCTTTTTTTAAATTAATTTATTTTTGTTACAGATGTTTCTCCTTTTTCCCCCACTGATTCCCCCCTCCCCACCGTGTCCCCAGCTTTGTTGTCCATGCCCATTGTTCATGCATACATGCATATAAGTTCTGTGGTTTATCTCTCCCCCACCACCCCTCTTCTGGGGATTGTCAGTCTGTACCCCACTTCCACATCTCTGGGACTACCCCATTCCTCAGACTGTTATGTTCATTATATTCCACAAATAAGTGAGATCAAATGATACTTGTCTTTCTCTGTTTGGCTTGTTTCACTTAGTATAATACTTTGCAGGTCCCTCAATGTTGTCTCAAATGATGAGAGATCTTTCTTTCTTACAGGTGCATAGTACTACATTGTGTATATGTACCACCGCTGTTTTACCCGTTTGTCTACTGATGGACATTTGGGCTGTTTCCAGATCTTAGCTATTGTAAATAGTGCTTCTACAAACATGGGGGTACATATATTCTTTCTGATTGGTGTTTCAGGCTTCTTAGGGTATATTCCTAGAAGTGGGATCACTGGGTCAAATGGAAGTTTAATTTTTAATTTTTTGAGGTAACACCATATTGTTTTCCATAGTGGCTGCACCAGTCTGCATTCCCACAAGCAGTGTCCTAGAGTCCCCTTTTCTCCACACTCTTGCCAACACTTGTTGTTTGATGATTTGTTGATGGCGGCCATTCTGACAGGTGTGAGGTGATACCTCATTGTTGTTTAAATTTTCATCTCCCTGATGATTAGTAAGGCTGAGCATTTCTTCATATGTCTCTTAGCCATTCGTATGTCCTATTTGGAGAGGTGTCTATTTAGTTCCTCTGCCCATTTTTTAATTGGGTTCTTTGTCTTCATTTTGTTGAGTTGTATGAGCACTCTATATATATTGAAAATTAACCCCTTATTGGATGTATCATTGGCAATGATGCTCTCCCATAGAGTGGGTTGCCTTTCCATTTGATGATTGTATCTTTCACTGTGCAGAAGCTTTTTAGTCTGATGTAGTCCCATGTGTTCACTTTCTCCTTTGTTTCTGTTGCCTTAGGTGATGTATCAGTGAAAATTCTGCTGCGTATGATGTCTGAAATTTTGTTGCCTTCATTTTCTTCTAGGATTTTTATGGATTTATGGGTCATATTTAAGTCTTTTATCCATTTTGAGTTTATTCTTGTGTATCGTGTAAGTTGCTGGTTTAGTTTCATTAGTTTTTGCATGTAGCTGTCCAATTTTCCCAACACCATTTATTAAAGAGGCTGTCTTACTCCAATGTATGCTCTTGCTATCTTTGTCAAATATTAATTGAGCATATTGCCTTGGGTCCATTTCTGGGTTCTCTGTTCTGTTCCACTGGTATATATGCCTGTTCTTATGCCAGTACCAGGTTGCTTTGATTACAGTGGCTTTGTAGTATAACATGAAATCTGGTAATGTGATCCCTCCAACTTTGTTCTTCTTTTTCAAGATTGCTGTGGCTATTCGATGTCTTTTTTGGTTCCATATGAACTTTTGAAGTATTTGTTCTAGTTCTGTGAAGTATGTCGTTGGTATTTTGATGGGGATTGCACTGAATCTATAGATTGCTTTGGGTAGTATGGACACTTCAAAAACAGATTTCTGATAGAACACATCAGTGTTCTTTTCATTTTGCTTCAACCCTGCTTAGGTCTGCAGAACCAAGAATGAATAGGTTTCTTCCTTCAGTAGAAATAGGGTCACAAGGCACTTAATGGCACAGATTGTTAAAAGAGAATAAATGTCAATAATATTCTTTAATCATTGTTCCTCTTCATTCTGGCCATATTTGAGGATGTGTACCCTTTCTAAAGGTTCACCTTAAACACCCAGCCAGGTCTTTCTTTTCTATGGAAATATCATTCTCTAAATTTCACATTTTAAGAGAAAATTTTGAATCATATTTCACCCTTCTAATTCCTTATTGTTAGTATTCACTTAATGTTTACTTCTTACTAAAACACTGCTGATATCATATGAATCTTCTCAACCACTTCCAATGGCTTCTTAATTACTGAGCAGGATCCAAGCACTTCAGGCTAATAATCAGAGCTCTTACAACTCATGCCAATCCATCTTGATATTACCATAAAATCATATGGTGTTGTCTTTTGAAAGTGCTTAATAAAATTTGTTCTTTGATATTTTTATATAAATATACAAATTGATATAAGTGGAAATATAAGGGATATTGTCCTTCAACTATTTTTATTACTGCTCTCTGCAAATAATTTATTAGAAGCAAGTAAGTCATCCAAAGCCTATAGACCAGTGGTTCTCAACCTTCCTAATGCCGTGATCTTTTAATACAGTTCCTCATGTTGTGGTGACCCCCAACCATAAAATTATTTTTGTTGCTACTTCATAACTGTAATTTTGCTACTGTTATGAATCACAATTGGAAATATGTGTTTTTGGATGGTTTTAGGCAACCCCCGTGAAAGAGTCATTTGACCCCCAAAGGGGTTCCGACACACAGGTTGAGAACTGCTGCTATAGACCCTTAAAGTACAAAGATTACAAAATTTTTTAGTATCACCTCAGAATTTTAATCACAAACCTATGGTATAAGACTATATATCTTCCTGCAACAAGAACCACCTTTTTCTTCTACTGAATGAACTAGTTTAGTTCATTTATACCCAGGAAACAAACTCTCCAATGGATTTAAGGTTTCATACTGCCAGTACTAGTAATAATTATTCATCTTGCATGCACAGAATAATTTATAAGTGCATAAGGTGACTTTAATTATTATATCATTTGAATTTATTATATAATTTGAGCCTTACAGGTATCATATGAGGTTAACAGACGAGTATTAGTTGTTCTATTTTGCAGAAAAAGGAATTAAAACAAAAAGAAAAGGAAATTTAATTTAGTGGAAATAGGCATTTGTCCATGGTGGTATGGCCAAGAAGTGGCAGAAATATGATCTACACTAAGTCTCCAGGCCTCTGGTTACAAATATAAGTTACACAAACTTTGTTGTTGTTGATTTTTAATATGCTTGTTTGTATCAGTATTTAATAGTCACCTGAAATACCACTACCTAAAAGAACAGAAGAAGAAATTGTGAACTGGGGTGAAGTTGGGGGATTTACATTTCACATGGGTGGCCTGGGAGGGCTGAGAGCACCAAACTTAGCCCTCCATCCAAGATCCCCATTTCCCATGAGAACACTGTGAACATGGTCACATTTTACCATCAAGAATGGAAATAAGAATTAAAGTCAATACCAGATACATGAATCACCTTAAGAAGAAAGTGAAGTACTTGCTTTTGAATGGAAGATGAAATTGACCCTTTTACAAAAAAGGGGACATCTAGTTTATTAAGAGCAACAAGCTCAATTTCTTGATTTTTAAAAATCTCGATGACAGCCCTGGTTGGTTTGGCTCAGCGGTTAGAGCATCAGCCTGCAGTCCAGAGAGACTGCGGTTCAGTTCCCACTAAGAGCACGTACCTCGGTTGCAGTTTGTCCCTGGCCCCGGTTGGGGTCGTGTGGGTGGCAACCAGTTGATGCGTCTCTCTCACCTCAATGTTTCTCTCCCTCTCTCCCTCCCACTCTATCTAAGATGAGTGCAAAAATGTCCTCAGGTGAGGATAAAAAAATAAAAATCTTGATGACTTAACTATATATATCACTGTGATAAAGGAACTTTCCTGAAGTATCTTTAGTTCACTATTTACATGAGGAGTTGCTGCATACTGCAGAAGGTTACAGTTTGTTCAGGATAATCTAGATAAATGTTCAATGTTGGAGAAGGAACCGGACGTCACGTTGGCTCACTGTACTACTACTACCTTCCACCCAAGTCTGGTATCCAGGGGAAGTCCAGAAAAATTAATGGAGTTTTATAGAGAATAAGGATTTGTTCTCTGCCACCCAAATGTAGTTTCCAAACTTTTTTTTTTTTTCAACAGAAACTGTTTTTTGTAAGAAAACATTAAATTGAGCTGCTCTGGTTGAAGGGGACAGAGAACCCAGAGAACTGCAGGTTCATTTAATTGTGTCTTCTCCATATTGCTCCTGAGGTACTTGCAGAACCATAAGATTCCAAAAGAAAGTGTCATAAAAAAAAGAAAGAAAGAAAGCATATGTAGTATTCACGTTCCCTCTTTACAAGCAACAGAAACTGAGTCTAGCTGATATAAACAGAAGAGGCATTTATTTACTTTAATCCTTGAAGAACTGTATTCTCCCACAAGGAAGCCTGGAGAAGTGGATCTGGGGCTATGCCTCAGAGACAAGCCTGCAGTGACATGGGAATCGATATGAAGAGGATACTGCTGTCGCCCCTGAAGCTGATGCTGTGGTGAACCTGTTTCCACTGTTGCCCGGGGAAGTTGCCCTTGGTGCCACAACCACTGGCTGTACAGCCAAGTCCCTGTGACCTCAGCATCCTGATGTCTCCAGTTCCCATTCAAAGTTCAGGATCTAAGAGGCCTCACTCTTAGGCCCTCATAGCTGCAAGAGATGCTGGGGAACCTGGAGGAAAGGTGCTGCCGCCAACAAACTCTCAAGGTAAAGGATTCCCTGAGCACAGGGCTCGGGTTTAGATACTGAGCAGCCAAACACAGTGACAGATGTTTCTTATACCCTTTGTTTATATTCATTATTCTCATACCTGGCTACACAGATGGAGTCACCTGAGAACCACTGAGGACAAATCAAATGACAAGACACCATGGAGACCAAGCGAATCCGAATCCCTAGAGGTGGGGCCCAGGCATGCAGACACTGATTTCGGTCTCTACTAGGGATTCTGATACACAGTGAGGGAAACATCACTGGCTGTGATGGTCTCTAAAATAGTTCCAGCTCTGCTATTTTAAGGATTCCACTACCACAAACCTAGTGCTCCTTCAACAACTTTCTGCATGGCTTATAAAGGAATGAAAAGGAGGGAGGAAAAGTCTCTCTCTGGTTTATAAAGGGAAGGCAGAACAGCTTTCCTGGAACATTGTATGGGCACTCTATAGCAGTCTGCTTGGCTTAGTAATTTAACCTATGTCAGGGGTCAGGAACTGTGAGAGGCACTGGAGAAACACAGTCCAGCTAAGGCTCAAACACAGTTTCTTGTACCCTTGGTAATTCATCCTAATGAAGGACATTTTTATAAATGTTCTGAAGGAAAAGATCTAAGTTGTATCAGAGGGTAATAGGCTCGAGGGGGTCTAAGAAGGGTGATGGATTATAGCTGGGGTCACCCCTCTGATGAAGTGACTTTCATGGACTGTTCAAAGAGTTACTGCGAGCAGATCAGATCTGAAATGGAGCCACCAACTCCTCTCTATGTGTTTCCTCAAGTCAAAGGCATTTTCTTTTTCTCTATTTAAAAACAGGAGATTAGGCATCAAGACGGGCATTTGCTCAACTGGTTTGCTATTTATATTTTGAAATGTATTGATAAATACTGAATCTACTACAGAAAGCAAAACACACAACATTTGGCAAAACCAGTCTCTTAAGGGAATTTCTCAGGAAGTGCAGAGGGCCATCTTCTTGAGTAAGGCTAACAGGACCAGATCTGTGCTTTTCTAGTGAGCCTTATCAAAACATTGGCGGGACAAGTCACCAAATAAATAAAGATATTTGTCTGAACTTAATCACCTTCCGCCTCATGAGGGAAAACCTGTCTGACATGTTCATCCTTGAACTGGTCGAATTCCCCTCCTTTGATACACGGGAAATGAGATCTCAGGCCCTATTTCCTGGTTTGGGTTTTCAATTTGATGCTGCCTGTTATGAAGCTGGCCTCTGACTGAGAGAACACTGCTTTAGTCTAGCTATCCATTTCTGTGGCTTTTCTGGACCAAATTAAAACAGTAAGAATGAACTCATCAACACAGAATTAGTTGTAATGCCATCCCTAAAAGACAAGCCCAAAGCGGAGACTGCTGACTCGCTTCCCACACACACCCTTGGACGAAGGCTGGCATGGATTTCACAGGGTGTAACTCTGCTGTCAGCATTTCTGGACTCAATTTGGCAGAAACAACATGGATTGCAGACTGGAGCTAGTGCTTAAAACCAGGAATCCCAGATCAAGTACAAACTTTTCCAAATACTAGCCCTGTGACCATGGGCAATTCATGTCCCAGGCCACACTGGCCTCATCTGTGACATGGAGACAGTGATCCCGACCTACGTCAGTGGGTTGATGAAATATCAAAGAAGTTGGTTTAAGATTATTGTAAATTATAACAACACACTTTTATAAATATAAGGTAGAATTATTATGATATTCTTCTCCATTCCTTCCCTACCACCTCCTTCAGACTCACAGGGGTCTTGAAAAAAAAGGGAGCCACACCCCCCCGACTCAACTCCCCACCCCAGTCGCCACCAACTTTCAGTGTGAAGCTATTGCATCAGCAGTTTCCCCACCACCAGAATGTTCTTTCCAGGGTCTGAGTTCTTTTCACCACCATCATTAATTTGAGGCCTTGGTTCCAAAAGATTTTTTTTTTCCATAAAACAAACAAACAGAAATCATGAAATCATAGCAAACGCTGGGGAAGAGGGGAAGCTAAAGAGACGTTGGAGGGAAGGGGGACTTGAAACAGTAGTTAGGATGGTGGAGAAATACCAGTTAGATGTGTCAAGTCTACCGGTGGATACATGTAACAGAAAGCCAAACTGACACACTTTTTTTTTTTAACGTAGAAGTTAATAATGTTTACTTATTTATTTTTAAATTTACATGCAGTAAAATTCCCTTCTTTTGACATACAGTTCTAGGAGTTTTGACAAATGCCCACCACACTCAGAATACAGATAATTCCATCACTCCAAAAGGACGCCCTTCTGCTACTCCCCTGTAGTCCAATCATCCCCCAACCCTTAACCTGACAACCACTGATCTCTTTTCTGTCCCTACCAGAATTTTAAAATTGGAAATGAAAATTTCCCATGTGGGTGGTAAATATAGTTTCCTTCTTATCTCAGCATTGCCCTTGGTCTGGATTTTTGTTGTACTACAGATCATAGTAATAAAGTTCAAAGAAGAGCTATGGTTTTCCAAGCATTCCTATCATTGTTTTGGCAAATGCTCTCCTGTCTGGATGCCAGAGGAAGGTCCGGGGGTGGGAATATATTGTGTTTGAAAAGATGAACAAGATCTCATAGAGAAGCCATTTTCACACAGAATTGCAATCCTGGTATAAAATTAGAATTGCTTCTCAATGAGAAACAGTCTTTATTAAAGTAAGTACAAATTCTTTTAGGAGAATCCCAGGTTTGATATAACTTTTAATTAAGTTTCTCAAAAGCTGGAGCTCATTTATTCTTCCCCTTGTCTGCCATCTAGTTGCTATGTGCAGGCTCTGTATTCACTGAGACCTGCTTTGAATTCTAATTCCAATTTGAGTTTTTATACATAATTTTGGTTCATTCTATGGGTTTTATAAAACTATTTGCTTAAATATCATCAATATCTACTTCCTCCTCACCCTCCATTTTCACTGAGGAAGTCTCTCTGGATAAGGCTATTAAGGAGTTCAAGCTATCTCTTCTCAATACCAGATTGCAGTTAGTATTTTAAAACGAAATTAAACAAAATGAATTCCCTAAACAAATTAAATTCCAATATGCATTCATTTCTTACCCTGACTGTAGATAAAAAGGTGATAAAATGAACCATAGGAAAATGATCTAGCAGCATTATTATGAAAACCAGGTGAACTTTTTAGTGTTTATATGACTAATGAAAGATCCAATACTGTAAAAAGTTTTAACCAACTTTGAAATACCAACCATTTCTTTTGGCATCCAAACTAAAAGCAGATGATAAAACAGAACAGACATTGGTGGGAGGCAAAAATTACTCTGGCTTTGTTTTTTATTTGTGTGTGTGTGTGTGTGTGTGTGTGTGTGTGTGTAGCATGACGTTTCAGAGGCAAGATGGCCCACATGTGCATTCAGAAATCCCAAAATCATATTTTCAAAAGCTATCAAGTTGATTCCATACACCTTCACCACCTTTGACCCAATCTGCATTTTGTTGCTGTTAGAACTACACCAATGGAAATATTTATTTGGACTAGCAGGATAGAGAGGTTTTATATACACTTTGTATACATGAATGATACCTCCTCCTTTAATCATGTATTCATTGACTGCAAATTTCACTGACTGCACAAAATGCACTTAGAATTGATAACCCTGAAATGTAACAGCAATTGTGTTTATGGGAGGCCATCTTCTAGCTACTTAAACTGGCTGACACTCTATGTATAATGTATGAATATAGAACATCCTGGAAAAGGCGCCAATTCTTCAGGTGCTATAGGTATCAACAACTCTTAGATGCCTACAAAGGAAATAACAAAAACATAAATACATATACACACATATGTTTTTTTAGTTTTTAATTAGCCATATCAATAAACAAATCTTAATTATTTTCTATTTGAGAGCATATGGGTAATTATTATGATCTCCTTATGTTCTCCAAATAGTTAGTGCACTATGATGATATAATCTGTGCCTGAAAATGAAAAATAGCTTTGAATTTAGGGAAGGAGGGGTACCAAAGAGTCAGAGAATGAGGCATACAGAGTGCTAAATTTCTGAGAAGTAATCCTGCTTCCAACCTGAAATATTAGCCACAACTCTGAGTAATGGGTTTAAACCCAATTAATCTTAGAATTTTCAAAGTGGAAGTGAGATAATGTGATCAAGTTCTTTACATTTGAGGTAATTCAAGGGCAACAGAGTTAAGTATTTGCTCCAAGTCACACAGGGAGCTAGTAAGTACAGTCACAATCAGAACAGGGCAGGGTCACACCTTGTTGTACTTACTAATTCACCTGAATGGCTGAGGAGAAAGGCACCTATGGACCCAGCTCATGGCCAGCTCGCAACTTTCAGAGGCTGGAGGAGTCCCAGGTGCCCATCGATGGCTCTTTCTGGTGAGCTTACTGAATCCTGAGGGATTCCAAAAAATAATTTCCAACCAAATACCCTCCTCATAAACAAAGCCAATCTTCCTGATGATCTGAGGGAGTTAATGAACATAGTCAATCATCTCAGCTCTTTATTTTTAAGGTTTCATGAATACCAGCCTTCCTTTGACTCTGTAGTAATCATAATGATTATAATAGTATCAGGTATATAACATATAATTATAGCATAATACAGGGAAAATAACTTTTTTTCACCATTTTACTGTGACTATCTAGCTTTCATTGAGCATTCAATATGTTATAGGTGTCTTGCTTTATACTTAAAAAAATTATTAGCTTTCACAGTAAGTTGACATAGTGGCACTTGGGCTGGCCATTACCTGCTGCTGTCAGATCCATTTCTGGTCCTTCTCCTGCTCTGTTCAACATTGCAGGGGACTTAATCCTGTAAGTTACATTGCCTAAGATTTCTTGACACATGGTTTTCAGTTAGTTTTAGTAAGAGGGAAACTGGCAAAGATGATAGGGTAGGAAGAGGGGAGATGCTGGGTACTCTGCTCATTTTCTTAGGTTTCAGGCAAACCCTCCAAGGGTACCTGTGTCCCCTTCATTGTTCTAGCTCTTACTAGGTAGCCCTAGAACTTTGGTAACATCATGTTTTCCCTTATCCCTCCAGCCCCAAAGGTGGTAGGAGCTTTCTGGTGGGTTGCCTTCCACCTCTGTTTGTCCTTCCAGCTCTTCTAGTATATTTACAAATAGTTTCCAGTACTAAAATTTCCCTTTGGACTCGCTGATATGGATTCTGCCATTTGGACTGGAACCTGGCTTATCAAACAATATTGTCTTTATCTTACAAATGCAGAAACTGAAGGTTAGAGAAGCCTGTCTCACACCAGAGAAATTACTATATACTAGCTACTATGCTGAACACTTTATACACAGTATTTCATTTAATCCTCACAAAATATGATAAGGCAGATATTATTATTCCTATTTCACAGATAAGAAAATGAGACTCAGGGAATATACTAGTTAGTGGCAGACTTAGAAGCTATGTTGAGATCAGTCTCTAGATAACAGTAAGGGTACAACCAATTAATTAAGAGATGCTGGGAGATGGGACCACCTCTTCTAGAGTTTGATTGGTCAGACTTTTCTGAAAGTTTATGAGACTGAGAAAGGAGGCCTTTGCTGCATTACAACAACTCAGCCAATTTATAAGAAGGGTCAAGGCCACCACAGATGCTTTGTAAATAATCACAGGGCTAAAATCAGTGGTGTGCTGCTACTTGTTTAACATCTGCCCTCCAGAGGAAAAAAAGTCCTGATTCATACTATTTGCCACTTTCCATAGTGTACATTTTTCCAACATGTCTGATTTCAAGCTATTAAATATACACACATAAAAATATACATATATATGACAAGACTCATCTAGAATATATACAGAAATATTATATAAATCAAAAAGAAAATAAACAATACAGATTTTAAAATGGATATAAGACTTAGTTAACAGGTCCTTCATAAAAGTCTATATACCTTTTATGACCCACAAGTATTTGAAAATACACTCGAAATCATTACTCAGAGGAAAATACAAATTAAAACCAACAAGAGATATTGCTATATATCCCCAGAAGGGATAAAGCAAAAGTAACTGGCAATACCAAGAAATATTTTACCAACTTCATTCATAACAGCCCAAAATTAGAAGAGCCCAAATGTCCATTAAGAACAGAATAGTTTTAAAAATATGAAATATCGCCCTGGCAGGGTGGAGCACTGTCTCATACACCAAAAAGATGTGGGTTCGATTCCAAGTCAGGGCACATACCGAGGTTGTGGTTTTGATCCCTGGTCAGGATGCATATGGGAGGCAATGGATCAATGTTTCTCTCTCATATCAATGTTTCTCTCTTTCATTCTCTTTCTCTCCTCCCCCCTCCCCTTCTCTCTAAAGTCAATGACTATATGTGCAGGTGAGGATTAAATTAAATAAATAAATAAAATATGTATAAAATGTAACAATATGTAGCAATAAAATAGAATGAACATCTGATGCCATCCAAAATATATATAGTATCTATATATACAGGTGAATTTCAAAACTATAATGAGCAAAAGCAGCCAGAGACAAAAGAATACATTCTGTATGGCCCTTTTATATGAAGTTCAAGAACAGGAAAAACTAATCTATGGGCATAAAAGTCAGAATGATGGCTATTTGAAGTAGGAGGACAATATTATTAACTGCAGACATCAGTTAATCAACTAGGATGTGTATGCATGTAAAGCTTTCTCAACCTGTACTTTATTTTATATAAATCTTGCTTTGATATATATATATATTTTTAGGAAGTAATCTTTGGGTTCCATGGACATATGTATCATTTTTGTCTCTGGATCATGCAAAGGCAAGGTTTTCCAGATGCGAGAACATTCTAGCCGAGCGTATACTTGAGCACATGTCTCTAAACCAAATGACAGAGAAGTTTGATTATTATTATCACTGTCTTCCTCAAAATTTCTCTTTTATGAACCCTTAACTTTCACCAGATCCCTAATTTAACATCAGACCTTCTTCTTAAGAGTCACTGACTCAGTAACTGAGATAATCTGTGTTGTGGACTCAGACAAAGCTTATGTGATGAGTTGTATTATTTCTTAGTTTTTTATATGTTTGTTTGTTTTGATAACTGTCCAGGTCCTGATAATTTACTAGGTTCTAAATACTTGCCAACCTCTGTCTTTAGAATAGGATCTAGATCTTTCCAGTGACTTTAAAAATTTTATTATTAAATGGGAACTAAGTTCTCAGACCATTTCTTCTTTGCCTTGTTTCATATTCTTCTATAGCTTTTAATTACATATCTATCCATCTACCCTTCCCCTGTCAACAAATTACTCCCCAAATATATATTCTGCATTATTTCATTTGGTTGGTCTCCTATCTGACTGGTTATTTGGGGCCTTTTTTTTAATGTTCTAAGTTAATTAAAACAAAATCATTATAAACTCCATGTTAATAAAGTCAATTGAAACAACTATGCAATTAAAACAATAAGACATGTGACATTATTACCAGTTGTATGAGCTTAAGCAACTTACATTGATAAAATGTGGCTAATGACATTTTATACAAAGTCAAGAGGCTGCTTATCCAGAAACTATTTAGGTTATCATTTATTGAGTCCTTGGATACAGTGGCTCTACTAGTTATACATATATCTATTTTTAGTTTTACAAATCCACAGTTATTTATTTATTTATTTATTTTTTTTTTATTTTTTTTATCCTCACCCGAGGATATTTTTCCATTTTTTGTACAGATAGAGTGGGAGGGAGAGAGAGAAAGGGAGAGAGAGAGAGAAACATCCATGTGAAGAGACACATCGAGTGGCTGCCACCCGCACGACCAACCAGGGCCGGGGACAAACTTGCAACCGAAGTACGCGCCCTTAGCGGGAACCAAACCCGGGTGTCTCCGGACCACAGGCAGACGCTCTAACCGCTGAGCCAAACTGGCCAGGGCAGTTATTTATTTTTAAAAAAAGATGAAGACTACATTGAATTTCAAGGAATCTTAAAGATCATCTAGTCTACTTTCATCCCTCATATTTATATGTAGTGGGAGGATGGAAAACGAAGAGAAGACGTTTAAAGCAGTTACGTAATTTTCCCAATGTCACTCGCTGAGTAAGAGGCTAAGCTTATATAGCATTCAGGTCTCTTTGGCATGTTTCTACACTTATGAGAAACTTAGTCAAATGCTGAATGTAAGATTCCTGATATCTATATTTGTCTGAAAGTACTAGTCTAATCAAGCTCTAAAATTTTATGTACAGTAATTTCCCCTTATCCACGGTTTCACTTTCCATAGTTTCAGTTACCTAGTCAACTGTGACCCAAAAATAGTCAATAAAAATTTTCAAAAATGAACAATTCCTAAGTTTTAAATTGCACACTATTCTGAGTAGCTTGATGAAATCTTGCACCATCCTGATCTGTCTTGCCCAGGATGTGAATCACCTCTTTGTCCAGCACATCCATATTGTATATGCTACCTGCCATTAGTCAATTAGTAGCCATCTTGGTTATCAGATTGACTGTCACAGTAATGCAGTGCTTGTGTATAAATAACCCTTATTTTACTTAATAATAGCCCCCAAACCATTCACATGACTTTTATTATAATATATTGTTATAATTATTCTATTTTACTATTACATGTTGTTAATCTCTTACTACGCTTAATATATGAATTAAACGTTATCATAGGTATGCATGTATAGGAAAACATAGTACATATAGGCTTCAGGTGTCCACTGGGCTCTTGGAACACATGCCCCCATGGGTGAGGAGAACTACTGTATTATGATCCCAAACCTCCCTTCAAGACTACAGTTGGGTCAACCTATTGCTAAATTTCAAATAAAACAGCACATCAAGTGACCTAATCAATTTCTATAAAACGCCTTCCTCCTTCCTTTCTTGTCAAGAGAAAATAAAATGAGATTCCTCTAATTATCTGATTAAGATAATTTAACAATATTGGCATTATCATATATATATATTATGCTATAGAACATATAACTAAGGATAAGAAGCCAGGCCAGTAAGAACAGTGCTCAGAATACTACAGAACAGGGGAATAAAAATAGGTGAAGAATGCTACATACAATAAAATGGATGCTTAGGATTTTGCTATTGTTATTCTTCTCTTCTGTTTGTTTTTGGTATAGCACAGAGCAGTAAGAATAAACAAGGAAAACTTTTGCTTTTTGATCTAGCATGAATAGTATTACAGTCATCCATACTATCCAGGATTGGTTTCAGGACCCCCTGAGGATATTAAAATCTAAAGGTGGTCAAGTCCCTTATATAAAATGGTGTAGTACTTGCATATAGGCTATAGCAGGGTATGCGTACACATCATTCCATTCAAGTGGATTCAGCATAGTGCTCAGTGCATGGCAAATTCAAGTTTTGCATTTGAAAGTTCCTAAGATTTTTTTTATTTTCTAATATTTTTAATCAGCAGTTCGTTGAATCTGTGGATGTGAAACCCACAGATATTGAGGGAAAATTGTATATTAATAGCTGATAGGAAGCATACAGAATTACTCCATTTATTTTTCTTTTTTGTTCCTATCTTCTCTAACATGAAAAGTGATCTTTATGTTGGAAAGGTAAAGGGTGGTGAGAGGTAATATGATGTAATAGCAATAGTTTCATAGCCAGAGGGCCAGAATATTAAATGAGATAATGTATGGAAGGCACTTTGACATAGTAACAGCTTAATAAATGGTAGGTAACAGGGGACAGAAGCCCAAAATGGGTAAGAGAATGTCTCAGACTTCTAATTAGACAATCTCTAGAAAAACTGCATCCCTGTACTAAAATAATTTACAAAAGCAATAATGATATTATTTCCAGTAACCTTCAAGCAGTCATGACAAATGATAGATGTGCTAGACATTTGCCCCAATTTTCAAAAAAGAGGGAAAAAAATTCTCAAAATTTAGTAATTCCAGCCAGCCACTAGATGTTTTAATCCCCAGGAACATTCCAAATGCATTATGGATTACAAAACAAATATTCTATAGGCAATTTTAAAAGGAAATTGTGATTGCCAAATCTAGCATTCAGTTGAGTGAAAGTCATGCTAAAAGCAACAAAATTTCCTCTCTTCTCATTCTTTCTTTCTTTTTTTTTTTGGAGGGGCTAAAGACTAATTACAGAAATGTCACAATCTGCATTTCAACAGGGCATGTGACAAAGGTTTCATGAAACTTTAATATGTTAATGTGTGTTATGACTATCTAGAGGAAGCTATTGAATACAGTACTTTATAAATTATTTGACCAGGAAACCCATTTTTTGTAGAGCACCTAGTAACATCTGAAAGAATTTGGGTTGGAAAGAGTATTTTTGGGAAACACTAGTCTAGTCTAGGCCTGAATATTTATGTATCCCCAGAATCATATCTTAAAATCTTAACCCCCAATGTTATGATTATTAGATAGAGTATATGGCAAAACAGCTGTAACTGATAAGGGCTACAGGACTATCAGGGAGATACGTAGTAAGACTAACCCCTAACAGATTTATGGCTTAGAACCAGCAGAAGATCAGCTTGATCCAATATGGCAACTAATTCACTTTATAGTAATCCCTAGCTTCATTATATGCTCATTGTAATACGTTAGCATACTAAACAACACACCCCAACCCATCATGATGGAACTGGAAATCTCATGTAAGGACACAAAATGATTTCTCAACCTTCCTAATGCCGCGACCCTTTAATACAGTTCCTCAGGTTGTATGTGGACGTATCTGCATGTGGGCAGACCTGTCAGGAGATGGATAGAGGATCGGTGTCTCGGCTCCTAAGACCATCAGAAATATGTGTTTTCCGATGGTCTTAGGCGAACCCTGTGAAAGGGCCATTTGACCCCCAAAGGGGTAGCGACCCACAGGTTGAGAACTGCTGGTTTACAGAGCTCTCCTGAGAAGTCCTGAATATTTCTCCCCCTTAATGAATGCCCTACTTCTCAGTTAAATGAGCCCCAATAAAAGAAGTAAATCCCGCTAGGAGGGACTGTCAAGCAGCCCTTTCTCTGTCCCGCTGCTTCACTAATGAATTATTTTACCTTAAACTCTACCCTGGCTTGCATTTGAATTATTTCCTGCATGAGGCCAAGAACCCACAGTGGGTCATGAGCCTTCAGATACCTGGACCTCCAGGACACATGCCTCATTAGGAGGTAGGGACATTTGGAAGGTGATTAGGTCGTGAAGATACAACCCTCACGAATGAGATTAGGTACTCTTACAAAAGGGGTTCCAGAGAGCTTTCTTACCCCCTCAAACATGTAATGAGGCAGTGAGAAAATGGCTATCTTAGAACCAATAAACAGGTTTTCACTGGGCACCAAATCTGCCAGCACCTTGATTTTAGACTTCCCAGCCTCCAGAACAATGAGAACAAATGCTTGTTGCTTAAGTCATCTAGTCTGTGGTATTTTTGTTATAGCAGTCCAAATGGACTAAAAATTATCAAAGAGACACCTTTGGGAATAGAGCTATCCTATGAGCCAATTTCAAATTTTTCAATGGGTGTTATATGAAGAAGGAATTAGAATCATTCTGTTTAGTTTAAGTAACCATAAATATGAGTACTATGTAGAAGTTATAGGGAGGCAGATTTTGGCTGAATACAGTATAGAGTAGCTCAATAATGAGAACAATGAAGACCTTCTAGTGATGGAGAGTATCTCAACAGTGGAAATGATCAAGTACAATCAGAATCATTTAAAATAACTGAAAGCCTACTGTGGGCAGCATACATCAGGCATCAGAAAAAGTGCTTGTGATCCAGTTCCTGCCTTTATGAGCTAGCAATCACATGGACTGGCAGGGTAGATAGGGAAACTACATTCATAAACCATAACACAAGGACAAATGCAGGCAAAGTTTCAAGAGGCTCAGAAGTTAAGAGCATGAGTGCTAATCCTTTCAAGGGAAATATGGAAGAATTCATGAATGTGGTCGCATATGAAAAATGGAAAAATTTTCAGTGGGTGAGATAATAGGAGAAGCAGGGCATTATAGAAGAAGAAACTATTATGAAGAGAGGCCATAGGCAGAAAAAGCACAATTTGAAGAGATGCAATGGCAACCCTAAAGTAAAATAATTTAAATGATTTGAGGGGGTGTATCACAGAATGAGTCTTAGACGTAACTTGGGGGACAGTGGGGATACAGTAAATATTTCAGAGGAGAGAAGTGACTATCAAAACTGTGCTTTAAAAAGCTTTATTTGTCAGCGGCAATTAAAAAAAAATGGTTAGGATCTGCATGATTCCTAACAGCACAGAGTCTGTTCTGCCACACAGCAGCCACACCCTTCCACACTGAGTTAGCACTCTGGCCTACAATCCCTCTGCAACCTTAGTGGTGTGGTGCCCACCACCTCACTGCTTCTGAATATGGACTCTTACAAAGTGAGCCAGCTTTGGGCCTTCATAAAAATATGTAAGCAGAATACCACCATTCTTTATACAGTCGGCCCTTTTTTATTGCGATTAATCAGTTCCAGACTCTACTGTGATAAATGAATTTCCACAAAGTAGGATTCTTTATTTATATACAGCCCTCGCTCCCTCGCCACTTTGCGCTTCAACTTTCACAGCTTCACTCTATCGCGGTTTTTTCTAGTGTAGTGTAGTGTAGTGTAGTGTAGTGCAGTGCAGTGCAGTGCAGTGCAGTGCAGTGCAGTGCAGTATAGTATAGTATAGTATAGTATAGTATAGTATAGTATAATATAGTATTTGAAAAAACCGCGATAGAGTGAACCCACAAAAGTCGAAGCGCAAAGTGGCGAGGGATGACTGCACTGAGAAAATGTACTTCCAGAGGGTGTGGGTGAAGAGCATGTGTGGTAAAATACCTCCTGCTACTCATAAAACTAAATCAGAAGAAAATATCAAGGAAGACAAAACAGATAGCAAGAAGACAGAAGAAGATATAAAGACAACCATCAAGCGAGGACAATGATCTAGAAATTGACAATGGTGTAATTGAACTGATGAAAATATAGATGAAATATAAGATGAAAATATAGAGATAGCCGAGGAGATGATGGATCAGGCAAATGATCAGAAGTGGCTGTCATCAGTGCCCTAAATGATGGTGAACTACAGAAAGCCTCTGACTTACTCACAGATACTATCAAGCTGAATCCTCACTTGGACATTCTAAATGTCAAGAGAGCCAGTGTCTTCATCAAATTACTAAAAGAAAATGCTGGCATCCAAGACTGTGACAGAGCTATTCAAATAAACCCTGATTCAGCTCAGCCTTACAAGTGGCAAGGGAAAGCATACAGATTTCTGGGCCATTGGGAAGAAGCAGCCCAGATTTTGACCTTGCATATAAATTGGATTATGAGCATGCTAGTCCAATGCTGAAAGAAGTTCAACCAAGGGCCCAGAAAATTGAAGAACATCAGAGAAAGTATAAGCAAAAATGTGAAGAGCGAGAGATCAAAGAAAAGTATGGAAAGGGTTAAGAAGGCTCAGAAAGAACATGAGAGAGCCCAGAGGGAATATAAATCCAGACACAATCAGGATTTCAGTATGACTCTTTTCCAGGTAGTTTTCCTGGAGAAGTGCCTGAAATGAGAGGAGGCATGCCTGGACTGACAGGAATGCCTAGGCTAATATAGTTCATAGTAAATCCAGAAGTTCTTACAGCCATGCATGATCCAGAAGTTACAGTGGCCTTCCAGGATATGGTTCAGAACCTAGCAAATGTGTCAAAATATCAGAGCAACCCAAAAGTTAGGAGTCTCATCAGTAAATTGTCAGCCAAACTTGGAGTTTAAGCATAATGCCCTTCAGATGAATAAAGCCCTCGCTGAAAGAAAAGCAACTTAGATCAATCCAATGGATGACACAATAATACATACCTGTGTACCTCTGACCTTCTCATGAAGAAAGCCGGGGTGCTTTGAAGAGAATCCCTACCTCTCTGCCCCAAATAAAGATGCAACATTATACAGTAGTTTGCCATTGGGTATTTGTTCAGATATTTTTTTCTGACTAGGAATTATAAAGTTTAAACACTTTTATACCTTAGAGGATTACAAGATGGTGGCAAAGTAGGTGGAAAGCACACTCACCTCCTCCTAGGACCAAACTGGAATTACAACTAAAATATAAAACAATCAACCTGAATAACTAAATGAAGACTAGCTGAACAGAAGTCCTATGACCAAGGATTTACAGAAGAAGCCACATCAAAACAGGTAGGGAGGGAAGAGACATGAAAAGGGCAGCTGCTTTCCTCTGGTGGTGGCTGAGATTCTGGAGGTATATCTCAACTGCAAAGGTTCCCCCTATGGAGCGTGGGGTCTCAGCCCCACACTGGGCTCCCAGCCCAGAGCACCAAAGCCAAGAAGAGGCACCCACATAACATCTGGCTATACAAAGCAATGGGGATTCTGTCTACCAGGGAGAGACTGGGGTCTGCTAGAGACAAGGGAGTCCTCTTACAGGTCTAGCACAAAAAATCTCTTTCCCAGCCACTTACCGTGGGCTCTGGCAGAGAAATGGCAGAGTGGACTAGAGTTGTATGAGGAGAGACTGGGGATTGTGGCTCTGGGCAGAGAGCTGAAGGGACAGCCTCAAGGATCCCTGTGCTAAGTCCCTCTATGACACCAAAGAAAACATCTTTCTTGGGTGAAGCACTCCTTCTTATGTCACCAGCCTGGCAGAATACAGTAGACCCACCCTCTGGACTCCTTATTGCCCCACCCTACAGAGTTTGAGACCTGATGAGGAGTCAATTGCCTAGGGCAGGCTCAGGGGGTGTTAGTGACTGAGTTGCGCAATTTAGGGCCAAGGTCATTACCTCCACTTTCTTGTAAAACTGACAAGTGGTGCCTCCCCTGCATGGGAGATCTGTAGTCCCATCCTCTGGGCTCCCAGCAGCTTTACCCTCCCTACCCTCAGTGGTCCAGCCCTGCTTAGCTCAAACTCCTGACAGAATCTGGGAAAGATTGAGTGTGTGGCTCTAGGAGAGGGGCCATTTTTCCCTCACATGCTCAACCAGTGCAGAGCCTTTCCTTCACATGGCCAAATCTTGGTCTGTTTGGGCCTGATTAACTACACTGGCTTCACCCTGACAACTCCCTGAGGCCCCACCCCACCACAAAGGTCTGTGGGCACCCAGTGAGGGGCAGCTAGACTTGATATACCCTGGAACTTTTGCTGAGTGGCCTCAGACCTAGCACTGGCACCTTGTTTGAAACTATATCAATATGGTGAACATCACTCACCCCTACCTGGTGACTCACTGAGAACCTACCTCATGCATTCAAAGTACCATCAGAGGCTCTTACAGTGACTAAACCTAACAGGCAGCTGGCAGGCAAAGTAGGTGGAAGCAGATCTTGGGATGCTTTCCTCTTGCTAATTAGCCCCCAGGTATAGTGCTAATGGAAGCCAGCCTTGGTGCACAATTAGACCCTCTCATGTACACCCAGGCCCAGCAGAGGCAGCCAAAAACTGAATTTTTTGTAGTCGTAAACAAGTTGCCCAGGGTCAGTACAGGCAGCACCTGACATTGGTCTGCACCAGATTTCCTCCCAAGATGTCCTAAAACAGACATACCAAGTGGGCAGATTCAGACAACATCAGAGCAGGATCCAATTAGCTTCACAACAGCATATCCAAAGGGAGATCTCAGTAAGCACCAGACTCTGCTGAGGCAAAATCTGCTTCAAGTGGTCACCTGCACAGCAGCTAATACACTATAATGAAGGTCAATCATCACAGTCAGCCGACCAGAGGGTCCTCCCCACACATGAATGGGCCAATAGCAACCAAGATTCAATTACAAGAGCAGGACTCACATAACCCAAATGAGGGACACTAATGGAGTAACCAGCTCAGGTGATCAAGGAGACTGTGCCACTGGGTCCCATAGGACACCTACTACATAAGGCCACCCTAGCAAGATGGGGAGACATAGCAAATCTATCTAATACATAGAAACAAACACAGCCTTTCCAATTCCTTTCACCGTCTCCTTCAGGCCTGAGCTCGAGCTCGTTGCTCACCGGGCTCGCCTTGCCATCGCCATGGCCCTCAGCAATGCTGATGTGCAGAAACAGATCAAGCATATGATGGCTTTTATTGAACAAGAAGCCAATGAAAAAGCAGAAGAAATAGATGCAAAAGCAGAAGAAGAGTTCAACATTGAGAAGGGTCATCTTGTGCAAGCCCAGATACTGAAGATTATGGAATACTATGAGAAGAAAGAAAAGCAGATAGAGCAGCAAAAAAAATTCAGATGTCCAATTTGGTGAATCAAGACTCAAAGTCCTTAGAGCTAGAGATGACCTTATTACAGACCTACTAAATGAAGCAAAACAGAGACTCGGCAAGGTTGTAAAAGATACAACTAGGTACCAAGTGGTGCTGGATAAACTGGTCCTCCAGGGTTTGTACCAGTTATTGGAGCCCTGGATGATTGTTTGTTGCTGGAAACAGGATTTCCCTCTGGTAAAGGCTGCAGTGCAGAAAGCAATCCCTATGTACAAAATGGCCACCAAAAGAGATGTTGATGTCCAAATTAATCAGGAGGCCTACCTGCCTGATGAGATAGCTGGTGGAGTTAAGATCTATAATGGGGATTGTAAAATAAAGGTTTCCAATACCCTAGAAAGCCGACTGGATCTCATAGCTCAGCAAATGATGCCAGAAGTATGGGGAAGCCTTGTTTGGTGCAAATGCCAACAGGAAGTTTTTGTACTAAGCCTTTGGGAGGTGGAGTTCATGCACTGCTCCGATGTGGAAGTTTCTGATATTTGAAGACAGAATGATCTGTGTAGCTTCCTCTCTGCTGTTTTAATATTCTGTATGTATCAGTGGATATCCTGTACTAACGCCCTCGCCTAATTGTTAACAATGGGAGAAAGTTTCATTTAATGTGATCAGGAACCTACCTAAAAGCTTATCTAAAAGTAACACAACTCGCAGTTGATTCTGCAGCATGAAGGTGTAATCCAGTGGTGGTTGCATGGGCATTACCCAGTCTTCTACTTTCCCTCTGCTCTAGTTCTCTCTCCAGAGGTGGTGTGTGTGGTGCCTGCAGCAAGTCTTTGCTCTTTAGGCTCAGCATGCACGTGGCCATGCGTTCCTCTGCAGTAGTTGCTTCACCGTCACCACTTGAGCCTAGCGGTGTTCCTTATCTGTGACTGTGATTTCAGATCTCAGCCATGATGCTTTATTTATTAAAATGCTTAAATGAAAAAAAAAAAAGAAAAGAAAAGAAAATAAACACAAAGAGGAAGCCAAAATGGGGAGATAACAAAAATGCCCAAAATAAAGGAATAGATAAATTTAGGTAAATTTCATTTATCTAAAATAAATGAAATGGAAGCAAGCAATTTACCAGATACAGAGTTCAAAAGCTGGTTATAAGGATGATCAAAAAACTTAGTGAGAACTTCAACAGCATAAAAAAAGATATAGAAACCATAAAAAATAACCATTCAGTCCCAGCTGGGTAGCTAACTTGGATGGAGCATCGTTCCACACATGAAAAAGTTTCAGGTTTGATTCCTGATTGGGGCATATACCTAGGTTGTGGTTCAATGCCTGGTTGGGGCACAAATGGAAGTCAATCAACTAATATTTCTCACTCTCTATCCCTAAAAATCAATAAAAACATAACTTTGGATGGAAATTAAACAACAAAAAAAGAACCACTCGGAAATGAAGAATACAATATCTAGAATGAAGAATACACTAGCAAGAATAAACAGTAGGTTAGATGAAGCAGAGGATTAAAACAGTGATTTGGAAGATGAGGTAGCTGAAAACAACCAATCAGAGCAGCAAAAAGAAAAAAAGGACAGTTTAATGGACTTTTGAGACATATAAATTGTAACAAATTTGCATCATAGGAGTACCAGAAGAAGTGCAAAGGATCGAGAACTGATTTGAAAAAACAATGTTTGAAAACTTCCCTAATCTGGTGAAGGAAAAAGACACATAAGTAATAGTAATGCATAGAGACCCAAACAAGATGAAGCCAAAGAGGCCCACACCAACACACATCATAATTAAAACGGCAAAGGTTAAAGACAAAGAGAGAATCTTAAAAGAAGCAAGAGAAAGACAGTTATTTACCTAAGAGGGTGCTCTCATAAGACTGTCAGATTATTTCACAACAGAAATGTTTCAGGTCAGAAGAGACTGGAATGAAATATTTAATGTGATGAAAAGCAATGACTTACAACCAAGACTACTTCCCCTAGCAAGGCTATCATTTAAAACTGAAGAAAAATAGCTTCACAGACAAGGAAAGAAAAAAAAAAAAAAAAAAACTACAGGAGCTCATTACCACCAAACCATTATTACAAGAAATATTAAAGGGTCTTCTTGAAAAGAAGCAGCAGCAGCAGCAGAACAACACAACAACAGAGGAACATAGTTATAACACATAAAATGGCAAAAATATGTACTTATCAATAATCACTTTAAATGTAAGTGGCTTAAATGCTCCAATTAAAAACAAACAAACAAACAAACAAAAAAAAACATGGCAGTTGAATGGACAAGAAAGAAGACCCATATATATGTCTATAAAAGACCTACCTTAGAACAAAAGATACACACAAAATAAAATAAAGAGAATGAAAAGATATTTCATGCAAATGATAATAAAAAACAAAGCTGGAGTAGCAATACTCACATCAGGTAAATAGACTTTAAAACAAAGTCAATAGTAAGAGACAAAAAAGGACACTACATAATAACAAGGGAAGCAATCCAAAAAGAGGATATAACATTTCTAAACATTTATACAACCAACATCAGAGCACGTAAATATGTAAAGCAAGTCTTGATGGAAATAAAGGGAGAGATAGACAGTAATATAATCATATAGGGGATTTTAAGATCCCATTGACATCAATGAATAAATCTTCCAGACAGAGTCCAGCTGGTGTGGCTCAGTGGATTGAATGTCGCCCCATGGACTGAGAGGTCCTGGTTGATTCCCAGTCAGGACACATATCTGGGTTGCAGGCTCAATCCCCAGTGAGTAGCATGCAGGAGGCAGTTGATTGATTTATCTCTCTCACATGAATGTTTCTATTTCTCTCTCCTTTCCCCTCTCTCTAAAAAATTAATAAAAACATAGTTTTAAAAATCTTCCAGACAGAAAACCAACAAGAAGTCCTGGCTTGTGTTGCTCAGTGGTTAGCACATTGGCTTCCAGACCAAGGGGTAATGGGTTTGATTCCCAGTCAAGGGCACTTACTAGGTTGCAGTTTCAATCCCCGGTCCCAGTTGGGATCCCACGGGAAGCAACCAATCAATGTGTCTCTCTCATATTGATGCTTCTCTCTCTCTCCCTCTCACTCTTTCTAAAAAGCAATGAAAAAAAAATATATCCTCAGGTGAGAATTAACAGGCAACAACAACAACAACAAAAGTACAAAGTCAAGAAAACAGTTATTAAAAAAAATAAAAAGAAAATCAACAAGAAAACAGTGGCCTTAAATGACACATGAGATCAGATGGATTTAATTGATAACATCAGAGCATTTCACTCCAAAGAAGAATGTACATTCTTTTATAGTGTACATGGAATATTTTCTAGGATAGACCACATTAGGACACAAAACAAGTCTCAATAAATTTAAGAAGACTGAAATCATATCAAACATTTTCTCTGACCATAATCATTTAAAACCAGAAATCAGCCCTGGCCAGTTTGGCTCAGCAGTTGAGTGTCAGCCTGCAGACCAGAGAGTCCGGGTTCAGTTCCCGCTAGGGGCACATACCATAAAAAATAAATAAATAAATAAATAAAAATAAAACTAGAAATCAACCACAAGAAAAAACAAACAAACAAACAAAAGAAAACAGAGACATGGAGGCTAAATAACATGTTACTAAACAATGAATGAGTAACAATGAGATCCAGAAAGATTTATGAGATTACTTGAAACAAATAAAAATAAGAACACAACAATCCCATATCTATGGGACATAAAAAGCAGCCCTAAGAGGGAATATCATAGCATTACAAGCCTATCTCAAGAAACAAGAAAAGTTTCAAATGAACAATCTAACTTTACACATAAAGAAACTTGAAAAAGAACCATAAATGAAGCCCAAGGTGAGTAGAAGGAAAAAAATAATAAAGATCAGCACAGAAATAAACAAAATTGAGTCTAAAATAAACAATACAAAAGATCAATAAAACCAGGAGCTGGTTCTTTGAAAAGAGAAACAATACCGACAAACCTTTAACAAGATGCATCGAGAAAAAAAAGAGAGGACCCAAATAAATAATATAAGAATTGAAAGAGGAGAAGTAACAACTGACACCAAAGAAACACAAAAATTTGTAAGAAAACATTATGAACAACTATGACAACAAACACAACAACATGGACAAAATGAATAATTTTCTAGAGATATAACTGAATCAGAAAAAATCAGAGAATCTAAATAGACGGACAACTAGTGCAATTGAAGCAGGAGTAAAAAAAAAAACTCCCACCAACAAACAAAAGTTGTGGACCAGATGGATTCACAGAGGAATTTTACCAAACATTCATAGAACAACTAACAACAATCCTTCTCAAACTATTTCAAAAAATTCAACAGGGGGGAAGACTTTCGAGCTCATATTTAGGGCCCTCATTATCCTCTTTCTAAAATCAAATAAAGACAATACAAACAAATAAAATTGTAAGCCAGTATCCCTAATGAACATAGATGCTAAAATCCTCAACAAAATATTAGCAACTGGATCCTGCAATATATTAAAAAAATCATACACCATGATCAAGTGGGATTTATTCCAGGGATGCAAGGTTGGTACAATATCTGCAAATCAACAAACATGATACACCACATAAACAAAACAAAGGATAAAAACCACATGATCATATCAATAAATGCAGAAAAATCACTTGATAAAATCTGGCATCCATTTATGATAAAAACTCTCAGTAAAGTGAGAATAGAGGAACATACCTCAATATAATCAAGGCCACATATGACAAACCCACAGCCAATATCATACTCAATGGGCAAAACCAGCAACCATTTCTTTTAATAACAGGTACAAGATATGATGTATCCTTTCACAATTCCTGTTGAACATAGTACTGGAAATCCTAGCCACAGCAATCAGACAAGAAGATTCAGAAATAAAAGGCATCTAAATTGAAAAGTAGTGATTACAGCTTTTTTTGAATTTGTCTAGTAGATCTTCCAGTTTTCACCGGAAGGCCCTAAAATAAAAATAAATAAATAAATAATAAAAAAATAAATAGAAAAGAAGGTAGTAAAACTGTCATTATTTGTAGATGAGACGATACTGTATATAGAGAACCCTAAAGATTCCACCAAAACACTACTAGAGCTAATAAATTCAGTTAAGTAGCAGGATACAAAATAAATATTCAAAAATCAGTTGCATTTTTATACATTGAAAATGACCTATCAGAAAGGGAAACGGCCCTGGCCGATTTGGCTCAGCGGTTAGAGCATCGGCCTTCAGTCCAGAAAAGGGGAAACAAAGGAAACAATCCTATCTACAATTGCACCAAAAAATATTAAATACTTAGGAATAAATTTAACCAAAGATTTAAAGAGCTGTACTCAAAAATTATATGATATTGAGGCCTGAAAACTGTAGATTGTATGTGAGTTTATTCTGCACACGGATGGACTCACGCACAGGTTAAACAAGGTTATTCTGCACACAGATGCCTTGGAGTGCTGCTCAACTCTTAGAACAATTCAGAGCATGTCCTGCACACAGGCTGGCTCCTCCTCCTTGTCTGCAAACAGGAAGGACCAGTTGTTCTTAAGATCAGGGCTAACTTTTGAATGGGGGTTGATAAGAACCAGCAGGGGTGATAATTAGATTAGTTATCTTGAAAGGAACTGGGCCTATCTCCTTGGCTATAAAAGTAAACTGCTGCAGAACCTCCGGGCTGCAGTTTTGTCTGTCTTTGTGTGTGTTTGTGTTTTTTGCTCATTTCCCAGACCCTCACGGCAACAGAAAATGAAGGAGATACAAATAAGTGGAACCATTTACTGTGTTTATGGATAGGCAGAATTAACATCATTAAAATATTCATACTTAGCCCTGGCTGGTTTGGCTCAGCAGTTACAGTGTTGGCTCATAGACCAAGGAGTCACAGATTTGATTCCAGTCAAGGGCATGTACCTTGGTTGAAGTTTGGTCCCCAGCCCTGGTCGGGGTCATGCAGGAGACCAGTTGATGTGTCTCTCTCACATTGATGTTTCTCTCTCTCCCTCCCTCCATTTTTCCCTCCCTTCAATTCTGTCTGAAGAGAAATGGAAAAATATCCTTGAGTGAGGATTAAAAAAACAAATAAATAATAAGTGTTAATATTACTCAAAGCAATCTATAGATTCAATGCAATTCCTATCAAGATACCAATGGCATATTTCACAGATCTAAAACAAATATTCCAAAAATTGTTATGGAACCACAAAAGACCCCAAATAGCCACAGCAATCTTGAGAAAGAAGAATGAAGTTGCAGGAATCACACTAATTGATGTCAGAATATACTACAAGTCCATTTTAATAAAAACAGCCTGGTACTGGCATAAGAAGAGGCATATAAATGAATGGAACAGAACAAAGAGTCCAGAAATAAACCCATGTCTTTATGGTCAATTAATATTTGACAAAGGAGGCAAGTACATACAATGGGATAAAGACATTCTATTCAATAAATGGTGCTGGAAAGACAATAAATGGTGCAAAAAAAAAAAAAAAAATAGACCATCTCATTACACCATACACAAGAATAAACTGAAAATGTATTAAAGACTTAAATGAAAGGCCTAAAACCATAAAAATCCTAGAAGAAAGAATAGGCAGTAAAATCTTAGACATATCTCATATTAATATTTTTTTCTGATATATCTCCTCAGACAAGGAAAACAAAAACTAAGCAAATGAGACTACATAAAACTAGTTTTTGCACAGCAAAGAAACCATCAACAAAATGAAAAGATAACCCATGGGATGGGAGAACATATTCATCAATGATACATCTGATAAGGGTTTAATATCCAACAGTTATAAAGAACTTATAGAACTCAACACCAAAAATACAAGCAACCCAATTAAAAAATGGTCAGTGGTTGAGCATCAACCCATGCACCAAGAGGTTGCCAGTTAGATTCCCGGTCAGGGCACATGCCCGGGTTGTGGGCCTGATCCCCAGCTGGGGGGCAGGAGGCGGCCAATCCATGTTCTCTCTCATCGATGTGTGTTTTTCTCTCTCTCATTTCCTCTCTCTGTAAAAATCAATTAAAAAAACAAAAAGGTGAAAGGACCGGAATAAACACTTCTCCAAAGAGGACATACAGATGGTCAACAGACTTATAAAAAGATGCTCAATGTCATTAATACAAATTAAAACTACAATGAGATATCACTTCACACTTATCAGAATGGCTATCATCAATAAATCAACAAACAATATGTTTGGATGAGGATTGGAGAAAGGGGAACTCTTGTGCACTGTTGGTGGGAATGCATAATTGGTGCAGACACTGTGGAAAGCAGTACATATGTTCTTAACCTCAAAAAATTAAAAATGGAATTACCTTATGACCCAGTAGTTCCACTTCTAGGACTACATCTGAAAAACCAAAAACACTAATGCAAGAGAATTTATGCACCTCTATTCCTATGTTCATTGTAGCATTGTTTACAGTAGCCAAGATTTGGAAGCAACCCAAGTACCCATCAGTAGATGATTAGATTAAAAAGCTGTGATACATTTACACAATGGAATACTAATCAGCCCTAAAAAAAGAAATTTTACCTTTTGTGACAGAATGGATATGGACCCTGAAAGTATTATGCTAAATGAAATAAGCCAGTCAGAGAAAGCTGTCAGAGGAGATGCGGGTTGGTGGTCTGGGTAAAAAATTTGCAGGGATTAAGCAAAAATTAAAACAGTAACAATAACAAAAATAATCAGAAACACATAGAACAGTATGTTGATTACCAGAGAAAAAGGGGGATTGGGAGGTAGACGAGTGTGAATGGGGGATAAATGGTACAGAAGGAGATTTGACTTTGGGTGGTGAACATATAATACATTATGCAGAGGATGTATTATAGAACTTACATTTGAAAACTATATAATTTGATTAACCAATGTCATCCCAATCAATTCAATAATATTTAAAAAAAATAAATTGAGATTAGTTGGTTACCTTCTTTTTTTATATATAATTTTTTTTTTAATCCTCACCCGAGGACATTTTTCCATTTTTTTGTTCAGATAGAGTGGGAGGGAGAGAGAGGAAGAGAGAAACATCGATGTGAAAGGGACACATCGAGTGGCTGCCACCCGCACGACCCAATCAGGGCCAGGGACAAACTGCAACCGAGGTACATGCCCTTAGCAGGAACCGAACCCGGGTCTCTCTGGACCGCAGGCCAATGCTCTAACCGCTGAGCCAAACCGGCCAGGGCTGGTTACCTTCTTTTTAGAAAAGTGGAAAAATATAATAAAATTAAGGAATGATCATAATAAAATAAAAACTCTATTAGATTTCACTGTAAAAACATAAATAAATAATTTAAACCTTAAAAATATTTAAAAACAAATGAAAAGAAGTGTGTTAAACCCTACATCTTTCTTTAAAAAAGAAAAGAAAAAAACAGGAAGTGAATAAAAGAGAGAATCTTAAGTAGGGTAGATGCAATGAGAATAGAGAACATTGTTAATGAGACTTACATTAAGAGCCACTGTTGGCGAAGATTTAACAAGAAAGGCAGGTGATAAATTTAGGAGAAAATTGGGTTTTATTTAAAGGTAGGAACTTTTGAAGATAAGGTCAAGGATATTTCTTTTCAGCCAAATAGCACACAGTAGACCCTTACTATATATTTGTTTAGTAGATGAATACATGAATGAATGATTTGGATTGAGTTCTAAAGAGAAAAATGAAATGATTTGGGTTGATTTCTAAAAGAGAAGAGTGGAAGATGGTAATAGGAAAACCGAAAGCTGAGAGAGTCAGTTTGAGGAAGATGGGGCTGGTTGGAGAGAGATGGGAGTTAAGCAGAGTGTGTTTGGAGGCCTAGGAGCTAGATTAGGAGTTGGCCAATTAGGGTCCATGAGCCAAATCCAGCCCAGCACCTGTTTTTGTTCAAGCAGCTCTTGAGCTAAGAATAACTTTTATATTTTTAAATGATTGAAAAAAATCCAAAGGAGAGTAATATTTCATGACGTGAAAATGATATGGAACTCAATTTTCAGTGTCTATAAATAAAACATCTTTTTGTTGTTTTATTATAGCAGAAGGGAGCAGCCTGCACCTTACTGGAGCAGTAATAATGTGCTAAGCACTTTATAAAAATTATCTCTATAATTCTCAAAACAAAACTCTATAACACATATTCATTGTTCCCATTTTACTGAGTAAACTGAAGTTTATGTTTCAGCCAACGTCACATAGTTCATTAGTGGCCAAGTCAGGAACTATACTCACATCAATCTGCCTTTCTAGACTTCCCATTTTCTCCTGGGATTAAAAACCATGGCCCCGAAAGTAATGAGACCATAAAATGCTTATAACAGAGGGTTTGGGAGTATGCAGACTAGTTAGAGGGCAGTTTTGGAACTGAATCAGAGAAGGAAATGGTTAGACAAACACATTTCTAAGAGATGTATATAGATTAATTCATTTAATTCTCACACCTCCTCCATGAGTTGTATACTATCATTAACAATCCGCTGTTGTGTAAAGGGTGGCTTCCTTTAAGACCACTTTCCAGGTAAAAGGTCCAGCATTTTGGTACTCTTAACACTTTGGGTCTTTTGCTGGGTGAAACTACTGGATCTCCAAGAACTCATCCAAGCCTAAGCATCTGTGATCCCACCTTCAGAAGTACTTACAGAAGGTGTCTCAGCTTTTACCCTGGTGCCCTGCATTCTTGCCTGAAGACTCCTCTCTCAATCTTCCCATTCCCCCCCCCCCCCCATAGAATTCTGAGACCTTCTAGCTAATTGTTCTCTGATTCTTAAATCACAACAAATTAATAAGTATTTGAAGAAATGCAGCAGATGAGTTTAAAGTTCAACTGTTTAGGGACATGAAGACATAAAACTCTTCACAGAAAGCAAGAAAGTTATGACAGTCATACGTCAAAAATTTCAGCTGCTGTAAATTTCAAAAAGCACTTTGTAGTTTTGCATTTTGTAGCTGGCCTGTTTATGTCTGTGTTTGTAATCTCTGGCCCTGGAAAGCAGCACTTTCCCACTTGGAACTTACACGCAGGCAGCCCGGGACAAACAGGAAGTGATTAGAATGTAATTTGTTTATACAACTCTCTGAACTTTGGGAGTTTTAAAACAAGTTTTACAGCTGATTTACTGCCTTGCTTTACTACCTCCAATTCGTATAAAACAAGTGTGTAGGGGTTCGAATATCAGTGCAAAGTCCCTTGGTAATAAGCTTTGCACGCCAGCTATTCCCTTGCTGGTTAAATTCAAAGCAAGCTTTTTTTTTCCTTGAATATAAATTGGTGGGGGTGGAGAGAGAAAAAAGGAACTGGGAAAAGAGGGGAAGTTAAACCTTCTCTCCCTCCCTGTCATCCTCAGAAAACCAAATATGGCATCTTCCATGAGGAGCTTGTTTACTGATCACAGCAGATACGTTGAATCTTTTCGAAGGTTTCTCAACAATTCCACGGAACACCAGTGCATGCAGGAATTCATGGACAAGAAGCTGCCAGGCATAATAGCAAGGTAACAAAAAAGGACGTTTTGTCAAAGGGACAAGCCTCCCTGCTTTATTTTCAGTGATAGATGGGTGGAGTCCAGCCCTGCAGGCTGGGTGAGGGGATAAGAACCTGCTACTGATAGCAGTTCCCCTCCCTCCTCATCCCACTGTACCCCCTTTTTCCCGTGGCGCTTTAGTTAGACATTTGCTGTAAGCATTCAAAGGACCCTATTCGCGCAGCATTTCCAGCTGCAGGGAGATAAGCATTAACTATTTGAAGGCACAAATCCATGTTCATTTGGGAAAAGATAAGATGCAAATCTTTGAGCTCAGATTTTCTCAACCCTCCTCTAAATTCTGCATTCAAAAATGTTCCAAATGGAATCTAATATTCTTTTCATTAGTATCAAATATAAATAATTACCAAATACTATTTGCTCTTGAGGATTGAGTGGGTACCTCTCAGTTCTCCTAATATCCATTTAAATTCACTTTTCTTATCCATTATTATAGTTATCATGCGCCAAAAAAAAAAGTGTCTTTTCCTTTTAACTTAATATTAGTGATGTTGCCCAAAAGAAAAAGCATTTTCCTATTATCAGTGAAACTCACTAGTTCCTATCCTTCTCCCAGACTGCTGTTTTTGGTGATTAATGTGTTCAATTTGTGCCAGAGCTGATAAGCATTATGAGAGTAACAGATTCCACATGCTAAAGATAATCAAATCACCTATCTAGGGGTGGATTGCTGTAACTTACTCTGCTTCGGGAAATAATGATGGAAAACTGGGAAGAAATGCCTGACTGCAGATCCAATCAGCAGCAGCAAAGGAAACTGAAATTTTATCTTTTGCAGGCTTTCTCTAGTATAGGCCTGAAATTCTTTCACCGAAATGGTATTTCTGCCTGACCAGAGCAGATATTGCTGGATGTATATTCGATTCTGTTTCCCTTTCTATTTTCTTATGGTTTAGTTTTTAAATTAAAAAAAAAAATCAATTTATAGTTGACATACAATTAAAAGTAGAGCATTATATTATTTTAATAATTAAAAAGTAATAGAATAATGATGTACAAATCAAAGCAGAGAGCAAATACAGACAAACTTCTTATCTGGGAACTGATTATAGTTTATTTCTGTGGGTCTCATTTCTAAAATTAAAAGTAATGAGTTGAGTTCTGAATTCTTTTGCAGAACTAAGTGTTTGTGTTCATGTCTGTAGATTGTTCAGATACTTGGTCTTTTTTATTATTATTATTTTTTTATTCTTACCCGAGGATAGTTTTGCATCCATCTTCAGACAGAGCGGGAGGAAGAGAGAGAGAGAAACATCAATGTGAGAGAGACACATCAAGTGGTCACCACCCACCAACCAAGGTACGTGCCCTTAGCAGGAACCAAACCCGGGACACTCTGGTCCACGGGCCAACGCTCCAACTGCTGAGCCAAACCGGCCAGGGCCAGATGCTTGGTCTTCTTTTTTTAAAATGTTTTTTGATGTGTATTTTTATTTATTTTTTAAATTAATTTATTTATTTTTGTTACAGATGTTTCTCCTTTTCTCCCACTGACTCCCCCTCCCCCTCCCTTCCCACCCTGTCCCCAGCTTTGTTATGCATGTACATTGTTCATGCATACATGCATATGAGTTCTGTGGTTTATCTCTCCCTCACCACCCCCTCTTCTGGATGCTTGGTCTTCTTTAGCCACCAGTTTCATTTGAAGAGGCACTATAAATGACTATAACATAATAAATGATGACCTTTTTCTTCAAGGTGTATACAATCCAATTGAAAATATTAAATTTGGAATTTGTAAAAGACTGAAGAACTTTCAAAGGCATAAATAAGTTTTCATTATAGTGGTAATATATAATTAGAAATTATCTAAATCAAAGTATCATTTATTAAAAAAGCAATTTTTATTTTCCTGAAGGTGATCGATGTTTGGAATGAGATTTAAGTAAAGAAACTTTAAAATTGCTGCTTAGCCCTGGCCGGTTTGGCTCAGCGGTTAGAGCGTCGGCCTGCGGTCTGGAGAGACCCGGGTTCGGTTCCCGCTAAGGGCACGTACCTCGGTTGCAGTTTGTCCCCGGCCCTGGTCGGTTGTGTGGGTGGCAACCACTCGATGTGTCCCTTCACATCGATGTTTCTCTCTCTCTGTTCCTCTCTCTCTCTCCCACTCTACCTGAACAAAAAATGGAAAAATGTCCTCGGGTGAGGATAAAAAAAAAAAAAAAAAAAAAAAAAAAAAAAAAAAAAAAAAAAAATTGCTGCTTAAAGTTGTTTCTAAGTTTATAAGTACACAATATGCCTGTTTTATTTTTCATTCTAAAAAACTTTTTTGAAAATCAAATGGTTATAAAAATCTTGTAACAACAATAGCAAAAAAAAAACCAACAACAAAAAAAAACTGGTTCCTTGCCCTACCCACTTCCACTCTCCAGAGACAACCATCTTCAACACTCTGAAATTTTTCGGTTGTTTCTTATGGAATTTACTTTCCTATTTCTAAATAACATGTTATTCTTTTCTTTCTTATGTTTATTGTATTAAAATAGCTAACCAAACATGCACATTTCCTCCTTTATCATGTCAACAGATTTATGTCGAAATTTTTGGTTAAATAATTTGAGTGTTTATATTATTTTGCCTACGTACTTAATACTCATATTTGAACATGCACTCATTATACTACAACTAGATTTCCTTTCATGTCCAATTTTATTTTTTATTTTTCCTAAACTACTGTCTTAATTTTAGCTTATTTTCTTAGTTTTCTATGAACCTGTTATTACTTACACCCTAAGTAGAATTATTAATCTCCTCTCAATATATTCCAGCAGATCAAGTAATGCTACTTTTTTCTCATGGGAACATCTTTTCTGTAGTTGTCTGTTCTTTTTTTCCCCAGTCTATAGTGATTTGCTCTTGGCTTGCTATACAATTATTGATAAGGAAAATTATTTCACCTTTTATAAATTCTCTTGTCCTCTCTCTGGTATTGTATTTCCTGATTCTGGATCTCATGCCCTTCTTTTCTTCTTTTCCTTTATCTTATGGTTTCTTTTCTTTTCCTCCCCCGCCCCTCTCCCCCCCCCCCCCCCCCCCAGCTAATCCTTTAACAGCTTCCCAAGAAGGAGGATACTGGGAGGTAAACTTTTTGAGATTTTGTATTTTTAAAATGCCTTCACTCTGTGCTCATCTTTGTATAGTTTGACTATAGGGTCTAACCCTATAGTTTGAGTATAAGGTCTAAAACTCTATGCTGAAATGATTTTATATTGTAAATTTAAAGGTATCCTTCCATTGTCTTTTAGATACCAGACTTACTGTTTAGAAATCCAATACCATTCAAATTTGTCATTTTGGCTTATGACCTTCTGTTTTGTTTTTGTTTTCCCTATTTAGAAGCTGTTAGAATTTTCTATCTAGTATTACAAAATTTAAATATAATGAGCTGTGGTGTGGGTCTTTTTCATCCATTTTTGTTGGCACTGCCTGGGCCATTTCAATTGAGATTCAGATCCTTCAGGGAAACTTTGGTATTTCTAAATCATTTTTCCCATTTCTTTCGCTTTTCCTGGAATTTGTATTCAGCAAACACTAGACCTCCTAAATTGATTCTCTAATTTTCTTATATTTTTAGTTTTCTATAATTTTATCTCTCAGCCTTTCTATTAACTATTTTCTATTATATTTTTAATTTCCCAAAGTATTATTTTTATAGCTTCCTATTTATCTTTCACACATGTCACACCTTCTTTTTTAATAAAATTTTTCTCTGCTTTCTGCATTTTTCTTCTAAGTTCTGGTTTTGTTTTGGTTGGTCTCTATCTTTCATGCTAGGGGAGTTCCCAAACTACCTGATAAGCATCTGCTGTACATTCAATCAAATAATGAGGCGCTCAGAAGTGATCCAGATCCTCCTTGTATATGTAAGGGAAGAGTTTGTTGAGTGGCTGGCTCACTGTAACAACTGGATGTGGACTCAGCTGTTTGCTAGGAGATTCTCAGATGTCAATATATGTAAGTTTATTCACTGAGACCCTCTATCTGGAAGGGAAGAGTTGAATGGAGAGAGTTACAGTTTACAGCTGTAAATAGTAAGGCTTTGTTGTTGTTATATATAATACATTTAGATCCTTGCCTGGAAAACATTAAGTTTTCAATGATTATTAATTATCATCATAATATATGAAATGGGATAATAATAGATTATAACTCACAGAGGAGTTGTGAGGATTTAAAGAGTTAATTCATTTAAATCACTTAGCTGTGCCTGGAACAATAATTGTGAATATATATTGTGTGCTTGTCATAAGTAGACACATATCTAAGAGGTTTACATGAATTAAATAATTTAATCCTCATAATTCCTCCAGGAGTTAGATATCATTACTGTAATCCTATAAAGTAAGTGGTATTATTATTCTATTTTATAGGTAACAAAGATACAGAGAAGTTAAATAACCTGTTCAAGGTAACAAATCAGTAAGCTGGAATTTCAACCTGGATGCTCTGATTCTTAGCTTCACTATGCTATACACAGATATGGGCATTTTTAAGAATTAACAAAGAATATAGATAGGAAGAAGTATATTAAGACTCATGATTATGAGCTGGAAAATAATTAGAACTACAGAAGGCAACTCATTCACAGGTGTCCCTGAGTCTATACTTTCCAGTTTCCTTAAGAACCTTGCTTTAAACTCCTTCATTCTGTTATTCTGTGCAGGTTCTTTAACTTTAGCCGAAGAGCAGACTTGTTTACCATCTTAAAGCCCAACAAACAAACATACACTCAGTTCACGTCTCCCCTCTAGCTGTCACCCCTTTTCTTCTCACTCTTTCATACTATTTCAACAGTCTCTCTAGATTTTTTCCCTCCTTATCAAGCTCACTTTTAAACCCACTGTCATACGATTTCTGTCCTCAACGTACTTTTAAATTCGCTATTATCAAAAATATTTACCCGGCCAGTGTGGCTCAGTGGTTGAGCATCGACACATGCACCAAGAGGTCGCCAGTTCGATTCCCAGTCAGGGCACATGCCCAGGTTGTGGGCCCAATCCCCAGTGGGGGGCATGCAGGAGGTAGCCAATTGATACTCTCTCTCATTGATGTTTCTATCTCTCTCTCCCTCTCCCTTCCTCTCTCTCTAAAATCAATAAAGAAAAAAAATTTTCAATATGTATATTGTGAAATTCAATGGAGACTGTTTCTTTATTTTTACTTTTTAGTAGTACTGTACACTCTGCTACCTTTGACACTACTGACGGCTTTCTCTGTCTCTAATACCCCTATCATATCTCTGAGCTTTGCTGTTTTCCTCTGTCTTTGGGTATGTCTCATAATCAAGTGATTTTTTTTTTTTAATGTTGAAATGGTTTTGACACACAATTTTTTTTAATATATAAAAAGTTACATATTTCTTCCTCCCTCTTCCTCTTACCCCATCTCATACCCTGTGTTCACCCACTCTCTGTGGTAACCACTGTTAAAGTGTCTTAAGTATTCTTCGGTGGCAGATTGAGTCTCAAAAATGGGCACATATCCACATATCCCATCCCAACAGCTGGTTATTTTTTGCTTTATCAGCAATCTTTACTAACTTATTATTTATTTATTTTTGTTATAGATGTCCTTCTTTTTCCCCCCATTGTTACCCTCCTCCTCACTCCTGTTCCACACCCCCCCCCCGCCTTCACCAAAATGTTGTCTGTGTCCACTGGTTATGCATATATGCATATAAGTTCTTCGTTTTATCTCTCCCTATCCCCATCCCCAAATCCCTTCCCTCTGAAGTTTGTCAGTCTGCCCCTACTTCCATGTCTCTGGATCAACTTTGTTCATCAGCTCATTTTGGTCATTATACTCTACAAATAAGTGAGATCTTATAATACTTGTCTTTCTCTGACTGGCTTATTTCTCTTAGCATAATACTCTCAAGGTCCCTCTACATTGTCTAAAAGGGTAAGAAGTCTTTCTTTCTTATGACTTCATAGTATGCCATTGTGTAAATGTAACACATCTTTTTTATCCACTCATCTATGACGGACACTGACTGGGCTGTTTCCAGATCTTAGCTATTGTAAATAGTGCTGCTATGAACATAGGGGTGCATATATTTTTTTGATTGATGTTTCAGGCTTCTTAGGATACCTTCCTAGAATTGGGATCACTGGGTCAAATGGCAGTTACATTTTTAATTTTTGAGGAAACACCATATTGTTTTCCATGGTGGTTGCACCAGTCTGCATTCCCACCAGCAGTGTACTAGAGTCCCCTTTTCTCCACACCCTCACCAGCACTTGTTGTTTGATGATTTGTTGATGGCAGCCTTTCTGGCAGGTGTGAGGTAATACCTCCTAGTTATTTTAATTTATATCTCTCAGATAATTAGTGATGTTGAGCATTTTTTATGTCTCTTGGCCATTTGTATGTCCTCTTTGGAGCAGTGTCTATTTAGGTCCTCTGCCCATTTTTTAATTGGACTGTTTATCTTTTTTTTGTTGAGTTGTATGACTAATCTATATATTTTGGATATTAACCCCTTATGTTATGTTCTCCCATACAGTGGGTTCCCTTTCCATTCTGATGCTGGTTTCTTTTGCTGTGCACTTTTTACTTTGATGTAGTCCCATTTATTAATTCTTTCCTTTGTTTCTCTTGTCCTAGGGCCTAGGCAATGTATTGATGAACATTCTAAATGTGATATCTGAGATTTTTCTGCCTACATTTTCTTCTAGAATGTTTATGGTTTTATGAGTTGTAATTAAGTCTTCTATCTATATTTAATTTATTCTTGTGTATGGTGTAAGTTGGTGGTCTAGTTTCATTTTTTTGCATGTCCCTATCTAATTTTCTCAACACCATTTATTGAAGACTGTCTTTACTCCTTTGTATGCTCTTGCCTCCTTTGTCCCAGTGACTTTAAAAAGACAGTATTGCATCATCATTCCACTGCCCTTCTGAGTATTTCTAATATCCTTGGTTGATGGAATCTGTTCTCCTAGTTTTGACTGTTACTTTATGACAATAATTCTATAGAATACATCATTTATCCTGATCTCTCTCACCAAGATTAAATCTTGTATATCCAAATTATCTGTTGAATTCAGACTTATTAAAACAAAAGGAGAGAGAAAAACCCTGAGTAAACATAAAATTGCCATCAAGCTCTACTCTCCAGCTTCCTTTTGGGCACTATGTTTCACAAAGTCATCCTAGCAGGAAACTTGATAGTCACTGTGCACTCATAGTTTTTCTGACCCCTTTACACCTAAAGCAAGTCATAGTGTTATTTTCGAGGCCATTAATTCTACTCTATTTCTAGTACTAAAGCCATAATGCCAGGCTTTATTATTTCACATTGCATTTGAGAGCAAAGTGGTGTTTTATTCATTTTTATATCCTCAATGCCTAGATTAGGCATATAATAAATTTTTATTAAACACCTGTTTGTTGAAAAAAAGTTAGCAAGAAGAAAGTAAAGAAGGCAGATATCATAGAGACAGTATGAATCACCTCAGCCTTTCCCCATATTACAACAAAAGGCTAATTATATTAGGAGACTTAAGGACCCACCTTTTCTGTTCTTGTTCTACAAATAAATTCTTAACAAATGATCTACCTTACCTCTGAGATGTTTACAGTGTGTTTCTAAAAGTCTATCAGTTCAAGATTGTTAATGAATGGAATCTATATTCCTAAAGATTTCTGAAGACAGTATTATAACTACTGAAATAATTGGAATCTTTCATGTTGGCCTAATTTTTGTTCACTGTAATTTTAGGCTGTTCTCTTTAACTAGATATAATAATCAGATTTTTCCAAACATCTAGCACATTTTTCTTAAACTACATAATTTTTTCTTTCAGGATTGGAGACAAAAAATCAGAAATTAAGATTCTAAGCATTGGTGGAGGTGCAGGTATGAATAACACATTTTAAAATTTCACTCCAAACTTATGCTGTTTGATGGTAATATTGTTCATTCTTTGGGAAAGCTACTTTTGGAAGAGATTAGCTTATTAAAACTAGTAAGGGCAATATCACTTCAACTAAGATTAATGCCCCCATAGGTTTATAGGGTTGATTACTATCTGTAATATAGATACAATATAGTTCTGTTTTTAATAAATGGATAAACTTATAAGATAATTTGGTTAACTTTAATCCAAAATGATTTATCCATTCACAAAAAAAAGAAAATTTCTTAAGACATTTCTTAAGTTGTTCCCACTTCAAGTGTGGTCCACAGACTGGTTTTTGGTTTGCAAACTGTTGCCAGTCCATGAGGAGATAAGAAGCATGAACTGGAATGTAAATAAACACACAGGTCCCTTCATTGAAAAGTACTGCTATGGGAAAAACTACACTCAATGACATAATTAAGTTATCCTCTTGTGACCCTACTGTTTGTGTTGCACTTACCTAAGGCATTCTCTTCCTCTGATTCTGTTCCAAACCGCCCTCTATGAATTCAGCATACTCCCAGTCCATATATATATATATATATATATATATATATATATATATATCCATATATATATAATGCTTTTCATGTCATCACTACTCTTAGAACCAGTGCTTTTAGTGGAAGAAAATATGGAAAGTCTGGAAAGGCAGATTGATGTGGGTATAGTTTCTGACTCTGCTACCAATGGATTGTGTAACCTTGGTTGAAACATCGGCTACGGTTTTCTTATTAGTAAAATGGGAACAATGAATCATATCTCATAGAGTGGTAGTGAGAATTATACAGACAAAATGTATAAAGAGGTTAACACATTATTACTCTTCCTATAAGGTTCAGGTTGGTCCCTTTTGCAAAAACAAAACAAAAAATTTCATCCCCGTGCTTAGCCTTATATCAAACTCCTAAGTTGTGCTTGCCTTATGTTTAAGTTACTAGTCATCCAGAGGACTAAGTTAATATATTAATATATAAAAGTATAGTCATATATATTATTTATATCTTCCTCTTTCCCTCCTTCTCTCCCTCCCTCCATCTTTCTTTATTGTTTTCTTTTGAAACAATCATTGCTTAGTATTTGTTATCATTTGGTAACAAGTGGATGTTACATAGTGACAAGTGGTAATCTCTTGAGTCTCTTAAATATAAGTGTTTTAGCACCCCATGAATAAATGAATTGTCGACCCATATTAATACAAAGATAACCAAGAACACACTAATGGAATTGGACAGCTACTTTTTCATGTTACTATTTGTTCATGTCTCATAAAATACACTGTGATATAATGTAATAAGGACTAACCCTTAAAATAGTTTTACTTTACTATCATCTTTCACCAAGAAAACAGAAAACAACAAGAACAAATAATAAAGGATATTGTCATGAATTATTTTATAGGGAGTGTTTGAGCTAAAATATTCCATTATTGCTTAGTGGTGTTTTAAGGCCTAAGGATTATAAGAGTGATAAATTGCCCAGAGTGTCCTATTGATTCATTTAACCAAACAGTCACTCCCAGTGTGTTTTGCATATGAGTTTCAGGCAGCCAACAGTCAGTGATACTATCATTTGATACTGTCGCTTGTACTCGCATAAGAAGAGAAGCCCTACAAGAAAAAGTAATTAAAAACAATCTCTATCATGGCCAAGCTAATTGACCTTTTAATATAAAGTTAATTGAATTTCTAATGTAAATTTATCCAGATACTTATAAGCTATGGAGAGAAAGGAACATTTGGCCTGCATAGTGATTGTTACATGAAGGTGCACATAGGAGCTAATATGGAGAACTTATCAAGTCAAAGGGAACAATACTTGGAGTTCCTCTGACTGAGCCCTAACATTGTGTTAAAAACAAGCTCTGCCTTGGGGAGTATATGGGTGCCCATTAAAGGGCACACTTCATAAGAAATTGATTAGAAATATAAGAACTCTAAGAGACATTCAAGCTATAGATACCTATCGTTCACTATTGAAGTAAGCTAGGTGAAATCAAAAGCAGTACTTTTAAAATAGCTAGGTCTAGATGTCCCTGTCACAAAAGAGCAATGTTTTGGGGGTAGAAGACACTCATTCAGTTAGTCTGAGTGCTTTTACACCAACTTGGAGATGCTCACCTGGTAACCTAACTGCAAGCACCTTGCAGAAGAACAACATAAGTGAGGAACTTCCTATCCTTGCTTTAGAGCAATGGTCTCCTTAGAAGTTCCAGTCTACACTGTGTTTGAGACTTTTGCATTATCCTGTGCCTTAAGTATCCTCCCAAATTAGTCACTGAACTACAATCCATGGCAAACAAGGTCATTGACCCTATCTGGCTCAGCTCCCATAATGCATCATACAGGGTTCTACCTCAGTCTTAGCTTATAGTCCTCTCTGGTTTTACCTACTAGAGGTTCTCTTCTTGGTTTCTCAGACACCTTCAGATCATATTCTCCAAATCTTTGTTGCAAATATTCTCTCTGCATTTATAATGGTGCTATCACTTCTCCCCACCACAATGGAAAAACACACAAAAAGAAAATGAGATGGAAAGATGGCAGCAGGCAGGACTGGAGGGAGGGTGAGTGTGTGAGAGAGTGAACTAGTGTATGAGAGTGTGAGTGGACATGAAGGTGGACAACCAAACTTGTGCAGTGCAGAGACGCGGAGCAATAGGTTCCTGTGCTGTGGACGGGAGCAGCTGGCTACCGTGGTAAGTGGCTGTCAAGGGCGCTTCTCCCTGAGCCATAGGAGGTCCCTCCATTTTGGAAAATTCCAGATCTTCCCTGGGAGGAGGCAGTGGGAGTGGCTAAAGCCCAGCAACCTGAGCCACCAGTGTACCTGGCACCATCGGACCAGTGGACACCCTGTGTCAACATAGACCAGTGCACAGTAGTGGAACTCCCAAGGTGTCAGTTGCAGAGGCGTCAAACGGCTGGGAGCCCAGCACCATCCCCCACAGTAGCAGCCCAATCAGAGTCAAGATATACTCCCAGCAACAGAGGCTCAGGAGCAGAATCCATCCCCAGGCAACAGAAGCACAGACCAGCAGCTGAGATCCATCCCCAAAAACTACAGGAAAGGCTGAGCAGGAGTTGAGCCCCAGAGGGCAGCAGCACTCCCCAGCCACCAGCAGTGGGACCTGGGGCTCCACAGAGGCCTGTGCTACCCAGCAGCCCACAAGAGCGGCAGCGGGAAGCCAGAGCCTGAGAGGGACTGATGCGATCCAACTGCCCATGGGACCTGCGGGGTGCTAGGGCACCAGAGAGGCCTATGTGACCCAGCTTCCCACAAGATAGGCATAGAGCCGGGTCTCCAAAGGGACTGCACTATCCAACTTCCCGAGGGACCTACGGGATGCTGGGGTACCAGAGAGGCCTGTGTGATGCAGCTGCCCACAAGATAGGCATAGAGTGGAGTCTCCAAAGGGACTGTGTGATCCAGCTGCCCATGATAAAGGCAGGGAGTGCAGCTCCAACAGGGCCTGAGCTATAAAGCTACAGATGGTACCAATGACCAGCGACCATCTGGGAACACAGCTCCAGAGGGGCCCATGTGATCCAGCAGCAGCACTTACCAGGACACACCCAGTAGTCAATCCTCTAGGATCCACAGTAGGCAAGAGGCAACATGCAAAAAAACAGTCTGGGAGGCACAGTAGCTTTATTTGATATACAGTGAGCTGCATACATATCCAAACATCCCTCAGAGGGTCTAAAGCTACCAGACGGTTAAAATGGGGAGCCAAAGAAACAACACCCAAAGGAAAGAAAAAGAGGCATCACCAGAAAAGGAATTACAGGAAATGGAAGACAGCAACTTGTCAGATAAAAATTCAAAGCAATGATTTTAAGCGTGCTCAAACAATTTGATGAGAACTACAAGCAACTTAATAAGAATTATGAAGAGCTCACTGGAAACTACTTCAGCTTAAAAAAAGAGGTAGAAGCTATGCATAAAAATCAAGAGAAAATAAAGAATGACATAGCGGTTATTTAAAATACCTTAGAAGGATTCAATAGTAGATTAGAAAAAGCTGAAGACCGAATCAGCAACTTAGAAGACAAGGTAGAGAAAAACATTCAAATAGAGTAGCAAATGAAAAATAATTTTCCAAAGCCACATGAAAGGTTAAGGGAGCTGTGGATCAATACAAAATGTAACAACATTCACATTATAGGGATACCAGAAGGAGAAGAATCAGAGAAAGAAATGAGAACCTGTTTGAAGAAATGATGACAGAAAACTTCCCTAAACTGGTGAAGGAAAAAGTCACACACAAGTCCAGGAAACACAGAGTGTCCCAAACAAGATGAATCCCAGAAGACCTACAGCTAGGTACATCATAATAAAAATGGCAAACATTAAAGACAAAGAAAGAATCTTAAAGGAAACAAGAAAGAGACACAAAGTTAACTACAAAGGAGCACCCATTAGACTGCCAGCTGATTTCTCAAAATGATGCAGGCCAGAAGGGAGTGGCATGAAGTGTACAAAGTAATGCAAGGCAAGGGTCTGAATCCAAGACTACTCTATCCAGCAAGGCTGTCATTCAAAATTAAAGAAGAAATAATGAGCTTTATGGATAAAAAAAAAAAAGCTGAAGGAATTTACCACCACCAAACAAGCACTACAAGAAATGCTGAAGAGACTGTTGTAAGAAGAAGAAGAAACAGAGTGGGAGGGGTGGGGGGACACAGGCATAAAATTAAAATGACAACTTATAACTATCTATCAATAATTACCTTAAATGTAAATAGCTTAAATGCTCCAATCAAAAAACATAGGGTAGCTTATTGGATAAGAAAACATGACCCACATATATGCTGTCTACAAGAGAACCACCTCACAACAAACGATTCAACAGGATGAAACTGAAGGGATGGAAAAAAAAAATTTCAAGCAAATGGAAATAAAAAATAAAAAAAAGCTGATGTAGCAATACTCATATCTGACAAGAGAGTTCAAAACAAGGGCCATAATAAGAGACAGAGAAGGTCACTACATAATATTAAAAGGATCAATCCAACAAGAGGATATAACCCTGGTAAACATAATACACACCAAATATGGGAACAGTAAAATATATTAAAAACTTCTGGAGGACTTCAAGGGAGAGATCAATAGCAATATGATCATAGTGGGTGAGTTTAACATGCCGCGGACACCACTGTATAAATCTTCTAGACAAAAAATTAACAAGGACATAGAGTCCTTCCAAGACAAACAATATCAGTTGGACTTCATTGATATTTACAGAACATTTCACCCCAAAGCTGCAGAATATACATTCTTCTCAAGTGCACATGGGGCATTCTCAAAGATAGACCACATATTAGGGCACAAAGCAAGTCTCTACAAATTCAAGAAAACTGAAATCATATCAAGCTTCTTCTCAGATCACAGTGGCATGAAACTAGAACTCAATTACAATAAAAAACACACAAAAACATTCAAACACTTGGAGACTAAATAGCATGTTATTAAACATCGAATGGGTTACTAATGAGATCAAGGAAGAAATTTAAAACTTCCTGGAAACCAATGAAAACAAACACACAAGAACAAAAAAATCTATGGGACACAGTGAAAGCAGTCCTGAGAGGGAAGTTCATAGCACTACAGGTCTACCTTAAGAAACAAGAAAAATTCCTAATTGACTTTCTAACCCTACAACTTAAAGAACTAGAAAGTAAACAAAAAGAAAAACCCAGAGCTAGTAGGAGGAAGGAAATAGTAAAAGTCAGAGCAAAAATAAATTACATAGACACTAAAAAAACAATTCAAAAGATCAATGAAACAAAAAGTTGGTTCTTTGAAAAGATAAACAAGATAGATGGACTGTTAGCCAGACTCATCAAGAAACAAAAAGAGAAACCAAATAAGTAAAATCAGAAATGAAAGAGAAGTAACAACTGACACCACAGAAATAAAAAGGATCACCGAAACATACTATCAACAGTTATATGCCAACAAATTGGACAATCTAGGAGAAATGGACAAATTTCTAGAAACACACAGCCTCCCAAAACTGAACCAGAAAGAGATAGAAAACTTGAACAGACCAATAACAACAAAGGAAATTGAAGATGTAATTAAGAAACTCCCAGCAAACAAAAGCCCAGGCCCAGATGGCTTCCTGGGGGAGTTTTACCGAACATTCAAAGAAGATCTAATACCCATTCTACTCAAACTATTCCAAAAAATCCAAGAAAATGAAACATTTCCAAACTCATTTTATGAGGCCAGCATAAACCTAATTCCAAAACCAGATAAACACACTACAAAAAAAGAAAACTACAGGCCAATATCCCTGATGAACACAGATGGTAAAATCCTTAACAAAATATTAGCAGATCGGATCCAGCAATACATCAAAAAAATTATTCATCATAATCAAGTGGGTTTCATCCCAGGCATGTAAGGATGGTACAATATTCAGAAATCAACAGATGTGATACACTACATAAACAAAAGAAAAGATAAAAATCATATGATTATATCAATAGATGCTGAAAAAAGCATTTGACAAATCCAGCACCCATTTCTAATAAAAATGCTCAGCAATGTCAAAATAGAGGGATCATATCTCAACATAATAAAGGCCATATATGAAAGACCTACAGCCAACATCATACTCAATAGGCAAAAACCAAAAGCATTTCCCTTAGGAATAGGAACACGACAGGGATGCCCACTTTCACCACTCTTATTTAACATGGTACTGGAAGTCTTAGCCACAGCAATCAGACATGAAGAAAAAATAAAAGGGATCCAAATTGGAAAGGAGGAAGTGAAACTGTCATTATTTGTAGATGACATGATATTATACATAGAAAACCCTAAAGACTGCATCAAAAATTCACTAGACTTAATAAATGAATTTGGCCAAGTAGCAGGATACAAAATTAACGTCAAGAAATTGACGGCATTCTTATACATCAATGATGAAATCACAGAAAGAGAAACTAAAACAATAATCCCATTTACCATCATAGCAAAAAATGTAAGATACCTAGGAATAAACTTAACCAAAGAAGTAAAGGACCTCTTCACAGAAAACTACAGGTCATTGGAAAAAAAAAAAAAAGAGAGAAAGATATAAAAATTGGAAGCATATACCTTTTTCATGGATTGGAAGAATTAACATCACTAAAATGTCCTTACTACCCAAAGCAATCTATAGATTCAATGCAATCCTCATCAAAATACCAATGACATATTTCACAGAACTAGAACAAACACTCCAAAAGTTTATATGGAACCAAATATGACCCCGAATAGCCATAGCAATCTTGAAAAAGAACAAAGTAGGAGAGATCACATTACCAGATTTCAGGTTATACTACAAAGCCACTCTAATCAAAGCAACCTGGTACTGGCACAAGAACAGACAGATAGATCAATGGAGCAGAAGAGGGAACACAGAAATTGACCCAAGGCAATATGCTCAATTAATATTTGACACAGGTGGCAAGGGCATACAGTGAAGACAAGACAGCCTCTTTAATAAATGGTGTTGGGAAAATTGGACAGCTACATGCAAAAAAATAATCCTATAACACCATACATGAGAATAAACTAAAAATGGATAAAAGACTTAAATGTGTCCCGTGAATACATAAAAATTCTAGAAGAAAATGCAGGAAACAAAATCTCAGACATCATACACAGCAGAATTTTCACTGATACAACACCTAATGCAAGACAGAGGAAAAAAATGAACACATGGGACTACATCAAATTAAAAAGCTTTTGCACAGCAAAAGAAACAACCATCAAAACAAAAAGGGATCCCACTATATGGGAGACCATAATTGCCAATGAAGCATCAGTTAAGGGGTTAATTTCCAAAATATATAGAGTGCTCATACAACTCAACAAAAGGAAGACAAAGAAAGAATCTAATTAAAAAATGGGCAGAGGACCTAAATAGACACCTCTCTAAAAAGGACATACAAATGGCCAGGAGACATATGAAGAAATGCTTAACATCATTAATCATCAGAGAGATGCAAATTAAAACAACTATGAGGTATCACCTTACACCTGTCAGAATGGCTGCCATCAACAAATCATCAAACAGCAAGTGCTCATGAGGGTGTTGAGAAAAGGGGACTCTAGTACACTGCTGGTGGGAAAGCAGACTGGTGCCGCCACTGTGGAAAACACTATGGTGTTACCTCAAAAAGTTAAAAATTGAAATGCCATTTGACCCAGTAATTCCACTTCTAGGAACATACCCTAAGAAACCTGAAACACCAATCAGAAGGAATAGATGTACCCCTATGTTCATAGCAGCACTATTTACTATAGCTAAGATCTGGAAACAACCCAAGTGTCCATCAGTGGACGAGTGGATAAAAAAGCTGTGGTACATGTACACAATGGAATACTATGCAGCTGTAAGAAAGAAAGATCTCTTATTCTTCAAGATGGCATGGAAGGACCTGGAGAGTATTATGCTAAGCGAAACAAGCCAAGCAGAGAAAGACAAATATCACATGATCTCACTTATTTGTGGAATATTATGGACTAAACAAACTGATGAACAAAGTTAACCCAGAGACGAGGTGGGATACAGACTGACAAGCCTCAGAGGAGGGGTTGTTGGGTGGGGAGAGATAAACCACAGAACTTACATGCATGTATGCATGACCAATGAACATAGACAACAAACCTGGGGATGGGGCGGAGCGAGGGGGAATGGGAGGAGGGTGTCAGTGGGGAAAAAATGAGAAACATCTGTAACAATAACAAATTAATAAAAAGAAATTTAAAGAAAATGAACTAATTAAAAACTTTCCTATGTAAAATTTCTGCTTTTATATCACTTGATGCTCATGTTCTTTGGTGGCCTATTTGATTTCCTTTTCAGAAATACAAGCACGGGGTGCACGTGTACCCTTTTTGTCTCTTGACTCTCTTCTGTAGAGGTGGATGTTTGTGTGGAGGGAGGTTTCATGGTTAAGAGAGAATGCAAGGTATTCGAAGAGATGTTTGGAAATTCAGGTTAGAAGCCAAGCTATACTTAGGGCTCTGAGCAGTTCAAAAGAAAGGAAGTCAGCAGCAAACTTTTAGATGTAGATGATCTACCACATCAACAAAATACAACTGGTAAACAGTACTGCTATTCATAGATTATACAGGAAAATATATTAAACAATTATATGAACTACAATAAAGAAAGAGAAAATCAGGAGAAAAAAAATCACAAACAGAAATACAGACCAAGTAGCTTTTATAGTCAAGGTCTCAAAGTATTCATATCAAGTTCATTTCAGCATTGTTTTTTCAGATATTGAAAACAATTGTATTATATTCTAAATATCATAGAATATGCTTTTTGGTCCACCTTTGACATTGATGCTTCCTAAAATTAAACTACTGAATGGAGCTCCACTATTATTCAACTTGAAACAGTGTTGTCTAGATGGTACATAGAGAAAAAGAAACCTATACTTCTTGGTAAAGAAGAATGCTATGAATTTATAGTGCATACACTTAGGCCTAGCAAAATATTCCAGAAGGCAGTAGTGGGCATTGTGTTCGCCTTGCTCTGGGCTCTGCTTAAAGGAGAACCATTTAATTTGCTGTACAGTTCAGTTCTTCAAATGCCAGTAAGTTTTATAAGGGTTAGACAGAACTATAATTCATTCTGGTTTTATCCAGCTTTCTAATTTTATTCTTATTAACCTATTGTGTACCAACTCAATTTTCATACCCTATATAATATGATAGTATATACATATATTTATAGATTTTTAATTCACTGAAGCAACTCACATATGAAGCACAGGTGGTCTCAACTCTCTCATAACTTTTTTTGTTAATAATTTTTCTGACATATGTTGACAGAAGTTAGGTGGTTTTCTTGTTCTACAACATATGGACACCAGCTTTCTTACAAAGGTTAAAAAATAAAGAGTTTAGAGACCATTAACATCCTCATTTTATAAATAAGAAAACTTAGAGCCACTAAGGCAGAACAAAACTCAGGTCTCTTGATTTTAGTCCAGTCTAACAACTTGTACTAAACAATATAAAAGTTAATTTTTGACTTGGCAAAAGAAAGATTAGGTATTCAGTAATCACCAGCTATTTGAAAATCTAATCTTATCAAATTATTAATTTTCTCTCTTTTCATAAATGACATGTTAATGTGACACAGAGGTTTAGTTTTCTAAGCTAGTTAGCTAGAAGTAAAATAATTAGGGCAGAAACTAGAAGAGCCAGTATGTCAACTTTAGCAGCCAGGAGGTGGTAAGCAGCAAAGGTTAGTGTTTTCCAGTGCTTCAGAGTAAGCCAACAATCTCTATCAGCAAATTAGTTAATGATTGGCGAAACAGGGGATTGGGGAAATTTTTGCCTATAAAATAAGAATATCAATGTGCCTTTCAACATTTTTAAATATTTCCTGTTGACAAAACTACAGAATATTTGCCCCTGAAGGGCCAATGGTGAAAGAGAAAAGGATTTCTTGGTTCAGTATTTACTAATGATCCAACCTGTTCAGAAAGGAGAGCACACATCTTGGGAGGGAAAGAGCTATCACTCCTGGAATGTCAGCATCGGCTGGAAAAATACTTTACAGATATACTATGGAAGGGATTTAGGCACTGATTTCTTGGGTGGTGGGGCTGTTAAACATGTTTTAATAGTCCACAAAAATATATGATTTTGTTAGTAAACTTCTAGAAAGAGGTAGGAATTTCTCCCAAGTGGTATAGCTAATATCATGCCTGGTTATATTAAGGAAGTGGAATTTATATGGGACTTCTAGATATGCAGACAATTTTTAGCCTTCATTTCAATTTCTTATAACTTGAAATGAGTAAGAGCTGTTTTACGTATGTGCAGCATACTAGCAATTATTCCATTGTGAGAAGGATATGGACTCCAGTGATTCACTAATAAAACAGAATTTAGGTCTACAGGTAACCAATTTGCGGCCTCAGCTATAAAGGCATTCACAAATATATTATTTAAAAATGAACTATTCTCCATATATATTTTTACCAAAAAAATAGTTTACCTCATTGCATTGTATTTAAAACTTTTGGTGAACATAAAAATATTTTGGTTAAAGACATACATTTCAGATTTGAGATAACTAAATGTGATGCTACACATTGGAGCCATTGTCATTAAAACCAGAGTAAACAAGATTGTTTTGGCTAATTCAATAAGGCTTGAAACAGGAAAACATGGGATAATGGGCAGATGAAGACAAAACTATCCCTATTTGCAGATTAAATGACTGCATACTTAGAAAAACAAATAAACTCAGAAGTACAGCCTTAGAAAAAATAAGAATGCAGTAATGGCCTGAATACAGGTAAAATAGGTAAAAAGCAATGGTAGATCTACATTCTTGTTTGTTGTTGTTAACACTGAGTGTTTTTCACGCAGTTTTGTTTATTTGCAATGTAACTGAAAGTTCCTGGCATGTGGTTATCTGTAATTTTGCTGAAGGACAAATTTGTATTTTGCCAGTTTGGGACACAGTCTCTCAGTGGATAGGCCTCCACTTGACATACACTATTGAATACAACTTTGTGATTCAGTACAAACACTTATACAACCCTGGTGTGGGGGTCTGTTGTCATCAACTTAGTTTCTACTAACAGTAACAAACTGACAGAAACGATGTTTAAGTATTTGCTAATAATATATTTAATACAAAATGTTTAAAAAGCTATTTAAATAAAATTTTAAATATTTACTGAGAACATTTTGAGAAGATTTAGAAAGCCAGTATATAATAGTGATAGGGTTACAGTGCTAATGAAAGTTTTCATGTACAAAAGGGCAGGGTATGAAAGGAAACAAAAGGTTCCTGAAAGTAATGTGGCATTAGTCATCAAGTACAGTTCTGATATTCTTCTAATACACAAAGGCCTGGTCAGTTTGTTAAAATATTTACAGACTTGGTAAATAGCCACTCCCCTGCTGTCCCACCACAGCCCCAACTGCTGCTCCAGCCCCTTCTCCTGGACTCCTGTGCACCCCCCCACCTAGTCTGGATCCTTGCCCCGACATCCAAGGGGTCCAACAATTGGACTGGTCTTGCCCTCCCAGGAAGCCTCTTAAGAGTGTGCTATATAGTTCTTCAGCCCAAATCCTTTCTCAGCAACTGACACCTTAGACCAGGTTTTGGTTTGGTTTTATTTTCCCATATAACCAAAAGACCAAGGGTCTCATTCTAATTATTAATTCTGCTTCTTGGAATTAATCTGAAAAAATTAAGATTTTTTTTTGCATAAAAATTCATGGTTTATTGTCAGGTAAAATCTTAAAACTAAGTATATCTATCTAAAACTATACGTAAAACTATATATAAATGCAGTTATCTACTGATGGACACTTGGGCTGTTTCCGGATCTTAGGTATTGTAAATAGTGCTGCTATGAACATAGGGGTGCATATATTCTTTCTGGTTGGTGTTTCAGGCTTCTTAGAATATATTCCTAAAAGTGAGATCACTGGGTCAAATGGCAGTTCCATTTTTAATTTTTTGAGGAAACACCATATTGTTTTCCATAGTGGCTGCACCAGTCTGCATTCCCACCAGCAGTGTACTAGAGTCCCCTTTTCTCCACACCCTCATGAGCACTTGCTGTTTGATGATTTGTTGATGGCAGCCATTCTGGCAAATGTGAGATGATACCACACAGTGTTTTAATGTGCATGTCTGATCAGTGACACTAATCATTTTTTTTCATGTCTCTTGGCCATTTGTATGTCCTCTTTGGAGAAGTGTCTGTTCAGGTCCTCTGCCTATTTTCTAGTTGGACTGTTTGTCTTTTTTGTTGTTGTTGTTGAGTTGTATGAGTACTCTGTATATTTGGATATTAACCCCTTATCTGATGTTTTATTGGCAAATGTGTTTTCCCATACAGTGGGTTCCCTTTCCATTTTGATGCTGATTTCTTTAGCTGTGCAGAAGACTTTTAATTAGATGTAGATGAGTGGATAAAAAAGCTGTGGTATGTTTACACAGTGGAATACTATGCAGCTGTAAGAAAGAGAGATCTCTTATCCTTTGAGATAGTCTGAAGGGACACAGAGAGTATTATGCTGAATGAAATAATCTAGTCAGAGAAAGACAAGTATCACATGATCTCACTTATTTGTGGGATACAATGAAAAAAATAAGCTGATGAATAAAATAGGTCCAGAGACATGGAAGTAGGAAACAGACTGACAAAACTTAGAGGGAAGGGGGGTAGAAAGGGTAGGATAAGAAAGACCAAAGAACTGATATGCATATATGCATAACCAATGGACATAGACAACAGTGTGGTGAAGGCAGGGAGGGTGGTGGGAGCAGGATGGACGGTGCCAATGGGGAATAAAAATGAGACACATCTGTAATACTTTTAACAATAAAGATTTTTAAAAAAGAACTAAAAAATCGGAAAAAAAAAAAGATGAAGTAACTTTCCCAATGATATACAGTTGTACTTTTCCAGGACAAAGGCAAATAAACAAATTTTCATGAAAATATAAATGTACACTTTTATATATTTTATATCATTTATAAAAGGTTAATTAAATCAACTGTTGCACATATTTTTAGAAAATAGCACCACCACTACAAATACATTCAAATAAATGTTGGCATATTTGTGGTTTAACTTTCAAGTGAGAAAGTCAAAATAATATATACACATAATGAGTTCACATGAGTAGACTGAAGAAAATTATTTGCTCAAAGGAAAAAAAAAAAAACAAACCTTAGGAGGAAATAAACCAAACGTTAACTTTTTTTTCCCTCTATTAGTGAGATATTTATTTTCTATGTTATAGTTTTGTCTATGTTTCAGCTTTCCTATAGTATTAATTATATCCAAGGAGGGGAAAAGGAGTCCAATTAAAACAAAAATTTTCCAGTTGGGAAGTGGTGGTAAGGACTAGACGCACTGGCTCCTGACAGCTCCTGCCCTCCGACCGCCGCCCAAAGCACTGCTCTGACACACGCTCTCATGACAAGCTGGTGTCAGCGGCCACGCGTGACTCACGAGCGACAGCATTATACCTGCCTGTACAAGGACGGTCCACTGTGCGCAGCCGAGCTTTTCCGCAGAGCCCACAGATCCCCGTGCCCGCTCCAAGTACGAGGCAGCCTGGTGACGAGGCGTAGGGTGACGAGGAGCCAAAGGGCAGCGGCTGTCTGTTCCTTGATGCACCTGATGTTTTATGTTGCTTATTTCTTATTCCACAAGGACGGCAGCTCTCACACTCTCTACTTACACTAGGGCGTAAATGAGTAATATTTTCCTCAACAACATTTGTGTTTTAATCACCATTAACGTGGTGGGCCAATGGAATGATGCTCTGAGACCGCGAAGGTTACTTGAGGGAGAGGCAGAGAGGAAGCCTTCGAGAGTGCGCGAGGCTGCGCGAGAGTGCGCGAGACTGCACGAGAGTGCGCGAGACTTCGTGAGAGCACCTACTCGCACATGCGCACTAATATTGATGACGTCAACTATGTGATTACCTGGGACTACCTTTGTTCAACTAATTTATTTTGTAAATCCTGTCACTGCCTGAGTGAGGGACTACAATGTTAGCACTTCATTAAGGTAGCTTGATAAAACATAAATATTACAACACTGTATGTATATTATTTCTCTCTAAGGATGTGCTGAAGTAGCAGCCGACTATGTATGTGTTTAAAATTTGTAAATTAAAAGTTAAGAAAAAATTTAGTCTTTTTTGAGTTGTCTATCAAATATCTCTATACTTAAGTGTTCAGCTCCCTTTGAGGCATTTTCTCTGTTTGTATTTCATAGAACAATTGGGTAGCGTGGCGTTTTTGTTTTGTTTTTAATGACTACTGTCATTTCAATGTTTAATATTAGTCACTACACAGAAAACGTGAAATACCTTGAAATCTTATAGCTATATATAACAGAAGCTTGATGGAAGATTTTCCAAATATGAATCAAAAAACACACGTGACATTAGCAATCTGACTTGCGAAGCTGTAAAAAAACTTTTCTGAACTATTCGCGCCTCCTGCAGCTGCAAAGCGTCCGTTCAGGCAGTGTTGTTCCTGGGCCAACAGCCAGAAGACACCAGAGCAAATGGCAATGCCCTTTTGACTCAGAATTTATATTTATAATCGCCTTCCTGAGACCCTACAGCTATTTTAATATTCTACTCTCATGTTTCCATACTGACAGAGCTGCCTCTATAGGGTGGCATCCAGGGTGGGGAGGGAGAGGAAAAGAATCTTATATCTTTAACACCAACTCAAAGTAATTGTTCTTGCTCTGGCTGCAAAGCTGTAGCTGAAATTATTTTTTGTCACTGAGCACAGGGTTATCTGTGCAATGTTTCTTCCTAGAAACATTTTTTTTTTGTCTGCCTGAACTCTAGTAGAAGGAACAAGGAAGATAATAATCTTAATACAACATGTAATAAAATAAATTTTTCCTGCTGATAGTCTGAAGAATTCACATATATTTTTGATATGAGAAATGAAGCAAGAATAGATGGAAATCAAATGGCAGGAGATATCCTGACAGCCTTTAATCCCCCATTTTCTTGACCTGCAGATTTTCTCCTTTGGAGAAGCCACAGGATTTTCAAATTGGGATTCGTGTTTCATGTAACGTAGGCCCAGTTAGAAGGACAAGCCATCTTGAATACACGATGAGTGCTTTTCCAAATTTGTCATTTTAGTGAGGTAAATCTTCATTTCCCTCATTCCCAGTCTCTTTCAGATGTGTCTTAAGTATCACCTTCTCCACGAAGTGTACTTGACCACCCAGTGGAAAATGACACACAAAAAAAACCCTTTATGGCTTCCTTTCACCTTTTTTGGCCTTGGTTTTCTCCATGGGACTTAACACCATCCATAAATGTTGGATGTTTTTGTCTGCTTTATTTGTTGTTGTATCTTCAGTGATTTGCACCTGCCATTTAGTAGGTTCTTAAAAATGACCCACGTCTGGATCTTTCTAATTTTAGTCAAGTTCCACATATTGATCAATTGAGAAAATCAGTTACATCATCATAAAATGCAGACACCAAAATTATTAATTTGCTTTGGTAGTCATAAAAGGAGGAGGGGAGAAGCAGAGAGGAGTGGAGAGGAGAAGAGAGAAGAGAAAAAGAGAGGAGGGGGAGAGAGGAGAGAAAAGGGGAGGGGCTGGGGGAAGAGGAGAGGAAGAAAAGGAGGGTATATTGGAATAGAGTTGTTTAATCATTATAACTTTTCCACTTGTCACAAGAAACTTTGCAGATTTTGTTACAAAACTTTAGGGGGAAACACATAATAAGGATTTAGTTAACACCAACAACTGTTAGAGTTTATATATTTAAAGGCTTAGGATGTCAAAAATAAGTAGTCTACAGTTGTCAGAATCATGATCAAGCAATGCCTAATGAAATCATGTGTGAAAGGAGACTGGCTATAAAATAAACATGTATTGCCTTATTCCCCTTAAATGCTGTTTTCTGGATCTCAAATTTAAGATTCTCAGAAGGCTTTGCAATGCACAATATCAAAGCAGGCTGCTGGCTTCCACATTTCTTTTGTTTACCCCCTGAGTTTGCTCAGAATTTCTGAATTATTTGATTTATGCATTTCTGGTTTACTCTCCTTCATTCTTTTGGCACATTAGTTTGGCTGTGTGCTCTCTAAAAGCATTTATAGAGCACTTAATGTCTAATACTGGAGCACATTCATAAAGTTATAGCTCCTGCTCAGAAGAATTCAGTTAAGAAAAAATGGTCTCCTTCCCTCTTTTTTTTTGTTTTGTTTTGTTTTGTTTTGTTTGAATCTCTTTACTTCTGGTTCATGGTTCTGTAGGGTCTGATAATCCCTCATATGCTTCCCAGTGATTGATGATCAAACATGCTCAGTTGTCAGTCTACCATTTTAGAGTCTTTGATGCTGTTTAACAAACTCATTGGAATCAAGCCTTTGCTAGTGAATAAAATAAGATCAAGGAACACAAGAAGGTTTTATCTGTGTTGCCATCTCCAGTCAATTGATGGGTAGTTTCCATCTGAGGATTCTGATGGTACTTCCAGGCTCTATGGGAAATACTACCAAGGCAATTAGTCTTTTGTAGAAGTATGCATAGGAGTTAGGTAAAGTGAGGAAGTAAAGGGAAAGTAACATTGTAAGAGGAGGAAGTGTGGGAAAAAGACAAAGAGCATGCCAGAGCATGGTATGTATGGGGGCAAAGTGCAGGTGAGAAGGGTATAAATGTAAAAATTTGGGGGTTCCTGGGGCCAAAAGTTTCAAAATATGAAGTTATGAAACATGAGAAAAAAGGAACCAGGCAGGGTGTTCTCTGCTTAGTTAAGAAGCTTGGACTTTATGTAATTGATTAAGCATTAGAAGGTGTTAAGCAGGAAAGTGATGGGCTTGTTTAGCTTAGGGTTTTAAATGGTTGTTAAAGTGATGACTTTGAGGAAGACAACGTCCAGAAGACATGGACTGAGTTTTTAGGATATTATTGCAGTATTCCATGAGATGGATAACTTGAGCCTGAACAAGGGCATTGCTAGTAGAGATGAGAAAAAGAAAGTAAATAAACATTTAACAGGAAAACTTGCAGATGACCAGGGAAGGAGGATGAAGGAAGGAGCAAAACTTGGATGACCAGGTGTATATTAAACAGTATAGATGATGTATCAAGAATATATCTATAACAAAATACTAATGTTTAGACTAGATTTTACCTCTCTGTGAACTCTCTTTTTGTTGGGGAAGAGGTCCATATAAATCATTTTAAAAAAAATGCATGTCTCCTATTTTTGAAGGATACTAGAAAACAAACTATGTAGGGTATGGAACCAAGGACTCTATTATCTTATGAGATCTCTCTTTCTCCCCCCCCCCCATCTCTCATCTCACAATAAGAAATAATAGGGTCCATTATAAAAAAAATATAGCACCAAAAATAAGTGACTATTGAGCACAGTGACATTACTTATTGTCTGACCCACAATACTTTTAAGAGTGAGAGTTGGAGGGAGTGGGCAAAATTATTAAAATTATTATAACTTTTAGATACGTATTTATCAAACAAGTTGTTTTTATTATTATATTTGTCCATTTATTAAATAGTTCTTTTAAAAACTATTTTCATAAAGAAAATTTTAGTAATACTATTTTGTTAGAAATAAAGACAACATATAATAAGAAATAAAAGCAGACAGGACACTAGCACAACAAGCATCAAGTGGAACTGTCCCTGTCAAGCAGGAATATGGTCACTTGACTTATGAAATCAGAATGGATTTTATGTGCAAACTCCTGAGGAAATAGTTTCATTATCTCCCCTTGTTCATTCATTTCTGCTAGGGATCCGGCAGTGGATGCATGGATGGTTCATTTCCACACATGTGCTCACACTCTAAAGCTTGTTATTGAACCATGGTTTCTGTCTCAGTTGTAATTCTAGCATTAAGTGCTCTATCATTGCCCTAGGAGAAGGACTGGCTGGCTCTGACTGTGGTAAAATGTTCTGCTAGTTGGGAAAGCGACAAGATAGGAACATACCCTGGGGGTGCACTAGATACATTTTGCCATTTGGAGAGATCCAAAATGTCAGGGTCCATGTTAGGAGAAGAGTTCATCAAGCCTCAGGGGGAAAATGATTGTATTTCAACTATTTGAATTTCAAAATGTGGGACTTGGGGTCCTCATAATTGAACATTTTTTAAATTAAAAAATATATGGCTAGGCTGATATAGGCAAGAACAGAACTTCTGGCTTCTGGTCCTTTGGGGCAAGCTGGAATCTCTCTATTTCTCATTAGCTCACTGCTTTTCTAAGCAGCCTTTGCCTTAGTTCTTTTATTTACCCTTCAAAAACAGTTACTGTATCACCTTTGAGAAGACATGGAGGGACCTGGAGAGTATTATGCTGAGCAAAATAAGCCAGTCAGAGAAAGACAAGTACCACATGATCTCACTTATTTATGGAATGTCATGAACAAAATAAGCTGTCAATCAAAATAGATCCAGAGACACGGAAATAGAGAACAGACTGACAAACCTCAGAGTGAAGGGGGTGGGGGTGGGGGTGGGGATTGGGAAGAGAGAAACCAAAGAACTTATATGCATATATGCACAACCAATGGACACAGACAATAGTTTGAAGAAAGCAGGAGGGGGTGGGAGTAGGGAGAAGGAGGTCAATGGGGGAAAAAAGAGGAGACATCTGTAATACTTTCAACAATAAAGATATAAAAAAATAGTTACTGTGGAGAAGAATAAAAGTTTTCTGTGTCCTTTTAGTATTTGGTATTCTCCTATTTCTTAGTATGAAATGGTTAGAACAAATACTTTAGAGTCAGGCAAATGTGCCTTAAACTTTAAGCATATTAGTATCCCTTGAGTGTCAAATTATTTAAATCACCTTTTCTGGTTGGGAATAATCTTGTGGAATTTGTGATAGTATTGTGGTCAGGATTAAATGAGATGTTCCAAGTAAATTCCCTGAACAGTGTTTGTCAAATAATAAGTGGCCGATAAATGGCAGCTGGAATTAAAAAGGAAGAATGAAAGTTTCCATGTTGATAGAGCCAGCTTTGGAGAAAACTGTCACATAGGCTGTTCCTCCTTCATTTCAGCTTCTGCCCCCTCCCCAGCCCCCCACCATCTCCTATTATCTATCAGGACTTGGGGCTCTCAGTATACCATTATGCTCCCTTCCTTTCTTACATTAGCATATTTTGTTCCTGATTTATCTTCCTCATCTCCTTCCTTTTAGACCTTCTGGTCTTGTGATCTATGGTTTTGTTGCCTGCCATATCTAACCTTGAAAAAGTTCTGTTAATGTAATTTATGTTAAAACATTAAAGACTAAGATCGTTTGAATATGCTAGTCTTGCCAGCACATAGGTCTGTTTCAATGAAGGTGTCAACATCATAACCTAAGAGATTAAAAGTACAAAACTTAAGTTGGAAGCATCAGTAATAGGGAGAAAATGCATATTTTTAAAGAAAGGAACTCAATAATAATAAAAATAAACAGCTAACATTTATTGGGTGCCAACTCTATCTTGCACTGTGCTTTATATTCCTTGCCTTATGTAGTACTCACAACGAATAAATTATGTGCCATCATTGCTATTTGTATGATAAGAAAATTACAACTTAGAGAGGCAAAGCAAATTGCCAGAGGTCATATATACCTAGTAAGTGAAGAAAATAGGTTTGAGACTCAAGTCCATACAACTTATCATCATCTCTCTAATGCAGTAACTTACAGGCTAAATTTTCATCAGGGCAGGTATCTATGTCTCTTTTTATCATCATTTGCTACAGCCTCATGCAGTGTCTGGCACATAGTCAACAGTCAATTAATAGTTGATGCATGAATTAATGAATAAATATCTATTCATGCCTGGCTGGTGTGGCTCAATGGTTGAGCATCGACCAATGCACCAAGAGGTCGCTTGTTTGATTCCCAGTCAGAGCACATGCCCAGGTTGTGGGCCATATCCCCAGTTGGGGGCATGCTGGCGGTGGCCAGTCTATGTTCTCTCTCATCAATGTTTCTCTCTCTCTCTCTCTCTCTCTAATAATCAATAAAGAAATAAATTTTAAAAAATTTAAAAAATATTTTGTTATTCATTTACCTCTTTCTTGGAGGCTGTGCCTTGCCCAGGATTTCAAAACTCTGAACTGCCAGTGGTCCCATGTATACTGTTCTGCTTCCTGACTTCATGCTCCATCTTCTTGTCCTCTCTACCTGAAATTCCTTCTTCACTTCCCCAGAAGTCTGTGGGCTAACTGCTTACCCTGTAACACAGAGCTCAGGAGTGACCTTTCTCCATGAAGCTTTCTATCTCTCTGGCCTCTCCTCCTGTGCTGTCCCTCACTGTCCCCTTCTCACTGTCTCCTTTCCTTTTCCCACCTCAGCTCAACCCAGTCAGGGTTCTTTCCATGTCTGTCTTTTCCACTAGATCATGGTGATTTTGAAAATAGATGTCTCACATATTTTTGTATCCTTTTTTTATACCTGACATTTTGCATCTGACATATTTTTTGGTATGCTTCTGGCCTAGCCTAGTTTATTCTAAGGTGCATTTTTTTTTTTCATATTTTAACATCTGTGAAATTGGGATACATGTTTCAGTTAATGATATTTTAAAATTATAATCGAGGGTGTTTTTTTTCTGACTTATTGATACAAAAGGAAGGGTTGATTGCATCCTACAATCAATGGCATCTTAGATTAAATGTAATACAGTAATAGATATTGAATAAATGTTGTATGAATGAATGGATGAATGAATAGCAATCATAGCTCTCCTCAAATTACATTATTATTCCTACTTACAACCTAGCTGTTCTGCATCATAGACAGTGTAGTAGGGAAACAGTTGAGCATTATTCTTTATATATGCTGCGCTTTCTTAGTAAAACTAAGACAGATTAACTAGCTCAAATTATTATTAATTTATTTCTGGACTGGTGTGATCTGTTCCCTATGCTTATATTCTAGGTGAAATTGATCTTCAGATTCTCTCCAAAGTTCAGGCTCAATACCCAGGAGTTCATATCAACAATGAAGTTGTTGAACCAAGTGCTGAACAAATTGCCAAGTACAAAGGTACCTGTAACCCATGGTTCTATATGTCAAATTCTGTCTCCAAAGGCTTATCATCCCAAATTTGTCCCTTTAATCATTAACAGCATTGTTGCTGTGGTATGTTCTTAGTAAGCTTTTTAGGTGAAGCACCTAGGGACAGCTAAACTCCTCAGAATATTAACTGAATAATTAAACTCCTTCATTTACTGACTCTCCATCCATTTATGGTCATCAAACATTATTTTTTATGTTTATTCTTAGAGAGAGTTACTAATTCATTCAGACTTATTTAATCAGAATGCCTGTCCTTAAAGAGCTTATGTTTAATGGGTTATAATGGAAATAAAACTTTTTCTGGAAAAGGTCAAAATGTAGTAAATATTTTAAACTTAGAAGGCCACAGAATCTTGGTCACAGCTAATCAATTCTGCCACAGTAGCACGGAAGCTATCACAGACTACACATAAACTAATGACTGTGGGCATGTTCCAATAAACTTTCATTTATAAACACTAAAATTTGAATTTGACATTATTTTCACATATAACAAAATAGTATTCTTCTTTTGATTGTGTCAATCATTTAAAGGTGTAATGGCATAAGATATGAAAGGCAGAGGCATGATGTCAGGAAGTTGAATAGTATATGTTTTTAGCTTGCAGTTCATTTAAAAATAGGTAGTGCATAACCCATGGACACAGACAATAGACAGGTGAAGACCTGGGGTGGGGTGGGAAATGGGTGGAGGGGGGCAAAGGAGAGAAATGAGAGACATCTGTAATACTCTCAACAATGAAATAAATTTTAAAAAAGTTTAATGGACCATGTATGGTCCATGGGCCATGGTTTGCTGACTCCTGGGTTATAGAACCATGTTTTACATCAGTTTTCCATTGGTGAAACCCACAAGTTGATTCTCCATTAATGCTGAGATTATGTAACTTATGTTTGATTAGAGTTCTCGCAATTATTTCTTGTTGACTCTTTCGTCTTTAATTTGATCGAATACTAAAAAAAAGTCAGGATGAACTCTCTGGTCTTCCAGAGCTACATAATAAAGAAAAAAAAAGTGTTTTATATTTGTTATGTATATAACATTAATTGCATTAAAATTCTAAATGAAAATGGGTTTCATATTTGCAATTAAAATTGACGTTGTGCCACCTCTTTTTTGTATTTTAGAGTTTGTAGCCAAGTCATCAAACCTCAAGAACGTCAAGTTTGCTTGGCATAAGGAGACATCATCTGAATATCAAAATAGAATGATGGAGAAAGAAGAACTTCAGAAGTGGGACTTTATTCATATGATTCAGGTAAGAAATATTTATTGTTATATACTCTCAGAAAAGAGATTTTTCAGAAATATGTATGAAGGGTGACTAATATTCTAACTTTAAAAGAAAAAGTGAGAATATCATTTCTGATTTTTAAGAGAGCATATTCAAATTGAGGGTAAAGATGTTGATAATACTAAGAAATTCTCCATAACATTAAAAAAGCCAGTTCTCTCTACTCAAAATACTTCCAGAATTATTGATTTTTTTTTATGTTGGCTTAATTAATTTTCATAGAACTGAAGGTTTATAGATTTGAGGACAGAAGATTTGAGGACCTAGCACAATTCCCCAGTAACTCTAATGGTCTGGATGGACCAATGTCTCAGAATTTTTCTGAATCCTCTTGCTTTTGCCTTCTGTTGATGACCTAGCATGTGACAAAAAGGCCAGGTTAGATGATTCCTCAGGTTAGTGAAGTTTTATTAACATCAGTCATTCAGTAGGAATTTATTTCTGTGGTCCAGTACTGATTGTGTATTTCTTGGCAAGAGGGTGACTATTCAGTAGATGGTATGGGAACATATTTCCACTGATATTTCTGGATAGCATATGGGTGTATAGGCATCCATTAGAAGATGTGTATATTTTAAAAATATCACAATTAACAACAACATGTTTCTTATTTTCTATAGTCCATAAGTACAGTTACCCTAAAGCAGTGGTTCTCAACCTTCCTAAAGCCACGACCCTTTAATACAGTTCCTCCTGTTGTGGTGACCCCCAACCATAAAATTATTTTCATTGCTACTTCATAACAGTAATTTTGCTACTGTTATATCTTAGGTGACCCCTGTGAAAGGGTCGTTCGACCCCCACAGGGGTCGCGACCCACAGGTTGAGAACTGCTACTCTAAAGGCATAAACTTAAAAGAAATAAAAGGAAGCAATAACTCCAAGATTGTCATATCCAGACAATCCTACATCTCTGAGCTCTTAGCTGACAAAATCCTTTGCCTGTAAGGGAGTGCCTAGCAAACCTGTGTTACTTCTCTTTTAAACTTGATCCCACCTCCTCATACAACTGTTTCATACCTCCCTCTCTTGCCTATACCTCCTGTAACCCTTCCCCACCACTTGTTCCCAACTGGTGGCCCCACTTCATACTGTATAGGGAAAACAGAGAAACCATCAGGTGGAAACTCATATTTCTTCACTCTCCAAATTTACAAACAAAGCTCCAACTCTACCCATCATACCTTTCTTTCACCTTATTACAAAAGCCTCCTTTTATCAAAAACCGATCTCTCCACTTATGCTCCGGATCCATTCTTTGCCTATAATAAAATTTTACAGCTTCAGAGATCATTCTCCCATTTCTCTCTAAGCTTCCACGTTGGGTTTTTCTTATACCAGCTTTGCTTCCTCTGCATTATGACTCTGTTCCTCTGTCCACTCTGCTCTTCTCTGTGCTATGTCTCTGTCTCTTCTTTGTTCCTTATAGCCCTAACACTCTCGTAACATTCTTTCAACTTAATATCCACAGTGAACTACAGGGAATCTCAGGGTCTATTACATCAACTTTCAGAGCATCTACCATGGGCCACTTCCACTTTTTTCACCAGGTCGTGTCATAAATTTTTAGCCACTTAGGGACTAGCTGTATGTGGGTACCTACCTAAGTATGGTCCCTATGGAGAATAGCATGGAATGAGAACATAGAATGTGTCTGCTGAGGCAGCACAGGCCATGTGCAGGTCCATTTTATAGCATTTATTTAAGTGAGAGGGGCATAGATTAAGTTAGTTTTGTTTTATGCAATAAATTCTATTGTGGGAATCTACCTAGAATATTGAATTATTGTCCAAGAGAGGCAAAGATGGGATATAAGAAGTAAGTGTCTGTGGAGGTAGATTCCAAGAATACAAGCCCTCAGGGAAATTTTCCCACTACCAATGTATAATTCCAAGATCTGTCTGTGTTGGGTGTACAAGTCTCTCCCTGGACTTCACCGGAGATGTTCCAGAATCATTAAAAATGGGTAGACTGACCCAGCGTCTTGTGACTGCATGCTTTATCTAGTTCTTTCTTGGGGAATTTGTCAGCATTAGAATCTGTCACATTTTCTGTGATTTTTTTTTTTTTTTAAAGCATCTGTGAGTACATGGTAAAGCTAACACACAGGGCTTAATTTTAAAGCAACGTTCTTTGTAATGGAGTTTGTGTTTATGGTGCTGGCACCATTTTCTCCCAGAAGAACTACAGTTCACAAAATGCAGAGTAAGCATAGAAAGAATTGCCTCCATGTGCAGTGGAGACTGAGCGTCTCCAGCTATAGATGTCTGTGGTATTAAAGCCAGAAAGAGTAAATTTAAAACCACTTGGCTCTATTTGAGCAAATAACATAGCTTCTCTTTCCTCAAAATTTTTTCATATTATTTTTCTCTCTCTTCATATAACATTTTTAATTTTTAAACTTCTTAAGTGTTTTGTTTCGTTAATTCTACTCAACTTGAAAATCAAACTTTCTAGTGAGTATCTAGTCCAAGCGCACAAAGATATTGACATAAAAAAGTGTCTATGTCTCTTTTCCTTCATTTCTAGATGCTGTACTATGTAAAAGACATCCCAGCTACCCTGAAATTCTTTCATAGCCTCTTAGCTGCCAATGCTAAGATTCTTATTGTTCTCGTGTCAGGTAAGTTATTGTCATCCTGCCTGAATTTTAAAACAACAATATTGCATATATGGATGGATGAAAGTGTTTGAAAGCCATATTAGGAAAGTCCTTCACAATAGCCCCCAGTATAGGGGGGTCTCATGAAATTAAATGTCTATTTACTTCTTTCTCCTGAGAAAATTTGTTGTTATCTGTATATACATTTTTTTTATATAACATAGAGAAAATACAACTTTTAATAATTTTTTAAATGAGACTAAAAATAGTAAGTATTTCTGTTTGCCTCCTTTTTGTCCCTTGAATGTCTCTTTCTTCTGTTTGCTATTTATTAATAAATAAAGGTTTAACTATTTGGGATGTCATCATATTTGGCTAATTTGCATTTCTAGAGCCATTATTAATATTGTCTATTATAGGCTTTTTTCAAATAACTTATAATAATTCACTTGTTTTGTTTTATGCTGTTTTATTTTCCAAAGAAGGCATTTGATTCTCTTAGGTTACTTCCAGGGATATGATAATTGCCACACAGAGAGCATAAGTAAACATGTTAGCAAATGAAACACTGACATTGTAGAATTCCTTAATTCATAACTTCTTTCATTCATCAATCTTTATGGATGGTCTATGCAGTGCTAGACAGGTTAATTGTAGGTATACAACAGTTTCTATCTTCTTAAGCTTATACCAGCCCCCATACTCAAAACACTATATGTCACAAAATTAATTTTTTCTTAAATATGAAGAATGGTTTTAAGGATGACAAACATGGTTTTTAGCCTTAATCCTGGGAATCTGGCAGATAAGGCTCCTAAACACAACCTGTTCCCTGAGGAAACATTTTGATATACTGTTTTCATCTCTGGTTAGTTAAAAATACTCATTTAAGTGGGAGAGTTCTATCTTCTCCTTTAAAAGTGCTTATGTAAACTGGATACTTCCTGCTAATCTCTCTCTAAATTAGGACACTTGGGTAATGCACTTTGTTCTACACACATGAAAGCAAAATTAAATTTAGTTATCAACATTAAAGACAGTCTATTTTTGATAATTTGTATCAATAATACAGAAAAAGTATTGCAGACAGAAACAGCATTTCATACAGAGATCATATGTTTCATTTTAGAACATATTGACCATCCATAGAAGATCCACTCTTACTTTTATTTGGTTTACTTTAAATATTTTTAGATTTATGTATTTGAGTGTCAGAAGGCAGCTGTCTATCAGTAAATGTCTACCAATAAGAAAAAGCCAGCCTAAGGTTTAGAAAGTGGCATGAGCAGTTTACAAGCAACTGAGAATTGACTAAGTACCCTTATGGACACAGGATTCCACTGGCTATATAATGAATAAGTTAATACAATCCATGGCATATTGGCATCATGAAATGCGTAAACCAAAACAGGCCCATTGAAATGTGTGATGATACATGAAGCAAGAGTGCCTAGGCACTTCCTAGCTTTGTGAACTTGGTCTATGTATCTGAGTTTATTCAAGGATCATTTCTGTAAAATCATGCCTACATTATATTGCATATATGTGATGCATATGTAATATATATATATATATATATATATATATATATGTGTGTGTGTGTGTGTGTGTGTGTGTGTGTACTTTCATGGGCAAAAATCAAAGAAAGGGAATGAAGGCTTAAAAATAAGTTAGCTTTTTTTTTGTAATATTTTGAGTCAAATATTATTTAGTCAATGTGGTTTGATGGTCAAAATATTTTACTAACTTTTTCAGTTTGCAGTTCATAATTCCTAATTACTGCACACTGTGTGGAGACAGGTATCCCAAAGAAGAACACATTGGTAATGGATACTGTTCCTAGACATAAGCATCAACAAATAATAGTTGTTGAATTAATGAAGGGACTCTCATTACTTCCTTTCTTTATCATATACACTTCTTTCTTAGAAGATTATAATCACCTATAGAAGAAATATCATATACATTTTTTCTTAAAGAACCACTTAGCAAAAGGAAAAAATAGATTTAGGTATTTTATTTTGGACTTTCAACTTTTCTCTTAAGGCTAAAAGTTATAGCTTTATTGCTTCTATTTATCAGAAGAGTTAAGTAAATAAATGTATTTATTTATTTATTTATATTATTATTTTAATCCTCACCTGAGGATATTTTTCCATTGATTTTTTTTTTTTTTTTTTTTTTTAGATAGAGTGGGAGGGAGGAAGTAAGAGACATAAACATTGATGTGAGAGAGATACATTGATTGGTTGCCTCCCACACAACCCTGATAGGGGCCAGGGATCGGATTGAGCCAACAACCGAGGTATGTGCCCTTGACTGGGAATTGAACCCACGATTCTTTGGTCCAGTAGCTGATGCTCTAACCACCGAGAAAAACTGGCCATGGCAGAAACTTATTAAATATAAGTAAAATTAAAAACAAACCACCTTGTTCAATATAGTTTCCTTTGCAGTTAAAGAAAATATTCTACCTTTAAGGGAAATAAAATTGTCACCAAGCTACTGTAACCTGAATGTCTTCAGATTCCCGTCTACAGGCTATTATTAACTCTTCAAAATCCAGAGTAAATGGCTTAAGCCCTCATCCCAAGTAGCTTGGTCATCTCCCCCTTGCTCTGTGACTCACTTCTGAGTGCACCTGGGGTCATGCTTCTGATGGGTGCCAGCCACTGTTTGCTCCAGATTTCTCACACTTCAACTTTTGATTCCTTATGGCCAAACCTTGCCTGGGCTGCAGCCACCTTTTATGATCCTGCTCTGCTTTACCCCAAACATGGACAGAGCTCTACTTCCTTCATTCACCAAAGCAGCACTCTTTGATGTGGGGAGATGAGGACGTCTGTGGGAGGAACAGCAGAAACACAACTCAGCATCAGTGTCTCACAGCCGCTCTTCTTCCAGTTTTTCCCTTAATCAGTAGGAGCTCACTTCTCTTGCATCCACTTATAACTTCTCTCAGACCTCACCCATATCCTCTTAGCTCTGTGCTTTTGCTAAGATACCTACTCCTCACTCTCCCTCCCACCCCTCTTACCTATTACATAAAACAATAAACCTGTGCACCTATAAATCTGTCTGAACAATAATATATCTCCCCGAGATAAATTCGGTTGCCCCCTCAGTATAGAGAAGTGGCTCCAATTTTCTTTTTTAAAAATAGCAATAATTGCCCTGGCCGGTTTGGCTCAGCGGTTAGAGCATCGGCCTGCGGTCCTGAGAGACCCGGGTTCGGTTCCCGCTAAGGGCGCGTACCTCGGTTGCAGTTTGTCCCCGGCCCTGGTCGGTTGTGCGGGTGGCAGCCACTCGATGTGTCCCTTCACATCGATGTTTCTCTCTCTCTCTGTTCCTCTCTCTCCCCCCCACTCTACCTGAACAAAAAATGGAAAAATGTCCTCGGGTGAGGACAAAAAAAAAAAAAAATAGCAATAATTGCTTTGTTGTATTAATAAAGTCAATATAAATATATGGGTCAGCTTTTAGAACATAGTCATGGTCAGTTCCCAAAAGTAGAAACAAATTTAATCACAAGAAATTTCCAATTAGATTTATCTTATATCATTGTCAAACATCATTTAGGATTGATCCACACTTTTATTTAATCATTGTTTTCATTTTCACTTCAAATCTCTGTCTTTCAGACCATTCTGTGAATAGCAAACACATTTGAGAAAGTTCTCCAAGTTATCTGAGGTGCCCAATCAACTTCCTTCCCCCACCATGTATAAAAACTATTAATCTAAATGACCTTCTCAGCCCAAACTATAATTCTGTGAAACCCACTCTCCATGCTTGTCCAATGAACACATTCCTTAAGCTTAAAACTTGCTCTAAAACTTGGAACACCTCCACCAAAATGATTCACATTAGGCTCTGTTTTTATCAGGTTTCTTATAGTCATTTTCTAAATGGAATCCGCTTCATAATTACCTAGAAATGCAGAAACCTGTCCATATATTTCCTTTCTTTCAGGGCAACATTGTTCTTGATAGCTAAAATGCAGTGCAGAAAACTGAGTGTTCATTGTAGACAGATTCCAAAAGCCTAAATTACATTTCATCATTAAATTAAATTTCTAAGAGCACTCGTGTAGCCAATGTTTTATCCAGGCAGATAAAGGTATGTATGTATCAACATCTTGCTCTGTGTGGTCATCTTAAATATCAAAGCAAGGCTCTTGCCTGTCTATCTTAGGCAGATGAGTTATTTCTCTGAATAGACTGAATTCCTCAGTTATTTGAGCACCATACAGATACGCATTTTTACAATTTATTAGATTATATAATAACAACAGATGGGGTCAGTTTCTAGATTTAATTATGCAGAGCACCTAGCGTGGCTAAGGAGCCATGTGTGTTTAGCCATATTTGAAACACAGACTGTACTCAGTTCCACGTTGGCTGCATAGGAGAATTGTCGTATACGTTCGCTTCATTCAGCTTTTATTGAGCCCCTGTAGTCAATCACTGCTAGGCTCTGAAGGTTGCAAAGATTACTTTTTCTTTGCCTTTGAAAGGCTGCTAATTTAATGGAGGATCCAGACCAGACGTGCAAACACTCTCAGCAGTGTGCTAAGTTCCCCATCAGAGGCCTATAGGGAGGTTAGGGAGAGCTACTTGACAGCAGGGTGTTCTGCCTCTTATCTCATCCTAGATCTTTGCAAAGCCTTTGGCACCTAGAAGGCACCCAGTCAATGTGTTTGGATTGAACTGAATAATTGCTTATTATTTCTTCTCTGTGTTATCCAAACTACTTGCTCTGAATGTCATTCTAATAACTAAATAAATAAATATTGTGCTTTAGCTAAAACTTACTACAAAATGGACATAAAATCAGATAATATAGAAAGTTCTGGAGATTTGAAGAGGTTTAATAAACAGAAATAAAAGACTCAACGAAGAAAATACATATATTCATACACACAGGGTGTGCACTGCAATAGGTGGACAAATGCAATGAAGGTTAGGCAAGTAGAACTAATCAGGAAAAGAAAAAGAAATTGAAACCAGAATTAAATGTCAGCATTTGCTGGTCAGCCTATTAGAGTACATGTTGCTTGAGGAAAGTGAGGCTTTACTCTGTGTTTCTAAGTATCTGTTGCAGAACTAGCCCAGCTTCAGTAAATACTCATTTAATTATAACAAGCAGAAGTTTCTGATAATGAAGATAAAAGATCTGATTTGGAAATGAAAAGAAGAGAAATAAGAACAAAAAGGGGGTATTACACACTAAAATGATGTCACTGATATGTTTTTCTGCAAATGTAGTAGCCAGGTATTAGTGAAATGAGTTGCTAATTAAAATGCAGTCTTTCTAGTTAAGGGAGATTAACCCAAAGGAGATCATTAAAGTTTTCTGTCCTTCCCTCTCCTTACCTAAGGAAGGAGGCAAATCATGGTGTGCTATTTTTAATACAGTGGGATAAAACAATCTGGTTTATATCATGTTGAAAACAAAAGTAACACCATATGCTGTGCCCACTGAGAGCCATTATGATAATGCATCAGTCAGAAAGTGTATAATTTCTCAGTTCAGAAACAGTGCTGAATCACAGCACACTGACACCAGCACATTTTCTGCAATTAGTGTTTTGTACTTTTTTCTCTGCCAGGTTAAAAAAAATAATGACAACAGAACCTCTCCTCAACCACTGAAATATTTGTGTTCTTATAAAGTTTTGTGTGTTGGCAAATTCTTTTTCAGAAACACAATCACTGTATTGGCATGAAAGATTATTATTTTTTTTTATCCTCACCTGAGGACATTTTTGCATTTATTTTTAGATAGAGCTGGAGGGAGAGAGGGAGGAAGAGAGAGAGAGACACATAAATGTGAGAGAGAGACACACATTGAGTGGTTTCCACCTACAGGACCCCAACCAGGGCCAGGGACAAATTGCAACTGAGGTATGTGCCCTTAGCGGGAACTGAAGCCAGGCCTCTCTGGTTTTCAGGCCGATGCTCTAACCACTGAGCAAAATTGGCCAGGGCAGCATGAAAGAACTTTTAATATATATTCATGACCTTTATTTTTTCCCATTGAATCAAGGTTTTATTGTTTTCTGTTTTCTTCCAGTGCTTGGAGAATATCCTGCAGTTATCACTTCCTCTTGTGAAATATAGGTGGAACATTAGTTATGTAGGTTAATTATTATTTACTATTTCCTGCTTTTGATAGTCTCTTTTGTTGAGTTAAATCAGGGAATTTGAACCTAGTCCATGGATGAGGATCAGTGGTCTTTGTACATCCTGTGGTTATATTCACAACTGCATGGTTGTGTCTTGTTTGTGTACTTTCCTGGGGAGTCAGCTACTTTTATTAAACCCTAAAAGAGTTTTGAGAGCCAAAAAAAATTCCAACCTTAATTTAAAAAAATGGTGGTAGAGTGAATGGAAGGTACACAGACTGTCTCCCAGGACCAAACTGGAATTACGACTAAAATAAAGACAAATCGTCGGGAAAAAATAACTGAAAAGCAGCTTGCAAGGAACATATAATCAGGGACACTGACTCGATCCTGGTAGAACTGCAAAGGTGCAAGAGGGGGGCTGGGAGTCCATGAACAGCAGCAGTCTTAGCTGTGAGCTGTGCCCTCGGGGTTGCACTTCCAAGTGGCTCCACAGCGCAAAGCCAGGACAGATGCTGAAATAGCCACAGCCACTCACCTTGGGCTACTGCAGAGGGAGGGCTGACTGGAGAGGAACTGTGTGGGGACACTTGGGATTTGGAGGGCGCTCAGAACTTCTGATGAGTTGCAGCTACACAGGTCTGTGGCCATCTTCCTCCTTCCCAGGTCTCTGGGGAGAGGCGGTGACACCTTCTTCAGAGATTCAACCCCACCCAGGTGGGCCATTGAAATGCAAATTGAGGCTCATTAACAAACAGCATCTGCCCCACCCTCCAGAAATCCTCCTACAGTGAGCACCAGAGGGAGTTTTTCATTCAACTGAGAATCCAAGGCTCTTCAAGTAACTGCTACTGATAACCTCCAGGGAAAAAAGCTAGAGGATAACTGAACCATTCCTGGGCTAGCAACTCTAACCAGGAAAGAAAGAATTGACAGTGGTGTTTAACATAGGTCCTCCCTCACTCATCCAAAACCTGGAGAGGAAGCCACAAACAGCGGAACAGCAACATGCACAGGGAAAATTTGAAAGGCTCGAAAGCCCCCTGTGATAGCCAAAATGGTGAAACAAAGAAAAAAAACTTCCAAATGAAACAAGAGACCTCTGCAGAAGATGAGATAAGTGAGGAGAAGTTAAGGAAGTTAACAGAGCTAGAATTCAGAGCCATGATATTGAGGAAGCTCAGGAGAATAAGTAAGGACATCAGCACCATGAGTAAAGACATAAAAATGTTGAAAATCAACCAGTTGGAAATTAAAACCACCAAGAAGAAATGAAGAATGACATAGCAGAAATTAAGAACACATTGGAAGGACTAAACAGCAGAGTAAAGGAAGAGGGGGACTGGATCAGTGAATTAGAAGGCAAGGTAAAAAAAAACACAACCAATTAGAAAACCAAAAGGAAAAACAATTAAAAAACAGGAAGACAGCTTAAGAGAACTGTGGGAAAACTGGAAATGTAATAATATTCGCATCATAGGAGTTCCTGAAGAAGAAGAAAATGAGCAAGAGTAAGAGAATATATTTGAAAAAATTGTGATGGAAAACTTCCCTAATTTGGTGAAGGAAGAAGGCATTCAAGTTCAAGAAGCACAGAGAACCCCAAGTAAGAAGAACCCAAACAGACCCATACGAAGACACATAGTAACTAAAATGCCAAAAGTTAAAGAAAGAATCCAAAAGGCAGCAAGAGATAAACAATAGTTACCTACAAAGGAACCCCCATAAGGCTCTCAACTGACTTCTCAACAGAAACATTACAGGCCAGAAGGGAATGGCACAAAGTAATCAAGGTCATGAAAAACAAGGATCTGAATCCAAGACTACTCTATCCAGCAAGGCTATCATTCAAAATAGAAAGTCAAATAAAAAGCTTCCCAGAAAAAAAAAAAAAAAAGGCTAAGGGAATAGATTAGCAACAAACAACCACTGCAAGATATGCTAAAAGGACTGCTGTAATTAGTAGAAGAAATAGAAAGAAAAATATACCACACTAAACAAAAATGGCAATAAATAAGTACATATCAACAATCACCTAAATATAAATGGATTAAATGCTCCCAGAAAAAGACACAGAGTTGCTGATTGGATAAGAAAGCATGATTCATCTATATGTTGTTTAAAAGAGACCCACCTCACAACAAAAGACTCACATAGGTTGAAAGTGAAGGGATAGAAAAAAGTCTTCCAAGCGAACGGAAAAGAAAAAAAAAAGCTGGGGTAAATACTCATATCTGATAAAATAGATTTCAAAATGAAGGCCATAACTTGAAACAAAGAAGGCCACTACATGATATTGAAAAGATCTATCCAACAAGAAGATATAACCTTGGTAAATATGTAGGCACCCAATATAGGAGTAGCAAAATCTATTAAAAATCTTCTGGAGGACTTCAAAGGAAATATCGACAACAATACAATCATAGCAGGGGACTTCAACACCCCATTGACATCACTGGATAGATCCTCTAGAGAAAAAAATAGCAAGGAAATAGAGACTCTAAATGAAGCTCTAGACCAAATGAATTTAGTAGATATCTACAGAGAATTACACACCAAAACTACAGAATTCACATTCTTCTCAAGTGCACATGGGACATTCTCAAAGATAGAACACATGTTAGGACACAAACTAAATCTCTACAGGTTCAGGAAGATTGAAATCATATCAAGCATCTTCTCAGATCACAATGGCATGCAACTGGAAATCAATTGCAAGAAGAACATACAAAGACATTTGAACACATGGAGGCTAAATAGCATGTTATTGAAAAATGAATGGGTTACTAATGAGATCAAGGAAAAGATTAAAAACTTCCTGTAACCAATGAAAATGAACACAACACAGCACAAAATCTATGGGATGCAGTGAAAGCAGTTCTGAGAGGGCAGTTGAGGCACTAAAGGCCTACCTCAAGAAACAAGAAAAAATTTCTAATAGACTATCTAACCTCATAACTTAAAGATCTAGAAAGCAAACCAAAAGAAAACCCCAGAGCAAGTAGAAGGAAGGAAATAGTAAAGATCAGAGCAGAAATAAATGACTTAGAGACCGAAAAAAAAAAAAACAAAAAAAACAATTCAAAGGATCAATGAAACAAAGAGCTGGTTTTCGAAAAGATAAACAAGATTGATGGACCATTCACCAAGAAACAAGGAGAGCAAACCAAATACAGAAAATCAGAAATGAAAGAGAAGTTACAACAGATACCACAGAAATTCAAAAGATCGTTAACAACTACTATGAACGATTGTATGGCAACAAATTTGACAATCTAAATGAAATGGACAAATTTTTAGAAACACATAGTCTCCAAAAACTGGATGGGGAAGAGATAGAAAACTTGAACAGACCAATAACAACTAAGGAAAATGAAGTGGTAATGAAGACTCTCCCAGCAAAAAAAAAAAAGCCCAGGCCCAGATGGCTTCACAGGGGAGTTTTACCGAACATTCAAAAAAGAACTAACACCCATTCTTCACAAACAATTTCAAATAATTCAAGAAGAAGGAAGATTTCCAAACTTGTTTTATGAGGCCAGCATAATTTTAATTCAAAAACCAGAAAATGACACTACAAAGGAAGAAAACTACAGGCCAACATCCCTGATGAACATAGATGCCAAAATAATTAACAAAATACTAGCAAATTGGATCAAAGAATACATCAAAAAAATTATTCACCATGACCAAGTGGGATTCATCCCAGGGATGCAAGGCTGGTACATTATTTGCAAATCAATAAATGTGATATACGACATAAATAAGATGATTAAAAACCACAAGACCATATCAATAGACGCTGAGAAAGCATTCAAAAAAATCCAGCATCAATTTCTGATAAAAGTGCTCAGCAATGTGGGAATAGAGGGATCATATCTCAATATAAAAAAGGCCATATATGATAGACCTACAGCCAACATCATACTCAATGGGCAGAAACTAAAACATTTCCCTTAAGAACAGGAACAAGACAGGGATGCCCACTTTTACCACTATTATTTAACATAGTACTGGAAGTGTTAGTCACAGCAATCAGACATGAAGAAAAAATAAAAGGATTCCACATTAGAAAGGAGGAAGTGAAACTGTCATTATTTGCAGATGACATGATATTATACAAAGAAAACCCTAAAGACTCCATCAAAAATCTACTAGACCTAATAAATGAATTTGGAAAAGTAGCAGGATACAAAATTAATGTCAAGAAATTGATGGCATTCTTACACACCAATGATGAATTCACAGAAAGAGAAACTGAATAAACAATCCCATTTACCATCATGGAAAAAAAAATTACGATGCCTAGGAATAAACTTAACCAAAAAAGTAAAGGACCTATTTGCAGAAAACTACAGGACATTGAAAAAAGAAATAGAGGAAGATATAAAAAAGTGGAAGCACATACCTTGTTCATGGATTGGAAGAATTAACATCATTAAAATGTCCATATTACCCAAAGCAATTTCTAGATTCAGTCCAATCCCCATCAAAATGCCAACGACATATTTCACAGAACTAGAACAAATACTTCAAAACCTCTTACAGAACTAAAAAGGACCCTGAATAGCCACAGTAATCTTGGGGGAAAAAAAAAAAAAAAGACAAAGTTGGCAGGATCACAATACCAGATTTCAGGTTATACTACAAAGCTACTGTAATCAAAACAGCCTGCTACTGGCACAAGAACAGGCATATAGACCAATGGAACAGAATAGAGAACTCAGAAATGGACCCAAGACACTATGCTCAATTAACATTTGACAAAAGAAGCAAGAGCATACAATGGAGTAAAGACAGCCTCTTTAATAAATGGTGTTGGAAAAATTGGACAGCTACATGCAAAAACTAATGAAACTAGACCATCAACTTACACCATACAGAAGAATAAACTTAAAATAGATAAAAGACTTAAATGTGTCCCGTGAATCCATAAAAATCTTAGAAGAAAATATAGGCAACAAAATTTCAGACATCATACACAGCAAAATTTTGACTGATGCATCACCTAAGGCAACAGAAACAAAGGAAACAATGAACACATGGGACTACATCAAACTAAAAAACTTCTGCACAGCAAAAGAAACAACCATCAAAATGGAAAGGCAACCCACTGTATGGGAGAGCATAATTGCCAATGATACATCAGATAAGGGGCTAATTTCCAAAATATATAGAGTGCTCATACAACTCAACAAAAGGAAGACAAAGAACCCAATTAAAAAATGGGCAGAGGACCTAAATAGTCACCTCTCCAAACAGGACATACAAATGGCTAAGAGACATAAGAAGAAATCCTCAACATCACTAATCTTCAGAGAGATGCAAATTAAACAACAATGAGGTATCACCTCACACCTGTCAGAATGGCCGCCATCAACAAATCATCAAACAAGTGTTGGCGAGGGTGTGGAGAAAAGGGGACTCTAGTATACTACACTACTGGTGGGAATGCAGACTGGTGCAGCCACTATGGAAAACACTATGGTGTTACCTCAAAAAATTAAAAATTGAACTTCCATTTGACCCAGTGATTCCACTTCTAGGAATATACCCTAAGAAACCTGAAACACCAACCAGAAAGAATATATGTACCCCCATGTTTATAGCAGCACTATTCATAATAGCTAAAATCTGGAATCAGCCCAAGTGTCCATCAGTAGACAAATGGATAAAAAAGCAGTGGTACATATACAAAATGGAGTACTATGCAGCTGTAAGAATGAAAGATCTCTTATCCTTTATGATGACATGGAGGGAACTGGGAAGTATTATCCTAAACGAAACAAGTCTGCAGAGAAAGACAAATACTCACTTATTTGTGGAATATAATGATCATAACAGTCTGAGGAATAGGGTAGACCAGAGACATGGAAATAAGGTACAGACTGACAACCCCCGGAAGATGGGGTGGTGAGGGGAGGGAAGAGATAAACCACAGAACTTATATGCATGTACGCATAACCAATGGACATGGGCAACAAACCTGGGGACGGGGTGAGGGAATGCGGAGAAGAGTGTCAATGGGGAAATAAAAAAAATAAAAATAAAAAAAGTACAAAAGTTAGCACAAGTCCCCAGATACTGGTTTCTAATTACCATTCTCCAATAAAATAAACTTGGGCTCCTTGAAAAAAATAAATACTCACCTTATCAAAAAAAAAAAAAAAAAAAATTCAACCTTTGAAATCTTTACTTTTAATCCTGAAAGTTCATAGAAAACATAGATTCTTTTTGATATTGCTTAGGCCAAGTCCAGCTTAATCACATTCTAACATTTTAACAATGTTTGCCATGTGCCAGTCATGGTTCTAAGTGCCTTACATTTTTAACTCAGTTAATCCTTGCAGAAATTCTGTGGATAGATTCTATTATCATTCCTGTTTTACAGTTGGTTAAAACTGAGGCACAGGTTCAAAAAGCTAGCAAGAGGGAAAGCCAGGCTTTACATTTGAGCGGTTGGGCTTCAGTGACTACACTTAATTCACTGTACCTACTGTGTATGCAATAGCCCAGCATTACATGCCTGTATTAGAAGGTCTACGGATCAATATTCACTTGTTTTGACTTATTATAATCATAGATTTCTGAACAGCAATTTTGCTTTTGACAGTCTCAAGATTACAACCAGTAGAAATACATTATCAAACTAATTTTATGTAATGTTCATTTATGTTGTAAGTACTTATTACACACCTACCATGTGCTTAGTATTGTGCAATGATTGACTAAAGTATCTCATTTAATACTCTCAGTTGCTAGTATGATTGTCCCCAGTTTATAGATGATAAAACTGAGATTCTGAGAGTATACGTAACAGACCTCATCTTAGTTTTGAAGTATCAGAAGAACAGTCCAACAACCTATGTGTCTCTCACCTCAGCTGCTGCACTGGGCTTCTCTTAGCTTCTATACTAGTCTGGGTTTTCAAAATTAAAATGTCACAATAGACATTGCTAAAACATCCTCTGAAGTTGGGCACAAAATTTGTAGAAATCAACCTAGTTATTGGCAGTCCAAAGCAGAGTGTAGTGAGTGGATAGACACGAGAAGCTACCCAGTCAATATTGTATTTATTGTGTTCTTTCTTTTGATTACAGTTTTTACTCTTAGATGTTCTCTTCTAAACTCAAAACTAACACAAACAACTGCTTTCCTCCTATCACCATCTGAATGTCCAATAGGTATCTCAAATTTACATGTCTGAAATCACCCTGATGATACATTTAAAACTACTTCTCATTCTGCTCATTTCCAATAATTGCAATTCTGTGTTTTTAGGTGCTTGGGCCAAAATTATTTGGGTTGTTAATGACTTTTTAAAAAAATTTTCTTATTCATACTCAACATCAAAATTGTTGGCAAATTGTAACATAAAAAATCCAATCACTTATCATCATCTCCAAGCTTGATGGTCCACATTACCATCATCTGTCACCCGGTTATTGCAGTAGCCTTCTTACTGTTCTCCCTGCTTCTGTCCTTATGCCCCTACACTTGATTCTCATCTGTGCGGTCACAGTGATTTTATTAAAATGCAATGTCACTCTAATGTCCAATATGGAAGCACATTTGGATACTAAAGTTTAAATTTAAATGACTTAAGATGAATTATAACTTAAAATGCATTCCCTCTGTCACACTAGCCACAATTAAAAGGCTCCATAGCCACAAATGGCTACCATATGGGACAATGAAAATAGAGAATGTTCTCTGTCATGCCCATCGGTCCATAAAGTTCTATCAGACAGCACCTCAATGGCTTCCCATCTCCTGCCACCTTCCCCCTTGTTCACTCAATTCCAGTCTCACTGGCTTCCCAGCCAGTTCTGACACATGCCAAGCATGTCCCTGCCTCTCAAGTCCTTTGCAATTGCTCTTCCCTCATCCTGGAGTAATCTTCTCTCTGATATATCTACCTAGCTTGTCACACCTGTGCTCAAAGGTCATGTCAAAAAAGAGATTGTTTTGACCACCTTTTATAAAACAGCAACACATCCAAGAGTTTGCCCCTCCTTATTCTTTTTTCTGATTTGTGTTTTTCAATTTTTTAAAACTTAGAGAGAGAGGAAGGGAGAGGGAGAGAGAGATGGAAACATTGATGAGAGAGAACATCGATTGGCCACCTCTTGCATGCTTCCCACTGGGGTTCAGGCACACAACTTGGGCATGTGCCCTGACTGGGAATCGAACCAGCGACCTCTTGGTGTATGAGTCGATGCTCAACCACTGAGCCACACTGACTGGGCTCTGGTTTATTTTTAATAGCACTTAGCACAGTCTGATATATGGTTTATGTATTTAACCTTCTCTTTTTCTACCCCCAAAACCATCACTCCTTGAGTTAAGCTACACAAAGGCAAGGATAGTTTTTTTTAATTGACTGCTTTATCCCAAGTATCTAATGTACTGCCTGGCAGAGTAGGTAAGTGAAAGAATAAATGAAAACACAAACTTTGATCTGTCTCACAGGAACCAGTGCCTGGGACAAGCTGTGGAGAAAGTATGGACCCCGCTTACCCCTGGATGACCTCTGCCAGTATGTCACATCCACTGACCTCACTCAGATGTTGGACAAATTGGGGACCAAGTATGAATGTTATGACCTTCTGTCCACCATGGACATATCTGACTGTTTTATTGATGGCAATGAAAATGGGGAACTGCTTTGGGATTTTTTGACAGAAACATGCAACTTCAGTACAACAGCACCACCTGACCTCAAAGCAGAAATTGCAAAAGATCTACAAGAGCCTGAATTCAGCATGAAGAAAGATGGAAAGATTCTTTTTAATAACAGTCTGAGTTTCATAGTGGTTGAGGCATAAATATCAATCAGGAAAATGTATTCAAAAATTATATTTTAAACAGTGTTGTTTATTTCTTTGTTAAAATTACAAATACATCTCATAATATAAATAGAGTATTGTCTCTTATATGTAAAATCTAGAAAATTCCAAGACATTCTTGAACTTCCACATATAGTCATATATGATATTGCTGGTCTTATCCCACCCCTTCCCCAGGTAAAGAGACAACTTGCAGACCAAATACCACATTAACTAAAAAAAAAAAAAGAGAGAGAGAGAGACAACTAAGGTTCACAAGCTTATTGACAACAAAATTCTTTCTATTTGTTGATTGTACTGGAATTTTCTAGAACAATAATAAAGTATATACTATGGATTCTTTAAATACTAGTAAAGTACAGTACATGCTTATTAATACTTTGTAGTTTCTATCTTATTTTTATTGATTACTAAATGTAAAAACTTTCAGAATATTACAAAATTAACTCTTTTTTATTATTGCCATTTTCTCCCATTTTGTTTTATTTTTTAGTCTCATCAATTATTTTTATAGTGTTTTTTTTGTGTGTGCGTGTTTTTTTTTATATATATATACTGCAGTTTTTCCATTTTATTTAGTCAAATTTAATGAGTTTTTTGTTTGTTTGTTTGTTTTTTCTTTCTGGGTTTCTGACATACGTTGAAAGGCCTTCTAAAACCATTTAAAAGTAGTAACATGTTTTATCAGAATAATTTTATAGTTTCATATTTACAAAGAAATCTTTGCTATGTTTGAAACTAACAAATATCAAGAGTGAGATTAGAAATCAGCTGTTTTCTCTCAAAAAGGTAAGCCAGCTATGTCAACACAGGTTACTAAAAATACACTGACTTCAAATGTACTTTTATCATTTACTAAACTTCTAGAAAACATTGACTCTTTTCCATACTCTGTAGTCCCTTATGTCTCTCTAAGATCTCCTCTAAGACCAAGAATCATCTTTGAACAGTAAGATTTGAGGAGATTTTTGAAAACTTATTTGATGTTCTTTATTTTAATTCTAATTAAAAAAATCTAGGATCCTTATAAAAATAGTACATCTCTTTATATGAGTAAAGAATTAAATAATTTTATAATTAATAAGTAAATATATTTTTAAAGTAAATAAATAACTATTACTTCCTGTTAGAACAAAAATAAGGTTTTATTAAAGCACTCATGAATCCTCATTCTCCCAGTAATGAAATCTTCAACACAACACAGTGTGATAGTCACTCTTTCACAGTGAAGAGCTACCACTTAATGCTGCGGTATAGTCACTTTAAAGAGTTAATGTCCCTTCCTAATCTCTTAACTGAGGCCCAGGGATTGCACTAGAGTACAGGGCCTATTTGCATTTACAAATGATGAAGTTTTGTTATTTATAATAAGTAAAACTGACTTGCATTGCCCTCTTTTCTTGGACAACTTCATCAATGTTTTGAATTATAAGTTCCAACAAATGAAACGACAGTTACCCAATCAGATCCGTAAATATGAATCCTGAACTATTAATCATACTGATATGTACTACTGACAGAGGAAATCCATGAGGCACACATGATTGATGAATATGGACCATGATGACCTTGAACAACTTTGCCAAAAGGATGGGAATCAAGACTCTGCAGAGCAAATTATGGCCTTTTCAACAAAGCACATGTATAAAACAAAACAAGGATAGAACTAACTTGCTATTTAAAGATGGAAAAGAATAGCAGTCCATAGATGGATATTTGTAAATATGGCATTTTTCTCATCTCTACACAGCTCGTACGATAAAATACAAGGATAAATAAGTTCTCAGGTGCTTCAATTTAATATGATGAGAACATTCAAGCCTTTTAATTTAAAAGAGAGAATCTCCATGAATATCTATCAGTTGGTGGTAGAAAGCTATCTAGGCACAAAGAATAGAAATATTGATTTCTGCCTACACTATTGTCACATTCTGACTTTTCAAGTTTGTTCTTGAGGTTCACAAGAAAAAAGCCTACAACATGTATTTAGAACATTGTTTTATATATACATAAATGTACATCTCCCAGTGTTTAACATAGTGCCATGCATATGGAAGATGCTAAATAATGGGTGTTCAGTAACTTCTTTTCAAGCATCCATTTTATACTTATGTGTTTATATTCTTTTCTCTTTTTAGTAATTTATTCTTGTTACAGATGTTTCTCCTTTTTTTCCCCATTGACACCCTCCTCCCCATTCCCTCACCACGTCCCCAGCTTTGTTGTCCATGTCCATCAGTTATGCTTACATGCAATACGTTTTGTGGTTTATTTCTTCTCTCCCCGCTTTTCCCCTCTGCTGAGGGTTGTCAGTCTGTACCCTACTTCCACATCTCTGGGTCTACCCTGTTTCTGAGACTCTTACGTGCATTATATTACACAAATAAGTGAGATCATGTGATATGTGTCTTTCTTTGCTTGGCTTGTTTCACTTAGGATAATACTCTCCAGTTTCCTTCATTTTGTCTCCAAGGATAAGAGATCTTTCTTTCTTATAGCTGCATAGTACTCCATTATGTATATGTACCACTGCTTTTTTTTTTTTTTATATCAATTTATCTACTGATGGATACTTGGGCTGTTTCCAGATCTTAGCTATTAAAAATAGTGCTGCTATGAACATGGGAGTACATATATTTTTTCTGATTGGTGTTTCAGGCTTCTTAGAGTATATTCCTAGAAGTGGAATCACTGAGTCAAATGGAAGTTCAATTTTTAATTTTTTGAGGTAACACCATAGTGTTTTCCATAGTGGCTGCACCAGTCTGCATTCCCACCAGTAGTGTACTAGAGTCCCCTTTTCTCCACACCCTGGCCAACACTTGTTTGATGATTTGTTGATGGCGGCCATTCTGACAGGTGTGAGGTGATACCTCATTGTTGTTTTAATTTGCATCTCTCTGAAGATTAGTGATGTTGAGGATTTCTTCATATGTCTCTTAGCCATTTGTATGTCCTGTTTGGAGAGGTGACTATTTAGGTCCTCTGCCCATTTTTTAATTGGGTTCTTTGTCTTCCTTTTGTTGAGTTGTATGAGCACTCTATATATTTTGGAAATTAGCCCCTTATCTGATGTATCATTGGCAATTATGCTCTCCCATACAGTGGGTTGCCTTTCCATTTTGCTGGTTGTTTCTTTTGCTGTGCAGAAGCTTTTTAGTTTGATGTAGTCCCATGTGTTCATTGTTTCCTTTGTTTCTGTTGCCTTAGGTGATGCATCAGTGAAAATTTTGCTGTGTATGATGTCTGAAATTTTGTTGCCTACATTTTCTTCTAAGATTTTTATGGATTCACGGGACACATTTAAGTCTTTTATCTATTTTAAGTTTATTCTTCTGTATGGTGTAAGTTGATGGTCTAGTTTCATTAGTTTTTGCATGTAGCTGTCCAATTTTCCCAACACCATTTATTAAAGAGGCTGTCTTTACTCCACTGTATGCTCTTGCCTCCTTTGTCAAATATTGCCACCTTTGAGCATAATGATTTGGGTCAATTTCTGGGTTCTCTGTTCTGTTTCACTGATCTATATGCCTGTTCTTATGCCAGAACCAGGATATTTTGATTACAGAAGCTTTGTAGTATAACTTGATATTCAGTACTGTGATCCCACCTACTTTGTTCTTCTTTTTCAAGATTGCTGTGGCTATTTGGGGTCCTTTTTAGTTCCATATGAACTTTTGAAGTATTTGTTCTAGTTCTGTGAAATATGTCGTTGGTATTTTGATAGGGATTGCATTGAATACATAGATTAATTTTGGTAATATGGACATTTTAATGATGTTAATTCTTCCAATCCATCAACAAGGTATGTGCTTCCACTTTTTTATATCTTCCTCTATTTCTTTTTTCAATGTCCTGTAGTTTTCTGCAATTAGGTCCTTTGGTTAAATTTATTTCTAGGTATCTTAAATTTTTTGCTGCAATGGTAAATGGGATAGTTTTTTTTAGTTTCTCTTTCTGTGAGTTCATCATTTGTGTATAAGAATGCCGTCGATTTCTTGATGTTAATTTTGTATCCTGCTACTTTTCCAAATTCATTTATTAAGTCTAGTAGATTTTTGATGGAGAGTTTAGTGTTTTCTATGTATAATACCATGTCATCTGCAAATAATGACAGTTTCACTTCCTCTTTTCCAATTTGGATCCCTTTTATTTTTTTCTTAATGTCTGATTCCTGTGGCTAAGAATTCCAGTACAATGTTAAATAACAGTGGTGAAAGTGGGCATCCCTGTCATGTTCCTGTTCTTAAGGGAAATGCTTTTAGTTTCTGCCCATTGAGTATGATGTTGGCTGTAGGTTTTTCATATATGGCCTTTATTATGTCGAGATATGATCCCTCCATTCCCACATTGCTGAGCATTTTTATCAGAAATGGATGCTGGATTTCGTCAAATGCTTTTTCAGCATCTATTGATATGATAATGAGGTTTTTATCCTTCATTTTGTTTATGCGGCATATCACATTTATTGATTTGCAAATATAGTACAAGCCTTGCATCCCTGGAATAAATCCCACTTGGTCATGGTGAATAATTTTTTTGATGCATTGCTGGATCCGATTTGCTAGTACTTTGTTAATTATTTTGGCGTCTATGTTCATCAGAGATATTGGTCTGTAGTTTTTTCCTTTGTAGTGTCTTTTTCTGGTTTTGGAATTAGAATTCTGCTGGCCTCATAGAATGAGTTTGGAAGTCTGCCTTCTTCTTGAATTTTTTTTAATAGTTTGAGGAGAATGGGTGTTAGTTCTTCTTTGAATGTTCAGCAAAACTCCCCCATGAAGCCATCTGGGCCTGCGCTTTTGTGTGCTGGGAGAGTCTTAATTACCTCTTCAACTTCCTTAGTTGTTATTGGTCTGTTCAAGTTTTCTATCTCTTCCTGGTCCAGTTTTGGGAGACTATGTGTTTCTAGAAATTTGTCCATTTCGCTTAGATTGTCGAATTTGTTGCCATATAATTTTTCATAGTAGTTGTTAACGATCTTTTGAATTTCTGTGGTGTCAGTTGTTACTTCTCCTCTTTCATTTCTGATTTTGGGTTCTCTCTCTTTGTTTCTTGGTGAGTCTGGCTAAGGGTCCATCAATCTTGTTTTTCATTTCAAAGAACTAGCTGTTTGTTTCATTGATCCTTTGAATTGTTTTTTATGTCATTTATTTCTGCTCTGATCTTTACTATTTCCTTCCTTCTACTTGCTGTGGAGTTTTCTTTTTATTTGCTCTCTAGTTCTTTACGTTGTGAGGTTAGATAGTCTATGAGAAATTTTTCTTGTTTTTTTGAGATAGGCCTGTAGTGTTATGAACTTCCCTCTAAGAGCTGCTTTCGCTGCATCCCATAAATTTTGTGTTGCTTTGTGTTTATTTTTATTGATTTCCAGGAAGTTTTAATTTCTTCGTTGATCTCCTTGGTAACCCATTCATTGTTTAATAACATGCTATTTAGCCTCCATGTGTTCAAATGTCTTTGCATGTTCTTGTTGCAATTGATTTTCAGTATCATGTCATTATAATCTGAGAAGATGTTGATATGATTTCAATCTTCTTGAACTTGTAGAGACTTACTTCATGTTCTAACCTGTGGTCTATCTTTGAGAATGTTCCATGTGCACTTGAGAAGAATGTGATTCTCTAGTTTTGAGGTGTAATTCTCTGTGGATATCTATTAAATTCATTTGGTCTAAAGGTTCATTTAGAGTCTCTGTTTCCTTGCTAATTTTTTGTCTAGAGGATCTATCTAGTGATGTGAGCAGGGTGTTGAAGTCCCCTGCTATGATTGTATTGTTGTTGATTTCTCCTTTGAAGTCCTCCAGAAGATTTTTAATATATTTTGATGCTTCCATATTGGGTGCATATATGTTTATCAAGGTTATATCTTCCTGTTGGATAGATTCTCTCAATATTATGCAGTGGCCTTCTTTGTTTCTAGTTATGGCCTTCATTTTGAAATCTGTTTTATTAGGTATGAGTATTGCTACCCCAGTTTTTCTTTTTTTCTTTTCCGTTTGCTTGGAAGACTTTTTTTCATCCCTTCACTTTCAACCTACGTGAGTTTTGTTGTGAGATGGGTTTCTTGTAAACAACATATATGTGGGTCATGTTTTCTTATCCAGTCAGCTACTCTGTGTCTTTTTATTGGAGCATTCAAGCCATTCACATTTAAGGTATAATTGATATGTACGTATTTATTGCCATTTTTGTTTAGTGTGTTTCTGTTTTTCTTCCTATTTCTTCTACTAATTACAGCAGTCTTTTTAGCATATATTGCAGTGCTGGTTTGATGTTAATATATTCCCTTAGCCTTTTTTTTTTTGGTCTGGGTAGCTCTTTATTTGATCTTCTATTTTGAATGATAGCTTTGTTGGATAGAGTAGTCTTGGATTCCGATCCTTGTTTTTCATGACCTTCATTACTTCATGCCATTTTCTTCCAGCCTATAGTGTTTCTGTTGAGAAGTCAGCTGTTAGCCTTATGGGGTTTCCTTTGTAGGTAACTTGTTGCGTATCTCTTGCTGCCTTTAGGATTCTCTCTTTGTCTTTAATTTTTGGCATTTTAATTACTATGTGTCTTGGTGTGGGCCTGTTGGGGTTCTTTTTACCTGGGACCCTCTGTGCTCCTTGAACTTGAATGCCTTCTTTTTTCACCAAATTAGGGAAGTTTTCTGTCACTATTTCTTCAATTTTATTTTTTAACCCTTGCTAATTTTATTCCTCTCTGGGGACTCCTATGATGCGAATATTATTATGTTTCCAGTTGTCCCACATTTCTCTTCAGTTGTCTTCTTGTTTTATAGTTGTTGTTTTTTTTCCTTTTGGTTTTCTGATTGGTTGATTTTTTCTACCCTGTCTTCTAATTCACTGATCTGGTCCTCAGCCTCCTCTACTCTACTGTTTAGTCCTCCAATGTGTTCCTAATTTCTGCTATGTCATTCTTCATTTCTTCTTGGTGGTTTTGCATTTCCAGTTGGTTGATTTTCAATGTTTCTGTGTCTTTACTTATGGTGTTGATGTCCTTACTCATGCTGTTGAGCTTCCTCAAGATCATAGTTCTGAATTCTAGTTCTGTTAACTTGCCTAACTGCATTTCATTTATCTCGTCTTTGGTAGAGGTCTCTTCTTCTTTCATTTCGGATTTGTTTCTTTGTTTCACCATTTTGGCTATCTCAGTGGGTTTTGGAGCCTGCCAAATTTTCCCTGTGGGTGCTGGTGTTCTGCTGTTTGTGGCTCCCTCTACTGGGTTTGGATGAGAGTGGGAGGACCCATGTTAAACACCATTGTCAAGTGTTACTTTCCTGGGTAGAGTTGCAAGCCCAGGATTGGTTCAGGCATCTTCTAGCTTTTTGCCTGGAGGCTTTTAGTCATGGTTACTTGAAGAGCCTTGGGTTTGTAGTTGAATGAAAAATTTCCTCAGGTGCTCAGTGTAAGGGGATTTCCCAAGGGTGGGGCAGATGCTGGTAGTTAGTGAGCCTCAATTTGCATTTCAATGGCCCACCTGGGTGGAGTTTGAATCTCCAAGGGAGAGGCTACTATCTCTCCCAGGAGCCCTGGAAAGGAGTAAGATGTCCACCATCCTGCATGGATTGCAACTCAGCAAAAGCTCTGAGTGCCCTCCAAATCTGAGTGTCTCCTCATAGTTCCAGTCCAATTCACCCTCCCGCTGCTGGAGCCCATGGTTAGTGGCTGTGGCTATTTTAGCACTCTGTCTCAGCCCTCTGAGCTGTGGAGTGGGCTTGGGAATTAATCCCGAAGGTGCTGCTCACAGCTAAGGCCGCTGCTGTCCTTGGGTCCCAGCCCCCCTCTGTGCCTCTGCAATCCTACCAGGCTTGATTCAGTGTCCCTGGTTATATAGTCTTCACAAGCTGCTTTTTTGTTACTTTTTCCTGATGATTTGTCTTTATTTTAGTTGTAATTCCAGTTTGGTCCTGGGAGATAGTCTGTGTAGCTTCCATTCACTCCGCTGCCATTTTGGAATCCTCTGATGGGATTTTTAAGGATAAATTTGACTATACAGATGTTCCAGTTAGGTTCTGTAGGAAGCAGACACTGGTGCAGGGGAGGGACCAGCTCTGAAGGGACTTGAGGAGCAAGAATTCACAAACAGGAAGGAATTAAAACATCTTCTACCAGCAGTGAAGATAGCCTTTTATCTGTGTTTATATTCTTATTGTAAACATAGCTCAAGAAACTCAATAAAACTGTTGCCAGTAGTATTAGTATAAACCTTATTTAAAGTATAACACAGTGTTTTAGGACCTGGCTGTTTGCTTATTATAAAAATTGGCAAATGTCTTCATAGAAAACTGCCAGTTTTTACAAAATATTTTAAATTTCTGGTGTACATACATAAAAGCAAAAGCATAGATCATAGAGAATACTAGAGCTTAAGTCTGTGAAAAGGGACAGACCCAAAGATATGTTTGACATATTTTAGATGTTTCCTAAGAATAGTTAACTTATCCAGCCAGTGTGGCTCAGTGGCTGAGCATCAATCCATGCACCAAGAGGTCATCGGGTGACCTAATCAGGGCATATGCCCAGGTTGTGTGCCTAATCCCCAGTGGGGGGCATGCAGAAGGTGGCCAATCGATGTTCTCTTTCATCAATGTTTCTATCTCTCTGTCTCTCTCACTTTCTTTCTCTCTAAAATCAATAAAGGGAAATAAAAAATTTTAAGAATAGCTAACTCAAAATATTTTGATATTTTAAGAGCATATTTTCATGTGTTTACCCCCTCAGAATGTTATTTCTAAGAAAATAAGAATTTTTTGCTAAGCCCCACAGGGGAATAAATGCATGAAATAGTCTTGTTGGATGACAAGGTTGAACCAGACTTCCTAGGTTTGAATCTTGGTTTTGTGAGCTCACTAAGCAATGTCAGCAACTTATTCTCTCTCCATTCCCACATCTCTTCACCTTCAAAATGAGATATTCCTAGTACCTACCTCAGAGGATTATTGTGAGGATTTTAGGAGTTAAACTCCATAAATATTCTGATAAAGTAGCAGGTTGTAGGGAATTTCAAAAATATTAACCATATTAATTGCTCATAAAAATTCAATATAAAATTCAGAGCAGATAAAAAATTAAGGAAAATTATGACTGAGGTCAGAGAGCCAGTACCTAGAGGAGCCAAACTAATTCCTGACCTTGACATTTCTAGTCAAAGGTATATGGACTCTCTATGTTTATTAGAGCTCAGGTGTTGCTTCATGAAACTGCAGGTGCCAACAGGGTTGGGCCACTTAAGCCCCACTTAAGGATTCTGCCTGCCTGACACTGTAAGTACCTGCACTCTGTACTATGTGAAGTGATCCCATCTCAACTCTGTCTCTGAGCAGACCCATGGGTGGGACAGCTGACATAGAAATGGCACCACATAGGCTGGCCACCATTTGGCTGGAGTGGTTTCTTTTGAAAAATATAAAATGGATCATTTTAATTCTCTATTTAGAATCACAAATCTGGAGAAGTCAGGCATTCATTCTTTCATTTATTCATAAAATATAACATTCAACCAATATTGACTCTATGAGGCATTGTTCTAAGCAAGGGTGATACTGCAGTAAAAAACAAAAACAAAAGTTTTCAACCCCATCGATCTGATTTCTAGAAAGCAGGGAAAAAAAAGTTAGATAGTGATAGTAACTATTAAGAAAATAAAAGTAGCCTGGCTGGTGTGGCTCAGTGGATTGAGTGTCAACCCATGGACTGAGAGGTCCCGGTTCAATTCCCGGTTAGGGCACATGCCGGGACTGTGGGCTCGATCTCCAGTAGGGGGTGTGCAGGGGGCAGCTGATAGGTGTTTCTCTCTCACATCGATGTTTCTAGCTCTCTCTCCCTTCCTGTCTCTAAAAAAAATCAATTAAAAAAAATAAATAAGGAAAAAAAGAATACCAGATGGTATAATATTAGAATGGTCAGAGAAGGCCTTTTAAAAAGTGTGCAATTTAAACAGAGGTTTAAATGAAGTGAAGGAGAAAGATAGATGAAGAGTTAGGGAATGATCATTTCAGGAAGAAGGAAGTACAAGTACAAAGGCCTTGATGTGAGAATGAGCTTGACACATTTGAAAACAATCAGGAGGCTGGGTGGCTTTCTACAGAGCTGAACTAAAAGGTCATGAGATAGATTCAAGTCCAGAGTTGCCACTGTGGCCCACTTGTGGGAGAAGCTCACTAGGATACCACAGTCAGAAAGAGGGGAATGGAGCTGACTTGCAGAGAGAAGACCATATGGCCTTTAAACAAATGAGCTTTGGCTGTCTCAAGTTATGCTCCTTGTCATTTCCAATTCCTGTTTATCCTGCAAACAAATACCCTTCTCCCCAAGGTATCCTTGTGTCTGTGCCTTGCCTCCCAAATGTCCTAGTTAGAACAGTATATAAAGTCTCATGTCATTGTCAATGAGTTTCAAAGATTTGTTATTATTATTCCATTTTGATGGTGAGGAAGCTGAGGGACTATTAATTCAATGACTTAGCTCAGCTCTCAAATCAAGTTTGTAACAGGAGGTAAACTATACCATCTGACTTCACACTATGTGTCTATTTACTGGGAAAATTAAGTTTGTGATTCTTTTTCATCTTAGATACAAGGAGTAAGATTAAAGGAGTAAGTCTTCATAGAACAAAATTACCTTTGCCCCTAAATGTCCATCTGCAAACTGAAGGGAATCCAATAACAAAAGGAGAAGAATTAACTGGGGGAGGGAGGACAGATGGTCAAAGTGTAGTATACAAATCATCTTTCTTGAATGAATAGAACTCTTTCTGAACACTATGCTTCACTAATAAGCTTGTTTTAATCTCATCACAAATGGATGGATTCTCCTATCCATTTGCCTTAACTTTTGCTTTTATTTCTCTATTACTCCTACCAGGTCCCAGGCATCACCAATTTCATGTTTAAATTATCTGTCACCATATTCTAGCTCCCTCATGATTCATACACTGTGTAACACACATCCATAGTATGCGATCAACTAATGCAAGGTAGTTAAAGCTACAGATTGTGCAATCTATTTCTCAATGTGATATACACCATGAAAAGGTGACTGCAGTAAAAGGGGGGTTGATTTAAGAGGCTCCCTGGGCAATGACTGTCATAATTTCAAAATGTGCCCCAAATTCATTAGGCCTCCATGTCAGATGGCCATAATCTCTGTAGCAATGGATTAATAAATGCAGCAATATGCTGTTTTGGAGGCTGTAATGACACATTGTGAATATTCTATATAAGCAGTGCTCTCCCATGATCATATTCTCTTGAAGAATTATCTGTGTTTCCTGACTCATCCTAATGATACTTGAAGGACTTTGCGAACAACCTGCCTTGGATAGAAAATGTTGAAATAAATCACAAGGATCGTCAACCACAGTCCAGGCTGGGTGACTTCTCCAAAGGTATTTGATGCAGAAGATGCAGGAAAACATCAATACCTCTATTTATGTCCTAGAGATAACTAATTTCATGCTAATTTCATTTCTATGTTGTGATTCCTTTTTCTCCACGTGTTGACAGATGAGTTTCATGAGTTCATTCCCTAGTTTCCAGTGCAGACAGACTGGACATAAATTCTGGTCTGCAGAAGAGGCAGTTGTTCCACACTACTTATTATCAGCACAAGCACATTGCAGCATTGGCTTATTTATCAAGATATTACTACTGTTCTGCACATTTTCCAAGGGGCTTCATCTACCCCACGACAGCTTTTAATGAGAGGCGCTTTACTGTCTTTGTATTTTGTATCGATTTCTTTCTCATTGTATAAAAGATACCCAGAAAACAGGACAAGGAAATTAGCTAGGTCTTACTGCTTCAGAAGGAAGCTCATGGGATGGGTTTGTTTGGACAAGTTTGGCAATCCACGAGTTCCCCACCTGTGTGTCTCAGGAAAGGTGAAGTGAACATTGGTGCCCACGCTCACCAGCTTCCATACGTTTTCTTTGGTATCCTTAATTTATAGATTTCCAGTTTGAAAGGGGTTGATGATGGAAGAAGAGTCTTTGCTAGATTAAACAAACCTTAAAGAATTTTAAGGCTTGCACGTCAATGATAGTTAATATTTATTGAGACTTACCATGGGTTAGGCACTCTGTTACATTCTTTAATCTAATTCTCATAACAAACATATGAGTTAGTTACTATTTTTATTCCAGTTTCACAAATAAGGGAACTGAGGTTTAAGTTGCTTATATAACTTCCCCACATTCCCCTAGCTGGTGGAACCAGAATTCCAACCCACGCTGATCAACCCCAGGGACCATTTTCTTAACCACCTTATCTTGGCCGCCTCTAATGGTGATTGTTGTTGATTTTTCTGTTCCTTTCTCTCCTAACTCTCCAAGCTTAATTTTAGAAATTATCTCTCAATTTCTGAATTTTTATTCTATTTCCTGGGGACTGATCTCACCTGGTGACTCTGATAGAAAGAAAGCAGCTGTTTGACTCAATCACCTTTGATCCAATGATGGATTACCTAAAAAACCAGCTCCTTTGGGACTGTGGCCTGTCTTCTTGTGCAGGGGAGGACAATCCCAGTAAACTCATTTATTATTTTATCCTCCTGTAAACATAATCTCAGTTATTGAATATCCATAACAAAAGAGACTTTGTAATGGCAAATGATAACTGTGTCGCTCCAGATGGCCAGAGAGTTGAAGATAATGTAGCAGAAGCAGTTTCCTAATAGCAATCCTTCTCTTCTATAGTAACATAATGTGTTTTTTCTTTTAAATTAGGTCCTTGGCTGCCCAGATGATTATATTTTTCATAGTCCCTTTGAATTACATATGGTCATATGACTGAATTCTAGCCAATGGGATGTGAGAAGTAACAATTTGTGGGCTATGAGGACAAAGGGGGAGGTATGTTCTCTTTCTGCCTGGAATGTAGACTGGCAATGCCTAGGAAATGCAAAGCAATTGGCAGGGAAGTTGGGTCCTGGGTCCTGATGAAGCAGTTGCCACATCAGGAGTGAACTGCCTACCCTCCAACTGCTACATGAGAGAGAAATAACTTTCTACCTTTTATACAATGTTCACTTATTTGGAGTACCAGTGGCTGAACCCTGCCCTAACTACCACAGGTAAATTAATCTGACCCAAGTCATTTCCATCTTTTTAGAATCTTCTGCCTAATCTATCAAGTGGGCCAAAGGGAACACTGAGAAAATAAGAGAAAAACTTGGCAAAGTGCAACACAGATTGTACTGGGTCTAGGAGAGTAGGTGACTATTTTTGACAAACAGTTTTCCCCCAAGTAGAGTCAAAATATCAAAATGAGAAATGTACTTATTTTACGAATCGTGTGGATCCCAGATGTTTGATCTGCATGGTATCATCTACAGTAGTCCTCCCTCACCCCTCGGGGCCTGTGTTCCGAGAACCGCAGTGGACGCCTAAACCATGGCTGGTACCAAATCCCATATGTGCTATGCTTTCTTTTTCCTATACATAGATGCCTATGACAAAATATAATTTAAAACTAGGCACAGTAAGAGATTAACAATAACTAACAATAAAATAGAATAATTATAACAATAAAATTAAGGTTACCTAAACACAAGCACTGAGATGCTTCCACAGGTGATCTAATAATCTAGAAGGTTTGCAGGTAGATAACATAGATTGAACATATTGGAAAAAGGGCTGATTTGTGTGTGTGTGTGTGTGTGTGTGTGTTTGTACGCGTGCGCTTTTGTGTATACTTGGCTAAGCTGTGGTTAGCATTTTTTAATTCTGTCAGCTTTTGTAAATTTAAATATGCACCCCCATGTTTATGTCACAGCTGTCAGTCTCTATAGAGAGAGGAATCATGATGTGGATTATAAATTTGTGTTAATTTAACAAGAAACTTGTGGGTTTTCTTAATTTAAAATAATACTGACATAAGCAAGACACCAGTATATAGAAAATCTTTACTGCTTCCTCAATTACAGCAGGAAGTTAAACAAAGAAATTCATACACAAAATGTTACATTTAACTCAAAGGCATCAATATGGCTAATGCTTTTGTTTTATAGCAAGCATTTTTAACAGTACTACTCAGGAGAGAAAAAAAAAGTCTCCCTTTCAATAAAAATAAAAATGCAAAATTAAATAGATTAATATCTAATTTTATGCCTTCATTTATATTATGTGCAAAATTATCTTAAATACATGTTATGGATGAAGTGGCTTTCTACCAAATTGGGCCTTTTCATAGTAGAAAATGTTAACATAAATTGTAGCATAAATCACTGCCTTGTAGAATACCAGAAGGCGCATATAAAAACCCATATCTTTACTGCACATATTTCCCATTAACCATAATCTATTAGTAATTGAAGTTCATTACAAATTCTTGTAGACTTTACTGCTATCATGCTGCACGACATACCGAACCTGGCTTGCATAACAAGAAGTCCTTGCTGGGAAATATCCTATTAACAATGACAGTGCATTTGTCATTGTGATAATAAACCCAAGAGCTGCCTGTAGACTATAAATTATCAAGGCACCATTTGTGCTGTCCTGGCTTGAAGGCTTGTCAGCGCTTCCATTTTAAACCCTTGATTTTCAATAAGTTGTAACTCAACTATCAGAATCTGCAGTGAGTTGCAACTTTGCATCCAAGGACTCAGCTCAAGATTCTTTGGGAACAATTCTTAAGTATGATTTACATTTCCAAGCAAAAGAACAAAGGTTTGCTGGCTTGTGCACAATAGTACTAAAGGGATCTATAATAATCATTTCCCACCAAGAACAGTGTGCTTAGATCTGGTCCAGATACCTACGAAGTTTGTAACAGTCACAGTTTTGTGCCTTAAGAAGACATTATTTAATTTTTAGGAGGGTAACAATTAAACTCAAAAGTCAGGCATGCAAGGCAACTACATATGCCAAGGGAATTTTCCTTTCTTGCAAAGAGCCCCCCACTTTCACCCCTTTTAGATCATTTAAAAAACAGAAGGATTTACATGGAACAGTGAGAAAACATCACTGAGAAGGAAGAGGGGAATTGGAGAAGCAAATGTTAGTTTGAAACAGAAATAGCCACAGCTGTGTAAATAGATGTTTCTTTGCTTGGAGGCGAGCTTTACCGTCTATGACGTTTCTCAGCCAAGGAGCTGGACGTCAGCTGGACCACAGCTTTCTGCATCGCATAGGGACTGGTTCCATAAACTATATTCTTCCTTAGCTACCTCAAAATGGGAATTTAGATCATTACAGTTAATGTCACCCCAATTCCCAAATTAAAGACATACATTTTCATGGATACAATCACAATAACTTGAAACAAGAGTCTCAAGTTTCGGGGTTCTGCAGAGAGGGCGTGATAGGGGCTGACCTTGTTTGGACCCTCCTCTGCAAGACCAGATGCTGGGTGGAATGGGAAAGCCAGCAGAAAAGGAGACTTGGCCTAGTCTCAGAGTGCTGACTGCTAAGGATCACTAACAAGTAGGTAAAAAAATCTAGAGTAAGAATACATAAAAATATACAAATATAAAAATGAAGCAAGACATAATGCAAAATTATGCTGTATATAAAAACGACCTGAGAGAGTTTAAAGCGATTAATCCTTACTAGAGAATTAGAGAAACAGATTTCGTAAACAGGACACATTTGAACTGGATCCTGAAGAATTCCACTGGTTTCTGTTCTGCTTTGTTTTCTTTAGAAACTCTCAGTTCCTCAATGCAAAGCTCTTTTCTTGGATATGTCACAAGATGCAGAGAAAAATAGAGCCTAGTTCAGGAATGACCACTAGCTTGGGGTGGGGTGGTCTAATTTATACTTGCATAACTTCTAAGAGTGACAAATACAAAATCATAGCCAGAAGGTACCATTTGCTTAGAGCAGCCAAAGCTTAGCGAGAAGGAATAAATCTTTTTTTGATTTCAGGGAAACTCTAATATCTAGGTCCCTCTAGCCTGCTTACAACAGGACACTGGGCCTTCAATTATTAAGTGAAAAAAGCAGAACAAATGGGTTCTTTTATTGAATTTATTCCCTAACATCTTTGAAAGAAAATTAAATAGTTCAGGCAATATCAGTTTAATCCTTTGCATAGCAAATTTGCTAGGAGGGACTACATGAAAAATCCTAAATCTCTGTTCCAGATACTCTGCTAAGCAATGTAATATATATTTATTCTTGAAAATTATAAAGTAGGTTTTAATATTTCCCCTTTCCAGAGAGCAAAACTGATATTTCAGCAAGATGTGGAAACTAAGACAGGTTAAGATTTGCCTAATATTAAACAGCTATTATTTAGTAAGTGGGAATTTAGACTTGGGCCAGTCTAATTGCACAGACTGTGTCACACTCTAGCCTCTATGCACACCTACTATCGCTGTTAAATTAATCTCTAAAAATAAATAAGAGCATTGAGATGGTCACTTTCCACTACCCAAATCTAAGTTCATATTACCAAGTAACTGTGGTTCAATTTTTTTTTTTTTTTTAGGTTCTTTAGTTGTGTATTACTCTGCTATACTTTTTTTTTTCCTCAAGAGCTATTCCAAAATACAGTGATTTCATGTTTAACAACAACAACAACAAAAGATTATTTACTCATAAAGATACTTGGTTCTATCAAAATTATAAACTCTTCTCTTTAGCTTATTTAGAACAAAATCCATAATTTAAGACCCACCTTTTCATTTAAAAATAGGTCTAATCTCTACAAGAATGAAACTATAGTTTGTCTACACCTAGATAAAAGTCTGCCACCTTAACTCAAATTCTACAATGCACTCAGACTCTTTACTTTTCCTGACAGTATCTTTGCCATTTGGTGGTGGATATCTGTTCCTTCATTTGCTTTCTTTTCAAACTCCATCTTAGTGCTCCAATAAATCGCATATTTTTTCCTCGCAAGTTTTATGTCCTTTTATAATGGTGAAGATGACTTGACTAGTCAACAGAGTACTGATATATTCTGAACAAATGGAATAGGGTCATTTTGTTTTCAAATATTTGCCCAGGCGATAGTGTGCCATTTGGAACCAACCTGAAGGCCAGTAAAAGCATGATGAACCATCTGCTCTTCCTCTCTTTTCATTCTCAAGAATTTAAACCAATTATTTCCATTCCAATAGTACCTTTTTTTCCCAAAGAATTTGCCCATCGCCATGAATATTATTTCATTTATCAACCCAAACTATTCACTAAATAAAAATAGATAATTCACACCTGGATGGTGTGGCTCAGTGGTGAACATTGTCCCATGGACTCAGAGGTCCTGGTTCAATTCCCAGTCAGGGCACACGCACAGGTTTCAGGCTCAATCCCCGGTAGAGGGCATGCAGAAGGCAGCTGATTGATGTTTCTCCCTCACATCAATATTTCTATCTCTCTCTCCCTTCCTTTCTCTCTCTCTCTAAAAAAAAAAAAAAAAATCAATAAAAACATATTAATGAAAAAAATAGATAGTTCAGGAGACAGTAAAAACCCACCATGTGTTTTATCCAATAACATCTCCTCCAATTTATTTTCATGGGCTCCAAAGAGCAAGGTTGTCAAATGTTTTACTCCAAAGATAAAGCACATGACTTCAATAAGTAACAATTTCTTCTCCCTGCACTGATTAAGTCCCCATACCTTCATGAGCTAAATAGGGCTTTAACTCAGAGAGGGAGTATGGTTACTGGAGAAAAATGAGAATGTTAGACATAAGAGAGAATTCTTATTTGGAGGGTTGGGCAAGAAATACATATGCTCAACTTTATGTCAGATATGTGAGGTAACACACACAAAAAAAATGCATTTAAAAATTGAGATCTGATAGTACATTATATCAGAGTCTTCCATCCTGGGTCAAACCCAGTGAGACAGCAAGCCTCATGGAGAAATCTTTGTGCGATCTGCCGAGTAAAACTATCACCTTTGGTAGAGCGTGGCTGAGCCTGGCTCAAAAGAGGGCAACAGAGGACACCACACTCCAATATGTGCAGCCATAGGCTTAAAAGTATCATGAGTAAATGTTCCCAAGATTGCCATCCTTCTACCCACTACCCCCCAAATGGTTGTGCAAGAGCTGAGACATGGCCACTAGTCCTCAACAGAAGTCATGTTATGATGACAATATGCAACCACAGGGCTGCTTGGCAGGGGGACTGGAAGCCAGTGAGAGAGGGGATGCCAGTGATCACGTTTCCCTGCTGACAGAGACCATCGCTCCATGTTTGTTCACATCACACTTGCTATACAGATCCAATGTAAGCACTGGCTCTCCCTCAGAGTGAAGCGGAGTCATCCCCCACCCCAAATTTACAGAGTTCAGATTGGGGGGAGGGGATGGGTAGAGAAAAAGTTTCTGACTTTGAGCTTTTACTTGAAATGACCAAATAATCTGTAATTTGTCTAAATTTACCTAAAAAATGACTGTAATATTTTTTTTAGCATTAAATGAAAATAAAGTTGAAAGCAACAAATTCATGAAAAAAGAAATTAAACTTTTTCTCTTGTGATTTTCAAAATATATATCACTTATGTATGGACTCAAAATCTATGTAAGTTCTTCCTTCTCCTACCCTTGAAATCTATGTTTTCAATATCAAGACATGACATTGTTTTTAGTGAGACAGTGTAAGATCACTCTCATAACAATAAAATAAGCTTTATTTCAGACTTTATATTTTACATTCTAATAACCCTTCTTCCCACTTCTATGCAAATTTCTCTTAATTTGTAGAGATCTCCCCACCCTGAGCCGAACTCTGCTTTCCACCTCATCCATACATTATCTCTTAGTTGTATTGCATCACAACCCAGGGGAGATTATCTCTTAAACACAACCCAGTACCTATGTATTTATGGGTATGCACCTTGTCCCACAGCGGTTCCCCCACAATTAGACAAAGCTCTAAGTCAGTAGTTAAAAGAAAGTCAAAATTTCAACTAAAGAAAGTCATATAAGAAGTCCTGGTCTCCAGGCTGTCCTTCCTTCTCTATACTATTAACGCTGTGAATTTTTTTTTCTAATCACATCTTCTAACTATACCCAATTTCTAAAACTCTTCCACTGTGACTTATAAATCTCCTGGCCCATTATAATTAGACACATTATGTTCTGGACCCTGAGTCTCTCTTAAGGATACTGCTTCTCTTATAGCCCTTGCAAATGATATTAGCTCCCCTGGACTCACACACTGGCCATACAGGAAGGATGTGTGTCCTCTTACCACCTCATCACTTCTTCCTTCCTATTTTCTCTTCTTTCTCCACCGAAACACTCCACTTTGAATCTCAGATGATCAGGCTATTCCACACACCCGTTCTCCTTGTTATAGTTATCAACTCGCTCTCAGGCCACTTTTCAATTTTTGAAGATTGTTGATCTTGGCTTATTGTCACTTTCTTTTATACCACTTCTGCTTCTTGGTGACATCAATGTCCTTCTACTCTAACATGCCCTGTCTAATACCAGTACCTGAGCTCCTCTCTGCCATGATCCTCTTGTTGATGTTCCTCCATCACGTTGCCATGACTATAGCACAGCCCTTTTCATTATCTGAATCACATTCCCTCTGTATCTTCCATTTCCAGCATCACACTCTCTGACCACCACCTGCTATCTTCCCAGCACATTTCTTCCAGTATCCCCTCTCCAACCTCCTTCTGACCCCTTCAGGACTTACAATCTATCAATGATATCAATATTTTACTTTTTTTGGCCCATCTTGTATTCACTCCCCTTCTTATCCATCCTTAGTTCCGTGACCAAAAACTCACTTGCACATATCCGTGACTTCTTTGTCTGTCTAGCTTCCTCAGAGGCAAAAACACAGCCCAACTTAAATCTAACTCTACTTTACACCTGCAACTGAGCAACTGAACATAACTAAGGAAAAGCATAAAACCATGATAAATGGCCTCACTTTACATTCATGACCACTAATCTCAAGTGGGCTCTTAATGCTTAACTGGAAATTATATTTCCATATCCATTTCTCTGCCACTCTACAAGTAGACTATTTCAATCTTCAACACCTCTTCCCCCATCCTCCTTTCTTAGTTGATGACTTTGTTCGTTTCCTGCTCAACTTCATATATATATAAGGTACATTTTATTTATTTTTAATCTTTTTAAAATCTTTATTGTTGAATGTAAAATATATTACAGATGTTCCATATTTTTCCCCCATTGACCCCCTCCTCCCCACTCCGGCCCCCTTCCCGCCTTTTTCCACACTATTATCTGTGTCCATTGGTTATGCATATAGGTTCTTCAGTTTATTTCTTCCCACCCCCCCAACCCCTTTCCCTTTGAGGTTTGTCAGTCTAGCAATGAATTTAGTTCTTTGTTTTACCTCATGCCTCCCCCTTCCCCTCCCCTCTGAGGATTGTCAGTCCCAATCAAACTCCTTTCTATGTCTCTGGGTCTATTTTGTTCTTCAACTTATTTTGTTCATTATATTCCACAAATAAATGAGAGCATGTGGTATTTGTCTTTCTCTGATTGGCTTATTTTGCTTAACATAATGTCTCCAGGTCCCTCCATGTTGTCTCAAAGAATAAGAGATCTTTCTTTCTTATAGCTGCATAGTACTCCATTGTGTATATGTACTATAGCTTTTTTATCCACTTATGTATTGATGGACACTTGGGCAGTTTCCAGATCTTAGGAATTGTAAATAGTGTTGCTATGAACATGGAGGTACATATATTCTTTCTGATTGGTGTTTTGGGATTCTTAGGATATATTCCTAGAAGTGGGATCACTAGGTCAAACGGCAGTTCAATTTTTAATTTTTTGAGGAAACACCATATGGTTTTCCATAGTGGTTACACCAGTCTGCATTCTCACCAGCAGTGTACTAGAGCCCACTTTTCTCCACACCCTCACCAGCACTTGTGGTTTGATGATTTGTTGATGGCAGCCATTCTGACAGGTGTGAGGTGACACCTCACTGATGTTTTAATTTGCATCTCTCTGATGATTAGTGATGTTGAGCATTTTTTCATATGTCTTTGGCCACTTGTATGTCCTGTTTGGAGAGGTGTCTATTTAGGTTCTCGGCCCTTTTTTTAATTGGGTTCTTTGTTTTCCTTTTGTTGAGCTGTATGAGTACAAAGATATTTAACATAAAAAATAGAAAAAGAGAATGAACTGACATATTTTGGAAATTAACCCCTTATCTGCTGTATCATTGGCAATTATGCTCTCCCATAGAGTGAGTTCCCTTACCATTTTGATGGATGTTTCTTTTGCTCTGCAGATGCTTTTTAGTTTAGTTTAGTAGTCCCATGTATTAAATTTTTCCTTTCTCTTGCCTTAGGTGTTGTATAGGTGAAAATTCTGTTGCGCATGATGTCTGAAATTATGTTGCCTACATTTTCTTCTAGGATTTTTATGGATTCATGAGTCACATTTAAGTCTTTTATCCATTTTGAGTTTATTCTTGTGTATGATGTAAGTTGATGGTCTAGTTTCATTTTTTTTTTTTTTTTGCACGTAGCTAGCTGTTCAATATTCCCAACACCATTTATTACAGAGGCTGTCTTTACTCCACTGTATGCTCTTTCCACCTTTGTCAAATGCTAATTGAGCATAATGTCTTGGGTCAATTTCTGGGTTCTCTGTTCTGTTCTATTGATCTATATGCCTGTTCTTGTGCTAGTACCAGTCTATTTTGATTACAATGGCTTTGTAGCATAACCTGACATCTGGCACTGTGATCCCTCCTACTTTGTTCCTTTTCAAGATTGCTGTGGCTATTCAGGGTATTTTTTTGGTTCCATATAAACTTTTGGATTATTTGTTCTAATTCTGTAATATATGTCATTGGTATTTTAATGTGGATTGCATTGAATCTATAGGTTGTTTTGGGTAGTATGAACATTTTAATGATGTTAATTCTTCCAATCCATGAACAATGTATATACTTTCACTTTTTTATATCTTTCTCCATTTCCTTTTTCAATATCCTGTAGTTTTCTGCAAATAGGTCCTTTACTTCTTTGGTTAAGTTTATTCCTCAGTATCTTAATTTTTTTGCCACAGTGGTAAATGGGATTGTTTCTTAGTTTCTCTTTCTGTGAGTTAATTATTGATTTATAACAATGCTGTCAAATTCTTGATGTTAATTTTCTATCCTGCTAATTTTGTATAGTAACTCTAGTATATTTTTAATGAATTCTTTAGGGTTTTCTATGTACAATATAATTTCATCTGCAAATAATGACAGTTTCACTCCCTCTTTTCCAATTTGGATCTCTTTTATATTTTCTTCACATCTAATTGTTGCAGCTAAGACTTCCAGTACTTTGGTAAATAAGAGTGGTGAAAGTGGGCATCCCTATCTTGTCCCTATTCTTAAAGGAAATGCTTTTAGTTTTTGTCCATTCAATATGATGTTGGCTGTAAGTTTTTCATATATGGCCTTTATTATGTTGAGATATGATTCCTCTATTCCCACATTGCTGAGCATTTTTATCTGAAATGGGTGCTAGATTTACTTGTATGCTTTTTCAGCATCTATTGATATGATCATATGGTTTTTACCTTTTGTTTTGTGTATGTAGTGTATCAAATTTACTGTTTTGCGAATATTGTACCAGTTTTGCATCGTTGGGATGAATCCCAAATGGTCGTGGTGAATAATTTTTTTAAGTGTATGGCTGGATCCAATTTGCTAATATTTTGTTAAGGATTCTACCATCTATGTTCATCAGGGACACTGGCCTGTAGTTTTCTTTCTTTGCAGTGTCTTAGTCTGGTTTTGAATTAGAATTATGCTGAACTCATAAAATGTGTTTGGAAGTCTTCCTTTATCTTGAAATTTTTGAAGTAGTTTGAGAAGAACGGGTGCTAGTTCTTTGAATGTTTGGTAAAACTCTCTTGTGAAGTCGTTCGGGCCCTGGCTTTTGTTTTCTGGAAGAGTCTTGATTACATCTTCAATTTCTTTAGTTGTTTTTGGTCTGTTCAAATTTTCTATCTATTTCAGGTTCAGTTTTGGGAGACTGTGTTTCTAGAAATCTATCCGTTTTGCCTAGATTGTCTAATTTGTTTGAGTAAAACTGTTCATAGTATTTGTTATTGATCCTTTGTATTCCTGTGGTGTCAGTTGTTACTTCTCCTATTTGGTTTCTGATTTTGTTTATTTGGGTCCTCTCTTTTTGTTTCTTGGTGAATCTAGCTAAAGGTCCATCAATCTTGTTTATTTTTTCAAAGAACCAGCTCTTTGTTTCATTGTTTTGGGTAGTATGAACATTTGAATTGTTTTTTCAGCCTCTATGTCATTTATTTCTGCTCTGATTTTTACTATTTCTTTTCTTCTTGCTTTGGGTTTTTCTTTTTATTTGTTTTCTAGTGCTTAAGTTGTGAGGTTAGATAGCCAATTAGAAATTATTCTTGTTTCTTGAGGTAGGCCTGTAGTGCTATGAGCTTCCCTTTTAGGACTGCTTTCACTGTGTCCCATAGATTTTGTGCTGTGTGTTCATTTTCATTGGTTTCCAGGAAGATTTTAATTTCTTCCTTGATCTCCTTGGTAACCCATTCATTGTTTAATAAGATGCTATTTAGCCTTCATGTATTTAAATGTTTTTGCCGTAATTTATTTCTAGTACTATGCCATTGTAATTTGAGAAGATGCTTGATATGATTTTAGTCTTTTTGAACTTGTAGAGACTTAGTTTGCATCCTAACACGTGATCTATCTTTGAGAATGTCCCGTGTGCGCTTGAAAAAAATGTGAATTTTGCAATTTTGTGGTATAATTCTTTGTAGATATCTATTAAATTCATTTGATCTAGTGCATCATTTAGAATCTCTGTTTTCTTGTTAATTTTTTGTCTAGTGGGTCTACCAGTGATGTCAGTGGGGTGTTGAAGTCCCCTGGTATGATTGTATTGCTGTTGATCTCTTCTTTGAAGTCCTCCAGAAGTTTTTAAATATATTTTGGTGCTCCTATATTGGGTGCATATATGTTTACCAAGGCAATATCTTCCTGTTGAATATATCTTTTCAATATTATGTAGTGGCCTTCTTTGTCTCTAGTTAATGCCTTTATTTTTGAAATCTATTCTATCAGATATAAATATTGCTACCCCAGCTCTTTTTTCCTTTTGGTTTGCTTGGAAGATTTTTTTCCATTTTTTTACTTTTAATCTATTCGAGTGTTTTGTTGTGAGGTGCGTCTCTTGTGAACAGCGTATATATGAGTCATGTTTTCTTATGCAATCAGCTACTTTGTGTCTTTTGATCTGAGTGTTTAATCCATTTACATTTAAGGTTATTAATGATATGTACTTATTTATTGTCATTTTTGTTTATTGTGGTTCTATTTTTATTTCTATTTTTTCTACTAATTACAGCAGTCCCTTTAACATTTCTTGTAGTGTTGGTTTGGTGCTAACATATTCCCTTAGCCTTTTTTTGCCTGGGCAGCTCTTTATTTGTCCTTCTATTTTGAATGATAGCCTTGCTGGATAGAGTAGTCTTGGGTTCAGATCCTTGTTTTTCATTACTTTGATTACTTTATGTCATTCCCTTCTGGCCTGTAGTGTTTCTTGTGAGAAGTCAGCTTATAGCTTTGTGGGGGTTCTTTTGTAGGTAACCTGTTGCTTATCTCTTGCTGCTTTTAGGATTCTCTCTTTATTTTTAATTTTTGGCATTTTAATTATTATGTGTCTTGTTGTGGGCCTGTTTGGACTCTTCTTACTTGGGGATTTCTGTGCTTCTTGAACTTGTGTGCCTTTTTCCTTCACCAAGTTAGGGAAGTTTTCTATCACTATTTCTTTGAATATATTCTCTAACCCTTGCTCATTTTCTTTTTCTGGAAGTCGTATGATGCAGATGTTCTTATGTTTCATATTGTCCCACAGTTCTCTTAAGCTGTCTTTTGTTTTTCAATATTTTTTTCTTTTTGGTTCTCTGATTGGATGATTTTTTTCTACCCCATCTTCTAATTCACTGATCCGGTCCTCAGCTTTCTCTACTTTGCTGGTTATTCCTTCCAATGTGTTCTTTATTTCTGGTATGTCATTCTTCATTTCTGCTTGGTGGTTTTTCATTTCCAATTGGTTGATTTTCAATGTTTCTATATTTTTACTAGTGCTATTGAGCTCTTTACTCATGCTGCTCAGCTTCCTCATTATCATCACTCTGAACTCTACCTCTGATAACTTGCTTAACTACATTTCATTTATCTCTATTTTAGTAAAGTTCTCTTATTCTTTCATTTGGGATTTGTTTCTTTGGTTCACCATTTTGGCTGTCTCGGTGGGTTTTGGCTTTTCAAATTTTCCCTGTGGGTATTGATGTTCCACTGATTGTGGCTCCCTCTACTGGGTTTGGATGAGTGTGAGAAGACCCATGTTAAACACCACTCTCAAGTCTTACATTCCTGGGTGGATTTTAAAGCCAATCAAAAATTTAGTTTTCCTATAGTTGTTTTTTTTTTTCCTGCTAACTATTAGTCTCAGTTACTTGATAAGCCTTGGGTTATAGCCCTCAGCTGAATGAAAACAATCCCTCAGGTGTTCAAGGTAAGAGGATTTCCAGTGTTGGGGCAGATGTTTGCTGGCTGTTTCTATCTCTTAATCAGTCTCAATTTGCATTTCTCTGGCCTGGCCATGTGGTATTAAATTCCTGAGGAAGGGGCTGTTAGTTCTCCCCAGGGCTCTGGGAAGGGGTTCTTTGAAGAAGATAACTTCTATCCTATGAGGAAGTGGTTCAGCTCTCCCATCTCTCCAAACTCTCTAGTCTCCTCACACAGTTCCAGTCCAGTGTGCCCTCCCTCTGCCAGTGCCCAAGGTGAGTGGCTTTCGCTAATGTAGTGCTCTGTCCTGACACTCTGCCATGTGGAGCCAGCTTGGGATTTTAACCCTGAGGTAACAGCTCATAGCTAAAACAACTAATGTCCATGGGCTCCAAGCCTGCCCTCTCATGCCTGTGCTGTCCTGCCAGGCTTAATTTGGTGTCCTCTTTTCATCCCTGGTTATATGGGTTCTGTCCAGCTGTTTTTCTGTTGGTATTTCCTGATGGTTTTTCTTTATTTTAGTTGTAATTCCAGTTTGGTCCTGGGAGATGGTCTGCCATTCACTCCACCCCCATTTTAGAAGCTCTACAAGTCTTATCTGGTCTGCTTATTCATTTATTTTGTTTTTCAGCTTCCTCATATAAGTGAAATAGTACAGCATGGTTCTCAAGCCTTTGAGTGTAGACTGGAGCTACATTGCTGGCTGTGCTGGGCTTTCAACTTACAGATAGCAGGTCATGAGACTTCTCCACCTTCATCATTGCATATGACAGTTCCTCATAATAAATCTTTGCCTATATAGCTCTATATCTCTATGTAAATCCTATTGGTCTATTTCTCTAGAGAACGCTGACTAATAAAACTTTGTTTCAAGTTCCTCCTCATCCTCTGACCTCATAATTTTGTCGTGCCAAGGACTGAACTTTGGCTTTTTATTTTCATATTTATGCTCACTCTTATTCTCTTGATGCTTTAAATTTAATTCATTAAAGTACTTTTGATATGCTGACAACTCCAAGATCTCTCTCTCTCTTTCTCTCTCTCTCTCTGTTTAAATTTAGATTTAGATTTAGATTTAGATTTAGATTTATAGAAGCAACTACCTATTTGGCATCTCTTCTTCTTTTTTTAAATCCTTATCTGAGGATATTTTTCTAGTTTTCTTCAGATAGAATGTGAAGGACAGTGAGAGAAAGAGAGAGAGAGAGAGGTCAAAGAGACACATTGACGAGTTGCCTCCCACACAACCCCAACCAGGGTTCAGGAACTGAACTGCAACTGAGGTACATGTCCTTGACTGGAATTGAACCTGTGACTCTTCGGTCTGCAGGCTGACATTCCAACCACTGAGCCAAACCAGCCAGGGCTGTGGCATCTCTTCTTAAATGTGTAATAGACTTATCAAATTGAATATGTCTAAATATGAAACTCCTAATCTCTCCAAACACAACCCCAAGCAACATTCTACTCTAAGTGAGGCTTTCTCTGAATTTTCTTTTTAAAATTGCAATTCTCTATTCCCAACATTTACTATTCACTTTCATGCATTGTTTTTCTCTATAAAAGATAACCATTTTAACATATATATATATTACTTACAAATTTTGTTTATGATCTGTCTCCTCTATCCCCCAACACTGTATTATAAACTTATGGAGAAAAGGTATTTTTTATTTGCTCACTATTCTATCCACAGTGCCTCAAATAGACTGGAACCTTGTAGGCATTCTCTAATAGTTGTAGAATGACTGAACAAAACAGTTATTCTTAATGTCTTACTGGACAAACACTGTGGTCCTATAAAATATGTGTTAGAAATATGTCTTTCAAGTAACTACTTTGACATTTTCACCACTCACCACTATCCTGAGTATAACAGGATCTCGTCGTCTGGTACTTCAGTGGCAGAAGCTCATTTCTTCCCTACTCAGCACAAAGCAGTTCTCAGAAGTGGAATCCAGTACAGCATCCTCGTATGAACAAAAATAGTTGGTTTTGATGTAATACTCTGGGTGTGATAATTGCCTAGTTTTAGGCTGGTGGTACTAACCTCCTTCCTTCCTGCCATGAAGCATTGAGGAGTCAACAACATCTTATTTTGAATCAGAATCATTTTCACAGCATTCCATTTCTTCTACATACCATAGTTAGAGTTTATGCTCATCTCCATCCCACCACAACCACCTTTTCCAAAACCAGACTCTGTCATTCAGGGTCCAACCAGGAAAACAGAAACACTCCGAGTATTAAAAATAAACAGAGAATTGATTTGAAAGTTATGTAGTTTAAAGAGAGGAAGCTGTGAAGCCAGCTGGAAAAAGCAACCCAAAGATGATCAATAGCAGTAGGCCCCTACAATCCCAAATTCGAAGGGACCATATGGGGTATTGTCACTTGAGCCCTGGGGAGGGGTGTCACATGGTGTATGTTAGAGCCAAGATAGGTCATTGCCCAGAGGAGAAGCAACTGCTGTTGAAAATCCTTCCATAGACAAAGAAGTGGTAGCTCTTTCCTTCTTCCCACTGACCTCCAGTCTCCTCCAGACCGCAGGCTGACGCTCTAACCGCTGAGCCAAACCGGCCAGGGCCAGTCTTCTATTAGTGCCTTCCTTGACTAAATCCAACCATAAGCATGTGCCTGCGACCATAGCATAGGACCCTGCAGAATAGCCTACAGGGGTTAGATAACTTTCCCTTTTGATGCCTCCTCATCCTTTGTGATAAAGCACAGAGAAGGGAGAAAGCAGAAAAATAAATGTGAGAGCAAACAACTCTACAAACAGGAACACAAGATGGGATTTGGTTCATTATTAGCTGTCGGAAGTTAATTGTGCCAGAATATCTAAAAATGGATGCAGGGACCTTCAGGATATGAAGTACAGCCAAGATTACTCTTAACAGGTTGGGATGAGATGGGGGACTTCTCTTGGGGGCAGGGCAGAAACTTAGGGTAGTGAGAAGGAGTAAGAGGAGAAGAGAGTCTCCAGTGCTTTGTAGCTGCTTCAGGCTCCATTGGGCCTCTTGACTTTTTACCAAGTATTTAATCACAGCTTTTTCACTGCACTAACCCTGGCAAAATCATCACCTGACACAAAAGGAGCCCCTCAGGGAAGCTAGATGCCTTCTCATATAGCGAAGCTTCCTGGCTGGAATCCTCAGTTCTTCTTGAAAGAGTCCCTCTTCCTCTTGAATATTTTGTGCAAAACTTATTGGGACTCTGACCTTGAAAATGTGTATTAGTTTGCCTATTTAGCATGAGAAAATTAGTTTGCCTATTTAGCATGAGAAATAATATGTGTGTTGACAAAGGAAGATTCATTACTTTTACTACATAAAAGACTGTCAGGATGGTTTGTTAACATGCCATAATAATAATGATATGAAAATTATTACAATAACTAAGATGAGTTGATCACCCAAAAACAGAGAAAATTTTTCAGGTAACACTCTTCTTTCTGCCTCATGTAGTAAAGACAGCTATAACTGTGGCTGTCTTAGCTCTTGGGAGAGAGGCTAGAGTAGCTGAAGTGGGCATTGTTGGTGAAATTGATACCTGCACAGTGAAAGAAAGGGCCTCTTGTCTTGCAGAATTACACAGACCACTTTATGTTGAGCAGGTCTTTCAGGGAAAGCAGGTGTGGTAATGAATAACTTGGGGAAAATCTACCAAGAACAAGGTTGGGAAAAAGTACTAAACATTTTTAATACTACATTTTGAACAAAAAACCACAGAGAATCAGTGTAGGGGTCATAAATCACTGATACTGACTGGTTTCTGAGACCCTTCAAATTCTAAATAAAGGTTATACTCTAAACATTAGTTCCCTACTCTTTTCTCTGTATGCTGCATGATTTTTCCTCTTGTCTCCCTCATCCTGAGAGTTAAGTTTTAAATAAATTGTACAGATAGAGGAACTAAGCAAAACCAAAATTGTTTATCTGTATAGCACCATGAAATCATAAACTTACTCAACAAAAATGTACTTGGCACAAACTATGTGTCAGAGACTGGGCTAGGTGCTAAAGATTAATCAGAGAACTAGACAGATAAAATCCCAGCTTTTATAGTATATATTCTAATGAGAGTTACAGACCAGCGAGAGAGAGAGAGAGAGAGAGAGAGAGAGAGAGAGAGAGATCAATTTTCTCCTATACATGTCCCAACTGGAGATCAAACCAACAACCTAGGTATGTGCCCTGACTGGGAATCAAACCTACCACCTTTTGGTGTTAATGATGATACTCCAACCAACTAAGCTACCCTGCCAGGTTACCCTACCTTGAGTTTAAACTGAGGCCCTAAAGCTGAGAAGAGTAGTAATGTACCCCAAATCAAAATGTTAGATCTTTTATGCTGGCTAAGCAACAGAATTGGATAGAATTGGTTCTATTAAAAGCAGGAAACAAGAGAGGCCTGAGAGTAAGTAAAGAGTGATGGACAGAGTATTGTGAATGAGCAGACTGTGTTGCAGGGGAGCAGACTGTTTCATCCTCAGAAAGTTTCATTTTCAGAAAGCAGATGTCTGGGAGACGTAAAGTCTGATATCTTACTACTCATGGTTGAAAGTTTCCAGATGACCTTGTATAACCTTTGGTAGTAGGTTTCATTGGAAATATTTTTATGGTCTAAATGTGTCCCCCTCCTCCCCCAATTCATATATTAAAGCCAAATACCCGATGTGATGGTATTTGGAGGTGAAACATTTAGGATGTGATAGGGTCATGAGGGTGGAGATCTTATGAATGGGATTAGTGCCCTTATAAAAGAGGCCCCAGAGATATCCATCTTTTTCACCATGTGAGATTACAGTGAGAAGATGGCCATCAATCTCACTTGACACCCAACCTGGTGGCACCATAGTCTTGTACTTCCAAGCTTCCAAAACTGAAAAATAAATGTTTGTTGTCTTTAGCCACACATTTTATGTTATTTTTGTTATAGCACCCTGAATGGACTGAGACAGACTTGCAAGACCTTAGGTTGTCATTGCAAGACTGAATTATTTTCCCTGCTCCAGATATAGTCCCTGAAAAGGGGACCTGTACATGGGCTATTTCAAAAGAGAATTGCTCAAAGGAGTAGGTTACCCCAACATAATTGTCTCAGGGAGTAGTAGATCACAAGAAGCCAGGAGTTGAAGGAGGTGTAATCAACTAGAATAAGGCATGAACTGTCAGAAAACTGCAGGTGTCATCAACTTGAGAAAGAATAGGTAGTCAGGCTACAACACATTGAAGGCCCTGATACCAGATTACAGTTACAAGTAAAGTAAGTCCTTCTGTGCTCTTGCTCCAATCCCTAAGAAAACACAGGGAGCCCACAGTTGGGTGGGGGCAGGAGGGAAATGCAAGCTAAGGGATATAGTAAAGAAGCTGATCATGCCCTTTTGGTCTAAGGCAGTCTCTCCAGCCTGAGGCAGGCCCAAGTTGGGGAAGCTAAAATTCTTAGTAGTGCAAGTCAAAAAACTGAAGTGTACAAGCTTCATAGGAATGGAGTTTTAATGCCAGAGTGGAACAGAAAAAGCTATGAGATTATCCATTGTGGAGGATAATGAGTCAAGAGATCAAAGTTAATAGAAAGGTGTTCTCTGTTTTTATATACACCAATCCAGCTTATTCACTAGTCAGATTTCTAGAGAAAAAATAGCCTTGCAGACTGTGATTAGTGCTGTTAAAGAGCAGGTCAGTAGAGGCCTCTCTTAGGAGAGTTTCCTTAAACTCGAGACCTGAGCAATAAGAGGGAGCCAAACAAACCAAGAGCTCTGGGAAAATATTCTCACCAGAGAAAACAAGAAGAGGGAAGGCCACAAGACAGAAGCTCTTAATGATCTATGAATGCACTGAAGGGCAGCATCAGAAGAATCAGAGGAAGAGACCTCTGATTCAGTTGGTATTAGAGGTAGAGTCTTCAGTGCCTTTTAGATTGTGGCCTTAAGTTTGAAATTAATTTTGAAGGCATTAAGAGCCATAAAGGAATTTGAAGGTGACCAGATTTGTGTTTTAAAAAAAGAAAGAGCCCTGGCCAGTTTTGCTCAGTGGTTGGAGTGTTGGTCTGTTCTGTGGACCAGAGAGTCCCAGGTTTGTTTCCCTCTAAGGGCACATACCAAAATAAGTAAGTAAATAAATATATAAATAAATAAAAATTTAAAAAGAAAGAAAGAAAGAAAACAACTCTGGCTTCCATGAGGACAATGTATTGTGATAAGAAAGGATGGGCAGAGGGACACCTGTTGGAAGCATTTCACTAGATAAGACATGATGGTAGCTTGACCTAGGTATTGGAAGGGAGTTGAGGAGATGTGGATGGGTTTCAGATATAAATTTTAGGAGAATTTGGACTACACACTAAAGGGTCCATTAAGAATCTGTAGTGGATTCTACTGTGCCCTATTCTCACCCTCTTTATTGGCAGATATACCCATTCCCCAGATGCCATGAATATCAGAGGTGAATTGTTCATAGCTACCACTCTCTCTGGAGAATTTTCCTCAGTAAAACAGCTGCAGTACCTGAAAGTCATGTTCTCCAACCTTCCAGACCTGGGGAGCCAGAAACCTGATATGTGGTTATAAAAGGCCAGCCTCCTTGCCTCAAAATGAGACCAATTTAGTGTACAATTATCACTCTAGAGCTTTCCCATGGGATCACGCTGAAATTTTTCTTGCTTAGCTCTTTTCCTCAGCCCTTTCCTGTTTTTCTCCCCTTTCTCTGAGAGCACTCACCAAATAAATCACTTGACTATCACTAAATCAATATCAATATAATAAATCACTTGAGAATCCCTATCTGAAATTCTGCTTCTAGGGAAAAAAAACCTGAAAGAGAATTTAATTTTGAACATGTTACTTTCAACAACTATGAGGCATCCAAGTGGTGATATTAAATAGGCAGGTTGATATATGACTCAACCTTGGAGAGATAGAGTATTTGGGCATCAGTAGCATATGAATGGTATTAACAGCCAGAGGAATTTATGAAATCTCCAAGCAGGTGTGTAATTAGATTAGAGGGTCTAGGACTGAGCCCTGGGATCTCCAGAATTTAGAGATAGAAGGTAAGGATTTTGCAAAAAAGAGAGTTTGGTATCTTGGAATCTGAAGAAACCCTATCTTTATGCCTAGATTTTGGAATTATAATAGGGTTCTAGTACATGATATTATAGAAAGTATTAGATTCCCTAGTGACCATTGACTGTGTCTTTTAATGTACAACATGGAGAAAATTCAAGAAATGTGAATTTTTTTGTTAAAGAATCTTTTAATCATTGATACTTGCAAATTATGCTTTTAGAGTCTTTGTAATGCTAGGTAAGGTTATTTCATGTTAACTGCACAATTAACTCATGTCATCAATGAAGCTTTTTTCATTTGAATTAAGTCCCCAGTCCCTATAAAATTAGAATTTTCCTCATTTGCTGAAGTCTTCCAATTACTTTCTAAGTTGAATTAGTAGTGCACTAAACTTTTATTTCCAGAGAAATGAGTTCAAGTAGAGGTCATCCATGCAAATGAGTTGAGTGATCTCAAACTAGCATTTAAGTATGTCAGAAAGTTCTATCCATATTGGTTTATTTTTAAAGGCAAATGAAAGGTAAGAATATAAATTTTGTATATTTACTTAAAAAGAGATTTTTAAAATCACAGTACCTTCATCTACATCTCTAATATCCATCAAGTAACTTGTTAGGGAATCAAATTGATGGCAGCCTGAGAATCCTGAGATGATGAGACAACAAGCTAAAGGTATAGGTGAGTTAAAAATGTTATGAATAGTCAATTTATTATTGTTAAATTATTAAAGCTTACATCAAGTTATAAGATAATACATTCTTATGGTGAAACAAAGTTTTTCATTCTTTTTAATCTTCTGTGCAATGCTTTGAGTTAGGTGGTATTCTCTTCAATTTAATAATGATGGAAATGGTCAAAAGTTAAGCAACTTCTTTGAGAAAGCAAAACTAGGATTAGATTCTAATTTAGGTCTCTCTGATTCCAAGGCTCATACTCTTTTCCCTACACTCAGATCAGTCATGAAGACCCAGCTTATTATCCTAGATGTCCCAAATCTCTTGACTGTTGTAACAGAAAAGACCTCCAGCATATAACATTCAGGGGAAAAGAAATGGCTATACACCTATTCCCTGATTCTCTCCCTGTGAGCATACCACTCTAGTGAGGCCTTACTCATTGATCCTTGCACTTTATTTTGTCCCCATAAAGATGTTAATGGCATAAAAACAGACATATAGATCAATGGAACATAATAGAAAACCCAGAAAAAAATCCATGCCTTTATGGTCAGTTAATATTTGACAAAAGAGGCAAGAACATACAATGGGGTAAAGGTAGTCTATTTCAATAAAAGGTGCTGGGAAAATTGGACAAATATGCGCAAAAAAGTGAAACTAAATCATCTTCTTAAATTGTACACAAGAATAAATTCAAAATGAATTAAAGACTTAAATGTTAGAGTTGAAACCATAAAAATCCTAGAAGAAAACATAGGCAGTAAAATCTCAGATATTTCTAGTAGCAATATTTTTTCTGATATATCAGGCAAAGGAAACAAAAGAAGAAACAAACAAATGGGACTATATCAAATTAAAAAATTAAAGAGTTTTTATACAGCAAAGGAAACCATCAACAAAATGAAAAGACAACCCACTGAATGAGAGAACATATTCACCAATGATACATCTGATGACAGGTTAATATCCAAAATTTATAAGGAAATTATAAAACTCAACACCAGAAAAACCCAAAGAATCCAATTAAAAATATGGGCAAAAGACCCAAAGAGACACTTCTTCAAAGAGGACATACAGATGACCTATAGACATATGAAAAGATGCTCAATGTCACTCATCATCAGAGAAATCCAAATGAAAGCCACAACAAGATATCACCTCATACCTGTCAGAATGGCTATTATCAATACATCAACAAACAAGAAGTGTTGGCAAGGAGTGGAGAAAAGGGAACCCTTGTGCACTGTAGATGGGAATGCAGATTGGTGCAGCCACTGTGAAAAGCAGTATGGAGTTTCCTCAAAAAATTAAAAATGGAACTGCCTAATGACTCAGCAAAACCACTTCTGGGAACTAATCCAAAGAATAGCAAAACACTAATTTGAAAGAATATATGCACCCCTATGTTCATTGCAGCATGATTTACCATAGCCAAGATTTGGAAGCAGTTCAAGGGTCCATCAGTAGATGAGTGGATAAAATAGCTGTGTTATATTCACATAACGGAATACTACTCAAGCATAAAAAGGAAGACAATTTTACACTTTGAGACAGCATGGATGAGCCTGGAGAACATTATGCTAAATGAAATAAGCCAGTCAGAGAAAGACAAGTAGCATACGATTTCACTCATATGTGGAATTTAATGAACAAATTGAACTACCAAGTAAAATAGAGACAGATTCATAAATAGAGAGCAGACAGACAGCTCTGATGTGTGTGGGAGGGTGTTGGGCAGTAGAGGGAACTCATGGACATGGACAACAGTGTGGTAATTGTGGTGGGGGAGGGGATGGGTGGAGGTAGAAGAGGGCATAGAGCAGATAAATGGTGATGGAAAAAATATAACAAAATTTGCCCTGGCCAGTTTGGCTCAGCGGTTAGAGCGTCGGCCTGTGGTCCTGAGAGACCTGGGTTCGGTTCCCGCTAAGGGCATGTACCTCGGTTGCAGTTTGTCCCCGGCCCTGGTTGGTTGTGCGGGTGGCAGCCACTCGATGTGTCCCTTTCACATCGATGTTTCTCTCTCTCTCTGTTCCTCTCTCTCCCTCCCACTCTACCTGAACAAAAAATGGAAAAATGTCCTCGGGTGAGGATAAAAAAAAAAAAAAAAAAAAAAAAAAAAAAATATAACAAAATTTAAAAATAAGATAAAATATTCTGTGCTCAGATAATGGAACATTTTACATAGCTGCTATTATCAAAGTTTAGTAAAAGTCCCTTCACCCAAGTTTATCACAAACTGAGACAACTTGGCCTAAGTTTATTCTTTTCTATCTTCCTGCCTAATTTTCTTTCTAATCATCTTGTGACATCCATGACCTCTATGAATCCACTCAGGTCCTAGTTTACTTAAAGACTTTGGCACACCCTCCTACACAACTAAGGGAATTTATCTTTTAAGTTGGCTCACTGCAGTTTCACAGGCTACTAAGACTGGACCGAGTGGTGGTCCCCACAAAGTTGTACCCATGCCTTAATCTCTAGAACCTGTGAATGTGACTTATTTGGAAAAAAGGGTTTTTGTTTAGTTTTGCAGATGTAATTAAGTTAGGGATGTCCAAGATGATGTCATCCTGATATCTTGGTGCACCTTAAATCCAATAACAAGTCCTGCAATAAAAGTCCTCATAGCAGGCAAAACAGGAGGAGACGAGGAGAAGGCGGCCGTATGAAGACAGAGACTGGAGCTCCGCAGCCACAAGCCAAGGACTGTGTGGAGCAAGCAGAAGCTGGAAGAGGCAGGGAAGGTTTCCGCCCTTGGGCCTTCAGAGAACACAGCACTGCCAACATCTTGATTTGAAACTTCTGACCCCCGGAACTGCAAGACAATACACTTTTATTACTGTAAGCCATTAAGTTTTTGGTAATTTGTCACAGAAGCCACAGGAAATTAATACAACTGGTAACAGAAACTGTACTATAACTACAACACAAAGAGAGTAAAAGATAAAATACATACTCCAAGAATATGGTTATTAAGCATAAATAAGTTTATTGAACATTTACTAATATTTTTGGAACATTTTGTACCTAATTAATACAACTGGTAACAGAAACTGTACTATAACTACAACATAAAGAGAGTAAAAGATAAAATACATACTCCAAGAATATGGTTATTAAGCATAAATAAGTTTATTGAACATTTACTAATATTTTTGGAACATTTTGTACCTAAAACTATCCCATATTTTTTTGTCATTTCAAACTTACAGAACCATTCAAAATGGGCAAGACCCTAATTTTATAGCTGATGAAATTGGATCTCAAAAACATTTAGGATTTTTTCCCAAAGACCCCTCTAAATAGGTAAGAGAGCAGGGATTTCTGTCTAGGCCTTTCTAAAGGCAAAGCCTTTGGTCTTTCTAATATGTCATTCAGCCTGTTTCACATAGGGCTCATTTATTTTAAACCATCTCAAAATTACAGTAAATTGGTGGTGTAGCTGGAGATAATCTGACATAGACTTTAGCTTCCATAAACTTAGTGAGATTAAAGGGACTGTAATTTTCATCTTTCTGTCTTAAAACATATCTTCTGGGATCTCTGCTCTCTTCCTAGAAAATGTCTACAAACTTGTATTGTTGAGTCAGATTTTGCATCCTCCTTTGCTTAATATCTTCATAAAGATATTTAAAAATACATCTAGAAAGCAGAAACTTACTCATAAAACTGAAAGATCAGTCATATATAAATATAAAAATCTGACAAAAATATATTTGTCAAATATGAACAATAAGTATAGATTTGTTTAGCCTAAGTTAGGCAAAGTCTGACCTAAACTCTGGACACCTTGTTTTTGCTTTTTTTTTGGTACGTGCCCTTAGCGGGAACCAAACTCGGGACTCTCTGGTTCACAGGCCGATGCTCCAACCACTGAGCCAAACCGGCCAAGGCTCTTGACACATTTTGAAGAGAATTCTAAAAGTTTTCATGCTTATCATCGCCAGAATAGCTTATGCCAGATAAAAGAAATTATGCCCTCATCAAAAAACCTTATGGAATAACAACTTTAACAAAAATAAAATCATTTTGTAACCACCCCCCCAAAAGTTTGTCTTAAATTGCTACTGTACTGTTTTATTCTCTCTTCAGACAAAGTGGACAGACTTGCTGAGTGTGTGAACATTTATTATTGTGATAGCAGAAGGTAAACTATTTTCATAAATATGCAAATATCTCGTATGGGCTCCTGTAATATTTCCAGCAACTCCGCTGCAGTGTGTGCCTGTTTCAAATCCGACGATATTTGAAAGGAGGAGAACGTGCAGAGTGTGCAGCGTGGAGATATTCCTGCTCAGGAAAGTAGCAATTAGAGCAGAGGACGGCAAGCGGGCCTGGGACAATGAACAGCACCAAGATGACCTGCTGAATTTGATCTTCCTCTAAGCCTGAGGAGGTTGTAAAGGAATTGGGACTTTGTTTCTGTACGGGAAAACTAGTGAAACAAGGACAATCCCTTTATGATCTTACTGCTTGTGTACTCAGAGTTTTATATTCTGTAGGAGGAAAGTGCTATGTAGATCCAAGACAAGAGCCTTTATCATACAGGATTGTATTTGTCTGTTTACTTGTTGCAGTTTTAGGGACTTGCTCTCCATAATTCTATAAACTGAGGGAAGTCAGAGGCCCTTAAGGACAGGCCCTCAGAATGGCCATACATCCAGCCACATAACTGACCCACAGGAGGCCCCCTTAAGTGTGGCATGAATGAATGAATGAATGAATGAATGAATGAATGAGAGGGAGAGATAGACATAATGATAAGAGCAAAGGTTTTAGAATCAAACCAGACTAGGAGTAAGTTCCTGCTCTACTAGCTGCTGCACACAAACTGAAATTTGAAAATCTCCAAATTTCAGTTTCCACATCTGAAACTCACCAGGCACTGGGCCTACCTAATATTAGGTATTGGATTCATGGCAGGTGTTATTAATGTTGTGGCACGAGAGAACCGAGAGACCACCAGAGCCAAATTAAAGCCAAACAGAGAGCAAAGTCGGCCGGCAACTGATCCCCAGTCTTCGGAGATCAGCCCCGACTTTCAGCTGATTTTTCATTTTATAGGGGGTTTGTTACAAACTTCTGCAACTGGCATTTCTTGTTGGCCTTGGGAAAGAGCAAGCAAGCAAGTACAGAAGCGGAGGCAGTTAGCGATAAGCAGGAGGGAACGGAGGTGGGAGGGAGCTGAGGGGAAAGGGAACTGGGTGAACTGGGTCAGCACACATCTATCCTGCTATCCATTCTATTTTCTAAGTTCTAAAAACTAACAAATTCGTTTAGAGGACAAATTCATTTAGAGGAGTACCAGGCCAGCTGGTACTTCCTCAGTTTGCCTCTGAAAGCTTCATAGTTGGCCTTTTGTTTATTTAATCAGGACAAAGTGATAGGAGCCGACCAGTACAATTAAGTTCTTAAGATGGTGAACTTCACAGCTGACCTTGGGAGAATAGACCTAGCAAGAAAATTGTTTTAATCCTTTTTTTTCTTTATTCTCACCTGAGGACTTTTTGTATTTATCTTCAGATAGAGCGGGAGGGGTAGAGGGAGGAAGAGAGAGAAACATAGATGTGAGAGAGACAGAGAGACACATGGACTGGTTGACACCCACACGACCCCAACCGGTGCAGTGGACAAACTGCAACTGAGGTACATGCCCTTAGCGGGAACCAAACCCAGGATTCTCTGGTTCACGGGTTGACACTCTAACCACTGAGTCAAATGGACCAGGGCTAGCAAGAAAATTGTTTTAACAGAAAAGGTATTTTTGAGAACGTATGGTGTGACAGATGCCATGCCTAGCTCTTGAGATTCACAGATAAAACAATACTGTCCCTACTCTTACCACATCATGAAGAGATGTATCCCCAAAAGGACAATAATAAAAAGGTATTATATATTATTATAAACACATTGTTAGTATTAAAATACTGTGATAACAATTACAACAGAGCTATATACAAGAATCAATAGGAACATGAAAAAAGCAATGACAGAAAAGATAGGGAGACAGGGATAGTTTTATAGGGGAGGTGGTAGTTGAACTTAGTGATAGGTGAACTCAAAAAAATATTAAGAAGCTTTGGAAATGGGCTGAGTTGAAGGTCACAGGGCATTTCACAGGTAATGACTAACCATGGCAAAGACACAGGAGCAGTCACCAGTGTTCCTAGAAGGTCTGTAAAACCTCCTCCCCCCAGATATTTACCCAGCAGATGCTTCCTTTTCTGTTGAACACCATCCTATCCTCTGCAAACATCCCTGGGAAGGTAGAACAGCAAGGGACTAAGATCGTGGTATGCATGGGTGACTAAACCAGCTGTCCATGGAAGAGACCAAGTCCCTGGAGGCAAGGCTGGATGAGGAAGGAGCAGGGAGAGTGTCAGATTCCATAACAGTTCTGTTTCTCATAAATTTGTCGAAGATTAACCCTATTGAATTTGTAAGATATAGAGCAATCCATGGTTAAGGGGGATATAAATATTCCCCCGTACCATTTACCCCAGACCAAAGGTTTGGGTTTGAGCTCTTCTAGAAAAGCTGCTGCCTCTCTGTTTCTTTCATCCATAGTTGGATTTGGAGTTGAGCTGGGACAGGACCTGGGACTCCCCAAGGTAGATCTCTGTTACTGTGCATTCCCTGATCCCAACTTCCCTTTCTGATTCTGTAAATATTCAAAAAGCCCTTTTTGTAGAGATTTGTGAATAGCTCACTATAAGACTACAGGAATTACAAAAAATTGGAGCATAAGTGATAGTGGAAAATTATCTAAATGTGATGAGTGCTCATTAACATACTATGTTACCCATTTTTATCAGAATTGTGCTTCATGGGGTCCTAGAACTTTCTTGAAAATGTTCTCGGGTGCTGCCGGGTGTCTTTGGGAACAAGCAGATCTCTAGATTCTTTGCTCCATTTCAAACAAAAAATTTGCCCTTAACTGGCATATATATTGAGTTCCTATGCAATATTTTGTTTGAAGAAAATGTGTCTGCCACTTCAAAAATTTTGAAAACAGTGATCTAGAATAGTTCTGAAAGTTGGGCAGGCATCCAAGTCACCTGAAGGACTTTTAAACACATATTGCTAGTCCTAGCCCCTAGGGTTTCTGATTCAGCAGACCTGAAAGGGGCTGGGAGTTTGAATTTCTAGCAAGTTCCAGGTGATACTGATCCTACTGATCTGGAATCACACTTTCAGCATCAATGCTCTAAGGAGACACACTGGCTTGGGAAGAAGTGGCCCTAGATTCTAGGCCTAAATATGCCACTAATTAGGAGTAAACATTTTGATAAAATCATTCTCCCTCTTTGAGCTTCAGGTTCTAGAGCTATTAAATTGGTGGTGATGAAGAGGGCATACTTTTCTAGGTGCTAGCTAGTGATCGAAACATGACTCAGATCGGCTTAGTAATAAACAGAATTGACTTTTTGGGGAACTTGTCAAGTTCTTTGGTAGGCGTTTGACTTTCTGCATTTCTGACTGTAGGTTCTCAAACAATATCATTGGCATTCTGAGCTTTTTCATCTCTTGGTTTGGTTTTATTTTAGGCAGGCTCTCCTCATGAAGACAAGAGCACAATTAGCAATGCCAAGCATATATTCTACCAATTTAGAAATCTTGAGAGTATCTCGTTCTCAATAGTAGGTTTAGCCAAAAGTATGAGGGCTGAAGCTCCTTTCTTGGAATTATGTTTATTATTTTACATGATTTCAAATATCACTTAAGAGCTGTAATTATACCAAGGTGTTGCTATCAGGAGAATGGGGAATAGTGAGGCAAAGTCAAAGACTGTAACTTAGTGTTGGGTAATCAAATCAGTGTTTCTTATCCTTTTTAAAAAACCTATAGACCAGCAGCCAAGAAGATTATGTAAAACTTTCTTTAAAGAGGTTCATGCTTTGAAAGTCTTGGAAGGTTTTTGTTCTTTTTTTAAAAAAAATTATGTTTATTATTTTACATGCTTTTCAAATATCACCAGAGAGCTGTAATTCCCTAGATGGGGTCAGGGAAGTTGTTGCCAGTGAGAGAGTGAGGATTTTGGAAGTAGTCAGACATGAGTTTGAATCCCAGCAACACCACTGATTATTCATTATTTGCCTTGTTTTTCTATTTCTGTGGAATCGGGAAATCAATGTCTATCTTCTAGGATGATGTTGGATATCAAAATTAGATGATGTTTGTAAACCCATCAGAGGGACTCAACAGATAGCAACTATTTTTATTATCACTGCCAAACTTGGTGGTTCCATTTGGTCAAAGTGGTCTAGATATCAGCTAGAAGCTGAGAGTTATTTCAGTATATGGACTGATTAGACCCAAACAACCAATTCTAATAATATCGTCAATTTGACAAACTCAGGTCCCCACCCCCAACTTTCAGCAAGTCCTGACATCTTTTAAATAAGGAATCTGGAGCATTTCTAGGAATTTATAAAATAAGGTAGAAAATAGTCTGGGTGAGATGAACCTAAAAAAATAGATGGAAAACTAAGAGAACCTGGAATCAGTGGGAGACTTTATTTTCTTTAATTAGCATATTTAAGTTAAGCTTAGAAGCTACTTCTTCCCTGAAACACTGCATTTTGCTAAAAGCTGTTTAGAGCTCATAACCATTCTGCTGATTTTCTCAAAACACGTTCTCCTTATAGGCCAGTGCTAAACTGTGCATATAAAATGAGCTCAGCTTAATGTTGTGTTAAAACAATTTGGTCTCCAGAGCTGTCTCTTTTCTTAATAATATGTAATCATACTCCATCTATTTAGTTTTCATTTAACTTGCCCCATGCAGGCAATGAATCCAGTTTAATTAAATGTGCCTTTAAATAGTCAAATGGCACTCATTTGCACCTAGCAAATCTCCTTTTCATCCTATTAAGACCCCCTCAAGATATAAAACCCAATAAAGAGGACATGTAAGATGTGTGTCTGATAATGCAATGCAAGTCTGACATTTGCTCCACAATTCAGTGAAACCTGCAGTAGCTTTTGGGCACATTGTCATAGCTGAACAGAGCCAGTGTGGAGCCTCTTGGGTTCTGGAGCACAGTATTCGGATCAATGCTCAGAAGTGGCACATTTGGAGATGAGCTGGCGATCCTCTGTATTGGAGCCAGCCATGCCCAAAGTGAGGCCTATTGAGACACCAGACAGCTCTCAGAGTGCCTCTGAAGAGGGTGTGGCCCATGTCTCTGGTCATATTCCCTGGGGACACTGAATAGGGCTGCAGTGTATCCTATTACAAGATTTGGTAAAAGGGCAGGAAAGCCAATCCTGAAAATTGAGAGGAGATAGTTAGGTGGTATTTTCCACTCAAGAAAGGATAATATTAGAGTAGAGAATTGTTAAAATGACCATCCTAGTTACTGAGTCTCTCAGTTGAAGAATGAACTGTATTCAACCTAATGCCTCATTATTCATTCATCAAACTCGTTATTTATGAAGTTACTGTCAATCCCTAGTCCCTACTACTGACCAGGAACACAACATCAAATGAAACAAAGTCTCTGCTCTCTTCAAGCTTATATTCTATTTGGGGAGTCAGAGAACAAATGAAACAAGGAGACAACAAGCAAATAAATCTACGGTGTCAGGTGGTGAGTGGAAATACATTATATTAAAGGGGAGCCAAATGGAAGAGGTAGGGGTTGCAGGGTGGGGTGGACACAGTATCAGAGAAAATCTCTTTTGTTAGATATTGTTTTGTAGGATCAGATTTGACGAGTTTTGTATATAAGCTGAACTAAGTTAAGTGCTGGGAGCTTTAATATAAAATATTGGAAATCTGGTTTAATTTAATAACTCTATTAGTTGACTTGGTAGATTAGGTTGGCGAGGTGGGACCCTCCTTATTTGAATTCTTGCTCAACACAATGCATTAGGACTTTCTCCACTTATCTCCCCAACATTTATAAGTGACATATTATATTGTTCTCTATGAGTTCTGGTATATGTAAGCCTACCTTGTGAAAAGATAAATTCTTTAATAATGGGGACTCAAACTCTTAGTTATTTATTTCACAACCAGTAAGAACGTCTGTGTAGTATAGGATAACACAAAGTTCCAAATGTACTATGTTTTTAAAAAAATTTACATTTTAGTACTTTATGCTTTTCAAGTGTATCATCTTAACAGCCTATGTGGTAGAGAAGCTCTGCAATGTCTAGATATGTAGTCTTGGGCAAATTAATTAATTAATTAATTCATTCATTCATTCATTCATTCAATCAATATTATTTCGGTGCCAGGATTATTTTCTCTGAAATTTAATTTTCTCATCTAAAAGTTAGTGACATCAATGTTCATTTTGCATGAAAGATATAGTAATGGTATGATAATATCGGTTAAGTCACTACACAGTACAGTTAATAGATACCCTAATATGAGCCATTCTTGAGCACAGATGTGTGTGAGGAAGAGATATAAGATATCATGCAAAATAGTTACAGGCAAGATCATGATGAACTTTATAACCTAACTGTGATGAGAGTTGTTTGAAGTATTTTAAACAAGAAAGTGGTGTGGTTATGCTGGAGACTATGCAGAGAACAGATTAAAAGAGAAAAGAGTAGAAATACAAAGGTCATTAAGATCACTAGTGCAATGTGCTAGGTGGGAAATGATGGTGGTTTTGGTATGACAAAGGAGATGAGGAGGAGACAGACATAGGGCATGGTGTGGAACGCAGGATTTGGTGGACAGGACTTGGTCATGAAATGCATGTAGAAAATAAGGAAATAAAAGAGACTCCTAGTTTTCTAAGTTAAGCAATGGTAGCATTTTTTAGGGAAGTAACACATAAGGATAAGTAAATTAGGCATTTAGTTTTTCACATATTATACTGAGATTCTTAATGAAAATATAAGCCATGGGAGGAAATGAGATCACCTAGAGAGAAAGAGAAGCCCGAGAAGAGAGGTCTTTGAAGAACTCCATGATTTAAGGGCTTCCTAAAAGGAATAAATGATGGGACTGAAGACCAGGGACATAGAAAAAAATCACAGAAGTCATCAGAAGTAATTCAAGAGTGAGGTAGTTACCATTCTGTCAAAACCTGCTCTGTGGTCAAGTTAGAAGATGATTAACAAAAGAGATGAAGGCCTTAAGAGCAAATTTAGAAGACAAAGAGGCAAACCAGTTTGGAATAAATAGGAGATTAAAGGGGAAACTGAAAGATACCGACTTTTCCAGAAAACAGATATTGAGTCCTGTTACATGCCAGGTGCTGTTCCACATGCTGAAGCTGCAGTAAGAAGTTGAAAATAAAAAAAACAAAGACAAAAAATTCCCGGGGAGACAGGCAATAACCATACAAATAATTAAATATAAAATACGGCAGGTAGAAAAATAAAGTAACACTAAGGGGAATGGGCACTACTGAATGAGGTGGTTGCTGTTTTGTATTGGGAAGCTCTCTTTCATTGGTAAAGTTGGAGCCCAAAGCTATGGGAAGTAAGAGAGAGAATATCTGTGGAGCACATTCCAGGCAGAAGAGCCACACGCAGAGCAGTGCGGCCAGCTGGTCTGAAGTAAAGTGCATGAAGTGAAAATGGGTAGGAGGTGAGGTCAGAGTGGTATTGGGGCAGATTATGTCAGGATTTGAAAATCCTTTCTCAAGACGTCGTATTTCCTCCGAGATGGGAAGCCGCTGGGGGTTCTCGGCAGAAGCCGCTGCAGGGAAGCAGGAAGAGCGAGCAGGTGGCCCTGGCAATGGTCAGGTAACGGATGACAGCAGCTTATCCTAGGTGGGAGTGCTGGACGTGGTGAGGAAACTTAGAATTCTAGAACTATTTTGGAGCTACCACTGATGTCATTTGCTTTTCACTTAGATGTTAAGTACGAGTGAAAGAGAGAAGTTAAGGATGGGTATGTAGATAATTTAGGAAGTTAACTGTGAAGAGGGGCTGGAAATGTTGGGCAGTGGCTGAATGTGGATGGGGATCAAGGTAGTGATTCATGGACTTGTGTGCATGCCAATGAGAAGAAGCCACTAAAGGAGAATACATAAATTTAAGAGAAAGAAGTTATAACATATAGAGAGGTCCCTGGGAGGGTGAGAGGGAACCTGAATATCTGGGAGCCTTAATATTTGTAAGGGATACTTTTTCCCCTTTAGAGCAGGAGGAAAGAAGAGGAATATGGGTTTTTATGTTGGAAATTTAAACATTTTAAAAATTCATCTTAGAGATAGAAGGGAAGGGAGGGAGGGAGGGAGGGAGGGAGGGAGGGACGTAGATTAGTTGCCTCTGGTGTGCGCCTCCACTGGGGATGGGACTCACAACCTGGGTACGTGCCCTGATAAGGAATTGAACCCACCACCTTTTGGTGTACCGGATGCCACTCCAACCAACTGAGTCACATGAAAGATCCCATTTCATCACTTCTGTTTTATTTTTGAGGTATGAGGCCATGTCTTTAAGTTAGTAAAGTTGAGTAGAGGGGAAGGTTAAGAGTTTTGAGGAGAATAGAGAATATGGGAACTATATTTTAAAGGGCAAAGAAGAATTTGCTTAGTAGCATAGTCAGGTTACAATGTTAAGCACTTTTGAAAGCTCAGTTGAAATTTGGGATCATAGATTTATAATCACACTTTTATACAGATATGTGGAAATGGGTAGTTGAAGTGAAATGGAGGTTAAACTCATTTGAAATCAAGAGATAATTCAAGGAAGTGAGAGATCAATGAAAGGGCTGTGCAAGGCAGAGACACTGTCTTTCCTGGGAGTGCGATCAGTGTTGAGTGGACGTTAAGACAATGAATAGAGGCATCAAATAGTTAGTGAATGAGAGGTAATGTCTCAGTGTCGGTTGGTAAAGGAACATAGAACGGAATAGGAGGATTCTGTTCTCCTCAGAGGGGTATGGAATTGTCTGGAATTACCCCAAGAAAAAGGGAGAGAACAATTCCACCTCCTATCCCTATTATGAGACAAACCACCCTGCTCTTCAGTGGGCTTATAGAAACAGTGCTCGGACAAAACAAAGAGATGGAAGGATTTATGCAACATAAGCTGAGGGTGAAGGGAATTTGCCCACTGGAGTCACGTGTCCCAGAGGGATGGTGGAAGGGGATGGGGAAGGGAAGCCTCAGTACCGGGAGTGGAGTAGAGATCAAAGTGTGACTGATGACTGGCGAGGCTCACATTTGAGCACGTGATGGCATGAGCCTCCTGATAGAGGATAGTGTCCATTAGGCCTCGTGGGATCTCTCTGTGGCCTGGAGGTAAGGTCCAGTATGTTATAAGGGGTCAGCACCTCCTTAACTGCCCAGCCTGCGGGTACTTGAAGCTTACGGGAGTGTATTTATGGCTAGCAGCCATGGGAGAGCTCAAAGTCTGTGGTTCTTCCCTGGGTGGGCAGCTGCCACTTGGTCACAGAGCTGGGGATTCCTCTTCCTCATCCAACTGGGCTGGTGTATATGGAAAATGAGCCCCTCAGGTGAAAACTACCACTAAATCATTCTAACATCAAAAAACACTGTCAGGCTATCAGCACAGAGGTCAGGGCAAGTTGGAAAATGTCAAAAAATGAGTTTCTCAAATGAGGTTCTTCTCTGTGGAACCACTCTCAGCCAGAGGACACAGCCTGTGCACACTCGATGTTCTGGTGAGGTGTGTGTACAAACTCATTTATCCTCCTCTGTGGTCTCCTGCTGCTGTCATATTCTCTCTCCTTGCTAGTCAAGAGCCTCTTCTTTGGGAAAACTCATGTGGAATAGAAAATAGATCCCTAGAAAAATCTGGCCTCCTAAAAATAATTACATTTTGTACTTCCCAGACTAAAGGTCATAAAGGAAGGAAGATGAAACTTTGTTCATCATTGAGAAAGGCAAACTAATGTATTCATTCTACCCAGGGTTGCCCATTCCAGTAATTGCAGAGGGAAAGCACCTCCCCACACCCCAGCCTGGACCAGCAGTAGGACAGCCACCAGGCAGGACAAGAAACACTCAGCATAAGATCTCCAGGTCCTCAGGGCTCAGTTCACTGGAACGCTATAGAAAGTTGTATTTAGACTTCACAGCAATGGGAAAAAAATGAAAAAAGCAGTAAAAAGTGAACTTCTGTCCTTGCATTCACAGACTGAAACATGGTCTAAGTTCTGACCTTGGAGTAATTGGTATGTCAGTCAAGAGAATGAGTACCTTGCAGCAGTCTTTGGGGGGTAATTCCTGGGGTTAAAGGGGTGAATTGACAGAAGACAATGGTTTTTGGACATATTTGCTGAAATGGTATGAAGACCACGCACGCTTTCTTGGAGCTAGATTCTAGAAATTGAATCCTACAGATGTTGACCTTTCTATCTATACTGCACAGGTTTCTAAACTGAGACTCAGAAGGAAAGAGAAGGAGTGATCAAAAAGTAGAAACGATTGAGTAAACTAGAGTGAAGTTTTGACTCAAGTATCTTAAAGATCTTAAACAGAACAACAGGTCACTCAAATACTCCTCAATTTTAATAAAAAAGTGAAATGAGAGAAGACAGGTGATTGATGGTCAATTATCACCTCATTGATGTTTCATCAAAATGGATTTTAGTAGACTATAAACTTACTATAATAAAGTACTATATTGAAGATACTTTTTAAATCAAAAGAAGTCAATAATAGGTTAAAAGATCATTGATAAAATAATGGAATAAGTTACATAAGAATGTACTATTCAAATCATGATTTTGAGCTGAGAATTTTTTAGGTATTTCTCACTGAAGATTCTATGGCATTTGCTCTTGCTTTAGTTGGCCAGGGTTTAAATACCAACTTCAACACTTACCAGGTGATTTTGGATAAGTTACTTAACCTAAATTTCAATGTCTTCATCTGTAAAATAGGAATAATGAGAACAGTGATCTCAGAGAGCTATGATGATTACATAAATAATGTAGGTTAAGCACTGAGTACAATGTCTGGTGCAGAGTAAGTACTTCAAAAGTAGTTTAAATAAGTGCTCGTAAAAGTGAAAGAAAGTGAACCTTAGTCATTGAGGTGATATGTGAGTAGGATGCAAGCCAAGAGAAAGGTTATAGGGTCATATGTAAGTATAAATGGCCAAGGAAAAGTAGGACTGAGATATATGCTACTCTCTCAGAACAGCAATAATAATGTGGGTTTCCTTGTTCAAAAAGCAGAAAAATAATGCGATTAAAGAACTCAAATACATGTATATCTTTGCATGTATGTCCTTTGCTCAAGTAGATGACCCATTGTCCTGTGGACTTCACTTACAAAACACACATTCAGATATTAAATTATTTAGTTTCAAGACAACAATAGTAGGACATTAAACTAAGTGTGAAATTCTTCTGAGGTCCTGTTCTCACCAGTAATCAATAGAGGCTAGAGAGAAGAATAAATTAATTAGGACTTTCTAGAGGTATGGGAATGAGTCAGAGTCTCAGATGTTTTTCTGCTGAACAGAATATATCTATTCAATTCAATATAGCTAGGTTATCAACCAGTTTCACTTTGTTATAATATGAAAAACCTACTCACACACAAAGGTGTCCAGAGAAAATGACATACCAGGTTATTTAGTAAATTTCACTCAAACAAAGCTGCCAAATACAACCTTAAAATTAGATATACCTTTTCAAGAAACACCCCAGGTCTGAGCTCTGCCCTGCAAATTGGTTTAATAGGATTAACATATAGGATTTGCCTGCTTAAACCCTATAGAGCCCTGATTGCCAATTTGGGAACTTTATTAAATAAGGGATTAGGATTCAAAGGGAATGCTTCAGGGGTGGTTAGTAATAGTTTTGTCAAATGAGACAGTTAATATTGGACAAGGTTATCTATTGGCTCTGAGTGGTCTTGTTTCAGCACCCCCCCCCGCCCCCCAAGTCATCATCAGTAGGGCAGAGATAACAAGTCCATATAGACTAAACAGCCAAGAACAGATGAAGAGCGAGCTAATCGTATAGTAATTAGGAACAACGCCAAAGCAGGACCCACAGATGTCCAATGTTAAAGAAAAGCAAATACAAGTGTTAGTATTCTGAAAAATGGACTGGCTCGAACAAGCTATTTTTAGACTGCAATTAGGGAGGAAGGTAACAAAGAAAATAGCTCCTCGGCTGCATTTGTTTATAGATATAGTAAAATATTTGCCAAGTCTACCTCTCCTTTTATCTATAGTAATTAATATTGGAATTGTGTTGTTTCTCAATATGGCTATTAAAATTTGGAAAGTAATCCTTTATAAGAAGGAAAGCTTGAATACAAGTCTGCCTGATGCTTAGGGAGAAAGCAGAGGATGGTGTCTTTGAGTAGTTCCTTAGATGAAGAGATCTGATTCCACTCCTATTTTCCTTTTTACTCTGCATGACTTTTTAATAAGGCTTCACTTCCTCACTGGCCTTCAGGATATTTCTTTGCCATATTTAATGACTGGGCAATCTCCAAGTTTCTTCCAGGTCAAACAGTCCATGGTCCTTCCCTCAAAAGGGCCCTGAGATTCAGTGGAAGAATAAATAGCATCTAGAACTTACTCTGAAGTAAGACTATCTGTGACCATGTTAAATCCCCTATGCCTATATTTTATACTTTTAGACGTTTTCCCACGGCAGCGCCAGGCTTCCCCATGTCCTCTCTGTGCCTACTGGCATACATGTTTAACTGCCACAATGGTAAAATCATAATTAGAGTTTTGAAAAGTGTAACTTGGCATAGAATTTTGATGACATGCTTTATTTCTCCCCATGAAAGCAAAGCCACATGAACTCTCCAGAGGAAGTTTAAAGCAGAGTTGGCCAGCCTCTTCCCTTGACTTCCAAGTCCAAAGAAGGACAGGCTGGCTTTCTAATCAGTCTGTTTCACATTCTGTACCCAATCATTTTTACTACCAAAAATATCTCTGAAAAATTTAGCTTTTGTCCACCCAGTACTGCTGGTTTTCACTAGACCAGCTTCCGTCAATGACCTTTCAAGTGACTCTACTTTTGCGTGCTGAACCCAACCCCAATATATGCTCCTTGGTCCCTGAAGTCAGCTCTCTTAGCTCACTGTCGTCTTTCTCTGAAGGATCAGGAAAGTTTTCTTTTTACCCTATGAATCCCAAAGTGTTATTCTACCTCTCTTCTGGATCATGAGCCCTTACTTGCCTGATTTTCTCAAGGGTTGTTACCTGTATTGATTTTAGGGAACCCCTACCCTTATAAAATTAAATGAGTTACATGGAGGGATAACTCAGTATTCTATTAAAATTCTTTAGCATCTATGTCAAATTAACAAAGGGCCAGGGAATGAGACAAAATAAGAATTAATATTTAACTCATTCTAACAAACAGTTGTTGAAATTCTGCTCTGTATAAGCAACTTACCTATGTGTTGGAGAACACATAATTAAGTTGATCAGAGTGGAGATGATGGCAGATGGAAGAGCTAATATATGACTAATACAAGCCAATCCATGGAATTGTGATGAGTGTTATAATAGGAGAACAAAGCACAATGGTGTTAGAGGAGAGAGTGGTGGTGGTGATGAAGGGGGCCGATCTCCGGGAGCATCTGGATTTTACTTTGGCTGAGAGATTGAGTATAACTTGAACTATGAGAGAACTAAAGAAAAAAACAAAAACAATAATAATGGCTAATATTTTGGGGGTATTTACTTGATAATATTGAAGTTTCTTATTATAGGGTAGAAAGCTTTACCAAAATTTTCTATATCTATGACATTTCAGAGTTAATACATGAAAACATGTTTGATGACAAGGCCTGTATTCAGAATACATGGAGGCACAAATACAATGTGTTTGAGCAAGGCCTGTAGTGTCCAGTCTGGTCACTGCATCTGGCGAGGGAAGGAATGTAGTGTAAGATGGAGAGATAATTCAGTCCAGATTTCAGAAGGCTTTGGTCATTGGACAATATCTGACATTATCCTCTTTGTACGAGAGAATCCGTGACATTGTAGTTTGGAAGGGCTGGGAGAGAACTTTACCATGGAACGCCATTAAATTACAAGACAGTAGTTGCCCCAGATAAGGTGGTGATTTGATGAACCTTCAAAATAATTTGTTTTAATATATACTCAACACTGAAAGGAGAGGCCGGCCACTGTGTGGGAAGTGTTAGATAACAAAAACCCAGAGTGGCAGTGATTGGCCTCACATATATTTTTCTGAGTTCTGGTTCCAAATTCACATATAAAAGAAAAGAAGAGGCAGGGGAGGAAAAGAAAACCTTTCTATTAACTTTATTTATTTATTTATTTATTTATTTATTTATTTTTTTCATCACCATTTATTCCTTCTATTAATTTTAAAAAGAAAGGGAAACCTCATAAAATATTTACTGGCATCAATCATTATTCAATAAAACTTTTAAAGGAAAAAAAAAAAACTTTTAAAGGGCCTCATTCCTCCTCCAAGGCTCTTAGTATTTTCTAGACATTTTTTCCTGTTTTCTGGTGGCCTAAGACTTTCCAATCCCACCCTAAGGGAGAAGCTGGAGAATTGGCTCTGTCTGCTTCCTTAGAGCTAGAATCCAGGCATGCTACCTGGACTCCACCAACTGGCTGCACCTTTGCAAAATTGTGATAGAAAGTAAACAGTGGCAAAAGAAGAACTTCACAGAATCCATTTTTTTCTGTTACTGTATTGCAAGATTAAAGGAGAAATGCCCAGAATGTGGGGTCTGTGGGAGCTGTGGCAGATACAAAATTGCTATGCTGGCGTAGAAGAGGTATCACTACAGGCAGCCTTGGTGGCTGCAGAAACAATGAAGTCCGGATGCACAAGTGCTGGTGATACAAATCGTCCTGTCTGGTGTGCAGTGGCCTCAGCTGCAGTTTTCTCACCAGACTGGTATTACAGTGTGGTTTGGAGCATTTCCCTGAACACTTGGTCTGCAGCTTGCTTTCAATTATCCTGTGATCTGCTAAATATCTTTTCAGTAAATTCCTTTTTTTTTTGCTTAATCATTTTGAGCCAGCTTCTGCTGCTTGGAACTGCAACCCTCATCGGGTGTACAATGTCCTTTCTTTTCTAATAATCTCAATTTTCTCCTCCTTGTTACATAGCCAGTGATGTTTTCAACCCTCAGCTGGTGGTTTGGTGTGCCTCGGCTGTTGTGCCCACCTGCGACTGAATCTGGAACTCCAGGAGGGCAGCCAAGGAGTGGTGACAGAGTGTCGATCATTGTGTGGCAGAAAAATGGGGAAGGAAAGCACTGAAATGAAGGTTTAACTCTGGGGATAAAAAAATATTTAACTCTAGTTCACATTTTTTGGGGGGGCTAGTCTTGGGTACAGCTATAGTAACATTTGAATTGTTGGTTGTTTTCATCTCTGAGTTCCCACAAAACATGGAACATGTCTTTTTTATAACTTGCCACATGCTGTACTACAATGATTGATTTGCTCATCTGTTTCTACCATTAGACTGTTGCCAAGACCAAGACATGATTGTGTGTGTACCTTGTACCAATGGTTAGACTTCATTGGAAATCCAATAAAAAGCAGCTCTCATTCCCACTCTCAAATTTTGTACAAATTTATAACTAAGATAAAGGGTTAATAGCAAACACTGACAACATTTTCCTAACCAGTTTTCATTAACTCTTTTAATCTATAACGGTCCTCTAAAAGTAGGCACAGGTATTATCCCATTTTACTCACAGGGAAACTGAGCAATAGAGAGGTTAAGTAGTTAGACAAAGTTCATCTAGCTTATAAATAGAAATCTTTCCAGTGTTCACAACAAGGCAGATAGAAATCAAAATGTCAATCTTTTCAACTGTAGAGGTGATAGAGATTGTGGTTTAAGTGAAAAGCAGCATCATTTCATAATACTGTACCCCAACCTCAAATAGCATGAGAAAACTGTAAGCCTCCCCAAGAGAAACCGTAAGCCCTAGGCTTAGCTCATGGCAAAGAGCAGAGAAGAACACATGTTTTCTGAAGTCAGAGAGATCCCCAAAGGAAAGCATGAAGGAACTAAGCATCCCTGTTCTTCTCCCTGTCTCACCATTCTGATCACTCAGTCCACCTGCCTTGGAGAGGAATAAGTAAGATGGAAGGAAAAGCCAAGAGGTTATGCTGATTCATGTCACTTCCCTTAGAAACATAAACCAGAATAAAGGATGCCTCCCAATCAATATTCCCAAGGTTGGTTCTCTTAACCCATTTGGTATAACCTTAAATACATGGTCAAAATGATATGGTTTTCTTCTTAGTAGGAGGAGACTGACAGCCCATTAGGCTGATCTAATTTTACCTTCATAAAGATCTCTACTATACTGGTGAGTCCTCCCTTGATGACCCACCCAAGGCTGCTGATGACAGTATAGATGGTTCCCACTGAAATATGTCATTAATTAAACTAATTCTAAGGCCCTGTAGCCAATTTAAATTTGCTTGCCTATTTCCCCAATCCTGAATTCTGTTTAAGCACATTGCCAGGAAACAAAATTAATCCAATAATACAATTCCTAATCCCTAAACATAAACTCCTTTCCAGGATCAAATTCATTACAAGAATATAAAGTCCATAGACTAGATCTTCCTGAAAATGCAAGTTTAAATACATTAAAATTCAAAATAATTAAAGTCCAAAATCAAATTTCTTGTCCTTGGGTATGAAAAAAAGTTAAGTTCTTTCTGTATTTTACTCTTAGTTGAAGATATTTTCTCAATGCCTGAATAGAGTTTTGTCTTTTTATTTATCTATTTTGTTAATCCTCACTCGAAGATATTTTTCCATTTATTTATTTTTTTAGAGAGAGTGGAAGGGAGGGAGGGAGGGGAAGAGAGAGAGAGCGAGAGAGAGAGAGATGTGAGAGAGACATATCACTTGGTTGCCTCCCACATGACCCAAACCAGGGCCTGCAAACCAGGTACATACCCTTGACTGGGAATCGAACCAGACCCTTGGTCTGAGGGCCCACACTCCAACCATTGAGCCAAACTGGTCAGAGCGAGTTTGGTCCTTTCAGAAGCCTCAGATCATGGTGTCCATCAATGAAATACAGGCAGTGCCTCTGGACCAACAAAAGTTTAATTAGTTCTACTTTAACTCTGGTATGTCCTTCACTTTCTAAAGAGTTCAAAGATATGTTAGAATCGAAGAGATTATTCTAGTCCTGCTGCAAACCTAGCCATGAAGAAAGAGTGGCAATTCCCAGGCCTCAAGCCCTCATCTCAGTCAAAGAAGCCTAAAACCTAGGGCTACCAAACAATATAGCAAAGATGCAATGATATTTGAAAGAAGTGGGTATATGGGGAAATTTTTTTATTTCAGCTCCAAAAGATGTCTAGACCAAGCCTCTCAAGAAAGCCATTACCTGGAAATTTAAACTCAGTTGGGAGATTTTATTTTTAACAAAGGTTGATTTGGTACTGTACTTCAGTCGTATCTGAGAGAGATCTCCACCTCAGGGATCTCCCATCCCAGAAACTGCCATTTGATGTATTGTGTCTTCTGGGGTTTAGAAATTGGCAATGACAGCAATCCAATCATCAAGTCTATTTTGAGGTATCCTTCTTCCCATTCAGTGTATTTAAACTTTCCTAATTTCCCTTTCTCCTTGGATTCCCGGGTCCCTGGCCATCCTCTATTGAGCATGGCTCTTCCTGGAAGCATCTTTCACACTCTCATGCTGGCAGACACTCTTGCTCCAATGCCCAGGAGTCTGTTAACAAAGCCCCTGCTGCAGAATTGGTTAAAACTATGAGAGACCTTGGGAGAGAGTTTCTCCCTTTCCCTGCCTGGGTTTCTGTGTGACCCTAGAACTGAAGCTTCTAAAACTTACACTTGGGGGGCCTGAGAAGACCAAAATCTCTGACATGTGCTCTTCAAATACACAGAAAGAATTCAGTAGTTCACAATATGGAACCATTTTGAAGTCGATTTGTGTAGTGGAGTGGGGGTGTAGGTAAAGGTGGGGGTTATGTAGAGCCTGTGAGGCAATTGGGACAGACAGCGTTATCTTCTTTCCAAGAGAAGCCCAAGTCAGAGAGAAGTCAATCATCAGGTAGGACTAGAAACTTGAGCCTCTTTCGGTGAGGCTGGGAGGCAGAAGCTTGACTGAATGAGTGTTACAGTTTCATAATTGGAAACATAAGACCTGTGGTTGCTAAGTACCTTCCACACGACAGGCCCTGCATCAGGCTGGTGTAACAAGGACAGGGAAGCAGCACTTGCTCTTTCTTCAGGCCTCATGCAAAAGGGAAAGTTCACTGTCTGAATCATTGCCTTCTCCTTAGTTTTGTTTGGATGTTTTCATAGGTCTCACTTATACCAAAGGGAATTAATCTTCATTTAAGTCCATATTTTGTCTTTAAAAACAGTATAGAGTCAATACCTGTTTGTTTAAGAAGGAGGAAACAATAACAGATTCTTCTGCAAGGAAGCTTTCAATAAGCCTCAGGAATACAGAATTCCTTCCATGTTCCTAAATATAAAGTGGAACTTGGTGGGTAGCAAATCCGGTGCAATTTTAAATTTTATTATTAAAACTTTACCAGTGCTCTCTCTGTAGGTATACCCCAGCCACATCAAGGTTTAGAAGTGGCAAATATTCTATCCACCAATGCCTAAAATGTTCTTGGAATACCAGGCCATACTCAACTCGAGTAGCTGAAGATTAAGCCATACAGCCCACACCCTAAATTCCCACTATTGGGCAAAGGACCTTGGCAGGAGTGGCTACACAATTTGCAGGCAAACACAAAATGGAAATGGGGACCCCTTGTTCAAAAATTATTAGGAATTTCAAGATTACAACAACAAAGTACTGAACCAAGTAGCAGGCTTCCTGTGACTGCACTGATCATACACCCGGGGGTCTGGCACCACACTGTGGGGTCCATGTGCTGTTATTGGACTAACCCTCTTTCGCCTGATGTCAGCCATCATTATTACTAATAAACATAATAGAAACGTCATGTAAGTTTGAGGCAAATTGGGTTTTATTATACTGAGCCTTCGTATTAGACAGATTGATAGTTCTGGTTATAAGCATCAAGGGGAAACCATAGACTGACTCCCATTAGAACAAAACTTTTGTTGTTAAGCTTAACACATGACCAAGAGCTGACCAGACAGGTTCCAAAGAGAAGAAAAAGAATAAAGATCTGAGCTATGCTAAGTTCCTTTTTGAAATGCTGCAATGAGGTAGATCCCTGCCCCCTCCACTCCCCAGAAGCTGTGAGTGTGTGAGGTGGAGAGACACCAAGTGAAGTCTCTTCTCATAGAAACCTGAAGCTAGGAAATTGAGATTCCTACCCCAGCCCCCAAGATCCTTATAAAACAGTTATCACTCTTTGTATGGGTGGTAGGCATGGTGTATATATATTTTAAAGTATTTACTTAAAGAACAAATACCCTCTAACTCACACACATGTAGGTTGGCCTATGTTAGAATCAGGGGGACCTCATTTATTCTCCACAGGACCAAATACTTTATCTCCTAGCAGCACAGTATTAGATGGCAACATGAGTCACTGTATAGTTATGGATTTCCTCTCACCTTTGTGTGGGTTTTTCTATCTTGGCTTGCTAGACAGCAGTTGCTTCTAAACCCTGTTCTCAGCCATACAAATCAATGTGCAGGATAGAGTTATGGACAGAGAATAAAGAAAATTCAGTGTGAATTTAAGCTTTGCCTCTGATTTACCCATTAATTTAGGACAATCAACTAACCTCTTAGCTTGAGCTCTCTACTTCAAAGTACGGGGGTTGAATTGCAAATACAGCTTTCAACATTTCATATCCTTCATTAGTCTATCTACCTAAAGCCAGGATCTCCAAGGAAAAAAGAAAGGCAGATCACTTTATCTGCACAAGGTGTGTGTTTACAGGCATTCTGTAATAGGCTGGATATTTCAAGTAGACCCTCAGAGGCCTATTAAAACTGTCTGCTATTAGATAATAAAGAAAGAGGATTTAGTATGATAATACATGACAAGATAATTCCTCATATTCCAAAGGTCATGAATAAATTATCCCTGAAAAGTAATATTTTTAATATGTAGCACATCTTAGTTAATGGAGGTTGAATGAAAATTAAGTTCTGGTAATTGTTATACAATTCCACCAATCTCCACAGACAACCTCTGCATCCCAACAGCAGCCACTCATGCCATTGGTGGAGAGCCAGTGCATTGAGTGATGTTGGCTATATATATTTTTAAAATACTAATTTTTTTTTAGAGAAAGAGAAAGGGAGAGGGGGAGAGAGAGAGACAGAGAGAAACATTGATGTGAGAGTCAAACATCCATCAGCTGCCTCCTGTGTGCCCCCTACTAGGGATCAAGCCCAAAACCTGGGCATGTTCCCTGACCAAGAATGGAACCAGCAACCCTTTGGTGCATGGGACAAAACCCAACCAACTGAGCCACACAGGCCAGGGCTAAAGTTGGCTTTATTATTCTGCCGTCCTCAGTAGTAGAACTGTGAGGGAGAGAGGCCACTCCCATATTGCTGTTAGAACTCTGCTGTGAACTCAGGGCTCACTCAAGACAACATTTTGAAAAGGCGAATTTGTATCACATGTCCCATAAACAGTTCTGCTTGACCACTTTTTATGTGAAAGTGCTGCTTTCATCTGTGAGTGTAACTGATAATACTCTCACTAGAATAGCATGGCACATTCTAGTGCATGATTTACAACCAGGGAATGGGAAGGTGAATTTAGCACTTTCTTTGGGTTTATATCTTATACTTCTGGAAAATTTTGCTTGTTACATTGTAAAACCTGGGCAGCAGAAAAGAGACAACCTACCTCTTACATTCAAATGAGAAAGAGGATTATGTAACAAGTTATTATGTCTGGTAATGGTCTTGGGTAACAGAGAATGGTTCCCTTAAGACAAGACACAAGCTTGATTTCATAAGAATCTCTTTGTTTCCTTCTCCTGAAACAGCTGTTGAATCTATACTCTGACACTTGAAAAGGTAATGGCAAAGGAACTTATTCATACCAAGCTGAGAAATCAATGTGAGTAATATTTGATTATTAACGTCATTGTGAATAAAAAATAAAAGTATTTTGCTGAAAACCTTTCTGTCTAAACTTTTATATATATATATATATATTTTTTTTTTCTTTCTTTTTTGTTCTCCTTACCTGAGGACATTTTTTGCATTTATCTCCCGATAGAGCAGGAGGGAGAGAGGTGTGAAGAGAGAGAAAGAAACATTGATGTGAGAGCGACACATCGACTGGTTGCCACCCACACGACCCCAACCAGGGCCGGGGACAAACCGTAACTGCGGTATGTGCCCTTAGCGGGGACAGAACCCAGGACTCTCGAGTCCATGGGCTGATGCTCCAACCGCTGAGTCAAACCAGCCAGGGCTTTCTTATATTTTCTGAATTCTCCTTAACTTATAAAAAGAACCAATTAATTTGGAGCCTGACAAGGAGTTGGGAGTCTTTTGTAATATTTAGACAATAGCTCCCTTAAAACAAACAATCACCCACTATTTCTTCCTGGGATAGTTTTGTTATTGGACTTATCTACAGTGGTTTCCCCTTCCTTATAACAGGGCCAGAAAACAGGCCAAGGAGTTCAATAACCTTTATACCAAACTTGTTAAACTTGGCTATATTTATGATGTTTTTTTGTTTGTTTGTTTTTACATCAGTTTATTGGAGAAAAACTACATCCCAGATTGCTAGAACTAAGGAATTTAGGCAAATAGATGATACGTGTCTATACTCTCCAAGTCAGTTCATCTTTCCCTGCCAACAGACTGCACTCTCCTGTTTACAAATCCTGATTCCTCTATTTTTTGTTCCCCATTTCAACTTGGGCATTTAGCTGATTAAAGAGTGCTTTAATTTTTTTTGGGAAAAAAATCTAGTTCTTCTCATGGGTGTAGTCTCTTCCCTCCTCCCTTCAAGATCTTTTTCAGGACTCCTTTTCTACGTGTGAACAAGATTCCTCCTTACTTACTCCAATGTTAATGGCAATGGGTAGCTTTACATTTAAATTAATGGTTAAAGCAATCCTATTCAATGGGAGCACATGTGGGAATACATGAGGTATTCTGTTAATACTTAGAGGTCTGGCATTCCTGAACTACCAGAATTTCCACTGTATCTTTTTTATTCTGAACCCTATTCTACTGTTCCTTTTATAGTGTCAGCATATTTGGGCTTTCTACCTGCTTTACTCAAGGAGAACAGAGATCTAAGAACATTGAACACTAGCACTGTGTGGCCTAATATAGCCATCTTTTTTTTTTTTTTTGGTATGTGCCCCTAGCAGGAACCAAACCTGGGACTCTCTGGTCTACAGGCCGATGCTCAAACTGCTGAGCCAAACCAGCCAGGGCTAATAAAGCCATCTTATCTGCAGTCTTTGACTTATTAGAAAAATATTTAGGAAGAACTGGGAGCTATGTTTAATTAAAAAGGCTTGAGTGTCTAGCAGAGCAATGCAGATAGATGATAACTGGGGAAGGTAACTTCTTATTTCATCTACTTAACAAATCAAATCTGCTTTATTGTGAAGCTACCTGATGGTCACTTGGGCTCCATTTGCAAGGAAGCATCCAAGAAACTAGTAGAGGGTACAGGATGGAGTAGAGAGGTCTTGAAGAATATGTTTACCTTATCTTAGTTTCCCCATTTCTGGATCTTTTAAAATAGAAACTCCAGAGTAACTTACAGCGGAGAACTAAGCAGTCTCAAGTGTAAGCACAAGTAGCAGAATTTTTAAGGGGGTGGTAAAACACTATAAAGTAGTGATAAGATCCAAAGAAGAAAAGTGGTTTGGAAGGTGGATTGTATGGTTTTGTTTTGAGATTCACGAAACATTCTCTTTGACAACATCACTTCCTTTTTTCCCCCTTCTTTTCTTTCTTCTTTAACAAAGGAGTAATACTCCTCCTGGCTAAGAACTTTTTGATCCTGAATCCCAGTGGTCTTGATCAGCTAGATAGATTGGCAACTTTAGCAAAGGAAAGAAGTAGAAACCCCTTATCTCTGTTTCTTGCTGCCTTCACAGAGTATTCTGGGGTGAAAAAGCCAATTGTCAGGTTGGATAATCCACTGAAAGAAATTTGACATGTTGTATATAAGGAGCAGCTAATCTCCAGGTAATGACACCAAACTTTAGGCTAAAAATCAGAAAGCAGAAGCACATATGTGATAGAGAATAAGTAAATTCCTAAACAGGATAAAATGGGCCAATGGTGCAGGCTATACACAAGGTATACAGGTGATGGATGTAGAAAATAGGCCTAGGACATATTCATATATGATTTTAACAAGGAAATGACAATAAATCTTTTAAAAGATATATGGAGTAGTAGAACTCTGTAATTCCATTCCATCACTCACTTGTGCACCTGTGCTGGTACAAGTATTTACCATCTTTCTCTAGGCCTATAACTATTTTGACAGTATTCTCAAGTCCAGTGTCTCCCCAAATTCCTGTTCTTACTGGCACCAGAAAGGTGTTCATTAAACCCAAACCAGATTATGATGTTCTGCTATTTAGCCTCCCCAATGACTGTTATCACTTATAAAATTAAACCTAAACTCCTTAGGAAGGACTTGGCCTGTCTCACCTCCCACAAACATCCAAAATGAAGATTCTATCAGTGTATTCATCCTCCCATATGTGCATTCTGTTGTCTTAAATCTGAGACTAGTACAGAGACTTTCCATTATCCCTCACTCTATCGAACATTGTATGTAACAACAGTTCATTTGTCAAATAAAAGAAATTCACATTGGCATTATATTAACTAAACTAACACTCTTAATTCAAATTTCTCCAGTTTTTTCACTTTTTTTCCTATTCTGTAACATATTCAGCACCCCACTTTGCATTTAATTGTTATTTCTCCTTAGTCTCCTACAGTCTATAACAATTTCTCAGTCTTTCCTCATCTTTCATGACCTTGACACTTTTGAAGAATACCAGTTGTTCTGTTGAATGTCCTTCAGTTTTGGTTCATCTGATGCCTGCTCATGATTGGACTGAAGTTATGCATTTTGGGTAAGAACACCACAGAAATGTTATATTCTTCTCGGTGAATTATATCATGGAGTTCATAATTTTGATTTGTCTTGTTACTGGTGATGTTGACCTCTATCTGTTAGAAAATGGTTTATGCTGGATTTTTCTACTATAAAATTTCTATCTTTGCCTTTATAGTTAATATGTATCTTGTGGGAGATACTTAGAGACAATGTAATCTAGTTTGTTCTAAAGCACTTACCGACTAATTTTAGCATCCAAGAGTGAATATTATCAGCAGCACTATTAGTGATGATCTGTTTCTCATAACCGCCCCCCCAACCCTGCCCGGCCTTAAATATCTCTCCCCACTTTTTCCTCTTGGCCAGTTTCTATTCCTCCTGCACTTCCCAGCTCAAGATGGTTTCTCCTCTGGGAAACTGTTTCAGACTGCCCCAGGCAGATAAAGGATTCTTTTCTTCACACTTCCTTAGCAGACCATACATAGCTTCATAATGCACATCACCATGCTCATTGGCTGTTTTTGTTTCCCTGTGAGTCACCTCAGATAAATTTTATGAGGGAGTCCTCACCGTCTCTACATTTTTTACTACCATTGCCTGCCTAGCAGTGTCTGCTCTATAATAGTCATTCAATACATGTTCACAGAATAAATGAATGAATGAATACATCATTATATTCTTTCCAAAATCATTTCTGGGCTGAAAATTTTAGAGTTTTTGTCATTATAGTTAAAGAATAATGCTCATTTCTAAATACATGATTCTGATTTCCTGCCAAAATTTTATGCCTTTGGGAAATATATTTCATCATGTTCCTGGCATCAGCCTTATTTGATCCTCTAAAAATCAAACTGAAATCCTGCTTGCTGCTATATTTATGCCTCTCTCATTCTACAGTGGCCTACCTTTTACCCCTTTACTTGTGATTCAGTTTTTAAGTAGTATGTTATTTTCAGGGACAGAAAAGAAAAAAAACACTGGTCTTTCATTTATTTTGCTAAGCTTCTTCATGTTTCCTACTCTGAACCTGGCACATGAGCTTCCTTAATCCTTGCTGATATTTTTTCTCATGTGTGTTTGCTTTATTCTGTAAATTCAAGAGAGGTTTCCCCAAACTGCCTTTATTCCCCTGAAGAAGCAAAATAAACCATGAAAACTGCCTCTTTGGCTCATAGTTCTCATCACTATTATTAGATAATTCATGATTTGAATCACTAATGCAGGAGACCAGGCTTGCATGTAAATAAAGAGCCTTCCTGGCTATGTGCCCATAGACATATCAGCATATATAGACATATCAACTAATATAACTGTAGATGCTAAAAGGAATCATCCCTCTGTCATTGTCATTGTCATCATCTCCTCCTCCTCCCCCTCCTCCTCCTCCTCCTTCATCATCATTAAAACCTATACCACATTATGTGTGGTCTGCATGAAATTATACCTTGTATTCTTAGTTCCTAACATCACTCCTTGGAACCCTCTTAGCACTTTGGACTCTCATAATACCTCATTTTGGTAGTTACTTTAGACTGCATTGTAGCCATTTGTAGTTATTATCTCAACCTTCTTGATTTATTATATCCCTACCTACACTAGACCAGAAATTCCTTAAAGGCTGAGATTGAGGTTTATACTCTTTCATTAGTGCCTATTGCTATGGTGAGAACATAATAGAAGCTCAATAACTATTTGTGGAATTAAATTAGCTTGTCTTCCATCTAAAACAAAACAAAGAGATTGATAAGTTGGGGAAGGGCATATAAGAATTTAACAATTACAGAACCATAACCTGTTTTTTTTTTTCCCCATTGATAGAATATTATTGATGAGCACATTTTTAGTAAACAAGGCTTCTAGAAGTTTGAGGAGATAGAGAAAGAAATCAACAATTGACCTTTTAATAAGAAACATGAACTCTAAAATGAGACCTGAAAATACCAAAAATTCATTTGAACTTGATTAATGTAATATTTTTCTAATAGTTGGTGGCATTCAACAAAAGAAATAGTCTAAATGTCATTCTTTTTGCCTCCAAATCAGTATTAATTTTACAAAACTATCTCCTCTTAATTTCCACTGACAATGTCTTAGTTTTTATCCTCATTATTTTCCATCTGTATAATTTCAGTACTGTCAAATTATTTTTCTGCTCTAGTTTCTTCTCCTTTCAATTCATAAAAGATGAATCTCCGTTGATCATAAAACCAAGTACTACTTTCTTTTCATGGAATACTAGATGCTTCAATTTTGGCCACCAAAGCATTTTATTAGATATATCTCTTATTATTCTCTTTGTGCAAGTTGTAATGTAGCCACATGGAACTTTACAGATCTCCCGGAAGGACTACAGCATGCTTTTTAACTTTCCACACACTTTCTGATGCTGTTTGTAAAATGTGAAATGCTCATCACTTTAATCTGATACTCCAAGGACCCAGATAAAAATAAATATTATCCCCTCAGTGAGACATTCCTTAAGTTTACAAGGCAGAATTGATTTGTCCCCATCATTTGCCATAGAATTCATTCTGTACCTTTATTATAACATGTCATGTGTTAGAATTCTTTGTCTACCAAACTGAAGTTTCCAAAGGCTAACAGTTATTCATCTCTTCATCACCAATACCCAGAGAAAGACTGTAGAAGGCCAGGTCGTTATAGCAAACCCTGAAATCTCCGTGGTCTACCACAATGAGAGCTTAAAGTTTACTCATGATAGAACAGTGCGATGAGGAAAGGGAGGTATTTCTGTTCCAGTTTCTCAGGGACTCAGGTTCCTTATATCTTAGGACATCACAATCTTCAATCTATGGACTCCTCATGGTTGCCACAGAATCAGTAATGAAAGGATTGGGTGTAGAAGATTTGTGTGGGTGAGATCCAGACGTAGCATATACAGCAGTGAATCACATCCAATTGCCATAACTCAACCACAGACCTAACCTAACTTCAAGGGGAAAGGTAGGTTTGCTTGTTCCCAGAGGAAGGAAGAGAAATATGGATATTGGAGAGAATAGCATTCTCTGCCATCATGTGTGGTAAATGGGTGCAGAATGAATGCAATGAAAGACACTGTCTAAGCTGAAACCATTATGGTAGATTGGAAGAAACAAATACAATTATTTTTGAACAAGAAAGTCCTGGTTTCACACTATGGCCAAGTGAACCACTTACTAGCTCTGTGGCCATGGCAAATACAGAAAGCTCTCTGAGATTCAAGGTCCTTATCAGTAAATGGAGTTGGTATGGGGATTAATTGAAGTAATACACGAAATGCATCTGGCACAAAGAAAGAACTAAATAATCATTCTTATTTTACTCAAACCCATATATTTCTTAGAATTTGTAATGTGCTAGTGCATGTGCCAAATATCAAGGGAAAAAAGATCTTTTAAAGGCATTCCTTCGAGGTGGGGGGATGAGATAAACCAAAGAACTTATATGCATGCACATGTAACCAATGGACATAGACAACAATGCTTGGGGGTGGGGGTGGGGATAGGGAGGAGGGTGTCTGGGGGTAAAAAGGAGAAACATCTGTAACAAAAATAAATTAATTAATTTTAGAAAATAACATAAAAATAAATAAATAAAGCATTTCTTGCCTTTGCGGAACTCATATGACAAATTTTGGGGTGAAATTATAACAAGAAAATAGACTGTGATAGGCTCTTCATAAAGAAATACATCAAAATATCCAATAAACATATGAAAAAGTGTTCATATCATTTTGTCACCAGAATAATGCAAATTAAAACCACGATGAATTCCCATTATGTACTCACCAGAATGAGTACAAAGATGAACATTACTAAGTGCTGGCAAGTATGTGAAGCAACTGTCAATTTCTTACCTAGTGAGGCAAGTGTAAACTGGTCTTCAAGTACCTTCTAAACCTCAACATATACATATCCCATGACCTGACAATCTCAGTCCTGGATGTATGCCCAACATAAAGGAGTGTTATGTCCACTATAATGTACAGGAATATCCATAGCATCTTTATTTCATAAAAGCCCTAACCTGGAAAGAAACCAAATTATTTGAGAAGAAATCAGAGGAAACTTTGTGGGGTGATGGACATGTTCTCTTGGTGAAGATGTAGATTACACAGGTGTGTTTATTTGTCAAAACTCATAGAACTGTGTACTTAAAATCTGTATATTTTAATTATGTAAATTTTTCCATAATAATAATAACAATAAAATAATAAATTGTAAAGTAGGTGCTTGCAAAATAGCACTTATAAGAGTCTCCTATCATACTTCAGTTTTAGTTTTTTCTGAGGATGACTCCAATTGTGAAGCTATGCTGAAGCCCCTAATGTATCCATTACTTGTGCTTCCATTAATGACACAGATTATCTCAGGAGTTCTCCCCACATTGTAAAAATTATCATTAAAAAGTTATCCTCAGTTTTAGCTTCTAGACAATCTAACTCTTTGATGGCCCTCTGGGACCACTGTTGTGAGTTCTGCATACTAACTAGACTATATTTCAAGGCAGACCTTGACGCAAACATACATTTTATTTTGGTCCAGAATCCAGATTTCCATATTGAATTATGTATTAATCTTCATAAGAAGATAATCTTTCTCACATTTGTGATAAAAAAAAAATCAAGTGGGAAAGAAAATACTTTGTTGTAAAATCTGACTTAAAATAGGGGTAATAAAATAAGTTTCTTCAAAGTTTTCTAAGGTATTGTCTTTTAAAAGCTATATCTTGTTTTCTAATTATATGGTAATAATATATGAAAATAATAAAAATATTTGAAAATATAATAAAATAAAAAGACAAAATGATCACCCAAACATTCAATCCCAAAGACAATTACTTTGTATTTAAGATAATTTCTTCAATTAGATAGATAAATACAGAAATAAATACTCTCTTTTTAAACCTATTTATATTTTATTTTGTATTACAGATGTCCCCCAATTCTTCCCCCAATGATTTCCACCCCCTACTCCCACCCCCCTCCTACTTTCCCTAAACTGTTGTCTGTGTCCATTGGTTGTGTATATATGCATATAAGTTCTTTGGTTTATCTCTTCCCTCTCCCCCCTCCCCACCCCAATCCCTCTGAGGTTTATCAGTCTGTTCTTTACTTTCATGACTCTGGATCTGTTTTGATCGACAGCTTATTTTGTTCATGCTGTTCCATAAATAAGTGAGATCATATGGTACATGTCTTTTTCTGACTGGCTTATTTCACTCAGCATAATGCTCTTCAGGTCCTTCCATATTGTTTCAAAGGATAAGAGTTCCTTCTTATAGCTGCATAGTATTCCATTGTGTAAATGTACCACAGCTTTTTTATCCACTCATCTACTGATGGACAGTTGGGTTGTTTCCGGATCTTAGTTATTGAAAATAAGCTTTCTAGATCTTAAAAACCAGAAGATAAAGAATAAATATTGGCAAAAAATATCAAAATTACTCATAATTCTACCACTCCAATAAGGTAAGCATTGTAGTCTTGATGCCATAGAAGAAATGCTTATTTCCTTGGTTTTCAGATCTTAGGAAAAGAAAATGATGTCTGGAAATAGAAAAATGAAATGTGGAGCATCTTCCCATCTGGATCCATCTGCAATATAAATAATTACAGTTTTTCTTTGACTTTGACATTAGATTATTTCCCAATTTCAGTTACTCTTTTCTGAGGTTTAAACTTTTGCTATTTGTATTTTTTTGTTTGCATATATTTACAAGCATATTTTTTAAATTAATTAAATTTTTGTTACAGTTGTTTCTCCTTTTCCCCCCATTGACACCCTACTCCCAATTCCCCCTGCCCTGGGATTGTTGTCTATGTCCATTGGTTATGCATACATGCATATAACTTCTTTGGTTTTTCTCTTCCCTTGCCCCCACCCCCTCTTCTGAGGTTTATCAGTCTGTACCCTACTTCTATGTCTCTGGGTCTATTTTGTTCATCAGCTTATTTTGTTTATTATATTCCACAAATTAGTGAGATCATGTGATATGTGTCTTTTTTCTGATTGGCTTATTTTGCTTGGAATACTACTCTCCAGGTCATTCTATGTCATCTCAAAGGATAAGAGAGCTTTCTTTCTTACAGCTGCATAGTATTCTATTGTACCACAGCTTTTTTATGCACTCTTCTGTTGATGGACACTTTGGCTGTTTCGAAATCTTAGCAATTGTAAATAGTGCTGCTATGAACATAGGGGCACATATATTCTTTCTGATTGGTGTTTCAGGCTTCTTAGGATATATTCATAGAAGTGGAATCACTGGATCAAATGGCAGTTACATTTTTAATTTTTTGAGGTAACACCATGGTGTTTTCCATAGTGGCTGCACCAGTCTGCATTCCCACCAGCAGTGTACTAGAGTCCCCTTTTCTCCACACCCTCACCAGCACTTGTTGTTTGATGATTTGTTGATGGCAACCATTCTGGTACATGTGAAGTGATACCTCATAGTTGTTTTATTTTTATTATTATTTTTTAATCCTCACCATAGGACATTTTTCTATTTATTTTCAGATAGAGTGGGAGGGAGGGAGAGAGAGGGAAACATCTATATGAGAGAGACACATTGACTGGTTGTCTCCCACACAACCCCAATCAGCGCCAGGGACAAACTGCAACTGAGTTGCGTGCCCTTAACTGGAATCGAACCCATGACTCTTTAGTCTGTGGGCTCACCCTCTGACCACTGAGCCACACTGGCCAGAGCACTCATAATTGTTTTCATTTGCATCTCTCTAATGATTAGTGATGTTGAGCATTTTTTTATGTCTCTTGGCCATTTGTATGTCCTGTTTGGAGAGGTGTCTTTTTAGGTCCTCTGCCCATTTTTTAACTGGATTGTTTGTCTTCCTTTTGTTATGTTCTATGAGTACTCTATATATTTTGGAAATTAACCCCTTATCTGATATATTGTTGGCATTTATGTTCTCTCATATAGTGGGTTCCCTTTCCATCTTGATGCTTGCTTATTTTGTTGTGCAGAAGCTTTTAGTTTGATATAGTGCCATTTATTCATTTTTTTTATTTTTTTCTCTTGCTTTAGGCATTGTATTGGTGAAAATTTTACTGTATGTGATGTCTGAAATTTTGTTGTCTACATTTTCTTCTAGGATTTTTATGGATTCAAGAGTCACATTTAGTTTTTTTTTTTTTTTTATCCATTTTGAGTTTATTCTTGTGTATGGTGTAAGTTGGTGGTCCAGTTTCATTTTTTTTTTTTTTTGCATGTAGCTGTCCAATATTCCCAACACCATTTATTAAAGAGGCTGTCTTTACTCCATTTTACATTCTTGCACCTTTGTCAAATATTAATTGAGCATAATGTCTTGGGTTAATTTCTGGGTTATCTGTTCTGTTCCATTGATCTATATGCTTGTTCTTATTTACAAGCATATTTTAATGAGAGTTAAAAGAGTTTATCATGGAGATTGCTTGCTACTTGTCCTCTGAAATCAGAAATCTAATAATTTAGAATGGGGAATCCCAATGTATTATACACTGAGTAATATCGAGTATCAAATATTACAAATGTTTCTGCAAAGCTGGGTTATTAAGGATGCCAGAAAGAATTTTTGGAAAGAGACGCCCAAGTAAATAGATTTCTAAAGGCAAAGTAACAAATGGAGAAAATCGTCCTAATGTTTCTACACAAGAACAGATCCCTGTATTGGCCTCCTTGCAGATTCCCGCAGGGAGAAAGAAGACAGATTTGGAATGCCTGTATAGTCTCAATGGAATTATGCTTCCTTTCTACTTGGTGACATTAGCCTCAGGTCATTAGCAACCAAGAAAGCAATGTGTAAGCTGCCAGGATAATTGAAGTAGAGATCCTCCGTGTACTGTTTCCCACTAAGGATCAAGGTCAGATATTCAGGGAATCTAAAATGGAGGAAAAAGGGGTCACCTATGGGGAAAATAACATAAACTTTATCTCAATAATATAATTTTATTTGGTACCGAAATAATTTCTTTCACTTCCAAGAGAGAAGCTTTAAATAGTGTACTTGATTCTGTAGCTCTAATTGATATTTACTCATGGAGAGACTTGCTGGTTGTTTGCTTCCAAATATGTCACTTTTATGGAATCATAAATGGTACTTTTTTTGGAGAAGAGGATTAATTTAATCAGAAATGGAATTCTAACCTTCTAAATATTCTGAAGGGATCCTGAGAAGTTTAGCCTTGTGAAATCTGACAAAGCTCACAGAAAATAGACTAACAATTAGGGTTTCAGATAGGAATTAAAACATTGTGGAAGTAGACATCTTCATACTTGAAGGGACAAGAGCTCTGGACAAGAGCTCTTCTTATACATACCAAGTCTAACCCTGGTTAAATGTAATTTTCTGTCCACTCCACACCTGTTTCCTAGCAACTAAGCAGTTGAACATGGATAGAGAAAAAACACAGAGCCGGACTAACTAGAAGCATTTCTCTTTTAGGACCATAAGCCTGAAGTTGTCCCACTGTCTGTCTATCCTCACATTGACAGATGATATTTCATAGGACCAGGCCATTTTAATGTCCCCACCAATCCTATGATGTAAGTATACTATTATTATCCAATTTTATAAATCAGGAAATTGAGGCACTTAGCTGCTAAGTAAGTTACCCAAAGTCATAGTCATAAGTGACACAGCCGAGACTGGATTCCGTCTGGCTTCAGGATCTCTGCACAGTAACCAGTACACTTTACTGCCTCTGCCATCTTACCTCATTTTCCTAGTAAACTTATTTTTTTCACTGTTGGAGACTATTATTTACAGACATTCTCCTAAAAATCTAAAAACTCACCCCCTCTTCATTCTTAATTGATTACCTAGGTTTTTATTTCCCTAATAAAACAAAGTGTTCAGAGGACAATGCACTCATTTTCCCATCATCAAATCCTCCAGCCTCCATGAATCAGTATTCACAGACTCAAGTTTCTTCCACAGTGAGTAAAATATCCTTCTTCAGATAGGGCTGCTAAAACTAGTCTCTTCAAGCACACTGATTTTCATCTCCTCTGGCTGCCTCAGGAATTTGCCTCTTATATCTAATTTACTCTCCTCATTGCATCCTTCCTATTGGCTTAGGTGGCAGAGGCAGTGATGCCCATCCAAAATTTTATTTGCTCTCCTACATTCCCCACCTCTTTTGCAAGTCATATGATTACTTCTGACCAATTAAATGTTTGTTCTGAACAATTAAATCACCTCAAACTAAGAGAAAGAAAATCCCAGTCCCTTTATTCAGCCCTCCCTCTTCTGCTGTAGCAACCGAAGAGTTTGCATATTTAAGATCGTGAAGACACAAGGCAGTGCAGCAGGATAATTTTGACCCCGAGAAACTATGAGTAGCAGAACCTCCAGCTGATTCTCCTTGAACTTGTGGCATAAGTGAGAAATAAACCTTTGTAGTAGTAAGTCACTGGGATCTGGGACCTAATTTGTGACTGCAGCATAATCTAGCCTGTTCTAACTAATAGAGCATATACATGTGTTGTAAAAAAAAAATATCTTAATCCTACATCCCCTTCCAGCTATTGTCAATTTATTCTACTCTCTTTAGAGAAAAATCATTGAATGTCTTATATACAATGTTTCAACTTTCTTACTTTCCATTGTTTCAACTCTATAATTTGCCTTCTTTCCTCACTAATCACTTTTATCAATGTCACTGATACCTCGATCTCACTAAATTCATCAGTCAATTCAATGTCCATATATAACTCAACAATCCAGTGAGATTTAAAATATTCCCTTTGTTTTGTTCTTTATGAAACGTACGTATTTCACAGATGGCTTCCATTCAGGTTTATCTGCCAGTTTTTTCTCTACACTTTTGTGAAGGTTGTCCTCCTCATTCTTGCTCCCTGGAGCCCTGTTCTCCCTCCCTCAGTGATCTTCCATTACCATGACCTCACACAGCGTTTACGTGCTGATAATGCCCAACTTGTATTTTCCATCCAGACCGCTTTCTGACTCCAGACTCATCCCCAACTGAGTAGTTAGTATAATAGTAGTTGTTAAGAGGTATCTAAAACATAACATGTTTAAATCCAAACTCTTTATTCCCACCTCCCCCCGCCCCACACACACACACGTTCACATCCATCAAAAGCCTGCCCCTTCACTATCTTCCTCATTGAAGCCACTGACATTCATCCACTTGCTAAAGCTCAGTAGGGCCTGTGCAGAGATGAAGGTTGTGCTCTGCAAAATTCTAGGTGGCTCCATTCTTTCCAGTCCTTTTCTCGCCTCAGCTTCTTCCCCCATAGCTAATCCATCAGAAAGCTCTGCTGAGTTTGCTTTCGAAGTATAATCAGGTCCAATTACTTCTGTTCACTTGTTCAAATGTCACACTCCTCCGAGATGCCATCTTTTTCATAGACTTTAGAAATGAACTCATGACTGGTCGCTTGCTTCCACCCTTGCTGCATACAGTGATGCTCCAGTCACCAGACAGCTCCTTAAAACCTCGCATCAGAGTTTGTCACTTCCCTGCAATACTCTTCCATAGCCTCTCATCACATTGGAATAACGCCCAGCTCCTTACCATGAACTCCCTTCACCTACATAACGTGGCCTCTGCCACTCTTGAGTTTTAGCTCCTGCTTTGCTCCTCCTCACCCTCTCCACTCTAGCCACACTGGTTTCCTCGACGTTCCTACAACACTTCAAGATAGCTTCTGCTTTGAGAACTTTACACCTGCTATTCCCTTTCTATGCTATACCCTCTCCATTAAACACTGTTTGGTTACATCTTCACACTGCTTGTCCCTACATATATTTTCAGGTCTGTGCTCAGATACCATCCCCTCCAAAAAGCCTACCCTGACATTTATTCTCCAATAGCCTTTCCATTCCCTATGCTCAGTCTCCTTTGATTTCTTGGTAGCAACACAATCTGAAAGTATATTCTTATATGTACTTGTTTACTATTTAGTTTCTGTCTCCCTTACTGTAGCTTAAGTGCATGGAATTTCTCCTGTTCATCACTAGATTTCCAGTGCTCAGAATAGAGTTAGGTATCTAGTAGGTATTCCATGAGTCACTGTTGTATTCATGACTAAATTAATAAATCACATGCTTCTAATTTTGTACATGGTTCCTTTAGAATTCTATTATTTTCCTTTAGTTTTAATTTCCAAAGAGGGAAAGATTCATTGAAGCGAAAAATCTCTCTGACATAGAGAAGAAGATCAGAAATGATACCTAGTTGAGCAAAGGCCAAGTCTACAAATAGCTAACAAATTGGCTGAGTTGTGGTCAATTCATTTTTTCAAGTCACCTCCTGCATGTGTAGTTTTTTGCAGTCACTGGATCAGCCGTGCAGTCAATCCAATTCAGTCTCAGAAGGGAGAAATAGATTAATGTTTTTAAACCTATATTTTTAACTCTCTCAACATGGTCTGTCTATACTTTGGACAATTTCCAAACAGAAACCGTAAACTTGATGAAAATCTCTGTAGGTGTTAACCTTGTGGCATCTACTTCTGCTGCATGATTTCCTTTCCACGTTCAAGTACTTAGAAAGCATATTTGTCCTTGTTACTAGAAAAACTAATGTCTGGCAGTTGATTAGAATCTCTTCTAATCCTCATGTTTCCTGAATTCATATTAACATAAGGGGAAAAGAATGACAACCTTATCTGCAGTTATTCTAAATAAAGCCTCATCTTCATCTTCACGTTTGAGCACTAAGTTTAACAGCAAAACTCATCACAAAACAGAGAAAAGGGGCACGTTTTAGTAGTTAAGCTTCAGACCGACTTGATTTGAACTAAATGCTTTGTAATCTCTCTTTAAACAAAAGCTTTAGCTTTTGTAATCCTCCTCCTTATCTATCCCTATGAAGCCTCCTGAGGTTGAAGCTTCTGCTCATGTCATTTTTATAAACAACCTAGATCTCTGCCCACAGATTGCTTTCCAAGGGTGATGGCAGTAGTGTCAACTTCGCTCGAGTGTCATGACTCATGCTGTCTTCCCTGTGGAGACACCTGCCCAAGCCAAGCCCAAGCATCCTTTGCTTGTGTTATCACTGCACACATGGTCCTGTTACTGAGCAGCCAACCAGCCAAGGGCCCTGGCTCATTAAAGCATATCTGAGAGACTACTGTGTCTGTCTGCACCTTCTGTTCTTAAAATTCCAAGAAAAGCCTTCCATTTGCCACGTAAATATTCACGGTACCACACTGTACCCCTGGCTCCACCCAAAGTCTGGTGTTTTTAATAGAGCCCTTCTGTGCCTGTAAATTTTTACTACCTTTCCTGAGGGGAAACAGCAAGGATGCTCAGGCTCCATGACACCAGATTGATGCCCTTAGGAAGCACAGTCTAGCCATATTGAAATGGCTCACCATGGCCCAGTCACTGTGAACTTTCCAATGGGCATTTTAATACATGCTGAGGAAAGTCTGCATATAGAAACAATGAAAATCTACACTTCAGATACAAATCCAAAAAATAAAAATATATAATTATGCAGAAACATTGGAGAGATCATCCAATTTTGTTGCATCTATTATAGTAGGGCATGTGTTTGCATGTGCATGCACTCACACACACATGCACACACACGCACCCACCTTCACCAGAGAGCAGTTGTCCTTCTATCTCCTCACAAGCCCAAGCTCTAACTATTTGTGGAAAAGAAACTGTCTGGATAAATCCTCATAAGATAAAGACCAATTTTGATTTTATCACTAATGTAGAACTCTCAGCTCAGACTTATTGATAAGAAAATTGCTATAGCCCTGGCCGGTTTGGCTCAGCGGTTGGAGCGTCGGCCTGTGGTACAGAGAGACCCGGGTTCGGTTCCCGCTGAGGGCATGTGCCTCGGTTGCAGTTTGTCCCCGGCCCTGGTTGGTCGTGTGGGTGGCAGCCACTCGATGTGTCCCTTCACATCGATGTTTCTCTCTCTCTCTCTTCCTTTCTCCCTCCCGCTCTATGTGAACAAAAAATGGAAAAATGTCCTCGGGTGAGGATAAAAAAAAAGAAAAGAAAAGAAAAGGAAATTGCTATAGCTGAGAATAAAGAGAACTGGATTCTAAAGTAGGGCCCTATTTTAATGGAAAAAGCATGTGCTTTAAAATTAAAGAGACCGGGCTTTAAACCCCTCACATTACATATATAATTTGTCCAGCTCTGAGCAAATTCTCTGAGCCTCAGTTTCCTTACATGTATAGTTTCTTGGAAGCATCATAGATGAAATGTTCAGAGTGGCTGAACAGAACAAGACCTGAAGGAATGGTAGGTGGCTTCTCTTATCAGTCAACTCCTGCTCTTATTGGACAAGACATGCAACCTTTTGGGGCTCCGGTTTTCTTTTCAAAGAATCAATTCTAGTGCTCAAAGATTCAAAACTCAGGGAAGGAGGACTGATATAAAAAAAATCAGGATTTTCCTGACAAAGCCTGATGAATCTCCTCCTCTCTTTGGGCTTCCTGGGTGGACAAAGGTATGTCTCCATATTTGTACAAGTGTTAATTAAATGGGGCAGGGTGATGCTACGTCCTTAGGGAAGAAAGTGTAAAACATCCACTCTCATCTTGGCTTTGCTCCCCTCCCCCCGCCACCCAAATGTCAACTGGAGAATATATTACTTTAGTCTTATATTTCAGCAGATCATTAACATGAACACCTTTATGAAACAATATACAAATATAAACTAATATTGCTAAGTATGTAATCATTGTTGCAGGCATAATTCTAAATAACAATGTCTCCAGTTCTCCTTGCCTATAAACTATATTCAACTCTGGACTACCCTACAGAGAGTAATTGAAAAAAAAAAAGTTAATATTCACAAAGTGATCTACATAGAGAATTCTGGGAGAAGGGATCATACCATTTTGCATTTGAAGGGTTTTCCAGGAGTTCTTTTCTACAGCTCATATTTGATTTGCATTAGGCAATTTCACTTGTCACCCAGGACTGCCACTTACTTCCTACAAGGAACACCCATGCAGCTGGAGTCAGTGTCATTTTGAAAATGTGTGCACATACAAGGAATTACTTGTTCCTTTATTTAAAAGAAGACATTAATCAGGATGGATAGGTAAGTAGATAGATAGATAGATAGATAGATAGATAGATACTATTTTGAGTTGACTAGCTAGCATTTTTTGCTTGTTTTGAAGCAATTAATCTATTCTAAAATTGGCTTCAAAAGACATGAACTGATCTGGCTCAAACACTGAAATGTTCATTCCCTCTCATATTGATTATAGTAACTACAATAACTGAGAAAACCACTCTCTCTCATGCTGGTGAACAAATGGTAAATTGCATTGACCTGTTTTTCTTTAAAAGAGTGAACTATGTTAAAATTTTAAAGGTGTCCTCAAATTGCCTGAATCCCACTTGTTCTTCAGCTCAAAGGGACTTTTACAAGTCAAAGTGATCATTCTACACACTGAACCTTCTGTAAATAAAATATTGAAAGTCAGAAGCCCCAACTACAGAAAAATGCTGCAGATAAGATGGAGTGTTACAGCTTTTACCTGGTCCCTGCTTGATTCATCTTCATCACCATTTTGGTTTGTATTTCTGGGTAAGTGTAGTAGTTTCCTGTTACTGTGTAAAAAATTATCACACATCCGGTAGCTTGAAACAACACACATATTTATCTCAGAGTTCTCAGGGCTCAGGATTTGGGGCACTTTCTACCTGGGTCCTATTCTTAAGGTCTAATAAGGAGAAAATCAAAGTGACAGCCAGATTGAGTTTTCATCTGAAGGTTTGACTGGGAAATCATTCGTTTCCAAATGCACTCAGATTGTTGGCAGAATTCATTTCCTTGTGGTTGTAAGGCTCAGGGCCCTGGTCACTCACCCGCTGGAGGCTGAAGGGTGCCCTCAGCCCCACTCTCAAGTCTGACCGCTTGTTCTCACACTAGTCTCCTGCCATTTTTACTCCTCTCCATCTATGAACATCTAGCCAAACTCTCAAGATGCATCTTCCATCCCTGCAATTCTCCTCTGCTCCCGGGGTCTCAACGCTGGCTGTAAAATAGAATCAAATGATGCCCTGACTGGTTTGGCTTAGCAGTTAGAGCGTCAGCCTGCGGTCCAGAGGGACCCGGGTTCGGTTCCCGCTAAGGGCACGTAACTCGGTTGCAGTTTGTCCCCGGCCCTGGTCAGTCGTGCGGGTGGCAGCCACTTGATGTGTCCCTTTCACATCGATGTTTCTCTCTCTCTCTCTGTTCCTCTCTCTCCCTCCCACTATACCTGAACAAAAGATGGAAAAATGTCCTCGGGTGAGGATAAAAAAAAAAAAAAAATAGAATCAAATGGGAGATTTCAATGTAAAAGAAAAAAAGAAACAAAAAACTAAGGTCCAGATCCCAAGCTTATTTAATTGGTCTGGGATGGAATGGACACTGGAGTTTTTAAAAAGGCCCCAGGTGATGCTAATGGGCAGCAAGCTTTGAGGACCATTGTCATTACACTTAACTCCATTCAACTAGAATTAACCACATTCTATTTTGTAACTTAATTACATTCCCTATTTCCATGTATAAATGTCTCAGCTTAGAGTGAAAATCCTCTTGTTCTTCCAATTATGGAACTTTCTTTGCTTCTTAGTCAAAAAGGCCTTTACATCTTTAAAATATAAAACAGATTCTGGTTGTCTTGAGCCTATATGTAAGAAGAAAGTGTGTCACTTTGGGGCATGAGTCTGAGAATCCCTTCTGTTTAACAGTCACTGTGTGTGAAGAATAACAAAGCTTTGCTTTCCAGCAGAATAGGAGTTAAGTATGTGGTGGAATGTAAGGGGGGTCTATGCAGAGCCTTTGATTTAAATGTTTTACTCTTGGCGCCACATTATCTGAACTTCTGTCATTAGAGACTCATTCATTCGGATTAAGCTTTCACCTCTTTAGGAGCTTTTCATTAGTCATAAATAATCCTTGAAGGATTCTTTAAGACCTTTGTGTGACATAGCTCACCGGGTCACTGCTACTTGTGACAAGAGGAGGTACATACAATTAACATTTATAACAGCCTGTATTCTGTCTCCTTCTCTAGACTGTGCTCTCTGTATAGGCAGGTCTGTGCCTGTATTAACTATTACACCCCCAAAACCTAGCTCAGTGTCTGGCACAAAGCAGATTCACAGTTAAGTATTTTTTGAATGAATGAGTGATGGATGAGTAAGAGGATGAATGAATAAACACACTTGAACAAAACTGTGGCCATAATTAGTCATAAATTCTGAAAGAAGGAAAAGAAAGTGAAAGAAAAATACAGAATTCTTGGAGAAAAAACATGATGATGTCACAGATTTTCTGGAGGTCTGAGGTTCTGCAGCTCTCACAGAGAAAGTGCATTAAAGACAGCTCAATAATAGTTCTGTTTTGAGGCTTTAGACTTCTTTGCTGGGATTCATTCCTCCTCCCTGCCCATCCTTCTTCTTTGATAATGTAATAATATGAACAATCAGAACTGCCATTTATTGAGCTTTTATTGAGAACCAGACAGTACACTAATTATTTAGGTATTTTTTTTTATTCATCCTCCCAATCATTTGATAAGGTAGGTATTTTTATTACCAATTTACAGATGAGGAAACCTAAGCTGACAGAGGACATGCAAATCATGGCATTCAGAAGGCAGACATGAGACATGAGCCACAGTCTGTCTGATTCCACCTGGTTTCATTGGCTCCTGATGGCCCTCTGTACATCTGTTTCCCCCACCCACAACACATGCCCATCTCCTTCTTTCTGTTTCATGTAGTCACACATTAACATTGGACATGAGGACACAATTTACCCCATCAGAATGTATTGCAGCCTAGAGAAGTTTGAGTTGGGAGGATAAAGGCAATATTCCAACAATAAAGACCAATGCAGCTTTTGAAATTGTACATAAAACCCACAAGGTTTCTCAGCAGTCAATCAATCTGCAGAGGAAAATATGTTGAGTGAGGTCTTAATATATCTTGTCCCTCAAGAAAACAAAGTGTTTCTCCATGTTGAACTTGGACAGAGATTTCTTACTGTGATAAGGAGATCTATAGAATCTAAAATGAAATACTCTCAGCCCCTATTCCGTATCAAATTTAGAAAAAAAATTTTATATGACAGTCATTATAGAGACTTTTAATAAAAGTCAAAACCATGATATCAAAGCTCAGTTTAGCAGCTCTAATTTAGATGGTAGGGTGCACATCAGGGAAGTCTTATAGCACTGGCTGAGGACAGGACAGGGTGTGAGTAGGCCTCTGTGAGCAAAGGTTGCTTGAAAGGCCATGAAGAAGTGGACCATGAGGGTCCAAATACTTATAAGAGAATATAGAGTACACATTTTTAATATGATCACCTCTAAATATCACTTTATACAATTAGATTTCTCAAAATAGTTGGTTTTTCAGGTAAAGGTTATATTCTCTACTCAGTGACTGAAGGGTGAGTGTCCTGGAGCCCTGATTCTGGCTATTTCTTCAAGCTGTGAAAACCATGTAAGTGCTTGCCAAACTAACATCCTCTGAAGGCATAAGCAATTGTATCTGTCATTTTTACTTCCTCGTGGATGAGGCCCTGGATGGAGAGAATAACTGCAAAAAGAGAAGGCATTTTACCTGAGAGAGTGCTTAGATGAGATACCACATTCCACTCCATTGAGGATGGCCAAAATTCATTTGGATAGTTTTGAGAAATAGTAAAAGTAGTAGCAGTGTGTGCATGCGTGTGTGTGTGTGTGTGTGTGTGTGTGTATGTATAAGACATGTGTATATATGAGAGATTAAATTTATATGATGATGGAGAGGAAGTCCAAGCACAGACAGGGTTAATGAAAGGAGTGGACTATTGGGTTTCCTAGGACTCCTAGAAAGAGCATCAGAAAGACAAGAATGCCTGCATTTTTGGTAAGAAAAGTTGGCACAAAGAGGATGTTCCACGGGGAAAAAACTCATCATGAGGACTTTCACCATGGGCCAAAGCAACTCCCAGTGAGTGAGGATGAGGTGGCGGCCTGTTCAAATGTATCATAAAAGTTCCAGGAAGTCAGATATTTAAAACATTCGTATAGACAAGAAACTGGATTTGTTTGGTGGGAGGAGTTTAGGCTGGCATTAGGCAGAAATGGCAGGAATGGAGGAGAGGAGGATTCAACAAGGTAGAGATGAATGAGGGAGGCAGGAAGAGCACACAGGGTGAAGACGTCCCTGTGGGAAAACAGGAAGGATGGTTAGGCTAGGAGGGGAATGAGGACTGATGTGCTGTTGGTGGTCTGAAGACAGAGGAAGAATGCACGTGAGAGAAATGCAAATGGTCTCTAGGACCAGAGCAGCTGACAAGGAACAGGGACCTCAGTCCCACAGCTGCAAAAACTTAATTCTATCAAGGACCTGAATGAGCTTACATTTTTTTTTTTTAATCCTCACTCGAGGACATTTTTGCATTTATTCTCAGATAGAGTGGGAGGGACAGAGGGAGGGAGAGAGAGAGAAACATAGATGTAAGAGAGACACATCAACTGGTTGCAACCCACACGACCCCAGCTGGGACCGGGGACAAAGTGCAACCGAGATATGAACTCCGGTCTCTCTGGTACATGGGTCAATGCTCTAACCACTGAGCAAAACCGTCCAGGGCCTGAATGAGCTTAAAAGTGGATCTTTCTCCCAAACTTCCAGACAAGAGGCCAGCTCAGTCTTGATTTGGACTTTATAATATCCTGAGCACAGAATGAAATTAAGCCCACCCAAACTTAGAACCATGAGCTAATAAAAGAAAGATGTTTAAAGTAGCTTAGTCAGTAGTACTGATTTGTTATGCAGCAGTAGAAAATTGATACAGCAGCTATGACTGTACTGACTAATGTGGCTTTCCTGAAAATCTGATTCTTCTCTCTTCTCTCCTCCAGGATGACATTGAAGAGTCTTCTCTCCTCTAGAACAACATGGCTGGAGCAGGACTTTGACCCATGGTTAGTTGAAGTAGCATGCGTCACTTCTGAGATGGCATATTCATTAGTTGTGCCAGACACTGTACGGCTCCTATCTTAATGCCACAGGGATCTTGAAAACTTGTGATAAAATGAAGTCTCCATTAGTCTGGGACTTTGCTTGTTCAATGAGCAGTAATCCATGGCTAACCTCAGTTAGACTTTTAGTGAGAACAAAAATAAAATTTCCGTTGTGATAAACTCCTGAGGTTTGTCTGTTTGTTACTTTAGCATAACTTGGTCTCTTTCTAATACAGAAATTTAAAATATCAAGAAATGTAAGTGGGGAGGTGAAGGACAGATTTTAAAGAGTGAAAATAAGTCTTACTAAGTGGTTGACATTGAGCAGAAAACTGAATGAAGTGATAGAATCAACTGCCTGAGGATCTGAGGAGAGCATGTTCCAGGCACAGAGTGGAAAAAGGCTTAAGAAGTGGGCTTGGAAATTAGGAGAAACAACATGAACAGTGTGTCTGAAGTATAAGAATAAAGACATAGGCAGGGGATAAGTCAGATGGCTTAGATAGGCTATGGTAAGGATTTGTATTTTACTCAAAATATGTTAAAACTCCACCCACATGGGACATATTTCAAGCAGCAGAAAACATTAATCAAGATAGCTGGATTATGCAGTAGTAACAAAAGAAAATCTGAGTGGCTTAAAGCAATACAGACTTTCTCATGAGTGCACTGTGTGTCCATCATGGATTTTTTAGGAATTCTGCTTTCCTAGCTCCCCATCATCCTCACTCTAGAACCTAGGCTGCTGGCGTCACCACCATCTGGAACATTCAGTGAGGAGAGTATATTCTGAAGGGTCTAGAATCAGTAATTAAATGCTCCAGCTCAGAAATGCAGGTGTCCTTTTGCTCACAACTGATTGGCCAGAACAAGCCACATAACTCCACCCACCCACAAGAAGGCAATCCTACCGTGTATTCAGAGGGACAGGGCGGCAGCGTGGTCAGTGGGAAGTATTAATGATTACCACAGACGTGACTTGATATGATTAACATTTGTAAAATATCATCTGGGATATTATGCGGAGAATATATTATGGAGGAAAGAGCAGAAGCAAGAATATTGGTTTAGCCCAGCCCATGTGGCTCGGTGGATTGAGCGTCATACCATGGACTGAGAGGTAACAGTTGGATTCTCAGTCAGGGCACATGCCGGGTTGCAGGCTCAATCCCCAGTAGGGGGCATGCAGGAGGCAGCCCAGGGATGTATCTCTCTCACATCAATGTTTTTTTGTTTTTTTTTAAAAAGGACATTTATTTATTTATTTATTTTTTTATCCTCACCCGAGGACATTTTTCCATTTTTTTTGTTCAGATAGAGTGGGGGGGGGGGGAGAGGAAGAGAGAGAGAGAGAGAGAAACATCGATGTGAAGGGACACATCAAGTGGCTGCCACCGCACAACCAACCAGGGCTGGGGACAAACTGCAAGCGAGGTAGGTGCCCTTAGCGGGAACCGAACCCGGGTCTCTCTGTACCGCAGGCCGACGCTCCAACCGCTGAACCAAACCAGCCAGGGCTCACATCAATGTTTTGATCTCTCTCTCCCTTCCTCTCTAAAAACTCAATAAAAACATTAAAAAAAAAAAAAAAAGAATATTGGTTTAGAGGTGATTTCAGTTACCCAGGAAAAACATGCTAGTGATATGGACATTTTTAGCAGAAAGTGGAATCTCAGGCTGAAGTGAGACGGGCAGCACAGGGGAGTGGAGGAGTCCTCTGGGGTGGTTCTGTGGTGGGGCTGTGGGTCTCAGAGGACTCTGGGCAGATAGCACGTGGCCTCCTTCAGCACCATGCTTCCCGGCCTGTGTCTGAGGGCTGGCTTGTGTGCACATGGATGGGGATGAGGACTCACAACACCTGGGTAAAGGGCTACAATTACCTGCTCAAGTTACCGCCTATGGGTGACAGCGACGTAGGCAAGGGTGAGATCCTGGAGAACCTGCAGGACCACATGGCCAAGAACCCCCTATGCCTACAGCAACAAAATCGACTGCAAGACGACCACCATCCTGCTGGACAGCCGGCGGATCAAGCTGGGGCTCCCGAACACAATGGGCCAGCATGTTCTGCATCATCCTCACGTACTACTCCAGGTGGCGCAGGGGATTCTTCTGGTGGATGACATTACCAACAGCTGGTCCTTCCACTGCATGGACTACTAGATCATGGAGATCCACGAGCATGCGTGGGTGGGGAAGGAGGGGACAGGGAGGTCCCCTGGATACTGGCTGGGACCCGGCTGTACCTGGTCTTGAAGCGGCAAGTCACTACAGAGCAGGTGCACCTGCGCACAGAAGTACAAGGTCTGGCTGTTGTGCAAGTCCTTTTATGTCATTGAGTCTTTTGTGTCATCAAGTCTTTCGTAGTGCTCTTGCTGCACAGTATGGAGAAGATCTGGAGGCCCAAATGAATTTTCAGTCTGTAGAACCTTTGGTGCTGAGCCACAGTCTCCTGCACCCCTGTGAACCTTATAGACAATCCCCTGCAGCCCATCACCACCAAGAGGCACCTCAAGTCTTCCTTGATGGCAATGGCATTCCTGATGCATGGGGACTCCTACTTGCTGGCCAGTGGGGCCAAATGCAACGACAGCAAGGGCATCAGCTTCAAGGGGTCTAGGTTCCTTCCACCCCCAAGCTTGCCCCAGAACTGCTAGCAGAGCACCTGCAAAGCCTCCTAGCAGGGCAGGCAGGGCCCTCCCAGTCCGCTGGTGCTTTGGGAGGGTTTGTGCTTGGGGAATGTTCTGGCCTAGCCGAACCCTTCCTTACGTGCAGGGAAGACTTTGGTCACACGCCAAGTGTGCAGATGCAACTGGTATACTGCGTGGTCTCAGCCAGAATGAGCCCCACAGAGGGCGGGCTGCACTACTGGTGCTGCGGGGACTTGGCCAAGAAACAAGCCGGAGACCCTGGGGTGCAGCTGTGACATGGACAGGAAACAGCTCTGCCTGCCCCAGCCCTGCCCCTAGTGGGCCCAGGAGGCCTGGCTCGCCTTTCTTACTTATGTAGAAGACATTTCACCCCTTGGGAAGTTTTTATTGGGCCAGCAGGGAAGCCTCGATGCAGACTCATGGTGAGTCCATGTTCACTGTTGGGACCAACTTGGGACACTGGAAAGAAGAAACTGGTCACAAAGACTGGAACGAATCCTCAAAACTTAAATCTTTCTTTGAATTCACATAGAGGTATGGGGCTGCGCAGGGGCCAGTGTTGTGGGGAAACCAGTAAAAAGAGAACCTTGCGAAGCTTTGGGCAGCAGTCTCCACCCCCGGCTTCCTTGCAAGTCTTTCTGAACACTATGGATTTTTTTTGTGTTTTGTTTTGTCATTTGTTTGTCTGTTTTTACATTGGTATTGATCAAGCACAACTTTGGTGATGGATTGGAAACCAGAAAGAAGTTTTGACATCTGCGCTTGGGTATTGCTAGAATATTTATGGTAAGAGATGACAGTAAGAAGCTAAAGGCTTACTTTTTCTTATGTTAATTTTTAATGCCCAAGTTTACCAGACTGAAGCCCAGGGGAAGGGTTTCAGTCATCACCTTAGAGATGGCATGTGTGTCTGAGAAATCACCAGGAGACCACCTAAGAACTGAGTTTTGTAGAGAAGATAAGAGGGCACAGGACTGAACTCTTGGGCAATGTGAGTAAAAGGTATGTTTTATTGTTACTTTCTACTGTTGGAGACTAACAGTGAGTTTGTATTATGATGGGAAATCGGTGATGCAGGGAAGCTGTGGAGTCACTAACTGCAGGAGCAGATTCCCTGACAGGGAGGGAGGAATTAGGACACAATGAATGCAAACTCACTTTAAAATGTGTAACCTGCTCGCCCTGGCCGATTTGGCTCAGCAGTTAGAGCATCGGCCTGTGGTCCGGAGAGACCCGGGTTCGGTTCCCGCTAGGGGCACGTACCTCGGTTGCAGTTTGTCCCGGCCCTGGTTGGGTCGTGTGGGTGGCAACCACTCGATGTGTCCCTTTCACATCGATGTTTCTCTCTCTCTCTCCCTCCCATTCTAGCTGAACAAAAAATGGAAAAATGTCCTTGAGTGAGGACAAAAAAAAAAAGTATAACCTGCTTATTCGGGGAAGTTCTGTGAATAGGAGTAAACTGTGCTGTCTAGAAAGAAAAACTCAGCCTGGACTTTAGATTGTCAGTGATAAATTCTGAGGGGAAAATAAAAAGCATACAAGTTCATTAAAATTTTTTGAGAGGTGACTTCCAACAACCCTAAACTATACAGCTTGGGACATAGCATCAACATGATATAATTTATAATGAGAGGTCTAGCTGATTTAGTGACCCTAACATTCCACCAAAAGAGTGCCAACTTCATTGCTAATGTCCTTGTAAGATTCTCCTGCTTGGTTGAAATGAAAAACTCTCCCAAGATTTCCTTCAGTTACAAAACAAAAAATATGGTGTACTCAATATGCATAATTATGCATATTATACTGTGCAGATGATCAGCTTGTCTCTTGTAAATTTATGGTAACCACATTTTAATAATGCTCTCCTAGGGTTTCAACACAGCCTCTCTTGTTCCTGGACTGTTTCTCTTTTCCCAACTAGCTACAATTTTATATAAAGGGGATCTAACTCACCCCTAATTTCACTTCCTACCCTCTGCTCTACGGTATCAGCTTTTACTACTTCTGAAAAAGTTATTATTCCCATGTTAATAATGACCATTGTATTAGTCTGGTAAGATTTCCAAAACTAATGACCACAGACGAGGTGCCTCAAACAACAGAAATTTATTTTCTCACAGTCTGGAGCCTAAAAGTCCAAGATCAAAGCGCTGATAGAGTTGGTTTGTCCTGAGACTGCTCTCCGTGGCTTGCAGGTGCCGCCTTTTCTCTGTGTCCTCACGTGGCCTTTCCTTCGTGTGGGTACAACCGCGGTGTCTCGATCTTTGTAAGAACACCAGTTCTATTGGGTTAGCCCTCCTCCCCCATGAACTTATTTAACCTCAATTACCTCTTTAAAAGCCCTTGCTCCATATACAGTCACATTAAGAGTTAGGGCTTCAACATATGAATTTTAGGATCACACAATTCATTCCATAGCAACAATCTTTCTAATAAATTTGATGGCAGTTCTGGCTTTACTTGAATAATGTGGTTTATTTCATACTCTTCCTCCTTATAAAAAATTTTTTAGTCTCCCCCGGTTTTCATAAAACTACCCTTTCTTGATTCTGCTTATTTTATTGGCCACTTCTACTCAGTTTTCATCCAAATTTGTCTTCCCACACCTTCTCCTAATTGTTATTAATCTTTAGGTTCTGTCCTGAGTCCTCCTCATATCAAACTTAAAGTGATTTCACTACATGGTATTATTCATATCATAGCTCAAACATGATCTGCCTACAACTGATACATGCTTTTATAACTCTAGTCCAGACCCTCTCTTGATCGTCAGAATCATGTATATTTATTTACTTTCTTTGGACATCCTGAATCTACTGAACCTCTCTGACTAGGATAGACACATGAGCTAAAAAAACAGTAGGCACTCAATACATACTTGTTGAGTTTATTCAATTCAGTCATTCATTCAAAAATATTCACTGATTACCTACTAAATAGCAGACACTATTTTAGGTACTTGGAATACATTAGTGAAAGGAAGAGAGCAAGATCTTTATCTTCAAGAAGCTTCCATCATAGTATATAGCAGATAATGGTCAATAAACATAGTTAATTATACAATATGATGGAAGCTATTAAGTGCTAAGATTGACTAAAATGTAAAGCAAGGTGAGGGGGATCAGGAATGAGTCAAGGAGGAAGGTTAAAGGATTAAATTAGATGGTCAAGGGAGTTTTGAAGGAGGTGAGTGAATAAATACACTTGTACCACAGGCATCTCAAATATAATAATTCCAAAGTCTCCCTTCAATCTATCTTCTCCCTAGCACTCCCAACACAGTTGCCATTCATTCTTCTATTAGGATGACCATATAAATTTACCTGCCAAACTGTGACATACTAGAGAATAAAAGGATGGTACTGCAGGATTAACCAGAACAGCTCCAAAGTTGGACGTTTGGATGTGTAGGGGACTAGCTGTCAGCCCAGGCAGAAACCTGTCAGTCATCCTTGCTTTCTCCCACTCCCTCAACCCTCTCTCTTCCCCCTTTTCTCCCAGTAGATCACCACATCCTTTTGATATTACCTCTAGAATATTGTTTCTCCTCCATTTCTATTTTTCTGACTTAATTAGGAATCTCGGCATCTATGACTAGGATAGACACATAAGCTCAAAAATGTTCCCTTTTTCTCCCTGTCTATTCCCCATCAAATCTATTCTCTGTCCCTCAGACAGAATCTCCTTAAATATTCATTTATAATCCTGACACCCTTATTTAAAATATTATTCAAGAGAAAGAGGAGGGTGAAGGGCTTGGGCACACAGCACATACAGAGGCTGACAAGAGCACACCCCTTCTAGTTCTGGGCACCCTCCTTTGTCACCCACCACCTACTCGTGATGCGTAGGCCAACCTTGCCTGAGTTACTGCTGCAATCTAGCACTGCCTAATGCCATCCCTGGAAGGTAAGAAAAGGGGCCATCAGCCAATTTATCTTTGAAATCCACAATTTCTGTAATTTCAAGTCTGAAACTCAGTGCCTCACAAAGATTAAATGCCCATTATTGTCCTTAAGATGTGGGAAATTGAAAATATATCAGATCTCTCTATATTTCCCATTTCAGCCCAAATGAATCTAATTAGGTTTCACTGCAAACTATAAAATACTCTAGATCTATTTCCTCTTTAAATTGATTATAAATGTTGATGCTCTTAAGTATAAGTGCAAATTAATCTAGGGAATTCCATGAAATTTTATTTCTCAATTAAGCAATTTAAACTAAATTACTTAACTGACATGACTACTCCGGCTCCTAAGATTGTTCAAGGTCAGACAAATGTAATCAAATGTAACAGAGTGATTTTTCACTTGGCATAAACCTTTTCATCGAACTCATCTCATTGCTTAGGATTTGACGGAGAGGAGGGGTTGCACTCATGAGCCGGGTGATCTCAGAGACTGGGACCAACATTATAGAAGGCACAACTAGATGACAACACTCAGGCCAATTGGAATGTGGTTTCTACTAACCTGAGAAAGGAACTAAGAGCTTAGACTGTCCAGAAATTAAACATTCTTATTTTTATTTATTTATGTTTTAATTTTAGAGAGAGAAGAAGGGAGAAGGAGAGAGAGATAGAAACACTGATGAGAGAGAATATTGATTGGCCACCTCCTGCACACCCTGCACTGGGGATCAGGCCCACAACCTGGGCATGTGCCCTGACAGGCAATCGAACTGGTGACCTCTTGGTGCGTGGGTCAATGCTCAACCACTGAGCCACACCGGCCAGGCCAGAAATTAAACTTTCTACTGATACACATCTGGCAGTGCTCCCGTGAGTGCAATCCATTTGGCCGCCAGATGGACTGGTCCTGGCAGCTTTTCAGTCTCATGTGCAAAGCACTTCATCCTGTGGTGGAGAAAAATCCCCAAACAAAAATACAAAGGACACTGCAGCATTGTGGCTAAACAGTAGGGAAAACTCATGGTGTCGTGAATGAGGTTTCTAAATCATTCTTTGTCACTGCATACATTACAACTGTTACCTTTTTTTCTTGATTTAAAAAAAAATATGCTTTTATTGTTTTTTCAGAGAGAGAGGACGGGAGAGAGAGAGAGAAATATCAATGTGAAAGAGATACATCTATCAGCTGCCTCCTGCACGCCCCCTACTAGGGATCAAATCCAAAACCCGGGCATGTGTCCTGACCAGGAAACAACTGCGACCTCTCAGTCCATGGGGACTCACAATCCACTGATCCACACTGGCCGGGCTTTTTCTTAATTTTCAATGACTTATTTATCATGGATGCAGGATGAGATTGCTTATCTGAGGCTCTAAGCTTTTGACAGAATAACTTTATAATGCTCACTTACTTTCTCCTGGAGGAAAGAAGGCAATTTCTAGCCTCTTTCTGAGAAAATATACCAAGTAATACCAATAAAGAACATTGAAAAGAATCCAAACTGAAATATATCATTTGCAAATACAAACTTCTATAGTACCAACTACCAAAGAGACACAAGGTAAAAGGATTGGACTCACCAAAGAGATGATTCTTTCGCATACAGGAAGACTTACCTCTTTTCTCACTTTCTAATATAAATCTAATTCCATTCCCCCATTAGCTTGAATGAGAATTATTTTCTGTCAAACCTGTGCATGTGAGTTGAAGTCCACTGACCATCCTTCAGTTGCACTGCCATGGCTACTCGATGGTCATGGCCCATTTCCCATTCCTGAAGCCACATTCCTGGATGAGAGCATGACAACCCCTGAACAGTCTAAGCATGCTTCCTCTTTCCTTGCCCAGAGTTGACAGAGGAAGAACTGCAAAGACAGAAATCCATTCTCAGCTTCCCTCCCTACTTATGCTGTTTGTAATTATGGACTTCTGAAATTACATACATATTTTAATTCACTAATCAGTAGATTATTTAGGGGGAATAGAGGGTGTGAAGTAAGTAAAAATATTTTAATGTCTTTTACTTATTAAATATTTTATCAAACACTTTTTTTTGGTCTTGAGGTACATAGATTCAGCTAAAACTTAAAATAATGGTTTTTCCTTTTCTCTCTTCCTTCTAGCAAAGATTTACTTAGCTCCCACTCTGTGCCAGACACTGCACTGGGAGATTTATGTGCATTATCAATACAATAAAGCAATCTGGGTGAATTTCAGGTATTACGCACAACCTGCCTACATTTCAATTAGCAATTCTTTGTTTCCTCCATTATGTGCAACTTGAAGAAATGTCAAGTTCCAGTTTAAATACCAAAAATAAAAGCCCCCATGTGGAATATTTTTCAATTTTAGATTTCTTTTTTTGGTGTGGTATTTGGGTCATATATTATCTGACTTGTTTGGAGGACTAGATTCCTTAACCCAGTCTCATGCCTTCATTCAGAAATATTGGGCATTTTCTTTCTTTCTTTCAAATGAAGAGTAATGATGTTCTGTCCCTTTATACCACCTGCCTTCTCAGTTCATTTGTTCATGTTTTTCAGTCACTTTGTTTCTCAATCTTTTGCCACCTCTGGCTTACATTCCTGTTAAAATCCTCAGAATTATGACACGCTAAAATTTTTTGGAAAGTCATTACTTGAAATATGTTTTTCAGCCCTGGCCAGTTTGGATCAGCAGTTAGACCGTTGGCCTGTGATCCAGAGACACCCGGGTTCGGTTCCCTCTAAGGGCATGTACCTCGGTTGCAGTTTGTCCCCAGCCTTGGTTGGGTCATGTGGGTGGCAGCCACTCGATGTGTTTCTTTCACATCGATGTGTCTCTCTCTCCCTCTCTCTCTCTTTCTCTCCCACTTTATCTGAACAAAAAATGGAAAAATGTCCTCAGGTGAGGATAAAAAAAAAAAAAGAAATATGTTTTTCACTATGGTTTAAGCTTTTTATGTTTCTTATGTTGCTTTATTTTATTGTCTCAGTGAAACAAACCAGAATTCTAGGACTAGGGTTCTTCAACTTCAGGCTTTGGCAAATATTTCCAGAGGCATGAGGAAGCTTGCTACCATTAAGCCCTCAGCACATTTGCAAAATGGTCAGAGTTTAACCTTATCCAATTACCTGGTATTTTCCTTTATCAAAGGCCTTGTGTTGTTATTCATCCTTTTGCTGAAAAAAGCAACAACCAATTTAAAAAGTCAATTTAAATGAGGCATAATTTACATGTAATTTAGTGCACCCATTTAAAGTATATGTTTTGACAAATATATACACTTATGTATCCACCACCACCACTATCAAGATACAGAATATTTTCATCACACCCAAAAAGCTCCCCTGTCTCTTAAGGTCAGTCCCCACTTCCTGACCCCAGGCAACCATTGATCTGTTCTCTGTCACTATAGATTAGTTTAGCTACAAAATTACAGTTCTTTACTCTTGTACAAATTGAATCACAAACCATGTGTTCTTTATGTCTGGCTTATTTCACTCATCATAATGTTTTTGAGATTTATCCATACTCTTGCATATATTGGTAGTTCATTTCATTTTAGTGCTACAAATGTCATTTTATGGATATACCACAATTTATTATTATTATTATTTACTTGTTAGTGGCCATATTGGTTGTTTCCTTTTTTTTGGGGGGGGGGGCTGTTTGTTTGTTTTGTTTTGCTATTTGAGTAAAGCTGCTAAAACTTACCTGCATAGACTTTGTGCAGATACATCAGGGCTCTTTTTCAAGAAGAAATATAAAAGGAATATTTAAGAGCCAAAGTTCAGATGCCAAAGGGAAGAGGCAGGTGACATAAATGATGCGGCAGACTGTCAGATAAAAGGGGTGATGAAGACTAGAACGATTTGCCACAAATCCAGTTTTCACCTCTTCTCTCATGGAAGTACGTTAAGAAAATTGAAGTGATAACACACCACAACATCCAAAGAAAAGTGTCAGAGGTGTACTCATTCCTTGGATACGGTAACAAACAGCTCTTTTTTTTTTTTTCCAGAAATGTTTCCTTCCCAAGACTAAGGTATCATTGAGAATGCATCGTTAGGAAAACAAATTTAGATTTAGACAGCTTTGGGTTTGAATTCATGATCCACATCACATTTCTGAACTTTTATGTTTTATTAGCAAAATTGGGATAATAATGTTGTTAATTTCATAGCATAGAGGTAAAGAATAAAAAAATTAAAGAATATGTGGAATTCATCTAAACAGTCTTTCTCTCACTGTGGAATGAGCTGCAGTGTTACTGTGTGTCTTCCACGTACCATTCCCTGTGTGAGGCCCATCACCCTCATTATCTCATTCTGTTAAAGCCTCACCTCATTAGCTAAACAAGAAACTGAGACTGAGAGAGGTTGGAAGCCATGTGATGAAAGCAGAAAACAAGAAATTAGCTCTGGCTGGAATTTGCCAGGTTTCCTCAAAGCATTAGCCAACAGCATAACAATTTTCATTGCCTTTAAATGTACCTCTGTATTTGCAAAAGGCTGGGTCACATTTGAAGGGTTTTCATTAAAGTATTTAATTTTTTATATGTTAAATTATTGGGTCCTATTTTTGTAATTATTCATAATAATGGACTAAGAGCCTCAAGGTATCAGTTTGCCCTGACCTCTCTCTCTTACGAAAAACTCTAGGAAGATACTCACTGTGTAGATGAGCAGGTATTAGGCCCCAAACAGATACAATGCAACCTCTGTTAACTTTCCCTTAAAACTGAACTTCATGAGGCATTCAAGACACTCCCTAATTTTGTGTCTTATCTAATTTATATGAAAAGTCAAAAAACATTTATCAAGCGCTTACTTTGTGACAGGCACTGTTAATAACTGAGGAAACAAAGATGACAAAGACAGCCGGTATTCTCAAAGTGTTCACAGCCTACCAAGGGAAAGAACAGGAATAATGGGTATGGTTGATAGTAATAAATACTGTAACAGAAGTATGTACACAATACAGAAATTCATTTCAAATGGGGAGAAGAGCAAGTGTTCTGGGAAGACAGCCCCAGTCATGCTCTGAATGTGCTCTAGACGACCTTCCAGCACAGGGACGCCTGCGAGCTGTCTGCAATAAGACAGGGTTATAAAGAGCCAAAGCAGCCAGCAGGGCTTTGCTTCAAGTTAGTGGTGGTGAGATGGGAGTGGGACCCCATGAGCTCCACCTGCGCCCTCATGGGCTTCTTAAATCTCTCAAATTCCCACTCCCTCCACCACTTAGTTCACAATTGCTGAGAGCTTTATGCCTAAGAAAATCCAGGGTACTGAAGAGAGAGACTGTTGACCTGCTTCCTCCAGGTTGGTCTGGGGCACTCAGAAGCTGGCACACTGACTACTCAGCAACTGGGCAGCTAGCTACAGGCTGCCTCCCTGAAAAGTGTAGAAAGAAGACACAAAGGAAAAAATAAGTCCATTAGTGCAAACAGATCCGTATATCAGCAGGGAGTTATCAAGGTTAATGAAAAAAATTATCTCATCAGAACAACCCCTGGACAGAGGCGCGTGCACTAGAGATGCAGCCTCCGTAATCTGCCAGCGCCGGGCCTCCCGTGCAATGCAATCCATCAAAGTCACTTCCTCTGCCTTCCTGCCTTCCTGGGGGAGATGGATCCCCTCCAGCCACTGGGGAGAAAACCAACCAAAGGGAGTGTCCCCACAGGTGGGCAGTGGGCACAAAAGGGATGCTGGGTACACCCAGAAGTGGAAAAGGGAACAGGGCACTGGGCACTGTACCCCAAACCTCCTTCTGTCTGTTAGAGAGCCAAAACTGAGCATGCCCAAGCAGGTGCTAGGGGAGAGAGGGAAATGTGGGTCACACATACACACTCACACACACACGAACATACACAACACACACTACATACACACATACATGTGCACACATATACATACTGCAACATATCACACATCCACACAATATAGACATACATTGCACACGTGCATATACATATATACACAGCCACACTCACGCACACACGCACCACATATGAACACATATATACATGGCACGCGCACACACACTCATAGGCATGCTCTGTGTCCTTCTGTCATTTGTTTTCAATCTTTTGTTCTTTATGGGAAATAACAACTGTTTAGCCAGATGCATTTTTATAAATGCTTGCTTTTATAGTTCCTTTGGCAGGAGCCTGGATTCTCCACCTGCTGTCAATCCTGTGAGTAGGGAATTTTTTCTTTTATGTTGTTAATGTGGTGGTTGCTTTAGTTTTAATTTGTTCCAAAGAAGGTAGGAGGCAGCAGAGACGCAGCTAGGAAGCCCGAGGTTTTGCAGGTGGGCCATCCAACATGCAATGCCGGACTGGGCCCACTCAGTTCCCACCATTGCCATAGTTCTGTATGTGAATGGCAAGCCCACCACCAGCAGAGGGCACTACTCTGGGGTCAGACCCCTTCTCCAGGCCATGCCTCTTCTATTCTCGCACTTTTACACTTCCCTCAAGCCCATTCCCTGAGGGAAGATTTTAGCCTTCACTGATCTTCCCTCTTCTCTGGTACTCTGTACTAAACTTAAGTAATTTTAGTACTCCTCTGTAAAGCACCATTTAGCCCATAACTTATATTGACTGGTACTCTCACTAGATATCCAGGATGTCAGGCTCACCGTCTCCAGCCAGCTTGTAAGGGACTGCGGGCCGTGACTGGTGTTTGAATGCATTCTGTCATGCTCCCTCGGCTCCTGGCAAAATGTGGGGAGCTGGGTTGCAATTCTCATCTCAAGGCACGGCCAATAGATTTGATATTTATTACATTTCTCTTTTTGACAGGGGTTTCACTTGGGAAACTACCTATTTTTCTAGATGTTTTCTGTTTCCCTATATTGTTAAGAACTTTTGAAGATGGTCCAGGTTTACAAACTGTTCTGCAAGCACAGAACCTGCTTTGATGTAATTGTCAGTATTCCGCAGTGGAATGGGAGGCAAAGGGGAAGACTCAGAAACCCTAGTACCTGCATCCAACACCATTTGACAAACATGCTCTCCTCATCGTAGGAGAGCAGAGACCAAGTTTCTAGGCATTTCATTGAAGTGAAACAACTCCCTAAAATTCATATAAAAATTGGTTGGCAAGTATGATCAAAATATAGTGAATGTATCTATTCACCTGGTATTATTGATTGCCTATTAGCTATGTCGTGGACTATGTGTGAGGCACTGGAGCTGTCAGTCAGAACAAGAGCATCCTGATGTTTGTACCCTAGGATCACAAATGGCGATCAACATCATGACGGAACTCTGGCCCTGATGGACTCCAGACCGTGTGTCTCCTCCCCCAGAGGAAGCATGGCTCAGAGCCACCTGATACCAGGATCTGAAAAACTGTTCGGAGAGAACGTCCTACTGATGGTGTGTCTGTGAACTAAATATTCAATAAGTTATAATGGTTTTGTTTGTAAAAATCAAAGATATACTATGAAACACATTTAGGCGTAAAGAAGACTCAACGAATTAAGCAAATAATCCTTTACTCTGCATCAGCCACTCTGGCCTCCCTCTGGGTCAGTTTTCACATTCTCTAGACCCACTTCCTCTTCAGGGTCTTTGCATTGATTGTTTCTTCTGAGCATGTTTTTCCTCTAGGGAGTCCATGTATTTTTTCATACACACCCTCACCTCAGGCGAGCCTTTGCCCAAATGGGACTCTTTACAATAAGGCCTTACCCCATGAGCATTCTCATTCCTCTTACCCTGTTTCATTCTGTAGCACTTACCACCTCTCGATGAACCATGTAATGATGTACTTTCCTCTTATATTTTATATTTGTATCACTCTCTGACCACTAGAATGTAGGCTCCTCAAGAGCAGATCTTAGTCCATTTTGCATCACATGTACCTGAAACAGTCTGTCATATAACAGGCATTTAATGAATTTTGCTGAGTAAATGAACATGAACATGTTAAGGAACTGGAGGACGTAAGTCTAAAATGAGACGATGTCTATGGAGAGAAGAGATACCCGAGATTAAGAAGGTTAAAATGAAAAGAGCTCTTTGAGTGAATTCAGGTACAGAAGAAAGGAGCAAAGGATGATTCCCAATTTTAGGCTAGAGTATCTCTGTGAAGGGTGCTGTCCTTCAGGGAGATAAGAAATGGGAATTAAATTTGGTACCTGGATATGGAACACTAAGGTATAAAGGACTTTTTCAAGGTTTTTAAATTGAAATATTGGCCCTCTTAAAGCATACCATTCAGTAGATTTTAGTATATTCACCAAGTTGTGTAGCCATTACCACTGCCTAATTCCAGAACATTTTCTTGTTCCTCTAAGAAACCTCCTATCTGTTAACAGTCATTCCCCATTCTCCCCACTTGGAGCACCTGGACAACAACTGACACATTTTCTGTCACTATAAATATGGTTATGGTGGACATTTAATATAAATAGAAGAATATTAGGTGGCTTTTATGTCTGGATTCTTTTCCACAGCATGTTTTCAAGTTGTATCTATATTACAGCATATATAAGTATTTCATTCGTTTTTATGGCTGAATAATATCCCATTGTCTGGATAGAACACATTTTGCTTATCCATTTATCTGCTGATACACATTTGGGTTGTTTCCACTTTTTGACTATTATGAAAAATGCTGCTATAAACATTTGTGTACAAGTTGTTATATGAGCGTAAGTTTTCAATTCTCTTGGGTATATATAAATGGGAGTGGCATTGTGGAATCATAGGACATCTCTGGGTGTAATTTTTTTTAAGAATGTCAGTTGGTTTTAAGTAGAGTGATCATAGGCCTTGCTTTGTCAAGGGGAGTTCCAGTAGGTGCCTGTTATTACAGCAAAGTTATAAATCGTGCCCCCTTTTACTCTCCAAAGAGCCCGCATCAGGACATGGAATCATGTGGTCACCCTAGTGGCAAGGTCTGGAACTGAAGACAGAAGCCAGCATCTCAGGTAGTAACGGGAAGCTGGAGGCAAAGTACTCCATAGCAGCAGACAGTTGCCCAGAGAACTGGTAAAATGTGAACAAATGCGGGCTTGCGGCAGAAATCTGTGACATTGGAACATGCTAACAGTTTAAGGAGGAAGAAGAGCCTGTAAAGGTGTCAGGAGGGATCTTCCCGAGGGTAGGAGGAAAGCCACAGAGCAGTGTTACATGAAACTCAAGGGGACAGAAGTGTCAGGAAGGAGGAAGTGAGCCATAGTGTTTATGGCTGCAACATGATTTCTAACAGATAACACCTGGGACCTGTTCAGTGGGAGAGCAGCAATGACCGGCAAGAACAACTTTGGTGACATGGTAGGAAAGTCCCAGACAACAGAAAGTAGAGCAGGGATGAGGACTGGAAACAGATACTCAGTGTGGGTCTCTTTTTCAAGAAATGTGGCTCTGAAGAGCAGAGATACTGTTGGCTGCTATGAGCAAATGTATATGTTTGGGTGTTGGTTGCTGTTTAGTTTTTACAATTAAAAATATTTAAATATGTTCAGGAATGTGGCTGGAAATGATAGAGGGAAAGGAGAATAAGGGATGTGCACCTGCTTAACCCAGCAAGGCAGGCAAGTGACAGGCACCCAGGGCCAAGTGGGGAGAGCACTCTAGATGAAACAGGAACCCCTCTGACCCTGGGTTTGGGATGTGGCAAGGATGGGAGGCCATGAGGTTAATTTGGTGAGTGTTAAGAGCTGAGTGGGTAGAGGGAAATCAAACACTGAGGAAGCTCTTAGACAAATCTGTTATCTGTGACAAAGGCAGAGATGCACTGTAAAGTGTTTGCTGAATGTGAGGCAGAGACCTGAGCAGGGGATTTGAGGGAAACAGTGAACGCATGAGAAAGACAGGAGGCTGCTGAAGAGAGCTCAGCTTACAGCACCTGGAGCACAGCCGAGGCTGAGACGGAGAAACACTGACAAGGCAACAGTTGGGCCAGTCCAGCACCGGGTTTCTGCACGTAGGCAATTCAGATGCTAAGGACAAAAGGGGGTAGAAAGAGCTGCAAGGGCTGAATGTGAGTCATGATATGTGGGCTAAACAGGAAAGAACTGATTCTAAAGTTGGCAACCTTTTCTGCCCATTCACTTCAACCATTGGCATATAAAGAGAAGTTAAGAGAAAGCAAACAAACCAACCACAGGAAAGGCACAGCAGCGAGCCAAGCCGGTGTCTTCCCTCAGCAGGTCACTCAGCTTCACCTCGCTCAAAATAAATAAATAGCTCTGAACTGTGAATAGTTATAAGATGTCATCAACATCAATTTATGTTGTAGTCTGCTCACAGGGAAGAGAAAAGTTTAGTTGCAATACAATTAAATCGACCAAGCATTGACATATAGCAGAATTTTTTATTTATTTTTGTTGTATTGCGGAGGCTTCAGATTTGTATTTAGTCTTTCTCTATATATATTTTATTTTTTCTCAAATTTATGAGCTGTCCAGTTGCACTCACCGTTAGCCTCACATGACCAGTTGGATTGAATGGTATTGTCCAATTTCCTTTTGTTGTTAAATTTTTGATGGTTAATTTTAATAACCTGTAAAAAAGTGTGAACAGTTTTTGATATGTTTGACTTATATGGTGTGTCAAGTTTCTGGAACTGTTTCTGAGTTACAGCATTAACCACAAGGTAGTATGATAAAGGAAAAGCTAGAATTTTAAAAATGAGCTTTACATTGATTATACTGAACTTCCCTAAAATGTTATTAAAATAAAAGTGTTATTTGCAAAAGTTAGTTCAGCCCCACTCCCTAGCCAATGAGTGGAATAACAGAAGTCACTAAAGGCTCTTTGTATCAGACAGTCATAAGGTAAACCTGTTTCACATCATGACCTTCTAGTTAAAGCTATCCTCTTCCCCACCTTTCTGTCCATACAAATCCTACTGATTCCGAGCGATTGATCAGTTTCAGTTCTGCGTTCTCTGAGGGCCATTCAGCAGGATGTACAGATTCCATATTATCTATGATCTAGTCTATGCTAGTCTATGCCATTGTTTGCACAGAGCTGAATGATCGGACCCCAGCATTTGTTTTCAATCTCATCTCACACCTGTGTTCTTCTTGCTCACCGTATACCAAACTCACTGGATGTGATGTTAATTTTATGTGTCAGCCTGACTGGAAGCCCTGACATTTGGTCAGATATTATTCTGGGTGTGTCTGTGAGGGTGTGTGTGGATGAGATTTATATTTGGCTCTCCTAGGTCTCTAGTTGCTAAGTGCACATCTTGGGACTTCTCAGCCTTCTCAACTGTCATAATAATATGACCCAATTTCTTGTAATATGTGTGTGTGTGTGCACGCGCGCATGCATTTATCCTATTAGTTCTGTTTCCCTGGAGAACCAACCCTGACTATTCCACTGGGTATCTCATTAAGCTCTTTGCTGCCTCAGGGCACTCATACCTGCAGTTCCCTTTGCCAGCAGCTCTCTTTCCTTAGATCTTTCCATGGCTGCCTCCAACTCATCATTTGGATGTCTGCTCATGTGTTACCTACTCCGGGAAGTCTTCTCTGACCACTCTAATAAAAGCCCTGCTCTCATCATTCCATTAACACTAGTTCTCCACTACAACACTCTGCTTTCTTCTTAGCACATAGTGAGGTCTGGCATGATATTACTTATCTGTTTGCTGTTGGTCTTTCTCTTCCTTTGGTTAGTGTTACATTCCAAGAGAAGGAAACCTTTCATTCTTGTTTGCCAGTGTGTCCCTCTGCCCAGAGAAAAGCCTGGCACATACGAGCTACACAACAAATATGCCACCTTCTATTTAACAGTGTGAGGAACTCAGGAATAGTTTCAGAAAATTGACACATCCTGTAATTATTTTAAGTAGGTCTTTATGCATATTGTCAACCAAGTACCATATAGTAACTGTAATGCTTCATATGGATGTACAATAATTTAAAAATTTCCCCCAATTGCTTGGCATTTAGAGTTATTTTATTTACGTTAAATTTACTCTCTGACAAACCATAATATATTGAGTATATATGTGATCTTGTTTCAGGATGGATCTCCAGACATAGAATTAACACATCAAAAGATAATAATTTTTATGGCACTGTGAACATAGTGATAGATTATTTTCCAGTAGTCGTTGTACCAATTTTTATACTTACCATCTTGAGGTATTTTTCTTTTTAATTGATTTTAGAGATAGAGGAAGGGAGGGGGAGAGAGAGAGAGAAACATCGATTGGTTGCCTCCCATACACACCTGGACTGGGATGGAACCCACAACCTAGGTATGTGTCCTGACTGGAAATTGAACCCATGACATTTCTGTATACATGATGTTGCTCCAACCAACTGAGCTACACCGGTCAGGGCTTGAAGTATTAAATGAGAAATTTGACCTTCAGAAATTTTAAGGGTAGGGAATTAATTTCTGTTGTTTAATGCATATTTATTTCTTGGATTATTGGTGAAGCTGGGCATTTTAATATATTTCTTGGACACTGGTATCTCTTTTTTTAAGAATTGATTTTTGTGTCATTTTGACCATATTTCTATTGGGTTTAAGATTTCTTTTACATTTGATTACTTTGTATGAGCAAATTATAGATTGGTGGCTCCTATAATTTATCATGAATGTTTCAAATATTTTCCCAATGTATCCTTTGTTTTTTAATTAATATATGACACAGAACTTTTTATTTTTAGATAGTCAAATGTATTAATAGGTCTTCTGGCTATAATTTTTTTTATTGCTTTTATCCTTAAAAAATTTATTTTTAGGTCAGTTAATTATTGCTCTCCACCCCCACCCCCGTTTTGATAGGATTACATTATTCACTTTGTTTCCTAATATACCTGGAATTTCTGTGTTCATGAAGTGGAGATTTTTTTTGTTGCACATCCCCTTATCTAACAAAGTATCATTGTTCATTCATGCTACCAGTCCCCATATACTAAATGTTTGCAGTGGTGTGTTCACTTTGTTCTGTCCTGATCTATTGGTTGAAGAGTATATCAACACTGTATTTAAATTATTAAAAAATTACTTCATTGTTTATGATGAAGCAAAATGAGTTCCTCATTATTACTTTTCTTTGTAAAAATAGCATTGGTGCCCTGGCTGGTTTGGCTCAGCGGTTGGAGCATTGGCCTGAGGACCGGAGAGTCCTGAGTTCGGTTCTCGCTAGGGGCATGTACCAAAAGAAAAAAAAAAAATAGCATTGGCTCCTCAGCTGGTATGGCTCAGTTGGTTGAGCATCACCCCATGTACCAGGAGGTTGCTGGTTTGATTCCCGGTCAGGGTACATGATGTCTTTATCCCCAGTAGGGGGTACGCAGGAGGTAGCCAGTTGATGATTCTCTCTCATCAATGTTTCTCTCTCTCTCTCTCCCCCTCCCTTCCTCTCTCTGAAATCGATAAAAACATGTTTTTTAAAAAATAGCATTGGACATCTTTACTTGTTTACTCAGATGAAATTTAGACACACACTTAACTTAAAAGTTTCATTGAAGTTACATCGAACTTACAAATTAATTTCATAGAATTTTATATTTTTTTCAATTCCTGTCTATGTTTCTCCATTTTTTTCCCCCAAGATTGGTTCAGGCTCTACAGTAAAGATTTCTAGTTTTCTTTACAAGTCTTCTGAAGTTTCCATTAAACTTTCAACTAAATATTGTATATTTAATTTCAGTTCTTGTTTAGATAGTCTGATGGTTATTATACTATTTCCAAGGCAGTAAATCTTATTCATATGTGTTTTCAGTTTATCTCATATATTGGAAGAAGAGTTGAAAGAAATAAATAATGTAGGAAGTGTGTAGAGGGAAATATATGAGAGACAGGAGAGAGGACGCAGTTGAGGAGCCATTTCCAAACAGAGAGACTTTATAAATCCTCATGTGGGTTATTTTGGTTTCCATCATGCCTGATTTTTCACTTTTAGACAGTCATTCCTCTGATATATACAAGATTCATTATGAAAATGCACACTCTTATTGTCATCTAGGAGTAGTTCATTAAGTATTTTTAGTAAGTAAAAAAGCAAAGATAAGAATTGATAATGAGCCCGGCCAGTGTGGCTCAGTGGATTGAGCATCGTCCCATGGACTGAGAGATTTCAGTTTGATTCCGCGTCAGAGCACACGCTTTGGTTATTTGCTCAATCCCCAACAGGGGGCATGCAGGAGACAGCTGATTGGTGTTTCTCACGTTGATGTTTCTCTTTCCCTTCCTCTCACTCTAAAAAACCAATAAAAACATATTTTAAAAAAAGAATTGATAAGGTTCTGTAATATGAGAGCAGAAGTATTGCAGGTATGTTAGCGGAAGAGTCTCAAGCCAATTCTGATGAATTCCTGTCCTAATCATGGTTTAGAGGTAGTCTGGGTCCAAAACCAACATGCCAGGAAAATAGTTGTCAGAAATAGAAGGTAGGGCCCCAGTCAAAGTGAGAAATACAGTAATTGGTCTCTGGATGAAAAGGTTGAACAGAAGCAACAATGGTTAAAACATAGAAGGCTCTGCCCTGGCCAGTTTGGCTCAGCGGTTAGAGCGTTGGCCTGCGGTCCGGAGAGACCCGGGTTCGGTTCCTGCTAAGGGCACGTACTTCGGATGCATTTTGTCCCCGGCCCTGGTTGGTCATGCGGGTGGCAGCCACTCGATGTGTCCCTTCACGTCGATGTTTCTCTCTCTCTCTCCCTTCCTCTCTCTCCCTCCCATTCTCTGTACAAAAAATGGAAAAATATCCTCGGGTGAGGATAAAAACAAAAACAAACAAACATAGAAGGCTCAAGTCAAGGTATTGAGGTAATTTCAGAAGAATCCAAGACAGAGAAAGGAGGTGAAAAGGTAAGCCTCCCATCAGAGAACAACAACAACAACCAAGTACTGTATTTATAATAACAGAGTAGTTCCAGAAAGGAGAGCAGTGCTTGGGTCTTTGAAATCTTTGATAAACATGGTATAATTTTCTGTTCACTAAATCCCGGCTCAAAACTTGGCCCTTGGTGACCCAAATCACCTTAATTTTTTTTCACATCTTGAATATGTTGAAAGCAGAGCAAGATGGTTACCATGATTATGGTCCTGGACAGTAAGTAAACAGCATGAAAAGACCGGAAATCAAATCATAAGAAACAAGAGAGGATAAAATGGCCAAAAATGGAGTTGGGAAGAGTGTGTCAACCACTCTGCAAGTAGCTCACAAGTTTGCCAGTGTTGGTTGAATAAAATGAGGGATTAGAGATTCTGAAAAATCTGCCCTTCTACATGATGATGTTCTATTAATAACACTTCGCATTCAAATCGTATGTTATAGTCTACAGAGTGCTTCCCAAAACACAAAACCATGATCTCCGAAATCGTCCTCAGAATCTTGAGAACGAGTCTGGGGAATTATAAATAACTCAGTTTTGTAACTAATGAAAACAAGTCTGTGAGAAGTGTAGTGACTTATCAAAGCAACGAAGCCTGTGAGGTACAGAAACCCTGAGCCCAGTCCTTCTGATGCCCATCTAATTCCTCTCTCTGGTCTGTCTCCGGTTTAGCTGCTCTTTCAGCCCAGCCACTGGTTCTCAAACTTGGTAGCAGCTTGAAATCATCTGGAAAGCTCTTAGGAATACTGGTGTTTGGTTCCTACTCCTAGACATTTGGATTTAATCGGAATGACATGCAGCCTGAACGTTGGGATTTCTGAAATCTCTGAGATTATTCTAACGAAATGAAGCTCGAGAGTCATGGCCACCAGAACCAGCAGTTAACACTCTCCCCCGGAAAATGCTTTATTCAGAAATGTAGCTGGGCATTTAGTGGTCTCAGTAACATCCAAAAGAACCCATTTGAGATTAACTGTGGGGTTAGCAGGGTTGGTGGGTGGGTGGTCTGACTTAGATAACTCTCTGAAATAATTATAGAGTTAATAAGAATTAACTGAAGTTCATAAATAACTCCCTTTTCCCTTCTTCATACTCCTCATTAGAGTATTTTCTCTTGACTTCAGTTACCAAAGAGAGCATGTGGGAGTCAGGGAGGTTGTTGGGAGATGGTTACTTGCAGGTAAAATCACATATCAAAGAACATGCATAACCATGACCAAGGTAAGCTGAGGCGGGTAAAAGCAGAGTCATAGAGACTGGATGTTCAGATTAATTGAGAGTCAGCCAAGGTAGAAGAGCTGAGACAGCAAGGGGGACGAATCAGGAGTAGAAGCAAAAGTGGGCAGGAGGGAGAGGGTCATGGTCCTGCTGGGAAAAAGACTTTCATGTAAAATTGCATGTGCTCTCAAAACTAATCAGGTTAGGTGAACCAGGCGGGGGCTGGGGGTAGTGGATGGCAGGGACAGAATCAGAGAAATGTAGCCAAAACAATGCTGAGCTGTCCTCAGCCTAAGTCAAAACTGGGGTCGTCGGGCACTCACGTGGGGGTGTGGAGTCACTGCTGACCTCTTCACAGGCAGGGAGCCATCTGCCGCCCACCTCTCCAGCTCTTCTCCCATCTCGAGTGACTGAGCACTAGGGAGTCAGATATTTGAGTGGATTCTGTCAGGAAAGCACTCCCTATGTCCTAGATTGAAACTCAAAATAGATTTTTTTTTTCCACCCTAGAAAAAAAATAATAAAAACAGTGCCAGTAAAAAAAAAAAAAGAGTTTATATTTATTTGGCACTATTGGAGTAATATTTCAGAAACAAAGGAATTGGGAACCGAAAACTAACTGCCGCACTTAACACTCTCTGCAGAGAAAGAATGACAAATTTCAAACCAACTTCCAAGAAACGTTTGGTGCCCTTGCAGCAGGGCCAGTCTTTCCCATCCTTGCACCACCGAGGCTTAGCCCAGAGCTCCCGTCTGTCGAACTGCTCGAGCGTGACCCCGTTTATGAATTGAGAAACGTCTCTATTTCAACGCAAGAATAGGAATGCCTCGAATATTCTCATGCATCTTTTTTCTTCTCCCTTACTTTGATGTGAGGTAAATTGAAGGCTGCATGTTTTATTTACCAAATATAAATCCTAGTCCTGGAAGGCACGTGTAAAGACATCTTGCCTTCCTGGCATTTTCATTTGTGGATGGGAAGTGGTTTTCATCTACCTCCCATCGAGGGCACCGCAGACAATAACCTGAGAACCTCCCTTCTGTTTGGAGCAGTGGTCCTTACGCGGGCTTTGTCTAGGGCATGCTGCCCTTTGCCCAGTTCTTCTGCCCCCCTTTTCCTCACCCCACTTTATCAAGATGCAGCCCTTTTTGTCTCCTCACAAAAGTGAACTCCTAAGTGCTGGTTTGTGATCAAGAAGCAACAAAGCTGTCGTGTCCCTAAATATATTTGTATATTTTGCCTGTGGTTGTCACTATAAATAAGAGAAAGTGTTGCTGATGGGTTTCGTGGGTGTGCTCTCCTTCCCTGTCCCTCCTCATTCACTTCATCTTCCCTGGGCCCCCAGGGCAGTGTCGCCACCTTGAAACAAATGGGAGAAAGCAACCAATTAAATTAAAATGCAATATAAATAGAGAGAAGAAGCGATTTTTAACTTGGGTTTTCTGGAAACACTGTCCACATTCTGGTGGCTAGTCAGGGAAGAAAACAAATAAAGAAGTTATTTGGCTGTCATTTCATTGGAATTATTGTAGGGATCTAAGTGGCCCCGGGGAATGGTCCCACTGAGTACTCTCTCTCTGATAAATAGTTTAGCTTTTGTCTGTGTCACTCATTTGGGAGAACACAGAAATGGACAGCGTCTCTGTCAGAGTCTTAGGAAAATTATTCTGGGAACAGGACCAGTAAAAAGGGTTGTGAGAATGATGACTATGGAGACTTAAATCCCTTATGTCTTCTAGAAGGACAGGAAAAGACAGAAGGGCCTCCTCCACGAATTCTCATACACATGCCAATCTCTGCAGCAGGCAGTGTCAAGGTGACCTTGGAACCTGAAAATGCTGAAGGATGGCCATACATTTTGCAGGCTACTTAGAAACATGTGGAGCAGGGCAGTAAATATGTCACACACATGTTGCAATCACCCTTGTCATGTCCATGGTGGATATTATAAGTGAATTACTACCTTCTCTTCCCCACAACCCACATTCTATTTCAATACAGAATGCCAGATATATTATCCATCAAGTGGCATCAGCATACCAGAAGAAATCTATTTGCTGTTTGTGACCTGGAGTGTCCCTGAATACCTGCCTGTTAATTCAGGTCAAAGGAAGTGTGATCCAGGCTTGATTCAAACAAACAAGCACCTGCCTCATGACCCTGAGCCCCTCCTCCCTCTCTAGGTGCAGCTACACCTCTTTCCACTACTGCCCTGTTGTGGGCTCTTACATTCCTCTCACCATCAGACCCATTTAACTTTATTTTCTACTCTACTCTTACTTCTTGTTTCCATAATATCCAGGCAAGATTCGGGGACTGCTTTGTTGAAGATGATGGTGAGAGGGAACTTACAGGTTTTCTCTATCTACACCCAGATTGACAGCCTGCTTTTAGATGTTCAGTTTCGGCAATCGAGACAGGCAAAGTCTCCAAATGCCGCCGTTGACACTTAGGTGCTATTGGTGTCCCTCACTTAGTTTTAGGTGATCTGGGAGATCACAGGATTAGTGATGATCATTCTAATGACATCTATAAGATTTCCCACAAATAAACTGCTATTACACTACAGAGATGACAACTGAGTTTCACCATTTTTTAAAAAACAAACAAACATGTTTTATTGATTTTTTTTTTTTTAGATAGAAACATCAATGAGAGAGAATCATTGCTCAGCTGCCTTCTGCACGCCCCCTACTGGGGATGGAGCCCACAGCCCAGCCATGTGCCCTGACCAGGAACCGAACCAGGACCTCTTAGTCCGTGGGAGGATGAGCCACACCCACCAGGCAGAATTTCACCATTTTCAGTCAATGCCTTCACACTTGCTTTATATAAATTGCAGCCATAATACTAACGTGCATTTTTTAAATTAAGCCTTTTGGTACATTCTACCTCCTTCAATTTAGACAACCTTACTACACTTTCATAACAATCTCTGAAAACTGATTTCTTCAGGTTATCAAATCATACTTGTCTATAGTAATGGAGATAAATTTCAGCATTTATAATTAAAACTAATTTTGAATCCTGATGGAAACTTTCTCTGAATCATCCTTATCTTCAAAAGACTGTTATGTTTGCTGAAATATTGATTTATTATCTGTAAACATATGCACACAGTTTCAGGGACAAAGAGACCCAGCAGCTCACTTGAGTTCTTGAGAGGTGTATTCTGAGATTCTCCATCTTTAGAGGTTTCTTCCCCCAAACATGATTCTTGAAACAAAAGAGTATTGAGAGTCAGAAAAATATAGAAAATGGTTCAACTTCAGATCTGGTAATTGCCTCAGCATGAGTGGGGTTAGCAGCTATTCTCAGCTGTTAGGACTATTTTTAAATTCTTGTGTGCCTCAAACCTGCCTCTTAAATTCCCAACATTAAATGTATCCCACTGAGTTAAGACAACTCTTTTCTCTGGGAGGAGTCACTCACTAACCAGTCATAGTTTTATTAACTTTTGATGAAAAGCAGGGTTGGAAGAAATGGATCAGCTCTCAGGTACGTGTTGTTAAGGGCGAATCATCAGACCCTACGGTGTATTTTCTCCTTTAGCTGTGGTGGCTTTAGGGACATCTGGAAGTTATGAGAACACATCTTTCTGTGACCAATTTTATGTTACCAGAACATTTTTACAAACTAGATTTCTAATATAGCTGTGCACTTTGTGGAAGCTCAGCTCCTTACCTCATCGCTCCCCAGATACCCTCCATCCTCTGCCATGTCTAAGGTAGACCCCACGCCTGGTGTCCAGCAGTTTCCAGGGTTTTCTTTTTGGAGACTACCTCTTTTTTCCCACATGACCTTGAATAGGCAGCAGGTGTCTTCTTATTTCATAGCTCATAGTCCCTGCGAGGATGGTCACTGTGCTCCCATTTCTTAGGAAAAATGATACCCTTCCAGCTTTCTCAGAGCCATGGTGACTGACACAGCTTGGGGACAATGACATTAGCCACTCTGGCTTTTAGTAACTTGAAGGAAAGCATGGCTCTAGCTTGACTTACATGGAGAGGACAAGATAATTCTTGTGAACTTAACTGATTCACAGACATAAATGAAAAACACTTAGGTAATTTCAGAAAAACTGATGGGGGGCCAGAAGTGCAGGACCCAGAAGAGGGAATGTTAAGGTTCTGACGTATGCAGGTGGGTTAATGAGCGGGGCAAGGCCTGAATGTTCATTGGAGCTCACTGGTACTAGGCTGCTGATACCTGGGAATGTTTCATTTACCACAACTACATGATTTCCACAGATGTAGAATCTTCTGTTGTTGGAAAATATGAGACACCCCATGAGCTCCTGAAATCACTTTAGTTTCTATAATTGTGCACAAGATAATAATTTTGACGAAAGGTCTTTCAGGTTTACTTTAATAAGTCAGTCAGTTCAATAGTCTCTGAAGACCTCTGTGCGTATAAAGCTTGCTAATGTTTGGCTTAATAGAAGATAGCTGGAGTCTTCTGTCTGCTCGGGCATTCAATCTGTTGTTTGTTATTTTACAGAAATACATTAATATGTCCTCAGACAGGTCTGTAGTTGGAAAGTGAGGAGAATTTGAATTGCCTTTTCAGGTAATTATAGATACCCTTATTTCATAGTACACCAAATGTCAACAAGTAGTAGTTTTAAATGTTATAATGTTGCTCTGAAACCACATCCATGAACATTTCTTACTGTTGCCTTATAATCCATTAGCCTATCTTGTACTTGGAATGGATCTTTTTACCATGTGTGTCTGTAATATCACACATTGATGACTTGGAAAATATCAGTTCCTTGAGTGATGTGCATCTCACGAATAGTGACACATTTCATTACACAGTATCAAGAATCACACTTATTAATAGCAGCACCAATCCCATCGGAAAGGTCTTTCAGGACTGGGAAGCTGGTAAACTCATGGTGATGGATACAAATTTTCTAAAATTCAAATTTCCATTTGAAAGTTTGAATTTTATCACTGGCAACAAATATTGTCAGTAATTTTCCTCAAAGTGACAGACACCCATTTTTACAATGTTTCCAAAACACCCAAATCTGAATATCTATAGTTTACCTCTCTTTTGACCTTTAAGTAAAAGTGGCATTCGTGAAAGAAATGAATAGTTTGGCTTGCAACTCCAACAAGTGTGCAAGCACCTTTGTTCAGGACAAGCGCTGAGCTCCGGTCTGCAGCCAAACGCAGCTCCCAGGTATACCCTCGTCCTTTTTAGGGCAGTTCATTTTATGTCAGCTTGGAGGGTGTTCTGGGATGACTTCACTCTCCATCTCTCTGAAAAATAAGAGGAGCAAAGAGATTTCTATAAACTGATAACCAAATGAATGAAGTTAAAATCATTCCATAAGTCCCCCCACCCCCCTTAGAGCTAGCTCGGAGGTGGGAGGGCTCTCCAGGTCCAGCCTCTGTTGATGCCACAGCAGGTGAGGGGTAGCACTGTGTCTTACCTGCTCAATTTGCTTCAACCCAATAGGGCCTCTTTAAATATCTCCAATTCCAAACCTCATTTCATGCATAATTGATAGTTCATAAGAAAGTACCACATTCTAAAATATGAACTTTTTCTTTTTTCTGAAGCTGAGGTCCTTTATGGTTGTTGTGGATCCACATCAGGAAAAGGAACCCTTTAAGGAGAAGAATATGATATTTCCATTTGCATAAAGACAATAAAACTCTCACAGCAGCAATTTCCCCGTATATAAAAAGTGAGAACATAGCACCTTGGTGACACAGACATCTGTTACTTAAACAGATGCCACGTTCTGAACTCATTCAAGCAAACCCCCTGCTCCAACCGGAGACCCCTAAACCAAAATTCAATGTGTGGACAGAGCTTAATAGAGGGGTCTAGAATAATGATTGATTTTATGTCCCAGCTTTATTATAAATTTGCTTGACTTTTGTGTGTTTTAGTTTAGCAAAATCTTCATCTCAGAATTTCTTGCTTCTGACCTAATCTCCACAATCTGCAAAATCCAATACTTCCTTCTAAGATTCATCGCTGATTAGCATTAGCTCTTCAGAGTACCAGATAAACTATGGCTTTTGTTTGTTTGTTTTTTCAGATGAACTTTAATGACTTCACAGGGCAGGGTTCTAGCACTATCTAAAAGAGAAATAAAACTTGCTTCCTTTTTTTTAAAGTCACACAAAGAGTGCCCAGACTGATGTTTTCCGGTTAAGCAATACTTCCCCAGCCTGAGACTGATAAGTGCCTTCAGAAGTTAGGCTTACACTTCTAAATCAGCAGTTCATGAAAGGCATTACGGAAAACTATTATACTGCTATAATGGATGACAGCACGGTTGTATATGTTACACCTTGAAGTAAGCAGTAGGATTTTCAATCACTTGATAACCTTGAAACTGCTAAGGTATCAAATTGCTATCATGAATATTGTGCAGGAGCAGAAATAACTCAGGAAGCTGCCTTTGTGAATAATAATCAGAAAACTACAACATTTTTACCAAGAAAATGGATTTGAGGCACTGGTGTATCGACAAGCCCTCCAACAGGAAACTACGGGAGACATTACAAGTACATTTGCATTAGACAATGCACCAATCCATCATAAATTCCAACAGCACTGGGTTTGTAAGATCTAATCAGTTAAAAAAAATTATTAGCAGAGAATTATGTTGCTTGTTAAAATTTCAAGGATAAAGGGCAAGGAGAGCCCATGTGTTATTTTATAGCTGAGAACAATAAACAAAAATATGTGCTTCATGTTTAAATTTCTCAATGTACTCTCGAATCTAACTCATTTCAGCAGAGCATAGACAAGAAGGTGTTTGGAAAGTGAGGATTTGCTTAATAGGCATTTCAATCAATTGCAACATGAAGACACAATAAAAATATAGACAGTAAATATTTATTACACATCTCTTTTTTCCCCTAAAATGCATCTGCTTAGTTTTTACCAAATCCCGGCTCTGTTCATGAGCAGAGCACTCAGTGTTGGTCTGTGGCATTTCCAGACTATAGTCTACTAAGAACCCTCGACAGCCATGTGAAAACTCAATGTCTGGAGTGATTCATCATTGTGTCAGGTTGGCCGGCACTTTGTCACAGTGACTGACAATGGGAGAAACTTGGAAATAATACAAAGATTCTCTGTTCACTGATAGTGTCTGCAGTGTGATGAGAGAAGAAAGCTTTGAGACTGTGAGGAAACTCTTAACGTTCCCCCCAAATTAATTTTGATGTTTTTACCCTTTGTAGGTCCAATACGACCTACCGTTTTCCACTGTGTCTTACTCAAAAGCAGCCATTTTTATTTAAAATAGTTCTTAGAGTCTGATTATTGAAATCACGGCACACCCTGCATCTTAGTGGGTAGGGTGAACAATTTTTCAGTGCTAGGAACTAACCACACCTGCTTCACTGTATTCACTTAAAAAAGATAAGTGTCATCCAACTAAAGATTGTGAGAGCTGACTGGCTATTATTGATGGTAGTGCCAATGCAACCCAAATTTATTCTCACTCACCCCTTTTCTTGGAGTCTGGAATCATTTTATATTGTTCAATTTGGCAAAATCCTGAAAGGGTAATGATAGTGATTCCTGATATCAGGTAAGCTGTTGATAAAGTAATGTGGAGCACGAGCGTTAGAGGACCCAAGAAGCAAATGTAAACGTATAGATGCAAATCCACCCCCTCCACAGGAAATACATGAAATAGCACCTTCTACTGATAGTAGATCAATACTGTCACCTTCTCATTAAAAAGACAAAAAAGTTAAAATATATCCTACCTTAAAAAGTCTGATTTCTAGAGGAGTAAATTATCAGAAAGGGTGATAATCAAAATTAGCAATTATTGACTCATTATGTGCCAGAAATTGCGTAAATAATCTCCTTTATTCATTGGAAACTTTGAGAGATGAATTATCATGATCACTTTACAGATTTTAAGATGGAGATTTAGAGAAGAATAAGTTCCTTTTTAAAAAGTCTCCCTCCCACTGTATCTGTACAAAAAATGGAAAAATGTCCTCGGGTGAGGATAAAATAAATAAATAAATAAAAAAGACTATATAATCGGTAAATGGGAGAATTAAACTATAAGTCCAACTATGCCAAATATTTTAAGTTCTAAGGGCATTAACCATCCCACCAGAGCATATGAAAGGATTTGAGGTGGGGTCCATGAAAGATAAAATCACGGAATAAAATAAAACATGCAGTCAAATACCTATAAGAGGGATGATCTCAAAATGCAGATCTGGACATATTACTTTCCTCCCTTTCTCCCTCATCTCCCCTAAAGGTGTATTGCTTTAGGTTAAAGCCAGAACTCCTTCCCATGACCAACACAGCAGCATGTGATCAGGTGCACACCTGCTTCCTGAGCCACCTCATCTACCGCCTCATCCTTTACAATAGAGCCATGCTGCTTGTTGCTGGCCCTTTATACCTGGCATGCTCCCCTCTGATGTAGGCTCTTTCTAGTCACTGAAGTTTTTACCTGGTTCGGTTCTCTCCATTCTCCATAGCTCAGCTATGTGACGCCAGGAGGAGGTTGGAGCTTTCTTATCATATGAAGCACACATTTCTTCTTTATTGCCTCTGTCAGAGTTGCAACTTACCATTGTCAGAATGATTATTTTATTTATATCTGCATAACTCACTTGACGAGTAGTCCCACTGCTTAACTCTCCCTGCCACAATAAATAGGGGCTCATCAACTCTTTGAGAGTGAACGAATGGGTAGATGGATCAGTAGTTTCTATCTGTATTTCTTCTTATAGTTTGTACATAGCGTTCCATTTGGTTTTTATTACATCTCAACAATGAAATGAGCGAGATATCACTTTCCCATTTTCCTGAAGAAGAAACGGACGCTCAGAGAAGTTTAATACTTATGTAAATTTACATCAGCAGTGGCAGAGCCTGCTAAAACCTAAGCCCTCTGAATCTCAGTTCACTGTGGATTACACCAAAGTCTTACTGTGTCATTGATGGACATGGACGGACGTTTCTGCTGTCTGTCTATAACAAAACACAGAACATGGGAAAAACATGTACAAAACGAGGCCCTCAGTGACCACAGAGAAAGCACAAGTTGGGAATGAATCCTGCAGATAGCAGTCCCCTCCTCCATGGCACTGCCAGAGCCGCGCAGGGTGCTGTGCATGCTCACACACTCTCCTGAAGACCCTGCAGATAGCAGTCCCCTCCCCCATGGCACTGCCAGAGCCGCACAGGGTGCTGTGCATGCTCACACACTCTCCTGAAGACCCTGCAGATAGCAGTCCCCTCTCCCATGGCACTGCCAGAGCCGCGCAGGGTGCTGTGCATGCTCACACACTCTCCTGAAGACCCTGCAGATAGCAGTCCCCTCCTCCATGGCACTGCCAGAGCCGCGCAGGGTGCTGTGCATGCTCACACACTCTCCTGAAGACCCTGCAGATAGCAGACCCCTCCCCCATGGCACTGCCAGAGCCGCGCAGGGTGCTGTGCATGCTCACACACTCTCCTGAAGACCCTGCAGATAGCAGTCCCCTCCCCCATGGCACTGCCAGAGCCGCGCAGGGTGCTGTGCATGCTCACACACTCTCCTGAAGACCCTGCAGATAGCAGTCCCCTCCCCCATGGCACTGCCAGAGCCGCGCAGGGTGCTGTGCATGCTCACACACTCTCCTGAAGACCCTGCAGATAGCAGTCCCCTCCCCCATGGCACTGCCAGAGCCGCGCAGGGTGCTGTGCATGCTCACACACTCTCCTGAAGACCCTGCAGATAGCAGTCCCCTTCCCCATGGCACTGCCAGAGCCGCACAGGGTGCTGTGCATGCTCACACACTCTCCTGAAGACCCTGCAGATAGCAGTCCCCTTCCCCATGGCACTGCCAGAGCCGCACAGGGTGCTGTGCATGCTCACACACTCTCCTGAAGACCCTGGAGGATGAATCCAAAACTTGAGTTAGGAATGATGTCTTTTAAGTAAAGGAGCTGAGTGAGTGGAGGGGGTAAGTGGCCAAGGTTAAGAAACATTGGGGAATATACCTCTGGCCAAGCCTCTGTGGACAGGGGGCAGCAGTTCCACAGATTATTACAGAAATAGCTTCCAGCTTTGGACCAGAGCAGTTCTCCATGAAGGGAGGCTGGGGTGGGAGCCCTTGGGCCCAAGCAGACACAGGGCCCATTGAGGTGTTTATTAGTTAAAGATGCACAGGCCAGCCCCAATCAGCTAAGAAACCCAAACTAACCTGTGCCGTTGACAAGCATACCACACTCTGGCTTAGGTCCAACGAATTTTGAGTCAGTTTGGACCAGTGTGAACAGTGTGTCTGTAGTTATAGATACCACATTAGGACAGGTCTGGGCTGAGCTGTGGCATCAGACTTGCTCACAGCTATTCTTGGGGCAAGCACAATGTTCCTCTTGCCTCAGACACATTGCTCAACTTGAATAACTGCACTTCAGCCTAATTTTCCTGACTCGTGTGAATTCTCTTATGGAGAGAATGTTAGTAATAATAGAAAGCCACTTGGTTGATTTCCTGGCCAGGCCTTCTTGTTTCCTTCGCCCCAGCGGTTGGACCCTTTTCCTGACTTTCCAGATATCATTTAGAATTGACTTAAATAGAATAAGCCCCTCCACCACATAGAACCATAAACAAAGTACAATGTGATTTTGAATCACCATTCCTTTGAGTCCCCTGATACCTCGACTTCAGAGGAAACCTAGGTCAGCTCTGGTTCCTGAGCTCCTTGGGATAATGTCTAGTTGTCTTATAATCATACTTTCAGAAGTTAGGTCTAATTCCGACCTCTAGCCTGGTCTTTCACAAAGATTCACCTGGAAAAACTTAGAATGTCCTTCAATAGAGTCCTCATGAGTTTTCATAAATCCATCTCAGATTTCTAAATTTCAGAGTTTCCCTGGCAAATACATGAATTGCTCAATGCTACTGTTCAAACCAGCACTAGAGCCCTGTCCTCACATGGCAAGAAGGAAAATCCCCACACATATCTAAGGACTCAGGAGAAGCACTATCCCAGGAGAAGTATCCAGCATACTTATTGCATCTGGACCCAGACCAGTCACTCTTTAATCTGTGCTCACCACTGGACCTGAACTTCTGCATTCATTACCAGCTTCTTTCCTCTCCCCAGACTTTAATGCCTTCCTTGTGCTTTTCTTACTCTTGTGTGGACATCTGGCTCCCATATGAAATCATCACAGGTCCCTGGACATTTTGTTACTGGTTGCCTCTTGCCCACCTGAGCCAATTTCTTAACTCTAGAGGTCTACCACAGCCTTTCCAAATGTCACTGGAGATTAACAAAATGAATAGCAATGATCAAGAAATAATTGCCACAAAAATGAATATGGTGGGAATAATTACTCAGGTGATTTCAGTGTGCGGCCAAGGTTAGGAGATACTGCTATACGTTAGGATTCAGTGGTAACTGTATTGGAGCAAGAGGGGCAGGTGTGTGGGACAGGGAGTGGGTTCATAAAGCAGAGGGAAACGTGGGTGGGAAAGCGATAGCTTACAAGGGGCGGTGTCTGTGGAGAGGCGGGCAGGAGACTGAATTACAGAGAGCAAAGAAAGCCCTGGAAGCTGTGCTCTAGGGATGACACGGGAAACATGCTCAGCAGGCAGACATGGATATAAATCCAACTAAGATCCTTGACTGGAAACCACTGGTATGAGCAGCAGTTACTGGACACAGTGGACTCACGTGGTCCAACCATACAACCAGAACCCCAGCCAGCCCTAGGCTTGTGAGCACAATCCCCCTGCCCATCTCCTGGTGGCATCACTGAGCATCAAGAGTCACTGCACAGTTCTAACAACCAACTAGATGACAAAGTCAGATCACATACTGATTTGGTTTTCTGAGCAATCCTTTGAGGTAGGCAGGAGAGTCACCATTTTGCCTGTTTTATTGATGTGGGTAATGAGACGCAGAAAGGAGTGACTTGCCCAGGGTCGCATACCTCCTAAATTCAAGGCAGGACCGTGATCAGAGAGCACAGGTGTCTTCTCACCCTAAATCCATAGCTCCCTCCACTTCACCACTCTGTCCAAAAGGAGTGAGAATGCTCTCAAAGGTCAAAGGTCAGTTTACGTTGCAATGACCTGCTTTGTAGGCTCTGGGTGGGATGCTGTCCTTCGGTGTGTTGGAAGAAAGTTTATTTCCTCCTCAGTTGGATCAATGGTTCTTAAGGGTTCTTCTTTGGATGTATTTGGAAATTTAGAAGGAGAGGTCTGGTTGTCACAATGAAGAGGAGTTTCTGATGGAATTTAGTGGGTGGGAGTCAAGCACACCGAAAAAGTCTGAATGCTTATTATATTGTCACGCAGTAGAGAATTCTAGCATCACATGTAATGCTATTCTGTGGTCATTATGTAGGAAAACCTGTGTAATTACCCAAGTCAAAAACATAACTCCAGCCCTGGCCAGTTTGGCTCAGCGGTTAGAGCGTTGTTCTGTGAACCACAGAGTCCCGGGTTTGGTTCCACTAGGGGCATGTACCCCCCCAAAAAAAAAACAAAGAAAAAATAAAAAAACACATACCTCCATTTTATGTATAAGCACAAAGTAATTTACATGGTTCTAATAGTTACCAAATTTTCAGGACTGTGAGTCCCAAATAAATCCAGGAAAAAATTGTGCGTGGTTATGTCAGAACTTCACAAGGAGTTAGTTGCTCAGCATTGTAGAAAATCACAATGCATTTGATTTTCTCTTGACATTACTTGCTAACTTTATAATCTTGCTCCAGAGTAGGGATGGAGACAGGGGCTTCACTGTATTCGTGCCAGACATTGACTGTTACTTTTCTTTACTTTGATAATTTTGGATGCTTGCCAGACTGAGACTTACAATGATAACAGGTTCATTCTGGGAAAATCAACTGATTTAATAACATTATGCTTCACTAATAAAGATCCTGGATTTTGGCTAAAACAATGGGTCAACCAGCTCTCTTCACTAGATCATCCGGAAACTCGGGTGATAAGTTTGAATTTGAAATAAAAATGCCTTAATTGGAAAACATTCCACAAAGTCAATTTTTTTTTTCTACCTTTTCTTGGAGAAAAGATGGAAAGTTGAGTCTAGATACAACGTTCTGTCACAGATTAATGTCAGCCTCGTGTCAGAGCTCATGTATTATTTAGAGGTAATTTAAGATTCCTATATATGGTAACGTATTGAAACTTCCATTTCTCCGACTGCACTTTCTCCCTGCGCTTTCCAAGCCCAGTCTTTGTTTTGGAATGAGACCATTAAACTGCCGTATGAAGTTAAACACACTCGATGGGGAAAGGTGTGTGAGTCAGCAGTTTGTACCTGCCAAGAAAGGAATGAGAGAGCTTTTAAATTCATGTTATTGATGTGAATTATGTTGAAGACTGTATGGCTGGCTGTTTCCATGAACTTTGGCAGGGATCAGCAATTTACTGACAATGAAAAGAAACTAACAAACCGCATTACATTCTCCAAACAGGAGTGAAGATGATAGTTTGGTGATCCAAAGTTAAAGAGATAAAGCTACAGGTGATCATTTCAGTGTGACCCATAGTGGTCACCTGAACTCAGCTCACCATCTCAGATGGTCCGAAGTTAGGTTCACAGCGAAGGCCAAGTCTGCCCCATGTCACAGCTGGGCTGCAATTTCTTAAAGCCTCCAGTTCTTTACTGACAACTGCTTTGACGGCATTTCTAAATATTATGTTTACAGTAATTGTGGGAAGATCGAAGCACAATTCTGGAAAATTAGATCCAGGTCCATAACATCAAGATCTTACAAAACAACATAGCTCTGGTGTGAGGTCTGGGACGCTGTAAACCAAAGTACTCCCTGGCCGTTTCTGATGTGCCGCAGGTACGTGATTGACTGCTTTTGACCACTTGTCTATTAGCTGATAAAATAAATGAGAGCAATGTGGAATTTTTGTGGGTTCACAAAAATTCTCCTCAGAAAACTTACATATTTTATCTGACTATAATAAGAATGTTAAAAATATCCTGCCCTGGCTGGTTTGGCTCAGTGGTTAGAGCATCACAGGTTCGATCCAGGGCACGTACCTGGGTTTCCGGTTCTATCCCCAGGCCTAGTCCGGCCTGTGTGGTAGGCAAGGAATCGATGTGTCTCTCTCACATTGATGTTTCTGTCTCTCTCCCTCCCTCCCTCTCTTCCACTCTCTCTGAAAATCGATTGGAAAATATTCTCAGCTGAGGATTAACAAAAGAAATGTAAAAATTAAAAATAAAGAAAAATAAAAGAATGCCACTTACTGTGGACAAGAATTGGAGGAATCAGCTGGAAAGAATGCCAGTGATCTCTCCCTTCTTCTGGCCCAGAGTGGACTAACAATGGGCGTGCTACGGGAACGCTCTCTCCAGGCACTGGCTGCAACTGGCGGCATGATGTGAATGGCACTCGGTGGCGCCACTGCTTGGAGGCACAGTATTTCAGGCCTAGGAAATCTGGTGAAGAATAACTTAGTTCCAGACCATCTAAGGGGTGACAACAGCTATCCTCAGACAGTGTCTCGACTCAGACAGCTTCAGACCAGTAAACCAGACAGGACCACTTTTCCAGTGGTTCCATTTCTTCTTAAAAAAACAGAGGCTTACAGTGTAATCAGTTGTGGCTAAATCATTATACTATCCCAAAGGAAGTGAGGTTAATAAGTTAGCACTTGTGACCACGTCCTGATACCTAAAACGAATTACTTGTGGATGATACACATGGAACCAATGTGTGTCTTCACGATTCTGGCTTGGTCTCTGCTTTTCCAAAGGGAGAAAGACTTTCTGCAGCAGTACATTTTAGACCCATGGTGAGACGCGCTTTCCTCATTTTATTCCAATACCCAAGTTCTGAGTGTCAGAAACAATGCAGGCACATCCTCTATAATCAGGGAATTATAAAATAATATGAGATCTTGGATATAATTAATCCACCTCCCACCTGAAGTCACCCCTGACCCTGCTCTTTCTGTTACACATCCCAAATCCATCAAACAAACAGTGCACTGGAAAACCCTGATATATATTATACTGACTTCTATACAGGGGTAAATTAGTCTAGAAATTCCCTTAAATATAATGTGCAAGGAAAATTATATACACAGAAGTCACTGTTAAGAAGAAAAAAAATTTTAAGAATAATATTTAATTTTTTAAAGTTGTAAATCTTGATAACTTTTGGTCCCAGATATCAATACAATTGAAGTTCTTCAAACATTTTAAATCACATTTATAAGTTTAATACTTTCAAAATGATGTCTGTGACTTCTGTTATACTTCTATTACATCAGTGGCTCACCATGACGTCCCAGGGGTACCTGTATCCTTCCAGCATACTTTTAGTCTCCATGTGCCCCTACATTTCTGAATGTTTTCTGCTCTACAAAGGGAAGAGGAACTTCTTTTCTTTCACTGGAGTCCCCTACAATTCCTACTTTTTGCTAATAAGTTAGTTCCCATTTCACAACCTTCTTCATTAAATGTCTGTATCTATTCATTATGGCATCTTCATCAACTATGAGCTTTCTATTTACAACCTATCCTGTGTTACAGGTTTATAAAAACCCTTTTCTGAAAAGACCTTATGATGTGAAAATTGAGTGAGAGGCTCCAGACACCCGTATTGGGGAGACTTTATGAGAGTGACAAGGTATTGTCTAAGCCTCGGCATTGTCAGGACATCTCTGAGCCTCAGAATTATCTTGTACACCCTGGAAATCAACACCTGCTTCACAGATTAGATATGAGAATGGAGAATGGAAAGGTATATAAACTATAAAAGCACCCAGCACAGTGCATATTATGGGATTGCTTTGGTTTATTTACTTTTGTCTTAATTAATATATTTGTATTCAAGTAAAACAATCATCCAGAAAAATACATAAATCATAAAGGCACAATTGGTGAGCTAGTACAACGTGAATGCACCTGCAACACCCGACCCAAGTGGAAAAATATAACCAGCACCTCCCGAGCTCTTCTCACACTTTCTTTGACAGCTACCACCAGGTTAGTTTGATCTGTTTCCAAGCATTATATCCATATAATTGTGTAATATGCATTCTTCTGTGTTTTGCTTTTTAATTCCAAATTCTACTTTTAAGATATGTCCGTGTTATTGCATGTAGCAACATTTCATTTTATGATTATACCATGATTAATCTGTCCTCCTTTGGATTGACATATAAGTTGTTTTCAGCATGGGGATGGTATGAATTAGGCTGCTATAAAATTTTTGTGCATGATTTCTGGTACTCATTAGTATTTTTGTTGGGTCTATACCCTGGAGTCTTAATAGCTGAGTCACAGGGTATGTGTTTAACTCTAGTTGGTGCTGCTGATTTCTTTGCAAAGGCAGTTGTACTACATTTATCTTCATATCAGTGATTTATGAAAATTCTAGTTGCTCCATATCTTTGCTAACACTTGGTATCTCGTTGTAACTTTAATTTGCTGCCCCTAATCAGTAAAGAAATTGAGTTCTTTTTCATGCCAAAGCTGCTTTGGCAGAATGATCTTCAGATGTGATAGATTTATCTTGTCCTAACCCACTCTTCATGGCAGGTAACTGACTAGTTGATGCTCTTAAAAGTTTTCCTTAGAGAATACAAACTCCAAATCTAAAAATTAGCAAGTGTAGCCCTGGACAGTGTTGCTCAGTTGTTGGAGTGTCAGCCCATGCACCAAAGGGTCATGGGTTCAATTCCCGGTCACAGGCATGTCCCTGGGTTGCAGGTTTGATCCCTGGCCTGGGTCAAAGCATGTGCTGGAGACAATCAATCGATGTGTCTCTCTCACATCAATGCTTCTCCCTCTCTCTCCCTCTCCCTCCCTCCCTTTCACTCTCTCTAAAAATCAATGGAAAAAAATATTCTCAGGTGAGGATTAACAAATAATAAAAAAATAAAAATAAATAAAAAATAGTAAGTGTATTATCTAGACATTGTCTCCATATCACAGCCTGGTTAAAAATCAACACTTTTTCTTTTCTTTCTTTATTTATTTTTAATTTGTCTTTATTGTTGAATGTATTACAGATGTCCCCACTTTTTTTCCCCATTAACCACCTCCTTCCCAATCCAACCCCCCTCCTACTCTCCCCATTGTCAGTGACCATTGGTTGTGCATATATGCATAGAAGTTCATTCCATCCTCACTTCCCCCTTCCCTTTGAAGTTCATCAGTCTAACAACCAATTTGTACTTCTTAATTCCTTCATCTTTTTTCAGCCAGCCCCCAGCTCCCACCCATCTGGCAAGCAAAAAAGATGTTCTCTGTATCTAAAAGTCTGTTTCTGTCCTGGTTTCTCATTTTGTTTGTAGATTCAAGTGTTGATAGATATGTATTAATTGCCATATTATTGTTCATATTTTTGTTGTTCTCCTTCAAGAAGACCATTCAACATTTCATATAATACTGGTTTGGTGGTGATGAACTCCTTTATCTTTTTCTTGTCTTGAAAACTCTTGCTATGTTCATCAATTCTTTTTTTTTTTTTTCTTAATCCTCACCCGAGGACATTTTTCCATTTTTTGTTCAGGTAGAGTGGGAGGGAGAGAGAGGAACAGAGAGAGAGAAACATCGATGTGAAAGGGACACATCGAGTGGCTGCCACCCGCACAACCGACCAGGGCCGGGGACAAACTGCAACCGAGGTACGTGCCCTTAGCAGGAACCGAACCCGGGTCTCTCAGGACCGCAGGCCGACGCTCTAATCGCTGAGCCAAACCAGCCAGGGAGATCAATTCTAAATGATAGCTTTACAGAATAGAGTAATCTTGATTGTAGGTCATTGTTTTTTACCACCTTGAATATCTCTTGCCACTCCTTTCTTGCCTGAAAAATTTCTTTTGAGAAATCAGCTAACAGTTTTATGGGAGCTCCCTTGTAAGTAACAAACTGCTTCTCTTTTTATGCTTTTAAGATTCTCTCTTTGTCTTTAACCTTTGGCATTTTGATAATGACATGTCTTGATGTGGACCTCTTTAGGTTCATCTTATTTGAGACTTTCTGTGCTTCCTCAACTTGCATGTCTATTTTCTTCACCAAGTTAGGGGAGTTTTCAGTCATTATTTTTCCAAATATGTTTTCAATTTCTTGCTCTTTCTCTTCTCCTTCTGGCACTCCAATGATGCGACTGTTGGCATGCTTGAAGTTGTCCCAGAGGCTCCTTACACTATCCTCATTTTTTTTGGATTCTTTTTTCTTTTTGCTGTTCTAATTGGGTGTTTTTTTCTTTTCTTATATTACAAATCGATGGCTTGCTTCTTGGCTTTACTACTCTATTATCGATTCCCTGTAAATTATTATTTCAGTTAGTGCATCCTTAATTTCTGACTGGCCCTTTTTCATGTTGTTGACGTTCTTACTATGTTCCTTGGCATTCTCCTTAATTTCCTTGAAGGTCTCACTAAGTTCCTTGAAGTTCTAAGTTCCTTGAGCATCCTTATAACCAGTGTTTTGAACTCTGCATCTGACTGATTGCTTATCTCTATTTTGTTTAGTTATTTTTCTGGAGTTTTGTTCTTTTCTTTTATTTGGGACATGTTTTATTGTCTCCTCATTTTGGCTGCTTCCCTGTGATTATTTCTGTGTATTAGGTAGAGTTGCTATATCTCCTAGGCTTCGCAGGGTGGCCTATTGTTGTAGGTGTCCTGTAGGATCCAGTGTTACAGCCTCCCTGATCATACCAGTTGGGTCTTCAAGGTGCACACGTAGTGTGGACTATACACATTTCTGTTGTAATTGAGTCTTGATTGCTGTTGGCTTGTCAATGGGAAGGATTTACTCAGGCTGATCAGCTTCAAGGACTGGCTATGCCCACTAGCCACTGGCCTCCTGACTACCTTGGAGGATCAGCTGTGTAGGGGCCCACCACACAGTGCAAAACTTGCTTCAGCAGGGCTCTGGTACCCACTGAATCTGCATATTGAGTGGGTCACTTGTGGAGGTGATTGGATGGTGGTGTTTTGCTGTGGTCTAAAGCTGTCCACTGGGTGTGCTGACTCTGGGGCAAGGCCAGCCACTGCCTTGTGTTCTATCCAGGGCCATCTGGCATAAGCTACAAAGTGATCTGCTAATGGCTGCTTCTTGTGCTGGGCTTAGAGGTGTCCAGGCAAAGCCAAGCTGTGAACCAAGGCTAGGTGCTTCTAATGCCAGGCCTGGGGCCACTTAATGAGAGGTATGGGGCTCACTGAGACCAGATGCTGCTTGTTTGAGAGATTTTAAGAAAATCTGAAGCAGGATCCAAGACAGGCCAATCCTATGGTAAAGCCTTTGGGAACAGCTTGTGTGAGCCCAAAAATTGGGTGAGGCAGATGCCTCAGGGAATCACCAGAGTGGGGCAAGCAGTGTGAGATAGGTTGCTGGAGTACCAGACATGGGGGCTGTCTGCTGCCCTGGGGAAGGGCTCACCAAAGAACAAAGGCCTCCACCAGCGCGTCTGTCCAGGAGAAAGCTGCCTCTCCAGCTCTTGTCCCATGGCCAAACAGATCAGTTCTTCCCTGTATGTCTCGGGTGTCCTTCAAGTTTAGAGGGAGCAAATTTGAGTAAGTCCATGCACTGGCCCTTTAAGAGGAGCTGCCTAGGGCTCTAGCAGCCTCAGCCTCCCTCAGCCTCAGTTCCTGCTGGTTTTATAGCCAGAAGTTATGGGGATTCTCTTCCTGGCACTGGAACCCTGAGCTGGGTGTCTGGTGTGGGACAGGGACCCCACACTCCTCAGGGAGGACCTTCCCAGCTAAGGTGTCCTCTTGATTTTTATCTGCCACACGTGGGTATGGGATCAGCCCTGTGCCCTTCTACCAGTCTTGATGTGGCTTCTTCTTTAATTTCATAGTTGTAGGACTTCCATTCAGCTCAATTTCAGGTGGCTCTGAATGATGGCTGTGCTTTAGTTTGGTTGTAATTTTGATGTGATTGTGGGAAGAAGTGATACCATGTTTACCTACACCGCCATCTTGACCAGAGTCTCCTAAAAATCTTTTCTAAATACTGTTTTTAAATATTCCCTCTGTCTGGTATGCTGATATGTATTTGATGAATGGGTAGAGCAATTTTACTGGTATATATGGATGGCTCATGATTATCAACAAGTAAAATGGATTTCAGTGGTAATATTTAGATACCTTTTATATCAAACGTTACCTAGAATGTCATGTGCAATAATAATATCTGCTTATTTTTCAGGCCATTTAAAACCATCCCCACCACCACCCACCCTCATCACAAAAGGGGCCAAACCACATTCAGTTATGTGGAGGTGATAGACATGTACAAAGGGGAGCCTGTAAGAAGCGAGGGCTTCAGATTTTGGGCTTCATGTTCAGGTTTTATGTTTTGAATCCTAACTTTTGGACTGAGTTTGACCTCCTCTTAATAATTTGATGAAGCAGATCAAATACATATTTACAAAGAATTTTTGAGATATATAATGTTACTTCAGATTATAATATTATTTGAAGATCCAGGCAATATGTTTTATTTTGTAAAGGCTTTGTGTGCTCTGAGAGAATCTTTGTTTTCATCACTTCATTAGCATTCGTAAGGAATTCCCTGTGAAAATACTGGAAATCGAGAACTGGAAATGATGTCAAGAGCGTTACTATGTTAGGGACATTGAATTTTGTCTACTTACTGCTTTTTACAGTTGAGAAAGTTCAGTATCTATTCTTGTCCATGTTCCTTAGCAGGATTTGTGATGGTTTAGTTTACTGTTCAGCAAATACTAATTCCTTTTCCATTCCTGTGGGAAGAGTAAACTTCCTGGCCTTTTTGATATTGGACTTGAAAAGTTAGTAGATACAACACAAGTAGAGTGTGTGGTTTGGATTGGCTTTTAGACTCCTGGAATTTGCCTGGAGAAGAAACTATCTAAGTAATCACTGGACCAAAGACTATGAAAATTATGTGTAGCACATTAGAACTCAACCTGGATCCTGGACCCCAGAGCCAGAGTCCAACCTGGCTAAGCTGAGCTGAAGCTGATTTACAAATTCATGAAGGAGAAATAGTTCTTAATATCTTAAGCCATTTAGTTTTGATAGGGTTTTGTTAGGCAGCATTATTGTGGAAAAGGTGACCAAGACAGTTTCAGAACTTATCATTTAAGAATATTGACATTATAGTCCTCAAATATAAAATTTAACTGAGTTAATAAAAAATGGATATCTTTAATGAACATTTATAATGTGCCAGTCACTGTGCTCCACACTGAAGAAAGATGGTAAAAAAAAAAAAAAAAAAAAAATAGACATGGGGAAACTTACAGGGTAATGACAATACAATGAGATCTGTTTCTGATCGGGATAAGCACCTACTGCAGGATGATTCAGAAGGAGGACTGGAACTAGTCTTGACAACTCAAGGAAATTTTGCCAGAGATGAAGTGTAAGGAGGAACTATTCACATTCTTGTAAACAGAGGCAATAACATGCTCCAAAAGTCAGAAAGAAGATGTGGTCATTTGGTGGACTACAAGGAAGGCTGTAAGAAAGGACTGGACGGAGTAGTAGGAAGGATAGGTCTATAGAGGTAAATAGTTTGAGGGAGCGAAGCAGGTAGAAAGTGTGTCTGTGCTTCTGGTAGTCATCCTTCACACTAAATGTAAAGAGACAAAATTCAGATGATATCATTGGTTTCTATGATTCAGTCATGCATGAAACTGAGGATAGGTCTCTGGGTAATTCCAACCTTTATGGGACAGAAAGAGGTTCTGAGTTCATTAATTAAACAGGTATTTGTTCAGCACTGTGAATTTAATGGTAAATGAAAATAATACAATCACTTTCCTCAGAAAGGTTAATATAGGTTAGAAATACAGAGAAGTAAAGAGGCAATCTAATACATAATGTTAAATGTTATAATATGAAAGATTTAATGTTATAATATAAAAAGATTTCACAGAAAATGTAACATAAGCTGACAACCTAAAGGAGGAATAATTACTAATCAAGTCAAAGTAAGAAAAATATCATTCCAAGTAGAGTGAATGGATTACTTCAAATTCTCAAGGACAAGAGAAAAGATGGTAGGTTCATGTAGAAGTGATTTTTTTTAAAGAGACAAACGGGGAGAGGTAAATAGGGCCAGATCTTAAGTCATGCCATGGAGTATGGATTTTAATTTAAGAAGAAGAAGAAACCATTAGGGATGTAAAGGAAGACTGAAAAACATCCATGAGTTAGAGCTGGCAGAACTGGATGACTGCCTGCCTGCCTGGGTTAAAGGAGGGGGAAACACTGAGGACACTCACCAACCTGACTTGGGCAAATCAGTGAAGGGTGATGCCATTGGGTGCAGAAGTGTGGCACAGGTTTAGGGGGCTAATGATGAGGATTTAAAGGTAATGCTGAAAAAAAAATACAGGAGGTGGACAAATAGCTGTTAGAGGTGAAGTAAGAGAATCAAGGTAATGCTTACTCACCAATATAGGAGAAGACCTAGTTTTATAAAAGAGGAGCTATTCATCAGTGCAATGTGGCAAAGAAAAACACACTTGAATTTGGTGATCAGCGGTTTGTGAGTGACTTTTGAGAAAGCAGTTTCAGTGAATTGGTGGGTGTAGAGATGAGATTATAATAGCTTTAGGAGTAAGTGAGTAGTGAACAAAGTAGAAGAAATAATGGAATGGCTTAAATAAGCCAAATAATGGAAGTGACTGTTTTGAGAGAAAGGAGTGTGAGGAGAAGCAACCCAAGCCAGTTTTTAGTTTGTGTGCTGAGAAGAAATAGCCAGGGGAACGGAAGAGATTTAAAATTTAATGTGTGATATGTACATGCAAAAACAAAAAACAAAGAAAAATAAACCCCTTGTTTTTCAAATTAAAATATTTTTCATGGGCATGTCTGATGCATGGCCCAGATTCCTTGCCTGGACTGAGACAACCCGTGAAGAAGGAAGAAATGGGCCCAGAGTCCAAGTCTGGCAGCCAGGACTCACAAGGTAGAAAATGTCCTTCAAATAGAAGAGGTGGTCAAAAGATGTTAGGCCAACATTAATCAAGTAGATGCTTACAATGGAGAAATCAAAGGAAGAAGGGAGGAAAAGAAGGAGAAAGTAGTAAAGGAAATAGTAATAATGAGTGGCAAAGGGTCTCAAAAGAGTAAGAATTCATCAAGATATGATATTATAGTGTTTTTTAAAGAAGCCTTTGACACCCTGGAGTTGGGAACAGAAACTAGTCTTAGCCTAGTGACAGTGTTGTGAATTGCCTCTTTGAGCTCACGTCCCTGTCAGTAAATGGGAAGATGATAGCGCCAGCGAAGAAGTACAGCACCATAGACAGAGGATGCTCAGCTCCTAGCAGAGTGCCGGTCACCTAGTCTCTCAAAATCAAGGTAAACACTTTTTAGTAAAGTTCAACTTCTCCACCTGCTCTTCCACTCTCATCTCCTTACCTCATGGCATAGAGTTTAGGTGAATTAAAAACACATAGTCCTATCTGGAACTGAAAATCACCCATCATAATTCAAGCCATTCTTGGAACTAGCATGTTTAGACCCCGCAAAAAGGTCATGATTCACAATTAGATGGTGGAATCCTTAGGAAAAACTAACATTAGCATTTAAACAAGAAAATGAGCTCATTGACATTGAAAAATGTTACTACATTTTCAATTTCATTAAAGTCTCTAATAGACAAACACATTTATTTCTGGGCTATGTGTCTGATAGCAAGAATGGGCAAAAACAAGCTCTGGGACTCCAGACTGTGACAGCACAGATGAAATATGTGTTTCCTGAAGAGACACGCAATCCTCACTATCTGTGACCATTGAAATATTAAGGAAATTACTTCTAAAACAGATAAAAATCCATTACGGGAACATAGCCTAGAAACCGAAAAGGAGGATGGGAAATATGATTTCCAGTCATCCTTGAAAGGAAAAAGGAAAAGGAAAAAAAAAATTATTTTTGTTCTCTTTTTATTATTCTCATGAAATTAAATTTCATTGTGCAGTTCTCATCTTTATAATTACCAGGTTGCTTTGAGAATTCGATATAAAAAGCCACCTCATACAAAGGCAGCAGCTGATTTTTCTAAATATTATATTTTTTCAATGACAAAAGAAGAATAACATTTCAAATGATCATTTTAACCACCATACATGTTCTGAGTCAGCCCCCCACCCTTCTTAGCACACTCATATACAGGCATCGAGGCAGAAGACCCACAGGGACTTCCACCCAGGCCCTGGAACCACTAGATAAGTACAGAACTAGGATCCCCATGAATGTGGACTTGGGTTTCTGGAAGAAGTCCAGAGGCCGGGAGCTTAGAAACCTATGTGTCTTGAGAAGTATGATAGCCTAAATAATTGTCACCAAAGATATCTACACAATAATCATCTGGAACCTACGAATATGTTACCTTACATGGCAAATGTGATTAAGATAATGGATCTTTTCTATTTATTATTTTTTCCATCACCATTTATCTCCACCATGCCCTCTTCCACCTCCCCCATACCCCCACATGGGGAGATTATCTTGGATTATTCAGGTGGGCCTAATCTAATCACAGAGGGCCTTTCCTAGCTGTGCTTCATCAGAGAAAGAGAGAGTTGATGACGGAAAAGAACCAGAGAGACAGCGACCTGAGAAGGACTCAACCCACTGCTGTTGCCTTTGAAGAGCAGGAGGGTCATGAGCAAAGGAATAGGGGCAACCTCTACAAGCTGGAATAGTAAGGAAATGGAGTCTCCCCTAGAGATTCTAAAAACAAATGAGGTTGCATTTAACTAAGTGAGACTTAATAAGACTTTTGACTCAAAAAACTGTAAGATAATAAATTTGTGTGTTGTTTTAAGCCACTAAATTTGTGGTAATTTGTTGTAGGAACATAGAAAACAAATACAGGAGGGTTGTGGGAACCTATTAACTAATGACATTTTCCCTCTAATTCCTACTTTGACCTATAATGTTGTTAGATCTCTGCTCTGCATGCCAGTGTACACAATGACCCGAAGCTCTGGTCTTGTCCTCAACTTTCTTTTTTTTTTTTTTTTTTATCCTCACCCGAGGATACTTTTCCATTTTTTGTACAGAGAGAGTGGGAGGGAGAGAGAGGAAGGGAGAGAGAGAGAGAAACATTGACGTGAAGGGACACATCGAGTGGCTACCACCCACACGACCAACCAGGGCCGGGGACAAACTGCAACCGAAGTACGTGCCCTTAGCGGGAACCGAACCCGGGTCTCTCTGGACCGCAGGCCGACACTCTAACCACTGAGCCAAACCGGCCAGGGCTCCTCAACTTTCTAAACTGAGCTCCTGACAATGTGCCTATCTCTTAATAGCTTTTATCTGAGAACTAGATTATTTCAGTAAAAGCGGTAACCAGCCAGTGCACAGCTCTGATTGAAGCGAATCATATGCTGTGACCAGTCCTGAAGATTCTTGCGGTTCCTCTTTGTTTTCATCATCTAAGACCCATTTCAACATCAAGCATGACATGGACCTAGTCCTACTCATGAAATCTTCCTTTCTTCCTTCCTTTTCTTTTTCCCTCTCTCCCTCCTTCTTTCTCCTCTTCTTTCCTAATTATAATGCTCTTTACTCAAACATCTTAACAAGTACTACTTATAAAATATATATATTTTTGAAGTAGAAGTAAGCCCTGGCCAGTTTGGCTCAGCGGTTAGAGCGTCGGCCTGCGGTCCAGAGAGATCTGGGTTCGGTTCCCACTAGGGGCACATACCTCGGTTGCAGTTTGTCCTCGGCCCTGGTTGGTCATGTGGGTGGCAACCACTCGATGTGTCCCTTTCACATCGATGTTTCTCTCTCTCTCTTTCTCTCTCTCCTTCTCACTCTATCTGAACAAAAAATGAAAAAAATGTTTTCGGGTGAGGACAAAAAATAAAGTAGAAGTAAGACATTAAAATTACCCAAGGAGGGTGACTTTCATTTCCATTATATTTCAGTAAATCATTGAAATGTATATTTATAGTGGATGAATTACATTTTATATCAATTGTACCACAATGAACCTGGGTTTTTTTGTTTGTTTGTTTGTTTTTTTATTTTTAGAACAACAAACACCTTTATTACATGGGCTAAGATAGCAGGGAGGAAGATTTATTTGCCTTTCTGGGCCGATTTCCCTTGGGTGGAACTCCAGCTCCTTGCCCGTGAGCGCATGGCCGTCTGCGTGGCCGTGTTGGCCTGGTCTTGAAGTGGGGCATGGAAGAAGATTGTCTGCTGGAGCTGCTCCGCTAGAAGACGGCTGATTTGGGCATTCTTTTTCTTTTCATCATTTTGCTTCTGAATTTTTTTGATTGGTTTTGTTTACAATAGTTTCCTCCTCAGGAGTCAGCTGTGTCCCCTTCTAGTGGCCCAGGGACAGTGCACTGAGGGACTTGTACCACTGTCGGTAGGGTGTGCCGTCCATGAGCACCATGCAGTTCTTTCCTGGGGTCATGATGCAGACCAGCTTGTCGTTGGATGCACTGTAGACGGCATCAGCAATCCCTGTTTTGTGCGTACAACACTCCAAGCCTCAGGAGAAGTTGCCCACGTCCAGCCTCAAGGCACAGTGCTTCTGGTTGTCCCCACATGTGGACTGTGCGTGAGCAGTGCTGGCCAGTCTCAGTGTTGGCAGCAGAAGTATCCCAGCTTATACTTTCATTTCTCATGGTGGGGCTTCCTCTTGCTCCTGGTCTTGTTGTCTCTAGAGATGCCCATGGCTCTGCAACAGCTGGAAAGAGTTGAAGCTGTTGCTTGTTTTTAAAAAGAAAGTTTTGTTATAAAGCTTTTTCTTATTATTATCATTATCATCACTGTTGATCTCTTTATCATCATTACCACCATCGATTATGCACAAGCACAAAAAGAGAAAAATCAAATAGTAAAAGAACATAAAATTAAAACCATATTTACCTTCCTTATCACAGCCACATTCCCAACATACTAGTACTTTCATCAACTTCTGCTATTTTTTACATACTTTTTAAAATTTTTGAATAAATTTTTATTTATAGAAAAGTTACAAAGATAGTGCAGAGTTCTTATTTACCCTTCTCTGAGTTTCCCCTAATGTTATCATCTTACATAATCATGGTACATTTGTTTAAAACATTTCTGCTTTTAATTCTTCTGGCTATTTTTTCCATATATCTAAATAATATGCTTATACCTCTATTAATCATTCATATTTAAATAGTATTCATTGTCTGTCACTGGGAAGATAAGGAATTAGATTGCATGCACTGTACTCTATTACTATTCCTTCATCTTAATGCATACTAGTTTTAGTATATTTTTAATATAGTTTTACTTGACCACACCTAAGAAACTGTATTGTTTTCAATCATCATTATACTTTTAAATTAAAGAAATTGTCATCTCTCCCTTTCCCTCTAATCTACTCTCCCCTTTTTACAGCTCAACATTTACAACTCAATATTTATTGGACTGATACTTGCTGAGCATGCACTATGTTCCAGTGTTTTTCTAGGATCTATGGATGTAATAATATAGACGTGAGCAGATTAGAGTCCTGGTATCAATCAGCTTGCATTCTAGAATTGGAGAAAGAGAAAGAAGATAAACAAGAGCAAATCTCAGATAGAGAGAAGGGTTAGAAGATTAAAACAAAACAAAAACTGAAGTGACAGTGTGGCGATCCTTAGACCAAATGTCAGGAAAGACCTCTTTGAGGAGATGACTTTTAAGTTGAAAGGGAATGGTTAATGTAATGAACCAATGGTGGGAGTGAGAAACAAAGGGACAGGCAAACAGAAAAGAGAGTGGTAAGAGATGCAGTCCATATGGTGGGCAGGACTCAGGGCACTTTAAGCAGGGTAGAGATGGAATTTTATGCTAAGCATGATGGGAAGTCTTTGGAGAAGTTTTGAGCATGAAGTGGGTGCACAGGATGTGGTCTCGTGGTCTGAAGCACCATCTTAGGAGTTCACTTCAGCTAATGTTTAGAGAATGGATGGTAGGGGTAAGGATAGAGGCAGTGAATCAGAAAGACCACTAAGCAGGTTGTTGCCCTAATTTAGTAAAAGAGAATAATGATTAGACCAACTGGGGACATGTTTTAAAGGTAGAGTTTACAGGACTCACAGATGAATTGCATGCCAGATGTGAGCAAAAAATAGTCCTATAAGATTGGATAGTGGATGGTGCTGTTTACTAAAATAAGAAAGCCCAAGAAAAGCCAATTTAGATAAAAATGTTCAGATAATCAATGGTACATGATGGATATATTAAATCTGAGATGCTTTACAGATATCTAACTAGTGATGATAAGCAGCCAGGATATACCTATTTGGAACTCCTTGAGGGGTCGGACCTGAGATGCATATTTATGAATTGTTAAATACTTTGCATTTAAAGCAATGGGACTGGATGAACTCATCTAAGCAGGGAGTGAGAAATAGAGAAAAAAAATTATTTAAGAAGAATCCTTGAGCACAATTATATTTAATGTCATGCTAAAGACTAGCCAGCAACAGATTCTGAGAAATGGCCAGCAAGAAGAAAGAAAACCAGAAGCATGCAATAAACCCAAAAGAGAATGTTTCATGAAAAACAGTATATGGTGAACAGTGTCTAAAGTTGCTGAGGAGTGAAATGAAATGAGTCAAGTGAGGAAAGGGGCTGTTGACCTGGCCACCTGCAGATCACTGATGACAGTGATGTTTGCATTCTGAGGAGTCAGGAACAGAAGTCGGCTTGGAGGGCACTGAAGAAATGATGGAAGAAAATGGAGGCAGCAGTTATACAGAAAAAATTCTACAAGTTTAGCTGGGAAGGGAAAAGAAGCAATAATGTACTCATTGGAAAGGTAATATGAGAGCATATTTGGATTATTTGGGAATATACAAATATGATGTAGGGTAGAGAGGGCAAAACTAAAGTGGCTCCTATACCGTATATGACAAGAAGCTGAGGCATGGAGCAAATGGGAAGGAATAGCCTCAGGCACAGGTAAGAGTACTTATCCATAGTAGTAGAGGAAAGGCAGAATACATGGGCACAGATGCTTTAGATTTGGAGGTGGCATAATAAAGTAGCTACTTGGAAGGAGAAATGGCGGTGGAGTGAACAGAAGCTACACAGACCGTCTCCCAGAACCAAACTGGAATTACAACTATAACACAGACAAATCGACGGGAAAAACCAACAGAAAAGCAGCTTGCGAGGACCATACAACGAGGGACACTGACTTGATCCTGGTAGGCTTGCGAAGGCGCGAGGCGGGGCTGGGAGTCCACGGTTGGCAGCTCGGCAGCGGCCTTAGCTGTGAGCAGCGCCCTCGGGTTACACCCCCAGGTGGCTCCACAGCACAGAGCTGGGACAGAGGCTAAAACAGCCACAGCCACTCACCTTGGGCTCCAACAGAGGGAGGGCAGACTGGACTGGAGCTGTATCGGGACACTTGGGATCTGGAGGGCGCTCAGAGCTTTGACTGAGTGCAACCACGCAGGATGGTGGACATATTGCTCCTTCCCAGGGCTCTGGGGAGAGGAAGCAGCCCCTCCCTCGGAGATCCAACCCCACCCTGTGGGCCATTGAAGTGATAATTGAGGCTCACTAACAACCAGCATCTGCCCCACCCCTGGGAAATCCCCTTGTGCTAAGCACCTGAGGGAGCTTTTCAATCAACTGACAACCCAAAACTCATCAAGTAACCTAGAGTGCTAGCCTCCAGGCAAAAAGCTAGAGGATAACAGTACCTTTCCTGGGCTGGCAACTTTAACCAGGAAAGTAAGACTTGACAGTTGTGTTCAACGTGGGTCCTCTCTCGCTCAACTAAACACAGGAGAGGGAGCCACAAACAGCAGAACACCAACACCCACAGGGAAAACTTGACAGGCTCCAAAGCCCACAGTGATAACCAAAATGGTGAAACACAGAAACAGAAGCCAAATGAAAGAGCAAGAGACCTCCACCGAAGATGAGATCAATGTGGAGCAATTAGGCATGTTAACAGAGCTAGAATTCAGAGCCATGATCTTGAGGAAGCTGAACAGCGTGAGTAAGGACATAGAGACACTGAAAATAAGCCAATTGGGAATTAAAAACCATCAAGAAGAGATAAAAAATGACATATCAGAAATGAAAAACACATTGGAAGGTTTAAAAAGCAGAGTAGGGGAAGCTGAGGACCGGATCAGTGAATTAGAAGACAGGGTAGAAAAAATCAACCAATCAGAAAAACAAAAGGAAAAAACTATTAAAAAACAGGAAGACAGCTTAAGAGAACTATGGGACAACTGGAAACGTAATAATATTCGCATCATAGGAGTCCCCGAAGAAGAAGAAAAGGAGCAAGGGATAGAGAATATATTCAAAAAAATAGTGAGAGAAATTTGGTGAAGGAAGAAGGCATTCAAGTTCAAGAAGCACAGAGAGTCCCAAGTAAGAAGAACCCAAACAGGCCCACACCAAGACACATAGTAATTAAAATGCCACCAATTAAAGACAAAGAGAGAATCCTAAAAGCAGCAAGAGATAAGCAACCGGTTACCTAAAAAGGAACCCCCATAAGGCTCTCAGCTGACTTCTCACAAGAAACACTACAAGCCAGAAGAGAATGGCTTGAAATAATCAAAATCATGAAAAACAAGAATCTGAATCCAAGACTACTCTACCCAGCAAGGCTATCATTCAAAATAGAAGGTCAAATAAAGAGCTTCCCAGACAAAAAAAAAGGCTAAGGGAATACATTAGCACCAAACCAGCACTGCAAGAAATGTTAATGCTGTAATTAGCAATAGAAATGGGAAGAAAAATAGAACCACACTAAACAAAAATGGCAATAAATAAGTACATATCAATAATCACCTTAAACGTAAATGGATTGAATGCTCCCATAAAAAGACACAGAGTAGCTGATTGGATAAGAAAGCATGACTCATCTATATGTTGTTTACAAGAGACACACCTCTCAACAAGGTTGAAAGAGAAGGGATGGAAAAAAAATTTCTAAGCAAATGGAAAGCAAAAAAAGCTGGGGTAGCAATTCTCATATCTGATAAAATAGATTTCAAAATGAAGACCATAACTAGAGTCAAAGAAGGCCACTATGTAATATTAAAAGGATCTATCCAACAGGAAGATATAACCTTGATAAACATATATGCACCCAATATAGGAGCACCAAAATATATTAAAAATCTTCTGGAGGACTTCCAAGGAGAAATCGACAACAATACAATCATAGCAGGGGACTTCATCACCCCGTTGACAGCACTGGATAGATCCTCTAGGCAAAAAATTAGCAAGGAAACAGAGACTCTAAATGAAGCACTAGACCAAATGGATTTAATAGATATCTACAGAGAATTACACCTCAAAACTACAGAATACACATTCTTCTCAAGTGCACATGGGAAATTCTCAAAGATAGACCACATGATAGGACACAAACTAAATCTCTACAAGTTCAAGAAGATTGAAATCATATCAAGCATCTTCTCAGATCACAATGGCATGATACTAGAAATCAATTGCAACTAGAACATGCAAAGACATTTCAACACATGGAGGCTAAATAGCATGTTATTAAACAATGAATGGGTCACTGAGGAGATCAAGGAAGAAATTAAAAACTTCCTGGAAACCAGTGAAAACGAACACACAACAACACAAAATCTATGGGATGCAGCGAAAGCAGTTCTGAGAGGGAAGTTCATAGCACTACAGGCCTACCTCAAAAAACAAGAAAAATTTCTAATTGACTGTCTAACCTCACAACTTAAAGAATTAGAAAGCAAACAAAAAGAAAACCCCAGAGCAAGTAGAAGGAAGGAAATAGTAAAGATCAGAGCAGAAATAAATGACATAGAGACCAAAAAAACAATTCAAAGGATCAATGAAACAAAGAGCTGGTTTTGCAAAAGGATAAACAAGATTGATGGACCCTTAGCTAGACTCACCAAGAAACAAAGAGAGAGAACCCAAATACACAAAATCAGAAATGAAAGAGGAGAAGTAACAACCAACACCACGGAAATACAAAAGATCGTTAACAACTACTATGAACAACTATATGGCAAGAAATTCGACAATCTAAGAGAAATGGACAAATTTCTAGAAACGCACAGTCTCCCAAAACTATTCCCGGAAGAGATAGAAAACTTGAACAGACCAATAACAACTAAGGAAATTGAAGAGGTAATCACGACTCTCCCAGCAAACAAAAGCCCAGGCCCAGATGGGGGAGTTTTACCAAACATTCAAAAAAGAACTAACACCCATTCTCCTCAAACTATTTCAAAAAATTCAAGAAGAAGGAAGACTTCCAAACACGTTCTATGAGGCCAGCATAATTCTAATTCCAAAACCAGAAAAAGACACAACAAAGAAAGAAAACTGCAGGCCACTATCCCTGATGAACATAGATGCCAAAATCCTGAACAAAATTTTAGCAAATCGGATCCAGAAATACATCAAAAGAATTATTCACCATGACCAAGTGGGATTCATTCCAGGGATGCAAGGCTGGTACAATATTTGCAAATCAATAAACGTGATACACCACATAAACAAAATGAAAAATAAAAACCACATGATCATATCAATAGACGCTGAAAAAGCATTCAACAAAATCCAGCATCCACTTCTGATAAAAACGCTCAGCAATGTAGGAATAGAGGGATCATATCTCGACATAATAAAGGCCATATATGAAAGGCCTACAGCCAACATCATACTCAATGGACAGAAACTAAAAACATTTCCATTAAGAACAGCAACAAGACAGGGATGTCCACTTTTGCCACTCTTATTTGACATTGTACTGGAAGTCTTAGCCACAGCAATCAGACAGGAAGAAAAAAATAAAGGGATCCAAATTGGAAAGGAGGAAGTGAAACTGTCATTATTTGCAGATGACATGATATTATACATAGAAAACCCTAAAGACTCCATCAAAAATCTTCTAGACTTAATAAATGAATTTGGCCAAGTAGCAGGATACAAAATTAATGTCAAGAAATCGACAGCATTCTTGTACACCAATGATGAACTCACAGAAAGAGAAACTGAAAAAACAATCCCATTTACCATCGCGCCAAAAAAAATTACGATACCTAGGAATAAACTTAACCAAAGAAGTAAAGGACCTATTTGCAGAAAACTACAGGACATTGAAAAAAGAAATAGAGGAAGATATAAAAAAGTGGAAGCACATACCCTGTTCATGGATTGGAAGAATTAACATCATTAAATGTCCATACTACCCAAAGCAATCTATAGATTCAATGTAATCCCCATCAAAATACCAACAACATATTTCATAGAACTAGAACAAGTACTTCAAAAGTTCATATGGAACCAAAAAAGACCCCGAATAGCCACAGCAATCTTGAAAAAGTAGAACAAAGTAGGTGGGATCACAATACCAGATATCAGGTTATACTACAAAGCAACTGTAACGAAAACAGCCTGGTACTGGCACAAGAACAGGCATATAGACCAATGGAGTAAAGACATCCTCTTTAATAAATGGTGTTGGGAAAATTGGACAGCTACATGCAAAAAAATGAAACTAGAACATCAACTTACACCATACACAAAAATAAACTCAAAATGGATAAAAGACTTAAATGTGACCCATGAATCCATTAAAATTCTAGAAGAAAATGTAGGCAACAAAATTTCAGACATCATATGCAGCAGAATTTTCACTGATACATCACCTAAGGCAACAGAAACAAAGGAGAAAATGAACACATGGGACTACATCAAACTAAAAAGCTTCTGCACAGCAAAAGAAACAATCATCAAAATGGAAAGGCAACCCACTGTATGGGAGGACATCATTGCCAATGATGTATCAGATAAGGGGTTAATTTCCAAAATATATATATAGAGTGCTCATACAACTCAACCGAAGGAAGACAAAGAACCCAATTAAAAAATGGGCAGAGCAGCTGAATAGACACCTCTCCAAACAGGACATACAAATGGCCAAAAGACATATGAAGAAATGCTCAACATCACTAATCATCAGAGAGATGCAAATTAAAATAACAATGAGGTATCACCTCACACCTGTCAGAATGGCCGCCATCAACAAATCATCAAACAACAAGTGTTGGCGAGGGTGTAGAGAAAAGGGAACTCTAGTGCACTGCTGGTGGGAATGCAGACTGGTGCAGCCACTATGGAAAACAATATGGTGTTACCTCAAAAAATTTAAAAAAAAAATTAAAAATTGAACTTCCATTTGACCCAGTGATCCCACTGCCTGGAATATACCCTAAGAAGCCTGAAACACCAATCAGGAAGAATATATGTACCCCCATGTTCATAGCAGCACTATTTACAATAGCTAAGATCTGGAGACAGCCCAAGTGTCCACCAGTAGACGAATGGATAAAAAAGCGGTGGTACATATACACAATGGAGTACTATGCAGCGGTAAGAAAGAAAGATCTCTTATCCTTTGAGACGACACGGAGGGACCTGGAAAGTATTATCTTAAGTGAAAGAAGCCAAGCAGAAAAAGACAAATACCACATGATCTCACTTATATACAGAATATAATGAACATAACAGTCTGAGGAATACAGTAGACCCAGAAACATGGAAGTAGGGCACAGACTGACATCCCTCAGAAGAGGGTGTCGGGGGGTTGGGGGTGGGAAGAGATAAACCACAGAACTTATATGCATGTATGCATGACCAATGGACATGGACAACTAAGCCGGGGACGGGGTGGAGGTGGGGTGGGGTGGGGGGTGCCAATGGGGTAAAAAGGTAAAATATCTGTAACAAAAAAATAAATAAAAAATTTATATAAAAATAAAAATAAATAAAGTAGCTACTTTCCTATTATATTCATTTATTGGAAAAGTGTTGAGCAAGGGTATCAGTGGAGAGGGAGTGGTGGCAGGGGGTGCAAATGATTTGAGGAGAAATGAGTTACAAAGACGTTAGTTTGGAGGGTGTTAAAGCAAACATACTTGAGAAATGCACTAGGACTTCCCAGGACTGATTGCTAACCAAGTCAACATTGCTTGCGAGTATTTTACCCATCTGCTTGGATCCAGACATAAAATAGCAGACAGTCGAGTATCCTTAAAATTGGAAGTTTTTAGGTCAGCACAGTAGAGGAAAAGAGGACTAGAGATCTAAAAATTTACTATAAGAGAAAGATAGCAATGGACTTTGAAAGCTGAGCTGGTTAGGAGCAAAGGGAACATAGGTGGAGTGGGTAGTAAAAAATTAACTTGAGTCAGTGGTTTTAAAATTTTGGTAGAATGTTGAGACTACTAAAGAGAGTAATATGAAAAGATGTAGTCAGATACTAGAAATTGTGATTTTATAGGAAGAGCGGTTCTCAGAGGAACCAAACATCAGAAGAATGTGAAGTGTGACAGAGAAGATTTAACCCCAGTCTGGGAAAGCTCAATGGAAGCATTTACAAATGGATTTTTCTAACTGTGCTTAAGTCCTCTGTGATTTTAAGAATGATTCTAAAAGGAGGTTAGAAAATGGTGGTGGAGCAAATGGAAGCTACACAGACCATCTCCCAGGACAAAACTGGAATTACAACTGAAATAAAGACAAATCATCAGGGAAAAAGCAACAGAAAAGCAGCTGGAGAGGACCCATATAACCAGGGACAGGAAAAAGGACACTGAATCGAGCCTGTGAAGGCATGAGAGGGCAAGCTGGAAGCCCACAGGTAGCAGTGATCTTAGATGTTAGCAGCACCCACAGGGTTAAAATCCCAAGCCAGCTCCAAAGTGCAGAGGGCCAGGACAGAGCACTAAATAGGCTACAGCTACTCACCTTGGGCTCTGGCAGAGCGAGGGTGGACTGGACTGAAACTGTGTGGGGACACGGGATTTGGAGGGTGAAGAGAGTTTTTGCTGAGTCACAACTGCACAGGACAGTGGCCATCTTGCTCAGGGAGCCCCTTCCTGGAGCCCTGAGAAGAAGCAGCAGCCTCTCCCTCAGAGATTTAACCCCACCCAGCTGGACCAGAGAAATGCAAATTGAGGCTCATAAACAACCAGCATCTGCCCCACCCTCTGGAAATTCACTTACGGTGAACACCTGAGAAAGTTTTTCATTCAGCTGAGGGCTACAACCCAAGACTCATCAAGTAACGAAGACTAATAGCCTCCAGGCAAAAAGCTAGAGGATATCTGAACCTTTCCTGGGCTTGAAAATCTACCCAGAAAAGTAAGACTTGACAGTGATGTTGAACACGGGTCCTCCCACACTCATCCAAACCCAGTAGAGGAAGCCACAAACATCAGAACACCAACAATGACAGGGAAAATTTGGCAGGCTTCAAAACCCACTGAAATAGCCAAAATAGTGGAACAAACAAACAAATCCCAAATGAAAGAACAAGAGAACTCTACTGAAGATGAAATAAATGAAATGCAGTTAAGCAAGTTATCAGAGGTAGAGTTCAGAGTCATGATCTTGAGGAAGCTCAACATCTTGAGTAAGGACATCAGCACCATGAGTAAAGATATAGAAATATTGAAAACCAACCAAGTGGAAATGAAAAAATGACATAGCAGAAATAAAGAACACATTGGAAGGACTAACCAGCAGAATAGAGGAAACTGAGGACTGGATCAGTGAATTAGAAGACTGGGTAGAAAAAAATCAACTGATCAGAAAACCAAAAGGAAAAAACAATTAAAAAACAGAAAAACAGCTTAAGAGAACTGTGTGACAACTGCAAATGTAACAACTTTCAATCATAGGAGTTCCAGAAGAAAAAGAAAATGAGCAAGGGTTGGAGAATATATTAGAAGAAATGGTGACAGAAAACTTTTCTAACTTAATGGAGGAAGAAGATATTCAAGTTCAAGAAGCACAGAGAGCCCCAAGAAGGAAGAAGCCAAACAGGCCCACACAAAGACACATAATAATTAAAATGCCAAAAATTAAAGACAAAGAGAGAATCCTAAAGGCAGCAAGAGATAAGCAACAGGTTACCTACAAATGAACTTTCATAAGGTTATCAGCTTATTTCTCAACAGAACACTGGCCAGAAGGGAATGGCATGAACTAATCAAGGACATGAAAAACAAGGATCTGAATCCAAGAATACTCTACTCAGCAAAGCTATTATTCAAAATAGAAGGTGAAATGAAGAACTTCCCAGTCAAAAAAAGGCTAAGAAAATATATTAGCACCAAACCAGTACTGCATGAAAAGTTAAAAAGACCACTTTAATTAGTAGAAGAAATAGGAAGAAAAATATCATCGTAATAAATAAAAATGGCAATAAATAAGTACAATAATAATCTTAAATGTAAATGGATTGAATGCTCCAATAAAAAGACAGTGTAGCTGACTGGATAAGAAAGCATGACTTATATATATGTTGTTTACAAGAGACCCACCTTACAACAAAAGACTCACATAGGTTGAAAGTGAAGGGATAGAAAAAAATCTTCCAAGCAACTTGAAAAGAAAGAAAAGCTGGGGTACAATATTCATATCTGATAAAGTAGATTTAAAAATGAAAGCCATAACTAGAGACAAAGAAAGCCACTACATAATAGTGAAAGAATCTATCCAAAAGGAAGATATAACCTTGGTAAACATATATGCACCCAATATAGGGGTACCAAAATATATTGAAAATCTTCTGGAGGACTTCAAAGGAGAAATCAACAGCAATGCAATTATAGCAGGGGACTTTAACACCCCACTGATATCACTGGATAGATCCTCTGGACAAAAAGTTAACACGGAAAGAGACTCTAAATGAAGCACTAGATAAAATGGATTTAATAGATATCTACAGAAAATTACACCCCAAAACTTCAGAATTTACATTCTTCTCAAGTGCACATGGGACATTCTCAAAGATAGACCACATGTAGGACACAAACTAAATCTCTACAAGTTCAAGAAAATTGAAATCTTATCAAGCATCTTCTCAGATCACAATGGCATGAAACTAGAAATCAATTGCAACAAGAACATGCAAAGACATTTGAACACATGGAGGCTAAATAGCATGTTATTGAACAATGGATGGGTTACCAAGGAGATTAAGAAAGAAATTAAAAACTTCCTGGAAACCAATAAAAATGAACACATAACACAAAATATATGGGATGCAGCAAAAGCAGTTCTGAGAGGGAAGTTCATAGCACTACAGGCCTACTTCAAGAAACAAGAAAAGTTTTTAATTGGCTATCTAACCTCACAACTTAAATAACTAGAAAGCAAAAAATAATAATAAGAAGAAAGAAAGAAAGAAAGAAAGAAAGAAAGAAAGAAAGAAAGAAAGAAAGAAAGAAAGAAAGAAAGAAAGAAAGAAAACCCCAGACAAGTAGAAGGAAAGAAATAATAAAGATCAGAGCAGAAATAAATGACATAAAGACCAAAAAAAAAAAAAAAAAAATTCAAAAATCTATGAAACAAACAGCTGTTTTTTTGAAAAGATAAACAAGATTGATGGACTCTTAGCTAGACTCACCACAAAACAAAGAGAGAGAACCCAAATACACAAAATCAGAAACGAAGGAGGAACAATAACAACTGAAACCACAGAAATACAAGGGATCATTAACAAATACTATGAACAATTACATAGCAACAAATTGGACAATCTAAGTGAAATGGACAAATTTCTACAAACACATAATCTCCCAAAACTGGACTGGGAAGAGAGAGAAACCTTGAACAGACCAATAACAACAGAAGAAATAGAAAAGGTAATCAAGATTCTCCCAGCAAACAAAAGCCCAGACCCGGACAGCTTCACGGGGGAGTTTTACCAAACATTCAAAGAAGAACTAACAGCTATTCTCTTCAAACTATTCCTAAAAATTCAAGAAGAAGGAAGACTTCCAAACTCATTTTATGAGGCCAGCATAGTTCAAATTCCAAAACCAGATAAAGACACTACAAAGAAAGAAAACTACAGGCCAATATCCCTGATGAACATAGATGCCAAAATCCTAAACAAAATACTACCAAATCGAATCCAGCAATACATTAAAAAAATTATTTATCAAGACCAAATGAGATTCATCCTAGGATGCAAGGCTGGTACAATATTCACAAAGCAATAAATGTGATATATCACATAAATCGAAAGATAAAGACCACATAATCATATCAATAGATGCTGAAAAAGCATTCCAGAAAATCTAGCATCCATTTCTGATAAAAACACTCAGCAATGTGAAAATAGAGGAATCACATCTCTACATAATAAAGGCCATTTAAGAAAAACCTACAACCAACATCATACTCAATGGGCAAAAATTAAAAGCATTTCCCTTAAGAAAAGGAACAAGACAGAGATGCCCACTTTTGCCACTCTTATTTAATATAGTACTGGAAATCTTAGCCACTACAATCAGACAGGAATTAAAAATAAAAGGGATCCATATTGGAAAGGAGGAAGTGGAACTATTATTATTCACAGATGACATGATATTATTCAGAGAAAACCCTACAGTCTCCATCAAAAATCTGCTAGATTTAATAAACCAATTTGCAATGCAGCAGGATGCAAAATTAACATCAAGAAATCATGACATTCTTATACATCAATAATGAATTCACAGAAAGAAAAACTAAAAAAATAATCCCATTTACCATTGTGGCAAAAAAAAATATTAAGGTACCTAGGAATAAACTTAACAAAAGAAGTAAAAGACCTATTTGCAGAAAACTACAGGGCATTGAAAAAATAAATAGAGAAAGACATAAAAAGTGGAAGCACATAACTTGTTCATGGATTGGAAGAATTAACATCATTAAAATGTCCATACTGCCCAAAGCAATTTATAGATTCAATGCAATCCACATCAAAATACCAATGACATATTTCACAGAACTACAACAAATACTTCAAAAGTTCATATGGAACCAAAAAAGACCCCCAATAGCCACAGCAATCTTGAAAAAGAAGGACAAAGTCATTGGGATCACAATACCAGATATCAGGTTATACTAAAAAGCCACTGTAATCAGAACAGCCTAGTATTGGCCCAAGAACAGACATTTAGATCAATGGAATAGAACAGAGAACCCAGAAATTGACCCAAAACATTATGCTCAATTAATATTTGACAAAGGTGGCAAGAACATACAATGGTGTAAAGCCTCTTTATTAAATGGTGTTGGGAAAATTGGACAGCTACATGCAAAAAAATAAAAATAAAACTAGACCATCAACTTACACTATACACAAGGATAATCTCATAATGGATAAAATACTTAAATGTGACTCATGAATCCATAAAAATTCTAGAATAAAATGTAGAGAACAAAATTCCAGACATCATATGCAGCAGAATTTTCACTGACACATCACCTAAGGCAACAAAAACGAAGGAAAAAAATGAATGCATGGGACTAAATCAAACTAAAAAGCTTCTGCACAGCACAAGAAACAACCATCAAAATGGAAAGGCAACCCTCTCTATGGGAGAACATTATTGCCAATGATACATCAGCTAAGGGGTTAATTTCCAAAATATATAGAGTACTTATACAACTCAACAAAAGGACTACAAAGAACACAACTAAAAAATGGGCAGAGGACCTAAATAAACACCTCTCCAAACAGGACACTCAAATGGCCAAGAGACATATGAAAAAGGGCTCAGGGTCACTAATTATCAGGGAAATGGAAATTAAAATGACTGTGAGGTATCACCTCACACCTGCCAGAATGGCTGCCATCAACAAATCATCAAATAACAAGTGCTAGTGAGGGTGTGGAGTAAAGGGGACTCTAGTACACTGCTGGTGGGAATGCAGACTGGTGCAGCCACTATTGAAAACACTACGGTGTTTCCTCAAAAATTAAAAATTTATCTGCCATTTGACCCAGTGATCCCACTTGTAGGAATATATCTGAAGAAGCCTGAAACAGCAGTCAGAAAAAATATATGTACCCCTATGTTCATAGCATCGCTATTTACAATTGTTAAGATCTGGAAACAGCTCAAGTGTCCATCAATAGATGAGCCATGGTACATATACACAATGAAATACTATGAAGCTGTAAGAAAGAAAGATATCTTATCCTTTGAGATGACATGGAGGGCCCTTGAGAGTATTATGCTAAGCAAAATAAGCCAATCCGAGAAAGACAAATACCACATGATCTCACTTATTTGTGGAATATAATGAACAAAGGTGGGCTGATGAACGAAATAGACACAGAGACATAGAAAGGAGTATGGTTCAGACTAACAAACCTCTGAGTAGGGTGGTGGACGGGATGGAGGAGATTAACCAAAGAACTTATATGCATGTATGCATAACCAATGGACATAGACCACAATGCCGGAAGTGGGGGCGAGAGGGGGAGGAGGGTGTCTAGGGGGGAGAAAAGGAGAAACATATGTAACAAAAATAAAGTAATAAAAATTGGAAAAAATCATTCTAAAAATTTAAAAGATAAAAATATTGAATTTTTATTATTATGTGTTTATAATTAGTGCTTATGTGAAATTTGGTAGCATATGATTGAACAAGTAGAAAAGGAAATCTAGGTCTTTATCCTAACCTAGTTGTATTCAAAGGACAATGTTTTTATTATCACAGAGGCTTAACTTTATTTTATTTTTTTCTATCACCATTTTTCTTCTCTATGCCCTCTTCCACCTCCACCCTGATCTCTTCACCCCATAATCACCACACTGTTGTCCATGAGTTCTCTATTTTTTTTCCTTTTTTTTCCCCTGAAATCTCTATACATCTAACTATTACTCCCCCCCCCCCAAACACACACACACACCACCACCAGAGCTGAGCTGCCTGCCTGCTCTCTATCTATGAATCTGTCTCTATTTGGCTTGCTAGATCATTTTGTTCATTAAATTCTACATATGAGCCAAGCTGATGTGGCTCAGTGGACGAGGATGACTCATGTACCAAGAGGTCGCCTATTTGATTCCCGGTCAGGGCACATGCCCAGGTTGTGGGCCCAATCCCCAGTGGGGAGCATGAAGGAGGCAGCCAGTTGATGTTCTCTCTCATCGATGTTTTTATCTCTCTCTCCCTCTCTTTTCCTCTCTCACTAAAATCCAATAGAGAAAAAAAAATTCTACATATGAGTGAAATCATATGGTACTTGTCTTTCTCTGACTGGTGCATTTCATTTAGCATAATAACGTCCAGGTCCATCCATGCTGCCAAAGGGTAAGGTTTTCTTCCACAAAGGCTTAACTTTTAGAAACACTCATCAACTGGCAATTAGGCCACATGCTTCATATTTTTAATCTCTGTTCCTTTTTTATTATATTCTGAGAGTTCCTTAATCTTTATTTATTTCTACCCTTTCTTTCCTTTTTTTTTTTTTAATTTCAGCAATCACATTTTTACTTTTCAAGGACTGCATTATGTTCTGTTTGCTGTCTTTTTATACCAACCTTTCAGGGATCAGAGCTTTTTCCACCATGTCATTAGGGAGCAGAATAGAGGGGACAGGTACAGGAATGATGGCATAATGCTTCATGCTGATAAACCTCCTAGGTTTTATCATTTCAAGCCATCCCTGAACATTGGGTGCTGAAAGAAATGGAACCTAAAATTCTCAGACCTGAAGCTAATGGCCTAGGAGCAAGCTCTAAATTGCTGGCATCTAAGCTGACTCATTTTCTTCTCCCAACTCATACTTCAATTTCAGAAATCCCTTATTGAATGGTGAGGAGATCAGCTCTGCTTGCCCATCTCCTAGTGTAAATGAATGACTATGGTAATTCAGTGTAACCCATAACATGAATGGAAGAGAAAAACAAACATGAAATAACAACCGTGTAACATTGTAGACACTTGTGCTTGTAGATCTTCATTTTTTTTTTTTTTTTTTAATCCTCACCCGAGGACATTTTTTGTTCAGATAGAGCAGGAGGGAGAGAGAGGAAGAAAGAGAGAGAGAAACATCGATGCGAAGGGACACATCGAGTGGCTGCCACCCGCACGACCAACCAGGGCCGGGGACAAACTGCAACCGAGGTACGTGCCCTTAGCGGGAACCAAACCCGGGTCTCTCCGGACCGCAGGCCGACGCTCCAACCGCTGAGCCAAACCGGCCAGGGCTAGATCTTCATTTTGACAGTACCTCCTCTGAGAAGCCTTCTCACCTCTCTCACTGAAGTTGAATTACTTCTCTTTTTCTTGTGCTAACACACCTCCCAACACTTTGCTTGCCATGGCTCATACAATGAGTTATAATTACTGATTACTTATCCATCATCATTACTAAGCTGGTAGTTTGTTGAATGCAGGTACAGGTTATTTTTTATTGCTATATCCTCAGTGTTCCCCTAGCTCCTAGTATATTGTATAAACACAATAAATTCACATAAAATAATAAACAAATATATATGAATGGATGAAGAAGTAGCAAGTTGTCAAATTGACCAACAGGTTAAAAGATAGTGGATTAAACACGGTACAGGGAATAAGCAAAGTAGGGCCATCAAAAATGCGAGAAAAGCCCTGGCCGGTTTGGCTCAGCGGTTAGAGCGTCGGCCTGCGGTCCTGAGAGACCGGGGTTCGGTTCCCGCTAAGGGCGCGTGCCTCGGTTGCAGTTTGTCCCCGGCCCTGGTCGGTTGTGCGGGTGGCAGCCACTCGATGTGTTCCTTTCACATCGATGTTTCTCTCTCTCTCTCTGTTCCTCTCTCTCCCTCCCACTCTACCTGAACGAAAAGTGGAAAAAATGTCCTCGGGTGAGGATAAAAAAAAAAAAAATGCGAGAAAAGTTGTACTTTAGTAAACACTTTCAGACTTTGACAATCAGAAATAACTAGAAACTATTCAGGTTCAGTAAATATATAAGTTGTGGATTCATTTGGTGTTAATGATCCAACTGGTCATTTATAAAAATTCCAAATAAAAAAGCTTTGCTAGTGAAGTGACCAGAATATGACACCCACATATTCCACTTCAGCATATTCATTATTTTTGACTCAAAAGGACTTGGGAAACAGCCAATGCAAGAAACACTCTGACCTTTCTTTGTCCCCCTGAAAACATAAGATGAGTCTCCCAGATACCCCTGAACCAGGAGGGTAGAAGGCATCCTTATAACCAGAGAGAGAAAATGTAGGACAATGAAGGTTGCGTAAACAAATCTTGTTACTTCCGCACCAATTGACTGACCCAAGCTCAAGCCCCTTTGTCTTCTCAGTTCTTCACAAATACGTTGTTTTTTTGTCTAAAAGGTAAAAAGCTTTCGGCTTTGCTCACTTCTTAGAGTTTCATGATTTTATGGGGTGCCCATTCATACAGAATTAAATTTGTTTATCTCATGTTAACCTATCTTATGTCAACTTAATTATTAGACCAGCCAAAGAACCTAAAAGGGAAGAAGAGAACGTTTTTGGCCCCTACCCTAGCGAACTGAAATGACAGCTGAATGTAGAACTGAAGGCTTCTGGCGTCACATAAACCATCCTGTAATTTTGGTTCACACTATGTCCTATCGCTTGTGTGCGTTTAATTCAAACATGAAGATCTCAAGACAGGCTGGAGGAAAACAATCACTTCTTGACACCTTTATCCTTGAAATCATAAATCATCCATGGTCCAGTGGTCTCTCTAGACACAAGATGCACCTTGTTCCTTCTTCCCTCAATCCCCCAAAGGTTAAAGGCATTACTCCCAGTCAAAAAGTTTCCACTAAAACTTTTCAAATCTCCAACTTCAGAATGATCAAGTACAGTGCAGGTACTTGAGCAAAAGGTGAAGAAGCTGGTGTCCCAAATTGCTGATCAGTCTCTCAAGGCAGGAGTTGACAAAGAAGGAGCAAAAGAATGCTGGTAGTGAGAGAATAATTAAATGTTTTTATAATCCTCCTGTTCTATTTTTCTAATAATCTAACACACTATGGCAGGATCATATCAGGAGTGACTTTACAAATGTGCTTTCTATTCGTTTGTGTTAGAATTTGTATCTCCTGGGTCATGTTAATGATTCTTAATTTTTTTTTTTCAGTTTTAAAAAGCTGGGCAAATGCTTTTAAATGAAAAACAAGGTCAGGTCTCATTGTGCTTAAATTGCTTTTCATTAGCATGGTTCCTAATAGGATTTACACTGCTCGTCATTGGCAATCCTGTGTGTCTAGACTGCTTCTCTAAGGAGACATCATTTCTGTGTGGCTGAAGCCCTGGAGACCCTTCAGAAGTCTCCATAACAAACCTACAAGGTGATCTCTAATAATGACAAATACCTCTGGCCATATTGGGAACAGTGATGAGATTTCTTTAACCTGCGGTGAAAACCTAGGATTTCACAAAGACAAAGGTTCTAGGGCCTCTCAGAAAGTACACAGAAGTGCTCTTCAAATCAATGGGCACGAGTACCTAACCATTAAATGAGAAGACCTTAGCAAGGCAAAAATGGAACTGTGTTTAACACCGGATAGGAACAACAAAAAGGAGGATTCCTAACCTCTCTGGAGGAAGACATGGTGCGGACAGGAAATGCACTGCATGTCTGTGAGAGAGGTTGGCACTGGGTGGAAGAAGCAGGAAACAGATACACTCTTACTTGAGTCGTATTCTCACAGTGGTCTAAGCACTGTGAGAGGGTCAGCAGCAGTTGAGCTAAGGTCAGAAAAGTGTCACAAAGACTAGTTGGGTAGCAGTGTGACGATACAGAGCAGTATTGCCACTAAAAGGAGTGCTAGAGAGGACTAGAGCAAAAATCAGAAGATGCTTTTGCTGTTGTCAGTGACATTTCCTTGCTTGGCATCCTGTGTCCATAGGTTATTCCAGGAATGCCATTTCTTACCTTTTCCGGTTTCCAAACTCGGTTGTCTAGATGAAGTGTATTATTTGTCTGGTTCTGGAGAGAGCATGACTTTCAGGAGAAGGGAGCATCAGGGATGACCAACAACAACAGTGATGAACATCTACCGAGAGCATTCTGTGTGCCAGAAACTACACCAGGAGCTACATGTTCATGCTCTCATTTAATCTGCACTGTCTCAGTGACGTGGGCGCCACAGAGCGGGACCACCTTACTCAGGATTGGGCCCTAAAATTAGCCCTTAACTATTTAGTAAATATCACTAATGTAACTAGAAAACCCATAGAGATAAATGTGGGGATGGATGGATGGATAAGTTTAAAGAGTCCCTGCTTTCCTAAAGAGTTTACCTCTATCTTAGTATTAAATCTCAATGATCTTGATACACGTGATGTAAACTAATTAGATACTGGAATTCCAGGGGGATTAAAATACTTATTGTAACTCTAGGGGAAGGATGAATTATAGAAGGAGCACCTGCAAGTGAATCACAGGATGCAACCCCTCCTGTGTTTTACATTTGAGGAAATTTGGGCTCCAGAAGATAAGAACATTTTTCCAAGGTCAAAAAGGTAGTAAGTGGTGGAGTGGGTGGGAGCTGGGTGGGAGCCTGCTGATATCGCCAATGTGTGATTCTTAAGGCCAGGGGAGGTAACAGTGTGGACACATTTTAAATAGATACAACTCCCTTTGTTGGCAAAGTATCTAGAAACAGAATATTTATAAAACCGGTAATAATTACATATGTTTAAGCTAAAATATAAACAGAAAAAAATGTACACTGCAGGAAAGGAACATTGGCACATTCATCGATACTCCAGAAGGATAATTTTGTGGAATTATATTTTAAAAAACATGTTCTGATAAATAAGTGAAAATAGCAACTGATTTCAATGTACCAGATTATTAAAACACTAAAATTTTAAGGCATTTGTGAAAAAGATTATGATTCAATGACTGATTTCAATAAAGCCTGAAAAATGTGTACAAAAGACTGAAGTGTAACTCCCCAGTTATCTTTTCTACCAGACATTCCCTGCCTAACCATAGCATTTTTCTGCTTCCAATGGAAATTGCATTTTGCCTTTACAGAAAAATTCAGAGTGGAACCAGCAGTGTAAGTCAGTAAATCTTTGGGAAACTGGACTGGACGAGATCACACAAATTTTCCCAGAGTGGCAAGGCCTGACTCTAGCCCTACAGTTATTCGCATGTTGATTCAGGGAACTCATTTTTATTAGTACAACCTGTAACTTTCCTCATTTCCAGAGAGCACGTAGGGCCAGTTGATCATCCCAGTTCTCTTCTTTGCCTTGTGTCCTATTTGGACCTTGCAAGACATTCTCCTGGAGTTCATGGACTAGGTGTCTGGAAATGATGTGAACATTGTTATCTTTCAGTTTAGTTTTCTCTGTAATAAAATAAAAGTTTTAAACGTGGATAAAGGTTCGGTTTTTTAAAATAATAATTCATTTTTGCTTTGCCATTTTCAGATTAATTCCTAATCATCATATCTAGGGATAGTTCTGCTTTGAAATATTTCATACTCAATAAATCGACTGAATCTAAACTCATTGCTTCCTTTCTGGGTTCCAGAGCAAATGGGCCTGCTTCTGTCAGAACATTCCATCTACTTGTCACGTGGACATAATCCCTTGGGCGCTTTTCAAGGATTTTGCTCCTAAAATTTCTCTCTGTGTCCTTCTTAGTCACCTGTATTGTTCTCATCAACATGCAAACACGTTCCATCAATTAACTTGTAAAAATCCTTCCTTGCGACCAAACATCCCTTTAGTCCTGTTCACTTCTGAGCACCCAGTGCACAGCACAAGTTAGAAAAACTGTGGTCACTATGTATCTTCCCTTCTTCATGTCCTATTCATTCTTTTTTATAATTTACCTCGAAGCAATTTTAAACTATTAAAAAATTGCAAAAACAGTAGAAAGAACTTCCGAATTTCCTTCATCTAGTTTCCCGCCAGTTTATATTTTACCATATTTGTTTCCTCTATCTCTCCCTGTGACTACACGTACCGTATATTCTATTATCATTATTATTTTTCTGGACAATTTGCTAAATGGAGTCTCTTTCTTCTTAAATACTATAGCGTATATTTTCCAAAAGCAGGACACTGTCCAACATAATTGTCACACGATCATCTGAAACAGGAAATGTACATTCATAGATCACAACCACCAAACCTGAAATTCAGTCATGTTTTGCAACTATCTCAGTTATGTATCTTTTCCCTTCTGGTCCACGATGCCACTGAGGATCATGGTTTGCACTTAGTTCTGATGTCTCTTTAAATCTGGAACAGTTATTCAGCCTTCCCCTGACTTTACTACCCTTGATTTTTTTTCAATGAGTCAGATCTTTCACAGATCTTTCATTCTGTGGGATGTTGCTCAACCTGGTGTGTCTGATTTGCTAGGGTTCAGACAGGGTCATGCGTTCTCGGTAGGAACACCAGAGAAATGATGCTGTGTCCCTCTCAGGGCATCAGGAGGCTCATCAGGATGATCTTTCCCTCAAGGAGGTGATGTAAACTTCATGAAGAGGGTGTGTGCCTAGTTTTTCTACCTTACAGTCAACATTTTCCCCTATGTTAATGGAAAGTATTCTGTGGATAGATATACCAAGTCTAAACCTATATCCCACATCTGATGGCTTTGTAGTGGGTCACACGGCTAGGCTGAACTATACTTCCCAGAATGTTTCCCTTAGACAGGGCCACAGGAGAATCCTGTGGGTCACTGAGGGGGTGGAAGTGAAGCAGCAGCCACTCTGTCCTCTCATACCATGTCACTTACCTATTGGCTTCCCCCATCCCTGCTTCCCATTTCTGCTTCCCTGACCCCTGGGCCAGGTCAAAGGGCTCGGCATGTGTGGAACACACACTAGCAACATCAGAAGCAACAGGACTCACATGGGCTCTAGCCTATCTTAAGGGGCTGCAGCTTCTGCTTGTGCCCCAGCTCATTCTTGCTTTCCTCCCCGCAGTGACCTTGCACCCATTTTCCCCTCGTTCCCTGCTGCCCTTTGGACTTAGAGCTCAGGCATCACACAGAGATGGCAGCCAGCTTAACCAGCTTCCACAACTGCGCAAGGCCAAATCCTTCTGCAAGGATATGAGATATGCGTATGTAATGAATACATAAGTTACACAACATATAAATATAATATATAGTAAAATGATAATGATAAATTATTATATATTTAAGTAATGTATAAAATATATAATATATCTATAAATCACATATATATACATGTAAAATCTTTTCATGGTTTTGCTTCTCTGCTTGGCCCATGACTGATCTACTGTTCTCCATCAAACCTCCTTTCACATTTTCCACTTGAATCATTTATGACTATGATGTTTCTCAAATGCTGAGTTTTCTATATCTATAATTTTTTCTAAATTTGTTAGTTAGCATAATGCTCTAAGCTAGGTTTTCATCTTCACCCTTATTTATGTACTTCTTTCATTACTTATATGTTATGGACCTATGAATTGATATTTCTTTTATTTCTTTTTATTCATTTACGTATTTATTTTTTAATGTTTTTATTTATTTTATTTTATTTTTGGTACAGTTGTTCTCCTTTTTTTTAACCCATTGACACCCCTCGTCCCCATCCCCCCTGCCCCGTCCCCAGCTTTGTTGTCCATGTCCATTGGTTATGCGTACATGCATATAAGTTCTGTGGTTTTTCTCTTCCCTCCCCCGTCCACCACTTCTCCTGGGGATTATCAGTCTGTACCCTACTTCTATGTTTCTGAGTCTACCGTATTCCTCAGATTGTTATGTTCCTTATATTCCATATATAAGTGAGATCATGTGGTATTTGTCTTTTTCTGCTTGGCTTGTTTCACTTAGGATAATACTTTCCAGGTTTATCCATGTTGTCTCAAAGGAAAAGAGGTCATTCTTTCTTACAGCTGCACAGTACTCCATTGTGTATATGTACCACTGCTTTTTTATCCATTCGTCTACTGATGGACACTTGGGCTGTTTCCAGATCTTAGCAATTGTAAATAGTGCTGCTACAAACATGGGGATACATATATTCTTTCTGATTGGTGTTTCAGGCTTCTTAGGGTATATTCCTAGAAGTGGGATCACTGGGTCAAATGGAAGTTCAATTTCTAATTTTTTGAGGTAACACCATATTGTTTTCCATAGTGGCTGCACCAGTCTGCATTCCCACCAGCAGTGTACTAGAGTCCCCTTTTATCCACACCCTCGCCAACACTTGTTTTTTGATGATTTGTTGATGGAGGCTATTCTGACAGATGTGAGGTGATACCTCATTAGTGTTTTAATTTACATCTCTCTGATGATTAGTGATGTTGAGCATTTCTTCATATGTCTCTTGGCCATTTGTATGTCCTGTTTGGAGAGGTGTATATTCAACTCCTCTGCCCATTTTTTAATTGGGTTCTTTGTCTTCCTTTGGTTGAGTTGTATGAGTACTCCATATATTTTGGAAATTAACCCCTTATCTGATGTATCATTGGCAATAATGTTCTCCCATAGAGAGGGTTGCCTTTTCATTTTGATGGTTGTTTCTTTTCATGTGCAGAAGCTTTTTAGTCTGATGTAGTCCCATTTGTTCATTGTTTCCTTTGTTTCTGTTGCCTTAGGTATTGTATCAGTGAAAATTCTGCTGCATATGATGTCTGAAATTTTGTTGCCTACATTTTCTTCTAGAATTTTTATGGATTCACGGGTCACATTTAAGTCTTTTATCCATTTTGAGTTTATTTTTGTGTATGGTGTAAGTTTATAGTCTTGTTTCATTTTTTTGCATGTAGCTGTCCAATTTTCCCAACACCATTTATTAAAGAGGCTGTCTTTACTCCAGTGCATACTCTAGCCACCTTTGTCAAGTATTAATTGAGCATATTGCCTTGGGTTCATTTCTGGGTTCTCTGTTCTGTTCCACTGGTCTATATACCTGTTCTTGTGCCAGTAACAGACTGTTTTGATTACTATGGCTTTGTAGTATAACCTGATATCTGGCATTGTGATCCCACCTGCTTTATCCTTCTTTTTCAAGATTGCTGTGGCTATTGGGGGTCTTTTTTGGTTCCATATGAACTTTTGAAGTATTTGTTCTAGTTCTGTGAAATATGTTGTTGGTATTTTGATGGAGATTGCATTGAATCTATAGATTGCTTTGGGTAGTATGGACATTTTAATGATGTTAATTCTTCCAATCCGTGAACAATGTATGTGCTTCCACTTTTTTACATCTTCCTCTATTTCTTTTTTCAATGTCCTGTAGATTTCTGCAAATAGGTCCTTTACTTCTTTGGTTAAGTTTATTCCTAGGTATCTTAATTATTTTGCTGTGATGGTAAATGGGATTGTTTTTTCAGTTTCTCTTTCTGTGAGTTCATCATTGGTGTATAAGAATGCTTTCGATTTCTTGACATTAATTTTGTGTCCTTCCACTTTGCCAAATTCCTTTATTAAGTCTAGTAGATTTTTGATGGAGTCTTGAGGGTATTCTGTGTATAATATCATGTCATCTGCAAATAATGACAGCTTCACTTCCTCCTTTCCAATTTGGATCCCTTTTATGTTTTCTTCCTGTCTGATTGCTGTGGCTAAGACTTCCAGTACTATGTTATATAAGAGTGGTGAAAGTAGGTATCCCTGTCTTGTTCTTATTCTTAAGGGAAATGTTTTTAGTTTATGCCCATTGAGCATGATGTTGGCTGTAGGTCTTTCATATATTGCCTTTATTATGTTGAGATATGATCCCTCTATTACCACTTTGCAGAGTGTTTTTATCAGAAATGGATGCTGTATTTTGTCAAATGCTTTTTCAGCATATATTGATATGATCATGTGGTTTTATTCTTCATTTTGTTTATGTGGTGTATCACATTTATTGATTTGCGAATATTGTTCCAGCCTTGCATCCCTGGGATGAATACCACTAGGTCATGTCGGATAATTTTTTGGTGTATTGCTGGATTCGATTTGCTAGTATTTTGTTCAGAATTTTGGCGTCTATGTTCATCAGGGATATTGGCCTGTAGTTTTCGTTCTTTGTTGTGTCTTTTTCTGGTTTTGGAATTAGAATTATGCTGGCATCATAGAACGAGTTTGGAAGTCTTCCTTCTTCTTAAATTTTTTGAAATAGTTTGAGGAGAATGGGTGTTAGTTCTTTGAGTGTTCGCTATAACTCCCACATAAAACCATCTGGGCCTGGGCTTTTGTTTGCTGGGAGAGTCTTGATTACCTCTTCAATTTCCTTAGTTGTTATTAGTCTGTTCAAGTTTTCTATCTCTTCCAGGTTCAGTTTTGGGAGACTGTGTGTTTCTAGAAATTTGTCCATTTCACTTAGATTGTTGAATTTGTTGCCATATAATTGTTCATAGGAGCTGTTAACAATCTTTTGTGTTTCTATGGTGTGAGTTGTTACTTCTCCCCTTTCATTTCTGATTTTGTGTATTTGGGTTCTCTTTCTTTGTTTCTTGTTGAGTCTAGCTAAGGGTCCATCAATCTTGTTTATCTTTTTGAAAAACCATCTCTTTGTTTCATTGATCCTTTGAATTGTTTTTTTGGTCTCCATGTCATTTATTTCTGCTCTGATCTTTACCATTTCCTTTCTTCTACTTGCTCTGGGGTTTTTTAGTTTGTTTGTTTGCTTTCTAATTCTTTAAGTAGTGAGGTTAGACAGTCAATTAGAAATTATTCTTGTTTCTTGAGGTAGTACTGTAGTGCTTTGAACTTCCCTCTCAGAACTGGTTTTGCTGCATCCCATAGATTTTGTGTTGTTGTGTGTTCTTTTTTATTGGATTCCAAAAAGTTTTTAATTTCTTGATCTTCATGGTAACCCATTCATCATTTAATAACATGCTATTTAGCCTTCATGTGTTCAAATGTCTCTGCATGTTCTTGTTGCAATTGATTTCTAGTTTCATGCCATTGTGATCTGAGAAGATGCTTGATATGATTTCAATCTTTTTGAACTTGTAGAGATTTAGTTTGTGTCCTATCATGTGATTTATTTTTGAGAATGTCCCATGTGCATTTGAGAAGAATGTGAATTCTGTAGTTTTGGGGTGTAATTCTCTGTAGATATCTATTAAATCCATTTGGTCTAGTGCTTCATTTAGAGTCTCTATTTCCTTGCTAATTTTTTGTCTAGAGGATCTATCCAGTTGTGTCAACATAGTGTTGAAGTCCCCTACTATGATTGTATTGCTGTTGATTTCTTCTTTGAAATCCTCCAGAAGATTTTTAATATATTTTAGTGCTCCTATATTGGGTGCATATATGTTTATCAAAGTTATATTTTCCTGTTGTATAGATCTTTTCAATATTATGTAGTGGCTTTCTTTGTCTGTAGTTATGGCCTTCATTTTGAAATCTATTTTATCAGATATGAGTATTGCTACCCCAGGTCTTTTTTTTGCTTTCTGTTTGCTTGGAAAATTTTTTTCCTTCCTTTCACTTTCAATATGTGAGTTTTTTGTTGTGAGGTGGGTCTCTTGTAAACAACATATAAATGAGTCATGCTTTCTTATCCAATCAGCTACTCTATGTCTTTTTATTGGAGCATTCAATCCATTGACTTTGAAGGTAATTATTGATACGTGCTTATTTATTGGCATTTTTGTTTAGTTTTGTTATATTTTTTTTTCCTATTTCTTCTACTAATTACAGCAGTCCTTTTAACATTTCTTGCAGTGCTGGTTTGGTGCTAACGTATTCCTTTAGCCTTTTTTTTTTTTATGTCTGAGAAGCTCTTTATTTGAACTTCTATTTTAAATGACAGCCTTGCTGGGTAGAGTAGTCTTGGATTCAGATCCTTGTTTTTCATGACCTTGATTGCTTCATGCCATTCCCTTCTGGCCTGCAATGTTTCTTGTGAGAAGTCAGCTCAGAGCCTTATGGGGGTTCCTTTGTAGGTAACCTGTTGCTTATCTCTTGCTGCTTTTAGGATTCTCTCTTTGTCTTTAATTTGTGGCATTTTGATTACGTGTGTCTTGGTGTGGGCCTGTTTGGGTTCTTCTTACTTGGGGCTCTCTGTGCTTCTTGAACTTGAATGCCTTCTTCCTTCACCAAATTAGGAAAGTTTTCTGTCACTATATTTTCTAATATATTCTCTAACCTTGCTCATTTTCTTCTTCTTCAGGGACTCCTATGATGCAATATTATTACGTTTTCCATTGTCTTACAGTTCTCTTAAGCTGTCTTCCTGGTTTTTTTTTTGTTTATTTTATCCTCACCCGAGGATATTTTTCCATTTTTCTGTACAGATAAAATGGGAGGGAGAGAGAGGAAGGGAGAGAGAGAGAGAAACATTGACATGAAGGGACACATCGAGTGGCTGCCACCTGCACGACCAACCAGAGCCGGGGACAAACTGCAACAGAAGTACGTGCCCTTAGCGGGAACCGAACCCGTGTCTCTCTGGACCGCAGGCCGACGCTCTAACCGCTGAGCAATACTGGCCAGGGCTGTCTTCCTGTTTTTTAATTGTTTTTTTTTTTCCTTTTGGTTTTCTGATTGGTTGATTTTTTCAATCCTATCTTCTATTTCACTGATCCAGTCTTTCACTTCGTCTGCTCTGCTGTTTAGACCTTCCTATGTGTTCTTTATTTCTGAAATGTCATTCTTGATTTCTTCTTGGTGGTTTTTAATTTCCAATTGGTTGATTTTTAGCATCTCTATGTCCTTTCTCATACTGTTGAGCTTCCTCAACTTCATGGCTCTGAATTCTAGCTGTGTTAACTTGCCTAACTGCTCCATATTTATGTCATTTTTAGTAGAGGTTTCTTGTTCTCTCATTTGGCTTTTGTTTCTGTGTTTCACCATTTTGGTTATCACAGTGGGCTTTGGAGCCTGCTATGTTTTCCCTGTGGGTGTTGGTGTTCTGCTGTTTGTAGCTCCCTCTTCTGGGTTTGGATGAGCGAGGGAGGACCCACGTTAAACACCACTGTCAAGTCTTACTTTACTGGTTAGAGTTACTAGCCTGGGAATGGTATAGTTATCCTCTAGGTTTTTGCCTGGAGGCTATCAGTAGATTACTTGAATAGTTTTGGGTTGTCAGTTGATCGAAAAACTTCCTCAGGTGCTCAGTGTAAGGGGATTCCATGAGGGTGGGGAAGATGCTGATTGTTCATGAGCCTCAATTTGCATTTCAATGGCCCTCAGGGTGGGGTTGAATCTCTGAGAAGCAAGATGGCCATGTTCCTGTGTGGCTGGAACTCAGCAAAAGCTCTGAGCGCCCTCTAAATCCTGAGTGTCCCCACACAATTCCAGTCCAGTCTGCCCTCCCTCTGCCAGAGCCCAAGGTGAGTGGCTGTGGCTATTTTACCATCTGTCCCGGCTCTGCACCGTAGAGCCACTTGGGAGTTTAACTCGAGGGCACTGCTCACAGCTAAGGCTGCTGCTGTTTGGGCTCCCAGTCCCCCTCTCGTGCCTCCACAATCCTATCAGGATTGAGTCAGTGTCTTTGGTTATATGATCCTAGCAAGCTGCTTTCTGTTCCTTTTTCCTGTAGATTTGTCTGTGTTTTAGCTGTAATTCCAGTTTGGTCTGTGTAGCTTCCATTCACTCTGCTGCCATTTTGGAATCTCTTTTTTTTCGCTGTTTCTTTTAATGGGCTGTAAACATTACTTCATAATTCATTTTTGCTGCTCAGGTGGTCTTAGAGTGAAGTGAGTCAGTGGGAGACCCCTTTCACCTGGCCCCAGGTCCCTTTTGACAGACCCACCTTTCAGCCATAAAGTCTGCCTTCCTTTCTGACACAAAAAGCTTCTTCAGTTCTTCTCCCAACTTAGCCTCAGCATTGGCTAGTTTTCTAATGGAATACTGTTTCTTTTAGCGAATGATGGCATTTAGACACCAAGCCAAAACTTGAACTTCTCTTGTTTCATACATTTCTTTGTCCTCTCCATTATAAACTATGTGTAAGTTTTCCATTGTTGCATAACAAATAACCATACATTTAGCAGTTGAACACAATACAATTTATTTTCTCTCAGTTTCCATGGATCAGGCATCCAGGCACAGATTAGATGCTCGGGGGCTGTAATTGAAGTGTCGGCCGGGCTCTGACCTGATCCGAAACTCGAGGTCCTCTTCTATACTCATCAGTTGTTGACAGAATTCAGGTCTTTATGGTTTCCTATCAGATGCGGCGTCAGTCTCAGCACCTAGAGGACACTCTCGGGTCCTCACCAGATGGCCCTCTTGCAATATGGCAGCTCCTTCCTCAAAGGCAGCAGAAGAACAGTCCTCCAGTGTACTATGAGGAAATGTCAGTCAGATCCCATCGTATGCACAGGTCTTGTTCACACTCCAGGGAAGGAGATCACACAGAGCCTGTACCCCAAGGGCTGAAATCTTAGGGGCCATTTCAGAATTCCATCTACTCCAGACCTTCAACAATTTCCTAGGGTTCCATTTCTGACATATACCCAATTTGGCCCCTTCTCTCCATTTCCACAGCCACGATCCTAGCTCATGCCACTCCCACCTCTTTTCTTTATTCTAATAGTCCCCTGGTCTCCTTTCTTCCACTTTTGCCTCCCTATACTGTTATCCAAAACTAGCCAGGTTGACCTTTAAAAAACGTACATAAGAGGATGCTATTAACCGTCTTTAAACCTTTAATAATGGATCACTGCATCAGAGCAGAATCCACACTTCTTCCCACAGGGTGGCCTTGACACTATCTGCCGCCTACTGCATCAGTTCCCTTTTGTTCTCTGGGCATTGGCAACAACAGCCTTTCCCTCCTGTTTTGTGAATGAGCCAAAGTTGTTTGCTCCCTGTGTCTTTGCACGTACTCTGAGCACATTTCTTTGGCTATTTGTATCTCAGTTCACATAATATTTCTTCACAGAAGTCTTTCTGATGCTATGAGCAATGGCATTCCAGTTCACTCACTCTGAATTACATCAGCCTGTTCATTTCCTTCCTGGTGTTTGTCACCGTCAGAAAGTGTATTGTTTCTCTCTTTCCTTATTGGTTACCCACCTGCACCAAGTGAAATGTTAGCTCCATGAGGCCAGGGCCATACCTATTTAATTCACTAGTGCATCTTCAGTGCCTAGGATAATACAATGCTTCATACTAAGTAGGGCTTGATAAATATTATGAAATACATAGAATCACAGAAATTTGGGAAGATGTTACTCAAAAGGTCTCAGATTCTGAGGTTACTTTGTAATGTGAAAAACTATACATACATGCATGCATACACATAGTCTCTCTAAATGGTTTGTCTGAAAGTAGGGTATTTAAGAATTACTATTAAATTATTCCATTTGATTGTATTCAAATCTCTGTTGGACCCTGGAAGGAAAGTGTCTCTACAGAAATATTTTTTATTACTTCCACCATTGGTAGCCTGATAGGTTTGCAGTGAACATCTGGCATATTGTCCTACAGGGAATGAATATCCTGCTCCAGAAATTTAGTTTATCACTAATAGCAACAATAGTAAAAATTCTTATTCCAGAGACTCTCCAGGTGAAAGACCCTTTAACAGCTTTTAATTCATATTCTTCTACCACCAGCCATGAACAATCCAAATCCTCCCAAAGCCATCACTCTCTACCTTATTGAGGACAGCTCAGGGGAGAGGATGCAGTGGGCTATCATTTGCAGGCTTCAGGGTCCTGCCCCAAGCTAGCACAAGGGGAAGGAACATGGTTCATTGACTTTGTGCTCTGTGAGGGCTCCACCTGGGATAGCTTCTTGTACTCCAAATATTCCCAGTATCTTCCAGATTTTTTGGGGTGCAGTCCTTAAGAACGAGACTGAAAACAATATGCATTGGTGACATTTTCTGTGGTCAGTTTACTAAGTTAAACTACAATATTCAACTTAAAAAATTTAAGAGCCTCTGGCTAAAGGACTAAAATGTAACAAGAATGCTTAGAAACTGTTTATATGCTTGATTTGTTTTACAATGTTTTTGGTCTTTAGTTTTGATTGGATTGTTTTACTGAAACATGAAGGGCATTTAGAAGGCAAGCAAGTGAATAGGATACATTTGCAACAATATGCCCTAAAGCAACATCTTAATGTCAGAAGTAAATTATAACAACTTACATTACTGATGACATACATTATAATTCAAAGCCAGGAAACTACATCAAGGTTGTTCTCACTATGATATAGAGGGAGGGTTTTTTGTTGTTTGATTTGTTTTGTTTTGTTTTGTTTTGTTTGGGGGGTGGTGGTTATGGTACTATTTGCAACTAGATGAAGACCTTTATTGATGAAAATGATATCAACAAAAGGTAACAGAAGAAAACACATATCTCTTGGAACACACGAAAGCTTCCCAAGCCCTTTGCATCTATTTCACCGAAATTATTCTTTATTTCTTAGGAAGCATGGAATGAGTTTCCTCCAGTATTATATATATGACTACCAAGATGTCAAGAGCAAGTGTATCTAGAGTTTGACTCAGATCCATTTCTTATGTAAATATTCAGTTGATGATAGCACAAGCAGTGATGACTGTTAAAGACTACTAAGACTGTTAGGAGCCTAAGTAATTAGGATATATTTGTGTGCATGGACTTTAGTCCTTTAAACAAAACAAGAAACAACTCTTGCTCTTCTTTGTTATCTTTTGTTTTTGTTATCTGAAGAAAGAATTGTTGTTTATATTCACACAAACCTTTTAAAATCCAAATTGAGGAATAAATTATTTCTCAATGTATTAACACAGTAGTTAGAAACTTTATGAAACTCTACTTCATCATTACTATAAAAATATTAACATGAGATGAGGCCATATATATAAAGGAGAAACATTGTGCCATCATCAAAACATTGTCTGACAAAAACAGGAGATCATATACTCTTTGATTATAGAGTATAATATAAGTATAGTATAAGTTTAAAAATAATACCTTTGTAGGTATGAGAATCCAATGTGGTAGTCAACATCAATCAAAATATATTTGGTAATTGCCAAATGTCAATTACTGCCTGTGATTTATTCTCCTGGTGTGTACATACAGATGCAATTACATTAGATATGGGTCTCTGACACACCTAAACTTCTGACAGGTGTTCAGTGAAGCATTCAGTCAGGAGAGAGTCAGCCATTGTTAGACAGCCATGGCCCCAGTACCTGAATGCAGCAACTTGAAACCCTAAGGAAAACCTATCCCTTTCTTTTAATTTGTTGTACTGTACTATATTTCAACTGTCCTGTGGATTTGCCAGCTCCCTCTGCTGGTATTTCTAGGTCTTGACTAAGAATCCTGACTGTCAGAGCTGAAAGGAATTTGATGATCATTTCAGAACATCGATGGCATATGTCTATTGGCCATCTGTATGTGCTCTTTGGAGAAGTGTCTATTCAGGTCTTTTGTCCATTATCTTTTTGTTGTTGTTGTTAATCCTCACCACAAAATATTTTTTTCATTGATTTTTAGACAGAGTAGACGAGAGGGAGGGAGAGAGCAAGAGCGAGAACGAGAGAGAGAGAGAGAGAGAGAGAGAGATTTAAGAGACACATTGATTGGTTGCTTCCTGCACGACCCATACTAGGGCTGTGGGTTGAACCAGCACCCCAGGTGCATTCCCTTGATGGGGAATTGAACCCGAGACCCTTCGGTCTGATGCTCTAAAAGTGAGCAAAACTGGCCAGGGCTCCTTTGCCCATTTTTAATTGGGTTGTTTGTCTTTCTGGTATTGAGTTGTATGAGTTCTTTGTATATTTTGGAAATTAACCTCATATCAGATGTATCACTGATAAATGTGTTCTCCTATACAGTGTGTTCTCTTTTCATTTTGTCGATGATTTCTTTTGCTGTGCAGAAGCTTTTTAGTATGATGTAGTCCATTTGTTTATTTTTCCTTTGTTTCCCTTGCCTTAGGAAATGTGTCAGTGAAAATATTGCTACATGAGATGTCTGAGATTTTACTGCCTATGTTTTCTTATAGAATTTTGATGGTTTTATGACATACATTTAAGTCTTTTATATATTTTGAGTTTATTCTTGTGTTATGGTGTAAGTTAGTGGTCTAGTTTCACTTTTTTTTTTTTTAAGTACCTGTCTAGTTTTCCCATTATCATTTATTGAATAGACTGTCTTTACTCCATTATATTTCTGGGGTCTCTGTTCTATTGCATTCGTCTATATGCCTGTTCTTGTGCCAATACCAGGTTCTTGTGATTACAATGGCTTTGTAGTATAGTTTGGTATCCAGTATTGTGATCCGTCCAACTTTGTTCTTCTTTCTCAAGATTGCTAAGGCTAATTAGGGTATTTTTTGGTTCTATATAAATTTTGGGAATATTTATTCTAGATCTGTGGAATATGCCATTGATATTTTAATAGGGGTTGCATTGAATCTGTAGATTGCTTTGGGTACATAGCAGTATTATTTACAATAGCTAAGATCTGGAAACAGCACAAGTGCCCATCAGTAGATGAGTGGATAAAAAAAGCTGTACACGATGGAATACTATTCAGCTGTGAAAAAGAAGGACTCTTACCATTTGTGACAGCATGGATGGACCTGAAGATTATTCTGCTAAGCAAAATAAGCCAGTTAGAGGAATAAAAATATCACATGATCTCACTTATATGTGGAATCTAATGAATCAAATAAACTGATGAACAAAATAGGCCAGAGGCATGGATGTATGGAACAGACTGACAGATCTCAGTGGGTAAGGGTTTGGAGAGAATGGGAAGAGATTAACCAAAGAACACATATGCATATATGCATAACCTTTGGACACAGACAATAGTATGAAAAGGCCTGGAGTGGGATGGGGGCTGGATAAAAAGGGACAAAAGAGGGAGAATGGGAGACATCTGTAATACTGTCAATAATAAATAAATTTTAAAAAAAAACAGTCAAAACAACAATAAAATAACATAAGTGGCAGTACAGGCAGTACATCTGCAGGTTTCCCTTCAGGAGAAAACCAACTAGTAATATTCATATATTATGACAAAATATAATAATGACTCTCTTAATTATGTTCATGGTTATGTCAGCATCATTGGTTACTTGAACATCTAGAAGAGGGAATAAACTCTTTTCCCTATTTTCTTGCCAATTTAAAGACATTCTTCCTTAAAGGGGATACTGTACTAGCCTACAGTAAGGAACTAGGAGAGGCGAAGTCCTTCCCCATTTGGGATGATGTGCCCTTGAATAACAACTGACTCACAGCCATGCTTGGAAGGAGGAGGGAATTCATGACTGTTGGAAAGAAAATGTGGTGGTCAGAGCCTGTAGCCCATCCCGTGGAGTATCAGGGTTCTCTGTGTGCCTTGGAGAGGTGATATGTCAGACAGCCTCCCATGAAGAAAAAGGCCAGTCAGAGCCAGGAGACTGGAGTTCTAACCGCGTATTTACAAAAACCATAAACCATCCGTATTTCTAGAATATTCCTACCCACACATACATAGTTGTGAGACAGGGAGGGCTCAATAGCCATTGTTTCCAACGAGGAACTTGAAACCTAAACTTACTGAGTTAAGACAATATAGTTTGTAAAAATTGACTTATTATGTGTATTCTTTAAAAAATACATTGTCTTTCCCTGGCCAGTTTGGCTCAGCAGTTAGAGCATTGGCCCACGGACAAATGAGTTGCGGGTTCAATTCCCAGTCAAGGGCATGTACCTCAATTACATGTTTAATCCCTAGCCCTGGTTGGGGTTGTGTGGGAGGCAACCAATTGAAGTCTCTCTCTCACACATCGATGTTTCTTTTTCCCTCTCCCTCCCTCCCTCTTTATCAAACAAAATTAATGGAAAAATATCCTTAGGTGATGATTAAAGAAAAATTAAAAACACATTGTCTCTAAACTGGAGGCATTTACACTGTAGGCAAAGGCATAACACTATAGGTTTGAAAGGAACTTTGAAACCTCCGGGGTCGATGTGTCTGAGTGGTTATCAGTCTGCACTGAGACGGGAGCTCATGCTGGTGGAATGTTCTTCTTGACGCTGACCCACAGTTGGGTCTGACACACCCACACAGTCTGGGCTGCATTCCACTGCAGAGCAGCCTCCTACAGTGACCACGGACGCAGGCCTTCCAGTCAGAATCTGGACATTGTTATTGTTTCTTCCCTTGGAATGTGCACTACAGGCAAGTATAGTCATTATGGTTGTTATATTTGCCACACTGTTGTGGAATGGGAAGAGCTTTATTAATTCCACAATTCTAAATGGGTATTTGTAAGTGTAACTAGTTATTTTAAAGCACATGTGCTGAGGCCATCAGGAAAAAGATAATGGTGAAAATGCCAAACTACAATTTCTGGACATCTTAAAATTTCTCAAAGCTGTAATTCTCTGTAGATAAAGGAGTAAGGGTGGTCTTTTGACCAGTATTAATAAAGTAATTCTTGCAGGTCATGAGGAAATACTGATTGTATCTCAAATAAGAAGAACTGTCTATTATGCAGGAGCACAATGGCTCCTCTTGACCTCAGTCCTTCTCTGCCCATTAAAAGCTGGTCTTGCCATTGTTAAAATTGCCTACCCCCAAACTAGCCATTGACAAAAATATAATCAGATTGGGTTTTATTTAGAACACCGTTGTTTTATAAAAATAATCATTTAATGACAGTAAATAAAATTTGCTCTTTCATAGTAACTAATAACAGCAAGAATCAGTTAGGTTAAAATGTTCTCAGATGATCCTAAAATTGAGGCTTTTCATTGTAATCAAAATAGCCTGCTACTGGCATATGAACAGGCATACAGATCAATGGAAAAAGAGCAGGGAACCCAGAAATTGACCCAAGACATTATGCCCAATTAATATTTGACAAAGGTGGCAAGAGCATACGGTGGAGTAAAGACAGCCTCTTTAATAAATGGTGTTGGGAAAATTGGACAGCTACATGCCAAAAAAAGGCAAAGCTAGACCACCAACTTCACCATACACAAGAATAAACTCAAAATGGATAAAATACTTAAATGTGACTCGTGAATCCATAAAAATCCTAGAAGAAAATATAGGCAACAAAATTTCAGACATCACAAGCAACAGAATTTTCACTGATACAATGCCTAAGTCAAGAGAAACAAAGGAAAAAATGAACACATGGGACTACATCAAACTAAAAAGCCTCTGCACAGCAAGAAGCTTTTCTTCACAGTAAGAAACAACCATCAAAATGGAAAGGAAACCCACTATATGGGAGAGCATAATTGCCAATGATACATCAGATAAGGGGTTAATTTTCAAAATATATAGAGTGCTCACATAACTCAACAAAAGGAAAACAAAGAATCCAATTAAAAAATGGGTGGAGGAACTAAATAGACACCTCTCCAAACAGGACATACAAATAGCCAAGAGACATATGAAGAAATGCTCAACATCACTAATCATCAGAGAGATGCGGATTAAAACAACAGTGAGGTATCACCTCACATCTGTCAGAATGGCCGCCATCAACAAATCATCAAACAACAACTATTGGCGAGGGTGTGGAGAAAAGGGGACTCTAGTACACTGCTGGTAGGAATGCAGACTGGTGCAGTCACTATGGAAAACAATATGATGTTCCCTCAAAACATTAAAAATTGATCTGCCATTTGACCCAGTGATCACACTTCTACAAATATATCCTAAGAAGGCTGAAACACCAATCAGAAAGAATATATGTACCACTATGTTCATAGAAGCACTATTTATAATTAATTGCTAAGATATGGAAACAGCCCAACTGTCCATCAATAAATGAGTGGATAAAAAAGCTGTGATATATATATATATACAATGCAGCTGTAAGAAAGAAGGGTCTTTAATTCTTTGAGATGACATGGAGGGACGTGGAGAGTATTATGCTAAGTAAAATAAGCCAATCAGAGAAAGACAAGTATCATATGATCTCACTTATTTGTGGAATATAATGAACAAAGTAAGCTGATGATCAAAATAGACCCAGAGACATAGAAGTAGGGTACAGACTGACAAACCTCAGAAGAGGGGGTCAGGGGAGTAAAGAGATAAAACAAAGAACTTATATTCATATAAGTATAACCAATGGACATTGACAATGCCGGGGGTGGGGTGGGGGGGATTATTTGGAGTAGGGTGCCAAAGGAGGAAAAAGGAGAAACTTCTGTAACAAAGATAAATTAATACAAAAATAAATCAAAATTGAGGCTTTTATATGTTTTACCCAAGAATGAAAAATAATGCATTATGTTTGTATAACACTTGTTTTTACAAAGTATGACAGTTTACATGTTACCTTCTTTGACCTCTACTTAATTACTCTGGGAAGGCATGTCAGGCACAGGCTGCCCAGGCTGCAGCTAATGAAGCAGGACCGGAAGCTTGGCCCAGGTTGCACGGTTACCACACAAGTGGCAGGGCCTCTACTTAAACCAGACGCTTCTGACCTCAAACCCTATGCTTGTCATCTCCCAACATGATCAATGTCTCTCACACACATTCTTGCCATGGTACTTGAGATTTTCCCTAGAGGATTTTGTTTGAGAATTGGAGTTCTATAAACACGGTTCTGAATATGCTATAGGTTGTCTATGCTCTCTATAACTTCTCTGACTTTAAGATTAAAATGCCCAGTGCCACATCAGCTTTAATGTCGTTAGCCCTATCCTTCCAAACCAGTGAAATACAGGATTTGTCTATTTCTTAAACATACATAAATGCAGAAGATACTCCAGGATGCAGTATTGTCAGAGCTTATTGGCTACATTTAAATCTAATTAGAAAATGACTGTGACTTGAAATTAACGAGTAATAATGGTTCTTTAATTGTTCTGGTTTTTGTTTATAAACATAAAAACACAGTGAATGATTATTTATTTTCCGCTTGGCTAATAAGGACTTGGGACTTCTGCTTTCTTTCAGAGCTAATGCAGACTTACATGATGTAATCCGTGTTCCTAACCAGTCACCTGAAACATTATATTTTTATTTATGTTGGTATTTTTGAGTTTTATTTTCCTCTTCCAGCCCCCATCCAGAAGGAAAAAAGCCAGTGAGGATTCAGATGCATCGGGCTTCTCCTCCTATCGCTTGTCATTAATAATCAAATGCATTTGTATTCTGGAAACTGCTTATTTCCCTCTATGTAACAAATTGATGTTGAAAATGGAGAGGCATTGGCTTTTAATATGAATCCTCTAAGACTTCATTGCCATCTGTCTGTGTTGCCATTTTGTGTGTGGTGAGGCACGACAGGGGAAGGTGACAGAGAAAGGTACAGGTTTTAAAGGGGATGCTGATAGAGAAAAGAGAAGATAATGCTTTAGCCAGATTCAAGTCCACATGCAGATTCAGTCAAGTTTCTGACAGCTACCTTCATGTGCACAGTTCTAATTCTTCTTTGTCCTTTGTTCTCAGGCAGTGCTATGGATTTGTAGGAGGCAGTTAGACAAGCATGAGCAGAGCAAGGATGGTAGGATAGATATGGAAGGTCACCCTGATGGGAAGCCCTGGGTGCCTAGCAACAGACAACTGAAGCGCGGCACCTCCATCCCAGGGTGACCTTTACTCTTAGCATATTGTTGGTCATGTGGTTTAGATACCCTGACCTTTCATATCACTATTCATGAGGTTCAAATCCTCCCCTGACCTTTCTTCCTGTGACATGTCATCAGCCATGTGGTAGACCCCTTAGAGGAGGAACAAGGGGTACAAAGAATAGCCTTATACAACTCCCATACATGGCCTTGCATGACCCCTCTCTTACGCATTAACCCCTAGAGGTAATATCTAGGCCTCAGCTATGTTTCAGAGCCAGGCCCAGAAAAGCAGCAAAGCCAGGTGGGCGACAGCATGGCAGACATCAGGCCCAGCTGTGATGACTAATGACTCCCTACCTTAGTGTTGACCAATCAGTAGAGACTGCAACCCAGAAAGGACACATCTGGAAAACTGATGAATATTCTGAAACCTCCAAGTAGAAACCCTCAAGACAAAGGACTCCCGAGTACAGCACTCCATGCCTTTCCCCTCCCCTTCTTTTCCTAGCTAGGACTCTCTCTATCTACGGTAGAATACTACTCAGCCATGACAAGAAATGAACTATTGGTACATAGTCACTATTTCTTTATGCATTTAGTTATTGATGGACATTTGGCTATTAAAAATTAAGCTACAGTGAATGTTCATTAGACATTATCTTTTGAGTTCTTCCTTGGTAGCTAAGAATTAGCTCTCTTACAGAATTTCCCCCATTTCTTGCTTTCTCTCCCCAACAGAACTCAATTACGTGTCAATTTTGGATTAAATAGTAATATTTACTATTTATTTTTAAATGCAGCTATTGCTTATTCCTGGGCCCAATAATGGGGATATCTATATCATTTTCTCATACAATTTATTGTTAATAGTCACCTCACTTTTTCCACTTGTTTATTTTTATGTAGACCTGAAAAGAATTATTTCTCACCATCCAACAGCCTCTCAATGTCATTTTGCAAATGATAAAATGTAGTAGATGAGCTATTATTTTTATTTTATTCTGGGAACCCCTCACAGAGCCCTGTCTCCTCCTACTCCAATCTGGAGACTTGCTTTTCTGGTCAATACATAGCTGCATTCACATTGGTCTTGTTGGGGGAATTCCTTTCTCTTCCCTCCTGGGTCTTCTGCTCTTTCACCCTTATTTCAATGAAACTCACCCTCTAGTATAGTCCTTAGATAAGTGCATGGATTGGAGGTTGAATATTTTTATTCTTTGCATGTATGAAAATTATTTCTTTCATCCAGTTTGCCTAAGAGAGAATTCCTGGTTAAATTTTATTTTTACACTACACTGAAAAAGCATCATCTGTTGTTTTGTTAACTTGCAATGTTATCATTACGATGGCCAATACTGTAAGATAATTTTTATTGTGTGTGATGATTTTTTCCATCTAGAGTTTTTTAGCACTGTTTTCTTAATGGTCATGTTCAAAATTTTTGCAGTGATGTACCTTGTTATATTAATTTCTCTGAGCATCCTTTAATCAACAGAATTATGTCTTTTGTTTCTATAAAACTGTCTGGCATTATTTCTTTGATAATTCCTCCTCCTTAAACACCCTCCTTCCCTAAAAATGATGCTTTCCTTTGTCCTTTTTTTTTTTTTTTTTAATTTCTTTTTTTTTAATCCTCACCTGAGGATATTTTTCTATTTATCTTCAGATAGAGTGGAAGGGAGGGAGAGAGAGAGAAACATCGACATGAGAGGGACACATCGACTGGCTGCCTCTGCACAACCCCAACCAGGGCCCTTGTACGAGGTACATGCCCTTGACCGGAATTGAACCCTTGACTCTTTGGTCCGTGAGCCAACACTCTAACCACTGAGCCAAACTAGCCAGGGCTAGAACTTTTTAAATAGCATGTTAGGTTGATATTGATTCTCTAATTTTATTTTATTTTATATCTATGGTTATCAATTATTTTACCTTACTTTCAGAAAAAAATATCCAAATTTATCTCTCAACCTTTTTATCTTTTAAAAAATGTCCAGTGTAATATTCAATTTCCAAAAGCTTTTTATTCTTTTATTATTATATTTATGAGGTCTTGTTATTATTTTATAAGCATATCTTCACTGATCCCTTAGAGAATAAAAAATATATACCAAAATCTGTACTTAAAATCTTATCAAGCCACATGAAATTGCTACCCTGTGATTGTTTGATCTGTAAAATTAGCAGTTTCATATGGTTCAATGCAGTTGTGAGTATGCAAAAGATAAGAGTTTATTCTTGTATTATTATTTATTATTTTATTATTTACCACATGAACAACTGTAAACCTACTTTTGCCCACCCTTGTATATTTTTGTATGTACACACACACACACACACACACACACACACACATTCTGTTTTCTGCATTATCTCTGTTTTTCCTGAGTTCCTTTTAGTGTTTATTGACTTTAAGCCCTACCTTTGATGCTAGAAGCTCTCCTAAATATGTGGTGATTCTAGACTAAAAAATGCAAATGCAAGAATTAAGCTCCTAGAAACTGTGCACTCTGTGTGCTTGGAGATGACATGTGGATTGGGTGGGCTTTAATGTAGGGAGGTGAGGTGTGAATGCAGATATTTATTGGTAAAGCTCTAACATGTGAGTCTCAGTTAACATCACTGACATTATTCAGAGAAGTGTCTTTTGGTCTCTGCTTTAGTGTACAGGCCTGGCTGCGGGACCTCTGAGAAGGAGCTTGAGGTCTTGCTATTCTGTATTTTCTCCTCATTTTCTCTCGAATCCTCTGTTTTAAATCCAGATCTCTCACCTGGCTGGTGTGGGTCAGTGGATTGAGCATCGTCCCATGGACTGAGAGGTCCTGGTTCGATTCCCGGTAAGGGCACATGCCTGGGTTGTGGGCTCAATTCCCAGCAGAGGGTGTGCAGAAGGCAGTCAATCAATGTTTCTCACATCAATGTTTCTAACTCTCTCTAAAAAAATAAAATAAAAAGTATATCCAGCTCTCTCCTTTTGTTCTCTATTATGCCAACTACTCCGTATCCAGAGCCTGTTTTGTTCAATTTATGCAGAGAAGCAACCTCTATTCTCCTATTAGGGTGGAAGAGGTATAATTGGGCCATCCGGGGTGGAACTGGGATCCTGAATTTCCAGCTGCCCCCTGTGTAGGCTTTTACTCTAAATTGGGCCATGACTGGGCCTGCTGCAAGTTCTTACAGAACACCAAAGAACAGAACTGTTGCATAGAAAGAAGTTCTCCATAGGGTATATATTAGTCAGGGTTCTCCAGAGATATACGAACAGATTTATTATAGAAATTGTCTCGTGTGATTAAGGAGGCCACGAAGTCCCACAATCTGCCATCTGCAAGCTAGAAACCCAGAAAAGCTGGTGGTGTAATTCATTCTGAGTCTAAAGGCCTGAGAACTAGGAACACTTCCATATCCAAAGGCAGATGGTGGATGTCCCAGATCAAGTAGGAAAAAAAAAAAGTCTACTTCCTCTGCCTTTTTGTTCTGTTCAAGTACTCAGTGGATTGGATGATACTCACCACATTGGTAAGGGTGATGTTTTTTACTTAAATTCAAATGTTTATCTCTTCTGGAGACATCCTCACAGATACATCCAGAAAATGTTTCACCAAATATTTGGGAATCATGTAGTCCAGGCAAGTTGACAAATAAAATTAAACATCACAGGGTCCTTTGAGGAATAATGGAATCTATTACCTTTTATAATGACATTCAGTGTATGAGCCTATGTCTCTGGGACCTTCTGATTTGTGGATTTCTTATACAGGAAGCTGTTTTAGCAGAATTCAAATGTACCTTTGTGAGGGAAGTACAGAGGGACTGGCAGCTGGGCTGTTCCCTTACCTTTGTTTTGGGATTATTTTGGTAATGCTTGCATACTGACGTATTCATGCCAATGGGAAAGAAATCTTGAACAAAGTCTGAAGAATAATGTCCACCAATCTTCAAAACCAGGCTCTTTTAGCCTGACTTGATCACCCTACTTTCAGCTCTGTATTCTAGTCACCCCATTTGGAAAATAACTTTCTAATATTTTCTGAGAAACTGTGGTTGACTACATGTTTTTTCCTACAAACATTTAGGGTTTAGGTTCTTCTCTTTAATCCTTGTCGTTCTAAATTTTGTCAGTATTTATTCTTAATTAACTGACTTTTCCACTCCTAGTCACTTTGCTATATAGATTTATAACTTTTTTTCTTTATCTTTATTTTGGTACTATTTGAAGTGAAAGCAGATGTAAATTCATGTGGTCTTTGTCATGTTTATCCAGTTATCTTATACTTATGAAAAATCTGTTTTTATTTTTTATAAGTATAAATTGTATAATATATAAGTATATATTATTATTAAGTACATATGATTAATAAGCATATAATTTAAAATTTTCTATATAAATTCTTAGGTTTTCAATCTTGCACAGAGTTTCCTTTCTTTCTTCAATTCTCTGGATAGAATCTTGCAAAATAAAATAAAGCATTATTTACATACAATAAAATCCTCCTGTTTCAGGTATAAAATTTGATAATAGTTTTAGACTTTAGATGTTTAAAATGACCTACTCAATAGTTAAATAGAGAATCATTGGAATTACATATGCCTTTTCTAACTTAACCCCACATAGATAAACACATATATTCCTCCTGCTGAGAGTGGAGGAGGAGTTATATGCTCTTAACATTTTAGAGGAAAATAATTGTAGATGTTTGGCATAGATCTGGATAAAAATAAGTGAGAGACCAATATAGTTGGCAACATAGTTAAATGGCCAATAGCAGAGCTATTGTTTATATATAAGCCATTATGACAAAAAAAAAGAATATCCTATACTGCATTGCTCAATAAGGCTTGGTTGGTTCCTGCCACTTTTTCAAAAAATAAAGAACAAGTAGAAAGGAAATCCACTAGTTTTTTTGAAGGAAGAGAAAAAAATGAGCAAAATTGAGATTTGACCAAACGATTTCTGCCCAAAGTGGGACAAAGGACTGTATGAAACATCGGGGAGGCTGAGTATTTGTAGCAGATGTTCTTTTAATGGCTGGTAATAAAGCATGACAGGCACTGAGAGCATCTGACACAGGTCTCACACGAAGCCCACTGCTCCCTTTGGAAGTACTAGAGGGGAGTATACTACATATCTCCCCAAATTTCTGAGCATGTGTGTTTTAATATTATTTTTCATTTTAAAGCATGCACAAATGCAAATACCTGTATTTATTTTTAAGTAAAACGTCTTTAATAATGGGTCTTCTAGTTGGATCTACAAACTCAAAGATCTGTAGAAATCAGGCAAGTATATAAATAGTAGAATGAAACAACCTCTTTAAGACACTCAAATTTAAAATATGTTTAAAATTTATAAAAATAAACAAATTAAAAATTAATTAATTAAAAACTGATAATTAAATAAAAATAAAATAAGCTCAAGTCTTTAGGTGCTTATAAACTACAGGCAGTGAGTCTAGCCTCTAGTTTAGGAAATGGTGAGTGAGTTCCCAGAAGCTGACAGCCTAAAGAAACAGCAAATTATATCCTACACTTAATTTAAAACCCAAACTTACTTAAAATTTCTACTTATTGCCCTGGCTGGTTTTGCTCAGTGGTTGGAGCATCAGCCCATGGACTGAAAGGTCTTGAGTTCAATTCCCAGTCAAGGGCATGAGGTTTGATCCCCAGCCCTGGTTGGGGTCATATAGGAGGCAACCAATTGATGTGTCTTTCTTTCTCATATCTCACATCACATTGATGTTTCTCTCTTTCACTCTCTCAAAAAAAAAAAAAAAAAATCAATGGATAAATATCCTTGGGGTGAGGTTTAACAAAAACAACACAACAACAAAGTTTCTATTTAACCTTTTTCTCACTTTTTTTCCTTCCTCAGAATGTTTCTTCTTTTCCCCACTCCTCTGGAGTTTGCTTCTATATGCCTTTATCCTCTCTTCCTCCCTCTTTCTCTTATTCTCCCCTCCTTAACTCACCAAGATGTAAAGGGAATGAAGAGTTTTATACATAACTCTTCTGTAAAAGCTAAAGTCAAGTTGAGCCTCCCCAATTGGCTCATATCCCTCATGAAAAAAATCTTTGATGGCTTCTCCTTACCTGTAGCACAACGAAATATTGCTTAGCCTCCCCGTTGAGGTCTTCAACTGACCCCCATTTGCTTTACCAGCCTTATCTCTTAGGACAGTGACTCTTCCAGAACCCCAAATCCACAAGGCCACAGCAGCCATTGAGCATGTGACGCATACTAGTTTCTCTCCACTAGTCATCTGTGATCCTCCAATTTGCTTGGAACATGCCATGAATATTGTAGGTGTTTAACAAATATAATTTGAGTTTGAATTTTCTGTTATCTGTTTGAAAGCAAGTGAATTGAAGTATTGCTATTTTTTAAATTTAATAATTTAAAGGCTAATTAAATTAATGTCACATTTGGTTTATGACTCTTTTTTTTTTCTCTTTAACATCAAAATAGAGCTATTGAAAGTATGAAAGGCATCCTTCTCTGCATTTTCATGCCCTTTCGTTTTACTTGTTTGATTAGACAGATGGCAGTAGGTGTTTGACTCTGGCATGTGGTTGATGGGCATGGATGAAAAGCAAGACGTGAAATAGATTTCCAAGTTCAGAAATTGTTGACTAGTAGACCATAGTCCACTTTCACTGCTAAGAGGTTTGGCTGCCAATATTTTAATCATTCTGGGCTCTTCTCCATTCTATGAATTTACTATATAAATTCTTATGTTTTCATTCACACAATGCACCCTTTCTTTCCTCTATTTTCTGGAAAGAATTTTACAAAGACAGTAAACAGACATTTCCTTGCCATTTACCAAGGGCTTTGTTTGCTCAAGAAGTCCAGAGTTTAGACATAAATAAAATACAAAATATGCCACAGTATACTTTGAAAATGACCTTATATCAATGTCAAATATGGATAATAAGTTTCAGGAAATTTCATGGTTTCTATAGAATATTAATGCCTACTTCACAAAAATTTTTTTTCCATACTTATATGCCCTGATGTTTTTATGGACATTAATATAAAAAGAACAATTTAGGTTGTTTTTAAAAAATCTAAAATCTGATTTATCTATGAGATACACTTCAGAACACAAACCAATTTTTCTATAGTAATTCCGTGTCAATATTTCCTGACAGAAGACAAATGTTGTTATTATTTTACCATTTCTTACCTTTGTAAAGGTTTAGAACTTTACAGAAGGACTCTTCTTTACATGTCAAAATAGTAATTTGATGAAAAGAAAAAAGAACGGTAGCAATTTTTATATCTGGTGGCAATGATGGATAATCCTTGTGTGTTGAGTTATAAATGGGGCACATACTATATTGACAACTAAAAAAGTGAATATGATTTTAATGGAGAAACATATCTTTTCATCAAAATCATGATATAATTTTTAAAAAGCTCTACTTTGACTTGTTTCACTTTTAATTAGATTGGATATGGTCCATGATAGGAGGTGGAAACCAAGACTATCTAAGTCATCAGTCTTCATCAGCAGTTCATTGGCTGGCACACAGAAGAAAAGCTAGGGAGTTAGCACTCAGCAACACTGGGAGAGAAAAATGTCATGCTACAGGTTTTCCACCTTTTCTTTTCTAAATCTCCTTTTCTATTATCCACCCCCAAATACATATACAGAGTCACTCAATGTATTCATACTAACTTGGCCCTTTTCATAGAGGAAATCTGATCAACTCTTTCTGGTAAGTGCTTAGATCAGGAGATTAGAAATTAACAAAAGAGCTTAAGCAGAAAGACAATGCATAAGTCAGCAACTGTGGGATTTTAAGAAATAATTTGGGGAGCACCTTCCTAGAACTTTAACCTCAAGATACGAATGACAGGTCTTCCTCTGAAATGCTGTCCATAACCTTATGAGAAAACAGTTGTGTTAGATTTACATTTTATGGGTGAACTGGAAGTTCTGAGCAGGATAACTGGTACAACACTGGTTTTCTGGGTGTTTTAGTTGGAGCGCTCCCAGTAATTATTCACTGTTTCTACGAGAAGGTTACACCCAGGGGTTCTGCTGCACTTCCTTCCAGGCATCCTTTCCGGATGCCATACACCTCATTATTTTCCAAAATCAAGAGCATGTCCACAGAATCTTTGTTATCTCCATATAAGCAATTTCTCCAAATAGCTGACCCTCTCAGTTTGTGCTGTAAAGCAAAATGATTTACATGGAACACGTAATACCTTGGCTAAGAATTTCTAGATTAAAAATTATTTTCCCACCAATTTTGTTGTTTGTTCCCAAACCTTTTATGCCAGTTACACTTATTAAAATTATTTAATTTTCTTAAATAGTATGCAAACTATGAAAAAGGAGTAAAATGGTATGCAAATATGAAAGTAAAAAAAAAAAAGAGTACTGTAAAGTATTTACCAACAACATTGATGATACTATATGCCACGGAGGCAGGAAAGTAAATTATAACTCTTTTGCAGATTCCCCAATAAAGAAAGTCCATTCTTGAACACTCATAGTTAGCCTTAAAACTTGACATAAATTCATGGTGGTGTGCTATCTTGGTTAGGCTGATTCCACTAGACTATGAATTTCAGAAGAACTTTGACTTTGTGTTCACTGCTCTGTCTCCAACATTTAGATGAATAACTGGAAGATATCTATCTTGTTATATTATTGGCTGAATGAACAAATTGTTTAGTATCACTATAAACACATTACTTGCCATGAAGTAAGGATTGGACAACGGACTCAGGAATAAATAGGATGATATCCCTTGGAGCTGAAACAGAGAGGAAAGGTAGGAGCAGAGGATGATAACACTGTAGTATAATGAGGACTATGAGAACCAACTGCATACAAAGCCAGTCTTGAGACTTGGGCTTTGAGGATATCTAGTTTTTGGCACCATTGGAGTCAGCTTCTCTTATTAGAGACTGAAAATACAGATTTTCTACCCAACTTGCATTTATTGTGGCAGCACACTTAACCCCTGAAAAGTTACACAGAATTCAAAATAAGCAACTACAGAGGACACATTGAAACTGTGATAGGTGGACGATAATCTTAGAAGACTAGACAGCCTATCTCTAATGTTTCCATAGGTAATTTAGGATGTGTTCCAGGAAAGAGCAACATTACACCAACACACTTGCTCCCTCTACAGCAGTGGTTCTCAACCTTCCTAATGCCGCAACCCTTTAAAACAGTTCCTCATGTTGTATGTGGGCATATCTGCATGTGGGTGGACCAGCCTGGAGATGGATAGAGGAGTGGCGTCTCCATTCCTAAGACCATTAGATGGTCTTAGGTGACCCTTGTGAAAGGGTTGTTCAACCCCCAAAGGGGTGTGGCCCACAGGTTGAGAACCGCTGCTCTAGAGAAAGAGTTTCCAACTTCTTCTTCATAACCCACATGACAGAGGACATTTCTCTGTAGGGCACACTCTCAAAGGTACGTCTGTGGTTATAAATGTATCTGATACTCTGGACCTCAAATTTTATATTAAAACTAAAAAATATAAGTTACCTTAATTGTAGATAATTTAAATTCATCTTGTTTATTTTAAAATAGTAAATCCCGGGGAATTCTGTTTGCAGCCCAATGGAACTAGACTTCCCCTCCTAATGTAAATTACTATGAAATTGAACAATATACCAAAGACCGTAGACAGCATTGTGATCCTTGATAGAAAACAAACACACAAGGCTTGCTCCATGTTCACTCTGCACTTTCTGTCACTAAAAGAGGTAGAAGCCAAGCAGAGTAATGAAAAAAACTGAATTAAGGGTGTAGACACGACTGATAAGAGTCACTTAAGCATTTGGAATTTGGGAAGCATGTTACCAGAAAAGAAGAAACTTGGGATAAAGGTAAAGAGGGAGGAGTGCTAAGTCTGTGTGGGCATTCAGTGTCGTTCTCGATCAAGGTCTGAGATGTGTATGCCCAAAGAGAGACTCTGCAGGGCTAAGCAGTCAATGGTTGCTTGGTGTCTAAGTGCTAGACAGAATTGCCAAACACTCCAATTTTGGGAGATAGAGTTCTGGCCCAGTCAGAATGGAGAAACCACGTAAAGGCCAGAGTAAAAACTAGCCTTGGATGATGTGGTTCAGTTGGTTGAGCATCATCCCATGCACCTAAAGGTCACCAGTTCAATTCCCAGTCAGGGTACATACCCAGGTTATGAGTTTGATTCCCAGTTCATGGGTTTGATTATGGGAGTCAACTGATCTATGTTTCTTTCTCACATCAATGTTTCTCTCTCTCTTCCCCTCTCTCAGTCTCTCTAAAATCAATAAAAACAGTTTTAAAAAGTTGTTAAAAAAAAAAAAAAGAGTAAAGACTGTATAGAAAGGAAGGGTCATTCTAGAGTAAAGAACACATCGTGGTATGGAATGCACCCTGGGACTAAGAAGATAACTGAAATAGCCCCTCCTTAATGATAGACAGAAACTCAATTCTACAGATAGGAATAAAAAGCATAGGAAAAGGTGAAGTTATAGATAAAAAATAACAAGCCACCTTTTTATACTTTATATTAATCTTATTTTATGTAAATATTAACTCTAAGTATATAATAAGTCAGCATATTACAAGAAAATAAGAATCAGCTTAGAAACTCAGTAAATTAATTGGAATGGAAATGTAAAATAATCATTTAATGTAAAATAAGTCAGAAAAAGAGGAAGAGAGGGACAAAAACCAGGTGGGACCAGAGACCACAAATACCAAATGGCAGACATAAACTCAACTATATAAAAATTATGTTAAATGTACATAAACTAAATATCTCAATTTTAAAGTTGATATTCTCAGACTAGATGAAAAAGAGAAAACAACCATTTGCTATCTATGAGAGATTCATTTAAATTATGAGGACACAGAGAAAAAGAAAGTAGAAGAGTGGAAAAAGATATACCATACAAATAGAAAATATAAAAGCTACTTGGATAATGTGAATATCAGACAAATTAGATTCAAGAGTAGGAGTATTCGTAGAAATAAGGAAGACTATTTCATGATGATATATAACAATTGTAAATGTTTCAAAATATGTTAAACAAGAACTGGCAGAACTAATGAAATAAATAGATAGACCTATAATTATAGGTGGATATTGCAGTGCCCTTCTCTCAGTAATTAAGTAATAGGGATATAAAACATTCAGATAACACTATTCACTAATTTGACCTAGACGGTATTTATACAACAGTGCATCCAACAACTGTAGAATTGACTTCATTTTCAATGGAACATTTATTGAGAGAGATCATATGCTGAACCATAAACAAAATCTCAATGCCTTTAAAAATATTGAAATTATAGAGTATATTCTCTGACCATAACTGAGTTAAATTAGAAGTCAATAACACAAGTATATATGGGAAATCCTCAAATGTTTGGAAATTGAACAATACTCTTTTAAATAACCCTTGTATCAAAAAAAGACGCATAACAAATTTCAAATCAAATGTTAAGGAAAATGAACTATGTCAAAAGCAGTCCTTAAAGAAAAATGTATGGCTTTGCACAGTATACATTAAAAAAAAATGGTTTAAATCAGTGGTTTAATTTCCCATCAAATAAGCTTATGAAAGACAGTAAATTAAAACTAAAGTAAGTAGATGACAAATAAATTCAAAACAAACAGAATACAAATGATAAAGGACAAAGTTACTTTTTAAAAAGCCTAATAAAATATAAACCCTAGCAAGAATGACTAAGAATACAAAGTTATTTTTTGCGTAGCCTAGGTGGCTCAGTTGGTTGGAGCATCATTTCATACACCAAAAGGTTGCACACTTGATGCCCTGTTGGGGCACATACAGGAGGCAACTGATTGATGTTTTTTTCTCACATCAATGTTTCTCTCTCCCTTCCTCTCTCTCTAACAATCAATAGAAACATATTCTCAGGTATGGATTTTTTAAAAAGTTATTTTTTTTTAACTAATCTCACAAATTACCAAAATGAGGAATAAGAGCATCTATCACTACAGAGTCTATGGATATTACAAGAATAAAAAGGGAATATATAAACAAATTTATCCAAATAAATTAAACAAATTTAAATGACATACTCAAATATCTTTAAAAATAAAACTTACTGAAATTTATAAAAGATAAAATAGAAAATCTAAATAGTTCTGTATCTGTTGAAATAATAAAATGTTAAAATAAAAATCTTCCAAAAAGAAAATTCAGCAAAGGTACTTTTACTGGTGACTTCTGTCATATAGTTAAGAAACATATAAAACCAATCTCTTGTGAAATATATTTAAAAACAGGGGTGAACATTCCCCAATACATTTTGTGAACTCAGCCTAACACTGATGCCAAAACATGACACCAACATTAAAAGAAAAGTACAGATCCATAATTCTCATGGACATAGATTCAAAACTTCTTTAAAAAAATTAATAAATTAAATGTAGCGATACATTATGGACAATGCAGTTATTGACAAATTTTATTTTCCTTAACATTTGATTTATCTTAGGAATCTACTTTGGTTGACTTTCAAAAACAATCAATGTGATTTTCAGCATTAATAAAATAAAATAAAAATTATCATCTTAATAGTTAAAATCTACAACAAATATAATACTTAACTTCGGAATTTTAATACTTTTCTGGTAAGACTGGGATAAAGAAATTATGTACACTTTCTCCATTTCTTTTCAACATTTTACTGAAAATTCTAGGCAGTAAAATAAAATAAGAAAAAGAAATAAATGGCATAATAATTCAATGAAAAATGGAAGATATACTGTCTTTATTCACAGACATGATTGTGTACATAGATTGAACATCTACAAAAAAATTAATGGAACCAATAAGTACATTTAGATTACAAAATTTAGATTGTATCAGTATGAAGGGCTAGTAAACAAAAATCTTTGGATATCAGTATATTTGTATAAAAATATCGTAAAGCATTTGGAAGACTGTTTAAAGAGTGATTTTATTTTAGTAAGATCAAAAAATAAAAAAAAATACTTTAAAAAGATTTAACAAAAGATGTATAAGACCTCTAAACTAAAAACTGAAAATTATTGCTGAGAAAAATTAATAAATATTAATAATGAATAACAAAAAAATAATTAACTGGAGAGATATGCCAAATTTATGCTTTATAAAAACTCAATATTGTTAAATTTCTTGCTTTCCTCAAATCAATCTACACATTTAATGCAATCCCAATCAAAAGCCAGTTGAATATATATATTTTTTAATTTATTACATGATTCTAAAATTCTTGTGAAACTCAGAGATCTTCAATTGCTAAAAAAACATTTTAAAATTTAATATTGGAGGATTAAAACATAAAAATTTCAAGAATTTAGCATAAAATATGGAAGACTATCTTAAATCATATTAGGGAAGAAAAAGATTACTTGTAACACAAAAAGTGCTAACCATAAATTAACAACAAAGATAATTAATAGGACTTTACCAAAATTAAAACACTGTCACCAAAAGACCCCATTAAGAAAATGTTAGTGGAAGATATTAACTGGAAAAATATTGATTTGTGGACCTCTGACAAAGATCTTGTATCCATATTCAGATCAACAATTAAAAGTCCAACACCCAATAAAAATGGGCAAAATTCTTGAAGAGACACCTCAAAAATATATAAACAAGGCCAATAAAGGCATAAAATGGTCCTTTACATCATTAGTCACCTAAAATTAAAAACACAAAATGTAATGATACCATTTCACCCTTACTAGAATTGCAAATACTAATGACTGACAACACCAATTTTTTGTGTGTCCTTAGTTTTTAAATATGTTTTTATTGATTTTAGGGAGAGAGGAAGGAAGAGGGAGAGAGAGATAGAAACATTGATGAGAGAAAACACTGATCGGCTGCCTCCCACACATACTCTATCAGGAAGCTTTTTTTTTTTTTTTAATCCTCATCCGAGGACATTTTTCCATTTTTTGTACAGACAGTGTGGGAGGGAGAGAGAGGAAGAGAGAGAGAGGGAAACATCGATGTGAAAGGGACACATCGAGTGGCTGCCACCCGCACGACCAACCAGGGCCGGGGACAAACCACAATCGAGGTACACGCCCTTAGCGGGAACCGAACCCGGGTCTCTCCGGACCGCAGGTGGACGCTCTAACCGCTGAGCCAAACCGGCCAGGGCTCTATCAGGAATCTAAATGGTGACCTCTTGGTACGTGGGACCATGCTCAACCAACTGAGCCATACCAGGTGGGCTGACAACACCAATATTTGGCAAAGATATAGAGCAACTAAGATTTTCATATATTATTGACTAGAATGTAAAATGGTAAAATACCTATGGAAAAATGTCAGTTTTTAATGACATTAAACATATACTAATGCTATTAGTCAGAAATTCTATTCCTAGGTATTTACACAAGAGAAATTTAAACACATGTTTACAAAAAGACTTGACAAAGAACATTCATTGAAGCTTAATTTATGTAGCCTCAGACTGAAAACAACCCAAATATTTCTTTACAGAATAGTAAACAATTTCTGTTTATTCATGGAATACAGTTCGTCAACAAAAAAAGAAGAAACTACTGAACACACAACATGGATGAATCTCAAAATTGTTATACTGAAGAATAAAAGCCATATACAAAAGATTAGAGTACTTATGTGAAGTTCATGAACAGGCAAATTAATTTATGTTGATAGAAATGAGAAGAGAAATAATGCCAGCATCATGGCAGCATAAAACATCTTTTGTTTTTGTGCCCCCACATCGCTAACAGAAATCCAGCATTTTTCCACGGACAAAGTGACTCTGAAGGGGCTGCGGGATCAACACCATATGCCAAGGGATGCAGAAGAATCTCACCCACCTGTGCATCTGGTAATAAGCAGACAGACCTCACTCTTGGCTGTGGGCCCTGCAGTGGGCCATGATCTGGCTCCAGCCCCTGTGAGCCATGGTCAGTAGCACCTGGAAAACACTGTCTTAGACAATTACCATGGATGAGAGAGCCTATGTGGAAGTCCAAGTGCTCAGAAGAAAAGTTGCAGCACACTGTTGGAGCAAAAATACATTTGGACACATTAAAGTGGAAAGCAGTTAGGAGAGATCGGAGGAGGTGCCTCCTACTTTAAATGTGAACATAGCAATGCTAAACTAAAGAGTACGAAAAATTAAGCTAACATGACATCACCAAAGGATTATAATAACCTTCCAGTAACCAAACTCAAAGACACAAGATTTACAATTTATCCAATACAGAATTCAAAATAGCTGTTTAAAGGAAACTCAATGAGCTACAAGAGCACACAGAAAAACAATCAAAATCAGGAAAACAACACATGAACACAACAAGAAGTTTTTTAAAAAGATACAAATCATAAACAAGAACTCTCCCCCCTAAAAAATTCTGTAACTGAACAATAAAATAAATGAAATGAAAAATTTAATAAAGTACATCAATACCAGAATGGATTAAGCAGATGACAGAATCTGTGCAATAGCTGACAAGAAGTTTTAAATTATGCAGTCAGAGGAAAATAAATTTTAAAAAGAAAGTAAAGAAAGCCTGTGTGATCTATGGTATATACCAGTGATTTTCAAACTTTTTCATCTGATGGCACACATAAACAGACAGGAAGTTTTAAATGATCCAGTCAGAGGAAAAAAAAAAGTAAAGAAAACCTGTTTTATCTGTTGTATATACCAGAGATTTTCAAACTTTTTCATCTGATGGCACACATAAACTAATTATTAAAATTTATCTGCACACCTAAAAAACAATCTCTTGCTGATCTGACAAAAAAAAAATAGGTATAATTTTGATTCATTCACACTGGACAGCTGTTGTGTTGGCTGTTGTCCTTTTTTGGAAATCTAAGGGAAAAGAGGTTAGCGCCCCTGACTAAATAGTCAGGTATTGCATGTTTTAAAATTTTTGCAGCACACCAGTTGTACGTTGCCGGTATGTACCATCAAAAGGACTAACATGAATTATTAGAGTTCCCGAAGGAGAAGAGTTGGAGAAGGGGGCAGAAAGCTCTTTTAAAGCAATAATGGCAGAGAACTTTCTAAATCTAGAGAGAGATTTGGATATTCAAGTTCATGAAGCTCATAGGTCATCAAACAAAAGTAACTTAAAGAACTCCTCTATAAGGTATATTATAATAAAACTCAGAAATCAAAGGCAAAGAAAAAAATTTTTAAAGTAGACAGAGGGGAGAAAAGGCTTGTAACTTACAAGTGAACTTCTTATAATTATTAGCAGATTTCTCAGTAGAAACCTTATAGGTCAGGAGAGAGTGGCAATAATACATTCAAAGTATTTAAATAAAAAAATTTCCAGCCAAGAATGCTTAAACTGACATAGCTGTTCAGAAATGGAGAGATAAAGACTTTCCCAGACAAATAAAATCTGAGGGAATTCATCATCACTAAACCTGCCTTAGAAGAAATGTCAAGCTAACATGAAAGGATGCTAACTAGTAACATTAAAATATATAAAACACTGATAAATATAAGTATATAGTCAAATTCAGAATATTCTATACAGTAATGTGGTGGAGTGTTAACCATTAAACTCTAGTATAAAGTTTAAAACACAAGAGTATAAAATAACTATAGCTACAATAATTTGGTAATAAATATACCACCACAAAGAGGTAAATTATAATCTGAAAAACATAAAAGTGAGGGAGTAAAAGGAAGTTATTATATTTCATAACAGTTAAGGTATTATATACCTAAAATAGGCATATAATATCTGGAGATGTCTTATATCTGGAGATGTCTTATGCTATGTAAGCATCATGGTAACCACAAAGAAAAACCTTACAGTTGATTCACAAAAGGTAAAGAGAAGGAAATCAAAGCATACCACTACAGAAAATCATCAATTCACAATGGAAGGCAGCAAAAGAGGAAGAAAGGAATAAGGGAACTACAAAACAGCTAGAAAGCAATTAATAAGATGGAATTAGTAAGTCCTTATCTATTAACAATTACCCTAAATGTAAATGAATTAACTAAAAGACATAATGTGTCTGGATGGATAAAAAGACAAGAACCAACTATATGCTTCCTATAAGAGACTCATTTTAGCTTTAAGGACACATATAAGCTCAAAGCGAAGGAGTGGGAAAAGATGTTCCATGCAGTAGAAACCACAGAGAGCAGAGGTATCTACACTTATATCAGACAAAAGAGGCATGTAAGCCAAAAAAATGGTATTAAGAAACAAAGAAGGTCGTTATGTAATGATAAAGGAGACATTGCATCAATAAAATATAAAAATCATAAATATAAATGTACCTAGTCAGAGTACTCAAATACATTAACCAAATACTAACAGATATGAACTGAGAATAAACAACAATACAATAATAAGAGGGAATTTCAATACCCGACTTCCAACAATGAGTTGATCATTTAGATTAAAAGACAAGAAACATTGGACTTGAACCATACTCTAGACTAAATGGACCTAATAGACAAATACAGAATATTCCATCCAACTTTTCTAAGTCACAAAACAAGTCATAGAAAACGTATAAAGACAGAAATGATATCAAATATCTTTTCTGATTATCATGGTATGAAAGTAGAAATTAATAATGGGAGGAAAGCTGAAAAATTCACAAAGACGTAAAAATAACAAACAAACAAACCCACATTCCTGGACAACCAATAGGTGAAAGAAGAAATGAAAAAAAAATAAAAATAAAAAAATCTTGAAACAAACAAAAGTGGAAACAACACACCAAAATGTGTGGGATGGTGCAAAAGCAGTTCTGAGAGAACTTTGTAGAATACCTACATTAAGAAACAAAAAAGATCTCAACAAATGAAACAAAAAACACCCTAACTTTACATCTGAAGGAACTAGAAAAAGAACAAACTAAACCTAAAGTCAGCAGAAGGAGGGAAATAACAAAGATCAGAGCAGAAATAAATGAAACAGAAACCAGAAAAAAAAAAAAATCAATAAAACCAAGAACTGTTTTTTTGAAGATAAACAATATTGACTAACTTAAAAAAAAGAGAAAAAAAAAACTATCCTAAAAATTTGTATGGAATCACAAAAGACCTTGAACAGCCAAAGCACTTCTGAGAAAGCAGAACAAAGTTGAAGGCATCATACTTCCTGATTTCAAAATATACAAGACTATAATAATCAAAACAGTATGGTAGTGGCATAAAGACAGATACTTAGGCAAATAGAACAGAAATAAACCCTCTCAAATATGGTCAACTAATATTTGACAAGGGAGCCACAAATACTCAAAGGGAAGAGGATAATCTTTTCACATTTGGTTTTGGAAAAATGAAGTTGGATCTCTATCACCACTCACAAAAATTAGCTTTAAATGGATTAAAGATATAAACATAAGGTCTGAAACCATAAAACTCCTAGAAGAAACATAGAGTAAAAGCTCCTTCACAACAATTTTTGGCTATAACACCAAAAGCAAAAATTAATAAGTTGGATTACATCAAACTAAAAATATTTTGAGTGGCAAAAGAAACAATCAACAAATTGAAAAGCAACCAACAGAATAAGAAAAAAAAATATTTGCAAATTATATCTGATAAGAGGTTAATATACAAAATATATAAAATACTTATACAACTCAATAGCAAAAACAAAACAAAACCCTCCAAATAATCCAATTTTAAAATGGGGAGAGGAACTGAGTAAATATTTTTCCAAATAAGATATACAAATGGCCAACAGGTACATGAAAAGATTTTCAATATCATTAATCATCAGGGAAATGAAAACCAAACCACGATTAAATATCACCTCACACCTGTTAGAATGGTAAAGAGATAATGAGGGGTGGCAGAAATGTAAATGGTGCAGCCACTATGGAAAACAGAATGGAAGTTCCTCAAAAAATTAAACATTGTACTCCCATATGATCCGGCAATCCCACTCCTGGGTATATATACAAAAACAAAACAAAACAAAAAACAACCAGAATCTCGAAGGGATATCTGCACTCCCGTGTTTATTGCAACATTATTCACAATAGCCAAGATAAGGAAACAACCAGAGTGCCTGTCAACAGATGGATGGATAAAAGATTCATATATAATTCACCATGAGAAAGAAGAAAATCATTCCATTGTGACAACATGGATGGACCTTGAGAGGATTATGCTAAGTGAAATAAGTCAGACAGGGAAAGAAAAATGCTGTATGATCTCACTTATATGTGGAATCTAATAAAACGGACCTCATAGAAATGGAGGGTAGAAAGGTGGTTACTAGAGGATGGGGGAAATAGGGAGGTGATCAAAGAATACAAACTCTCAGTTATAAAATGAATAATCTCTGGGGATCCAGTGTACACATGGCAATTAAAGTTAATACTGTGTTATATACTTGAAAGTTGCTAAGATAACAGATCTTAAACATTTTACAAGAATGAAATAGTCATTATGTGACATGATGGAAATGTTAGCTAATGCTATGGTGCTAATTATTTTGCAATATATGTGTATCAAATCAGCATGTTGTACACCTTAAACTTACACAATGCTCTATATCAGTTGTATCTCAATAAAACTGGGAGGAAAGAAATCAGAACAAAGATTGCCTTGAAAATTGTGGACTGACTGGATGGAGGAAGAGGCAATTTTGGGGGCTATGGAAATGTTCTGTTGATTGGTGTGGTATTCAGATGGGCATACATTTGTGAAATATCCATTAAATTATACACTTAAGAGTGTGCATCTCACTGTTTATAAAATTTACCTTAAATAAAAATCGCATATTTCTTGCAAACTTTGATTTTTCTACCATTATTAGTAATAAATTACTTAGAAAACTTCACCTCTCTACATACCAGCATTAAGAATAGCTACTCTCAGTCCTACACCAGGAAGTCATACCTGGAGTCACTCAGAAAAAGTAGTCTGGAGACTCTAAAAGCGAAGTTACCTTAGCAGAGGTGTGGGGGTGAGAAGCAGTGAGTCACCACTGTGGCAAGTTATGTGGAGAAATGACTCCAATTGCCCACAGCGTAAGAATGTGAAAGTTGCCGCCAATGGAAGCCACTATGCAGTCATTTATTCAAACATGTAATTATTAGCTCTAATATGAGCTAGCACTATGCCAGGCGCATGAGATCCAATGCTAAACTCACTAACATCATGAGATCTATATCATAGTGGGAGAGAAAGATATTAATCAAATAATCACACCAATATATGCACTAATTAGTACTAAAAGTACTAATTTAAAAAGAACAATAAAGGAAAAGTACACAGGGCTCTGAGAGCTTATAACAATACTAGAAACTCCTTATATTTCTTTCTTACAACAACCCCGTGAAGTAATCGCAGTCATTATCATTATCATTTCCATGTAATGGCTGAAGAACTCTAGGCAAGGAAAGAATTAGTAACTTGCTGAAGGTCACACAGAGTGAGCCAGTGGACAAGCCAGAGTTTTCATCTAGGCCCTCTGTCTTCATCACAATGATACAGTGCATTGTGGATACATGGACACATGTATACCTGGTCAGGATGTTAAGAAAGATGTCCCTGAAAACACACACACACACACACACACACACACACACACACACACACCTATTTAAGCTGAGACCTGAGAGATGGGTAGAAATTACCTGGGAGAAGAGAGAGAATAGCATATGCAAATCCTCTGGCACAGTAGAGAGCATAGTTGATGGACAAGAAAGTTGTGTATATCTACTAATTCTGTGAAAATTAAAAAAGAGGCTAAGGATAATTAAAGAAGTCAGGCAAAAGAGATAATATGTATTAACTTTAAGGTTTCATTAGTTTGTACCCTTTCTAAATTAAAAGAAAAAAAGTCTTCTAAATTAAGAATTAGACTATATTGCCGATCAGCAGCTGAATCTCTGTTGTTTTGTCTCCAGCTGTCTGGGGAAAGGAACGGCCACCCTTCACTGTTCTGGGGCCCTTTCAAACTTAGAGAGCGGTACTGTTCACGAATTATTAAGCATTGGCATTGCAGTAGCAATGAAAGGGATAGCTGCAATCCTTTTTCTAATCCAACCGAGGAAACTTCTTTTCCCACAAACTGTGGCCCATTGTTCTACAAATAATCTTCTCTAAGAAACACGAAGCAGTTAATTCACCCTGCCAAACACAGCAGGAAGGTAATTCTTTTTCTCAAATATCAAATCAGTCTAATTTCATTTAGTCTTAAATGATTTTTCTGGCCCCTCTTCATGTAGATACCTCTGCAGTCAATTAGCATTGTCACTTTTAATCTTCTGCAGTCAGATCCTGGTCATTTCCCATTAGAGTTCTATTAAATAGATTCTTATGGCCTGGCTGAACGGACTGCAGAGCAGTAGCTGCAGCGAGCACATGAGCCTTCATTATGCGGCTGGCATTTACTAAAGGTTAGACATTACCTGTAACCTTAATCACGAATTGTGCTACATTTCTCCAAATTCACTCCTGGATTTCCTTGCTGCCAAACCCAAATGCTCCTACTATACTCAGGCTATGCCTGGGTGGAAAGGCACCTTGAATTGTGCATCTCAGCTCAAACCAGTTTAAACTCATAGCCTTTTCCTCAGGATCCAAAAATTCTGGAGCAGCCAGGGGCAGAAGCAGCTGCGTGGAACTCAATGCCAGGTGCACTCTAAGGAGAGCCCTGTCCTTACCCAGTCCAGGGTCTTGCACACAAAATAACGAGACTGTAGAAAATCGAAGGACAGATAAGACCTTTAGAAAATTTAGATCTTCGGAGTGAAAAATATAAAACGAAGTGAGAGTAACTTAAAACATATAGTAGATACAAAATAATATCCTCTAATAAGGAAAAGTAGCAAGAGAAGTGTCGGAAAGCTTGGCTCCCACTAGTAAGCATGGCTCCCAGTAGTAACTGCACTGCGGTCTTGAGAGTCACCTGATTCCGCTGGGCTTCTTGTTCTGGAAGTCCTTGGTTACATAAATATAAATGTAAATGTAAACGTAAAAATAAATATACAAGTATAAATCAATAGGGTGCCTGATAAGTGACTTTAGCTGATTACCACATGCTATCTCATTGGCAGAGTGGATGCAGAGGAGACAAGCAACCAGCCTAGTACTCACTTTCCAGCAAGGCTGGTCCTATATGTGCAGCGGTTTCAGTCACTACTGTGTCCTAGGGGCAGAGAGACAGGAAGGCAGCATGAGAGACCACCGTGCCTGCTCCATAGTGTTGTTGGCAGACAGTCCTAGTGGATGGAGCTCCACAACCATCCAGCAGCACAAACTCTCGTGGACTGCTGGCCCCTTTTGTCCTTCCACCCCATGCCTGTTCAGTCTGTCCTCATGCACTTGTTAGACAGAGTCCCTGCCCTTGAAGGGCCTATGGTTTAGAAGAAGAAAGCAGCCAAGCTAGATTTGGACAGATGGTCCCAGTGAAAATCAAGATGCTCAAGTATTTACCTTTATTTTAGACCAAAGTTATTGGGCACTATTCTAGATTTGATTCCTCCCCAATCATCCTCTTACAAAGATCATCAATTTTCTCCTCGTCTGCCTCAATACATTTTTTATGTTTGAACATCTAGAATGAAACAGCAAATAGGAATCATTAGTGGGTGTCAGAGACTTAGTATGTTACTGAGCATTTCTGAGGAGAGGGGGTTGGTTTGTCAAACCCAGAAACTCATTCAAGGCCAAAAGAATGTTTCCTGGTAGAATTCCTCTTGGATCTATTTCAATTAGTGGCTAAGGGTTATTCCCGTATTTAACTTAGTAGCAAATGCTTGCTAAAGGGCTTACAAACTATTTTTTAAGTGTTCTAAGCACGTCTGAAACTGCCCTGTAATCTTTCTCATCAAGTTGATTTTTTATTACATTGAAGATATATCAGTTTAACAGAGCCAAGTTGTAGTCATTAGTGCACGAGGCAGAGGGTAGAGGTGAAAATGTCTAAGGACGTTTCTTAGAGGATACCTAAGTTGGATGTTGAAGGTCTAAGTGATAGGAAGAGGGAAATAGTTTCCAGTCATTAAATGACATGGGAGAAGCATGAAGGAAGAACCTACTTGATGACACTGGTCAGAGTAGTGCTGACCCTCATAATTTCATTAAGTCAAATGCAGGAACAAAAAAAAAGGCCTTTGGGGCACTTTTCCCCACTTAAAATGAACATGGTTTCACTGAGTAGCAAGAACGTGCACCAACCATACTAAATAGGAAATTATAAATAAAAACAAGTGGCATTGATTTTTAGCCACAGTGATATCAGCACCTCTGCACAGTCGAAAACTGGTGATATTCTCATAACTTTTTAATATTTCATTCTTGTGTTAGTTTGGGTCCTTCAAGAAGCAGTGCTAAAATATGATTAGACATGCAAGAAATATATTACTGAAAATACCGTGAGAGAAGAGGGAGGGAGATGAGACAGGCTGGGAGAACTGTCTGACTGGGTAAAGTCTGACCCTGAGGGAAGGAGGGAAGGAGAGCAGGGTGGAAGCTGGCGGCTAAGGTGCACTTCTAATGAAAGTTTGCTGAGCCTCTCGCAGGCTCCTCCATTGAGGTCGGCCTCCAGAGAAATCCCCAGTCTCCTAGGCACTGGTCTGCCTTAATACCCAGTGAGCTCAACTATGGCCCGGGAGTGGCCACAGCAATCATGGCCTCTGCTCACACAGCAGTGGTTTCGGACACAGCAGCTGAGGATTTGACTGATCACATTCTGTGTTGTCAGAAATCTGAGGACCTGTCCTATTAGTCACCATACTCCTAAAATTACAGCTTGGTTGGTAGCACAAAACGTGGTTCATAGATGGCTGGGAGATATTGCAGGTTTAGTACCAATCACCACAATAAAGTAAGTATCACAAGGAAGCAAGTCATAATCCTTTTACAGGTGGAGTATTTTCTTTAATTTGTAAAAAAACACAACATCCATGGGTGGCAATAAAGCAATGTGCAATAAAACGAGGTATGCCTGTACTCACCACCACAAAGAAAACATTGCCAACTTACTTTTATAAATGGAAAAACCTAGTTCATACAAAAACATGAACAGAAAACTCAAACCCAGGTCTTTTGACTCTATATCACACATGCTTCCTACTACTCTTGTTAAGATAGGGACTAGACTACCCATTTTCTGAAATAATGAGCAGTACTGTATTCTAAATATAAATGACCAAGACTGGGATGTTCATAAAGGGGAAGGAGGCAGTAGTAATAATTCCATCATGGCAATAATTTCCTCACTTCAGTTTATAATCTCATAACATGATCCGTGGACACATACGTAAGGTCAATCCTATCCAAAGTATCTATAAACTTAGGTGATCCTTATCAGGAGAACCATCAAGAAAGAATCATCCTCAGCTCCCTTCTCAATCCTGCTTCTTTTTTCAAGGAAATATTCCCCTTCAGATCCTCTGGGCCAATCCTCCACTTTCATCAAAATATCTGGAATTTCTTATCCTGTATTTAGAAGGTTTGTTTTAGATTATACTTACACATTAAGCTGCACATTTTTTCAGCATCTTTGCCACCAACCTTATATTTCATTTACAGATGGCTGTTTGCCTACAGTATCTTATTTATTTAATTGATTGTCTGTCTCCGTTTTCAGAGTAATTGTTTATCTCAAGGGGCATAACAACATGCTCTGTTCCTATGCTCTTCCTGGGAAGAGAGTTCTATCTACTTGGAATAATTCAATGTCTTATTAAACAAAAGAGGCTGAAACATAGCTCCAGAAACTCTCAGCCAAGGTACATGTTCGTGGCGGCATTGCTGATTTCATCTTTTCCTGATGAACTTGCACAGGAAGATCACCTGTGCAAATCTAAATCCATCAAATATTTTAGGGAAAACAGGGACTTCATAATTCTGTCTCCCAATCTGTTTAGCATCTTTCTCTTTCCACACAGATTACGGATTTTTTCCTGTTTGCTGTTAATGATTTCACCAAGCTTAAGAGTTTCTACCCTATGATAACTGGAGATAAGGGTCTCTCTAAATACAACCATAGATACATTCTGGATTTCACAGAATTGGTAGTTGACTGACTTGAGACCGTCATTTTCAGCCACCGTTGCATTAATGACCAACTAAATCCACGGTCCTTTTAATTATGATTGCAACCATTTTTCTCAGTAGATATTTCTCAATAAATATTTCATAAGCTGCTACAACTCATTCTACCTCTATTCCGCCCCAGGTCACTATGGAAAGGGTCGTAGTAAGTGTGGGGCTGCAGCGGTTCAAGGTTGTCCCTGCTGCACTGCCACCGGCAGCGAGCTCCTGACCACCTGGCCAGCGCTGACCCGTTTTGGAACCCCTTCCCGAGGCGCTCATTCTCAGGAAAACTGGTGTAAAAACTCGTGGGGGAAAAGTCTGCCAGTTTGGGCAATCCTAGGAAGATCTGAGTCTACGTGGAAGTCAAGAAACAGCACTGAGGAGGTGGGAACGTGATACAGGGCGGGCAGTGCTGGGTCTGTCCCCGGGAAACATTGGGAAAAGTATAAAAGACACCTCAGAATTATCCCCCATGAGTCACAAGGGAACTGGGACATTTTTATACCAATTTCTGAGTCACCGATCAAGGGCTTTTTTCAGGGATGATTATTTCCTGGTACTTGGGGGAGCATGACCTTCTGCACTTCTGGATGTAGAGAGTGGGAGCTGAAACTCATCCAGATAGATGAGTAACCAATGGACATGGACAATAGTTTGGGGAAAGCAGGAGAGGGTGGGAGTGGGGAGGAGGGGGTCAATGGGGGAGTACTAGGGGGACATCTATAATACTTTCAACAGTAAAGATTTTTTAAAAAAGAAAATCATCTAGAGCTCCTTGAATTGATGGAGACTGAGGGACATGAAGGGGAACAGTAACAGTATCTGCTATACTCATACTTTGAAGGATGACATTGTTAAATACCATTAATTTAAACTAGACGGTATAACTCAGTCCTGGCTCACATTCTGTTGTGTTCTCTGAGTATTCACATTATACACGAGGCCTGGACTTCCTATGAGCCATTTCTTAGATTGTTGCTTCATTCAGCCTGCAGTAAACTGTAAAAGTGAGGAAGAATCTAGCTTGGGAGTCAGCCAGGCTGACTTCCTGCTTGTTATCTGTGGTCTATGACAAGTTTCTGAGAGTTAGACCATTTTATTTTCTTTCCTGTAAAATAGAAATGATAATACTTACCTCATAACAGTTATTGTGATGAATGAAGACATGCCACATTCAGAGAATTTGACACAATGCTTGGCAAACAGTAAGCCTTCATTAAACAGAAATCCAAGAGGATTCAGATGTAAATTAGAATTTTGCAGTGATCAATACTTATTGTTTGCTCAGCTTTGATAAGGCCTACCTGAAAATTCACATACACCAGTCTGTTTACCTAGCTAGATATTTTGTTTGCCCTGTTAGATTCACCATCTACCTTTGGTTACCCATCTCTGTGCCCCTAGAAGCTGACCCATATCCCCTACATGGGTCAGCTGGGCTTCTGTGCTCTGCACTTTTCTGTGAGGTTGGCCAATAGGAAGCAGGAGGTGAAAACCAGAGGCAAGGAGGAATTGAAGTCATGGTATCTATTTCCCCCATGATTTTCCTTTTGGGTCTTCACAGGTTGGCTGTATCCCTTTATTAAAGGTCACAACCACTGGCAGGTAAATCTCTTCATATAGCCTTCCTTTGGATTCCAAGAAATTCCCCCTGTCCTTTCAGACTTGGGAAGATAAAGTCTCCTTGTGGTTTCTACCCTATGGTATTATACTATACTCTGTTGGTTTGCTAACCATATCTTTAAAAATTTTTTTTTTCTTTAATGATTTTTAGAGAGAGGAAGGGAGAGGGAAAGAGATAGAAACATCAATGAGAGAGAACATCGATGGGCTGCCTCCTGCATGCCCCCCACTGGGGATCTGGCCCACAACCTGGGCATGTGCCCTGACCATGAATTGAACCAGCAACCTCTTGGTACATGGGTCGACACTGAACCACTAATCCACACTGGCCAGGTACTAACTACATCTTTATAAATAATCTCTTCTTAATTATTCCCAGTTTGAGTGTGCCAACTGTATCCCATAAGGATCCTCACTGAGACATTAACAGAAAGTCAGATTTTTTCCATATGGGCCTTATAGGTGTGATGGGGGTGGTGAGGGGGATGGGAGTGTGTGTATATACATGTATGTAAACATGCATCAATATAATTAATACCATTTATTCTGTTTTTCAAGGTACCACATTTGGTACACACACACACACACACAAAACGCATGCACACAGAGGCACTTGCTATGAGTGGAAAATGAATTGAATAAGGAGATTCCAAGATCAGGAGTTCTCAACCATTTTTATGCTAAGGGATAGTTGATCCTTCCATGAGTAATTTTCTTTCACTATGTCAATGATTCTCAGGTGTGCGAGGGTAGTATTTTGGAATTAATGAATCATAAAAAGAGATTTTCAAAAATTTCAGGAAATTGATACTGCCCTTATTTAAAATATTACTCCTAAAGGATCTCTCCTTCTAGCTAGACTTCCAAAAGTTAAAATTTTTACCTGATGTGCTTTTATTCCCAAACAAAATTTAAGAGAGAGAGAGAAGGAGAGAGAGAGAGAGAGAGAGAGAGAGAGAGAGAGAGAAGTACATCCTGGCTGGTTTGGCTCAACAGTTACAGCGTCAACCCAGGGACAAAATGGTCAAAGGTTTGATTCCCAATCAAGGGCATGTACTTGTAACAGGTTCGACCCCATCCTGGCCAGGGTCATGCAGGAGGCAACCACTCGATGTCTCCCTCTCTCCCTGCCTCTGCCTTCCCTCCCTTCCTTCCACTCTGTCTTTAAAAAAATCAATGGAAAAGTATCCTCAGGTGAGAATCAACAAAAAGAATAAAAGGAAGTATCGTAAAAATATTTGGGGTTTTGGGGTCTTACATATCTTAATTCGAATCTTAAATTAGCTGCATCTTGGCACTGTTTGAAGTGTTTTTCATCTGCAAAGTTGGAATATTAAAGCATTGTTATAAGAATAAAGAGATGTCATGAGTATTATTTATTTTATACATACGTATTAATAGGATACATTTGAAGTGAGATTTTAGAAACACTCAATGCATTAATGAATGGCAGCTGTTGACACTGCTGGGACCGTAGATGCAGTGTATATGCAGAAGCGGAGCTTAGGGCACGCGATTACCTCCCACTCTAAGATGGCAGGAACGTAGGGAAATTGGGAAGTCTGCAAAAATGAAACACAAAGATGTTTCTGTATCATTCTTTTGGACACTTAAGATACGTTATTAGGGCCCTTGCCAGTTTTGCTCAGTGGTTAGAGTGACGGCCTAAGGACCGAAGGGTCATGGTTTGATTTCTGCTCAAGGGCATGTACCTGGCTTCCTGGGGTTGTATGGGAAGCAACCAATCTCTCTCTCTCTCTCTCTCTCTTTCTCTCTCTCTCTCTCTCTCTCTGCTTCCCTCCTCTCTCCCTCCCTCCCTTCTACTCTATCTAAAAATCAATTACAAATATCCACGGGTGAGTATTAACAAAAACAAAAATATGTTATTGGGAACTTCTAATTCAATATTATGTTCCATCTTCTTTAGACTAGTATCCTCTTTAGACAGCCCCTTTCAGTCCTGCTATTTCTCAACAGGCAGGGATGTGCCCTTGTTCCTATACAACGTCCATGGTCTGTTACATATGGGAGGTCTGTAACCCAGAACTAAGTCCAAGAAGAGAAAATAAGACCTGCTATGATGACTTCTATTAGGAAATTGAACTCAAAGACTCCCTATATTCCTATATTAAATATAATGTGTTGCTCCAGTGCTCAAAAAGGAATTATTTATGTATTAGCAAATGCATAATCATATAAAATAGAGGAAAACCATGTTACACAGTATCAAATACAGTGTGAAGTGGCTGCCTGAGACAAGGCATGTATTAAGGTTAATCTGACCAAAAGGAAGTTTCCCAGATCACTGTCCAGCCAGGAGTACAGATGTCCAGTGTCGCTGTGAGTCTGTAAAAAAGGCTGACCCTGTCTCACACATTGTCCCTGTTCTGTGATTGTCTTGGACCTTTTGCTTGCCTTCGTTCCTCCTCCCACTCTGCACGGTGTCACAGACACTTGTAGCATAGCTCCATTTGCAGCACCACATTTGGGTCTTACTAGACCAGACAGAATTGACTTTGGTGCTCTCAGGACAAAGTGACCTGTGCCCATGGCAACAAACAGTATTGATACAAAGAGATTCTAGTGAATGCTAAATGTAGCATGCAGATGGAATATGTAGGAAAAGGGGCAACTTATTTCATTGCACATCCTTATACCTACAATAAAATGACAGCTAATCCCAATAACCAAGGCCAGGCTAACTACTTCAGAGTTCTCAGGCATCTTTGCTTTTAATCATTCCTTCTATTTGGGAATAATATTATCCAGGACCCTCTTTCATTCTCCCCATCAACCAAATTCTAGAGCTCGCCTTGAATTTTCCTTATTTCCTTAATTCCTCTACTTCTCCCTAAAAATCCTCTTAGTCTAATATTTGTTATCAAATTTTGTTTGCAGAAGCACTAGAGTTTAATGAATAAAGGCTCAGTTTTTGGAACCTGATAGATTTCATTTGAATTTATAGATACAGGACCTTGGGATTTATGTTCAGCTGAGTGGGTGGAAAATGTGATACAAGTAGTCAGAAAGATGATGAGGAAAAGGGTGTTCATTTTCCAGAGCTATATTGACTTAATTTGATAATGCACATTATACTAAGCACATGGCATATTCTAAACTTTAAGTAAATATTTTCTCATTTCTTTATTTCTTACTCATCTTCAAGCAAAATTTTCCACTTTATCTTTTTAACTATTTCTGCCATTTTTCCCCTGCTTTCTCCGTACGTCCCTTTTACTCTTTTTCTAAGATTAAAGTGTGTGTGTGTGTGTGTGTGTGTGTGTGTGTGTATGACAAAGAGCTCTTAGTATTAATTGTTATATCATCAAGTCAGTTGAGAAGAAATCCCAAATAGCCTATAGTTAAATGGTTGATGCATAATAGAATTTGCAAATTCAGGAATCCAGCATCAACACCAATGTGATGGTGGAATGTGGCATGGTGAAAATAACCCAGAAGTGGGAAATGTGAGACCAGAGTTCTTGGTCAGACATTAACTAGCTTTTTCTTTATTGGCTTTATTTTCTTTGTATATGAAATAGCAGATAGAACCAGATGAGATCAACTTCCTTTCTGCATCAACATTCTATGACTCTTTTTGATTAGTTTTTATTCTTCATAAGGCATAAAATACCTTAGAAAAATGTATCCTGAAAATCATCCTAATATGCAATCTACCTCCTAATAAGTTTAAGTTCCCAAAATATTTTTTAATCTCTTAGCATATCAATCCAAAAAAATAAATAAATAACTGCTAAGGGCACTGCACTAGATACCTTTAATGCAGAAAACAAATTTCAGACCTTGTCTCTGCTACCTATGTCTAATTGAGAAATAACTTGCCATGTATCAGGACATCCTCAGCAACACAAGTGTGATTACACACAATTCAATGAGGGAACTGGCATTGGAGAGAGAAGTGGAGGCAGATATTGGGAGGAACTAACTTTACTAATTGACCTCCAATCACTCTTGATTTTATATATATATATACATATACATATATATATATGTGTGTGTGTGTGTGTATATATATATATATCTTTATTGAAGCATCACAACTCTACTTTAAAGACATAATTATTCTTTCTTTATGGAGGTGAAAATGAGGTTAAATATAAATAGTATATGGCAAATTGGGCTTCAACCACAGACATCCTGCATTGAAAAGCCCATTTGTCTCTAATTGGACCACACCACATGATCCCTTAATGTGAGATCCGTTCTTGAAGACCTGATGCCTCTAGGGTAGAGAACATTTGCAGGTAAATAAAGAATAGCTCTATCAAGGTGGAAAGTAGAGCTAAAGGGGATGAAAACATGTAGAAAATAGAAGCTTCTCTCATGTCAATGTCCAGCACATCTCAAGAAAGGAATGGTGTATTCCTTTTTTATTTTTATTTTCACATTTGGAGTTAAGCAAGCACCGAAGAGTACAGGGGAATTGGAGTTGGCAACGGCCCAGCACTGCAGACTGAGTAATTCAGAATAATCTAAGAGCGAAGGTGTCCACAAACTTTCTGAAGAATGTCATCAGCAAATAAAAACCCTGCAGGTAGTTGGATGATCATGGAGGTGGGATTCTATTAGTGACCAAACAACAAGAATTCCTACAGAGAGCCTGGAACAAAAGAGACTCCCGACATTCACCTTTCATCTCAGATTCCTGTTATTCAGAGCGCTTCAAGGAAAAAAAAAATGTTTAAATTAAGTTTGTTGCAGCTGCTCTGTCAGGAACTTACCAAGCGCTCCAACCATCCGAGCAATTAAAAAATATTGCACAGAAGGTAATTAAAAGCCTTACTGGTTCTTGCAATTAGACTGACATTTTAAATGCCTCTGGATGTTTTATTGTGCCAATAACCTATTTCCCTCCTCTCTAAGAGAAATACAACTGACATCAGTAATTTACCCAAATACTCTACAGGTAACATGTGCCAAATAAAACCTGCTTTAAATTAGAGCCAGACATCTCCTCTGTGCAATCGGGATGATACATCTTAATGGGAAAACTGCTATTTGCAAATTTCTTCGATATGTTTGTGTTTTCAGTGTTCACGGTCTTACTGGCTCTGCTGTAAGACACAGACTAACAATGACTGCTGGCTGCGACGCTCCAGATCCAGGGGCAGGGCAATCATTCCCAACGTACACGTGGTTATACAAGAACAAAGCTCATGGCTTTGGAGGACAGGGCTCATTTTGTCATCATTTTTGAGTGATGATTTATTGGAGACCGTAGATCTCTTAATAGACTGTTCATGCCAAAGGAACTCTGCCCCCTCCGTTCCTAACCCTTGATTCAGGATTAGAACACCAGTTTGTAATCTGGGTAATAATCTAATAAAAAGCTTATCATATGAATTGAATATCATATGAATTGAATTTAGGAAGCTGTCCTGATTTAGGGACTGTGAATTTAAGGGCAAGTCCTAATCTGAAGCTTGGTTTCTCTTGAGTTTGATTTTGGGGAACAGGGCCCCCGGGGACTTGTGCGTTCACCACTGCACCAGGACAAGCAAGTCAATCTTCCCTCGGAGCTTCAAAAACAAAACACAGACAGCAACAAAAGAAAAACATTTACTTGAAGGTGGGCTAAATTGTTTTTTCATACTGGAATATTATGAGAAAATAAGAGTTCAAGTTATTATTTTTAAACGTCAAAATCAGGTGGAAAGGGAAAATAACAACAATACATACATACATACATACATACCCTGTAAGCTGCCCTAGATTCTTCTCAGGAGTAACTAACAAGTACAGGTAAACTAACCTATAAGCACTTCTCTCTAGACTTTTAGGAGAAACGGCATCTTGATTTGCTCTCCCAATTTCTCTCTGAGCGAGGTCTGTTTTCTCGTGCGCGGAGAGATCCCCGGGGGGCTGCGAGTGGTTCTCGGACCCTGGCTCCCCTGTGTGAGCACATTTATACCGGGACGTGACCCGGTATAAATACAAGGAAGGCAGCGTGAAGGGCAAAATAAAACATGAATGAAACCTATCAGAAAAGGAATTTAGATGATACAATGTGAGGATGTCACAACAGACAGAAGATGCAATAGGCAACAGATACAAATGCCTTTGATGCTGTTTAAATGGAGTTACTACAGAAAGCGTGCAAGGGTGATAGACGCGGCAGCATTAGGGGGCCAGCTACTCTGGCCCGTGAGTCCTTACTGACAAGGACAGCAAAAATCAGAGTGAGGAGTCCATGGGTCCATTGAGCAGCTCCCTTTGCCGCATACATGAGTTTTTGTTTATATATATATTTTTTATGTATTCTCACAACTGCTTTGGAAACTGGTCACTCACCTGCCTCCCACCAGATGCAAATAAGCAGTAACACCGAAGACTGTGTTGAATCGGAGGTGGATCCCTCCTGACCCACTTCGGCTTGTTCACCCACCCTCAGGCCCAAACACTAGTCTGTTCCTGCAGACATAATGCCAAAGCTTTAAAAGTCTTGCCCTGGCCGGTTTTGGTTAAAGGATGGCACTGAGACCAAAGAGTCTAAGGTTGATTCCAGTCAAGGGCAGGGATCTCAGATCCCGGTTGGATCCCCAGTCTTGGTCAGGGTCCTGCAGGAAGCAGCAACCCATCCATCTCTCTCTCTCTCTCTCTCTCTCCCCCCTTCCCTTTCTCCCATTCTATCTGAATATCAGTGGAAAAATATCCTCCATTAAGGATTAAAAAAAAAAAAAAAAAAGTATGAGTTCTCCATACAGAAGTCAGTGATAAGGACAGGTCAGAAAATTTCCTCCTCTAGAAATTGTTCAAAAGAGAATAAATTTTAGTGGACTCCAGAGAGAACAAAATTTCTCAAAATGTAGTGGGAAAAAAATAAATAAAAATGGGTTTAATTCAGCAAAACAATCTTTGAGATAAGTATTTGGCTATTATTTTATTATTAAAAAAGATTGATTTAAATGAATTTTTATTTTTCACTTGTTAAATTTAGTGTTGTAAAAAACATGTAAATCATCTAAGCTAAATGTAAGAAAAACAAAATGGTCTCTTAAGATACAGGATGGACCCTGGCCTGTTTGGCTCAGCTGTTAGAGCACTGGCCTGTGGACCAAAGAATCCTGGGTTCGATTCCAGGAAAGGGCACATACCACAGTTGCGGTTAGTCCCGGGCCCCAGTTGGGGTCGACCGGGTGGCAGCCAATGGATGTGTCTCTCTCACATCAATGTTTCTCTCTCTCTCTCTCTCTCTCTCTCTCTCTCTCTCTCTCTCTCTCTCTTTCCTCCTCCCTCCCACTCTGTCTGAAGCTGTCTGAAGATAAATGTAAAAATATCCTCGGGTGAGGATTTAAAAAAAAAAGAAAAAAAATATTAAAAAAGATACTGGATGACCCCACAATAAAATGAAACCTCCAAAATGTTAACTGAACTTATTTGGTTATGCGAGTTAACAGGAAGAACTGTGGGACTTTTACTGTCATCTAAAATTTATTTTAGTTCATGAAATCCTTTTTGTCAGGTGTGAAAACAGCAGTCTAATGTAGAGTATGTTTATGTGAGAAATGTAAACTTCACAAATGATAATTTATGTCAAAATTTCCGAAAGACTTTGGGTTGTATTATGTATGTGAAAAATTGAAGTCATGGGTTGATAACAAATCCCTTCACATTCACTAAGATAAAAATTCCCCAATATTATATTTTTTAAGTATTTCATTTCAGACATGAAAATTTCCTACACATGCAAAATGTTTAGGAAATCAGCAATTGAATTCAGACAAAAATTATCATTTTAAAATAATCGCTAATATTAATAACTGGTAAGCATTCTGCACAGAAAGTGTAAAAGGTGCTGGAAGTAGGCAGAGATAGAGTTCAGCCACACTGAGAAGGTGTGTAAATTTGTGCTCTTCTTACAGCACACCATCTGTACTCAGAAAGCAGGCCTGAAACTTACAAATGAATTCATCTACCCTAGAAAAACAATTAGAAATTAAGAAAAAGAGTTATATGCACAAATATTTGGAACACTTTTTTCTACTGCGATCCAATCATATAGTCATATTGAACTATTTGCCCCCCAAAAATGAGAATGTGAAGTACTCAATCGTTAACTATAAGATTGAATGTGATGTATTTACTGAATATCATGTTTTTTAAGAAAAATTTTAATAATATGAGAACTATTTTCTTAATAAGTGAGAAAAGCAAACTACAATTTTTCTAACTGATATTATCTCAAATGTTAACGATCTACAGTCCAGTGGTTCTCAACCTGTTGGTCATGACCCCTTTGGGGGTTGAACAACCCTTTCACAGGGGTCGCCTAAGACGTAAAGTAGCAAAATTACAGTTATGAAGTAACAATGAAAATAATTTTATGGTTGGGGGTCACCACAACATGAGGAACTGTATTAAAGGGTGCGGCCTTAGGAAGGTTGAGAACCACTGGACATGTATGCTCAGATGTTACTGATAGCTTATCTCCAGGAAGTGGGGTTATATGTGATTTAAAAAAAAAAATCTTTGTACTTTTTACATATTTCAACTCCTCTACCAAAGATATTCTTATTCCTCTGATAAAAAAAATAATAATGCTATCGAAATTTTTTAAATTAATTTGAGAGAGAGAGAAACATCAGTTTGTTGTTTCATTTATTCGTGCATTCATCAGTTGATTCTTGTATGTGCCCTGACCAGGGATCAAACCCACACCCTGGGCATATTGGGACAATATTCTAACCAACTGAGCTATCCAGCCAATATTTTCACCTACATGTACCTCAATAGCTGTGTTCCTACGTGTAGCCATCAGGTTGGCCATTTCTAAAATTCCTTTCATTTATGCCCTTGATTCGTTGAGTACCTGCTCCCGGGGCCATCCTTGAATGTAGACCTCTTTGCCCTCCACACCCATCCAACAGATTAGTTGCGTGGATGCTTAGTATCTCAGGAACCTACTCCATCCACTCCCTTTGCCACTGCCTTATTTCATATCTTAATTACTGCTTTTTTTTTCATGGATCTTTCTGGATCCTGTCTTACTATCTCAAATGCTTTTTCCATTCAATGTACATGGTGATGTGTCTAAAATACACAACCTCCTAAAAGCTCCACACTTCCTCATCACTGGGCGGGACTCTTAACATGACATAAAGCCCTTTGAGCCCTGTCTCTGTCTGCCTAGCCAGCCTGACCTCCTGCCCTTCATCCCCCATGTCCTTGCACTTCACAATAAAGCTATTCTATGCTATGTGTAATTTCCCTCTCACTGTAGCTTTATACTGCTCTGTCTCTTTGCTAGTTCTGTTCCCTTTGCCTAATACCTTCTTATCTTCACTTCCCACATGTTCATCTTGTCTGCCTCATCAGAATCTGTGCTTGTTATCAGTCCCTGTGTGAAGCATTTCTGTTATCCCCAAGAGAGAATTAAGTATGTTTTCCTCTGTAATGATTCTCAATCTATGTATAAGCTTATCACTGCATATATCACAATATATATCATTCATTTATTTACATGTCTTTGGCCACTATCAAGATGTAAGCTTCCAGGACACAGTGAACACGTCTATCCATCGTTACATTCCTGGTTTGTAAATTCACTGTAAGCTCTGATATTCAGCATGGAGTTATTATATTATATGTATCAATATATGTGATTTTTTTAGTCTTTAAAAATAATTTCAGCAAATTTGACATGGACATATTCTGTGCCATTTTAATGTGAACCTTTAAGTATAACTATATTTTCTACTTCCAAAAGGTTATTTTTTTAAAGATTTTTTCCCCACTGAGTCAAATATTTATGTGACTAGAGATGTTAATTTCAACTAGTTGACTTAGTTAACTCAATGAAGAAAAAAACAGTGTACTAGTTGTTTCTAATGAATGACTCCTCAGTCCATTCCACCTGTTCATAGGTACCGATTTCTACAGGTCAGCCAAATCTACTTTGCAAGCCCAGTCTTAGAGATCTCAGCTCTTTTATTTCTACCTTATTTTATTTTCCAGTGACTACAGTGAAAACTTCCAGTCTTAATGTTGCCCATGAGCAAGAAGTAGCGTAAACCAAATCCAGGATTAAACAACCTGATCCCTGACATCTCAGAAATTTCAGCTCACCTTCTACCACTCACTAGGGCCACTGTTCAACCCCTAATTTCTGCCAGGACCAAGAGAAACTCTAGTTCCTCTTGTCCTCCTTAAATTTCCTGAACTCACTTTTTGCTTGCTTTTCTTTGTTCAGTCGGACATCCCTGATTTTCTAGACTCTGGGCCTAGTCCCTTTTGCCAGCCTCCTCTGTCTGCTCATGGCTGCCTACATCAGGGATGCTGAATGGAACAGAGCAGGGCTAGAAAACTGATTTCACCTCAGACGTATTCACTGATAAATTGGTAGTGGATTCTACACTAAACCATGTGTGGTGGCAAGGAGATCCGTGACTGATTAGCAGTGTCTGAAATGAACAAATGGAGAAAGAAGACACGAAATGGCTGTCGGAGAGTGTCACTGGGACACGCAAGAATGAGTCTGTGTTTAAAACCAGGACAAGGTAAGCCACTTAACTCTATCAAACCTAGTTTTGTCATCAATAAAATGAGAATAAAGAGGCCAGTCTACAGGCTGGTTACTAACGATGAATTAGATACAGTGTATAAAGTGTTTTTCATTGAACACATAGTAAATGTTCAATAAATGGGGGAAGGTGAAGATGATGGTGATGGCAGACTCTTCAAAGTCAGATTGTAACCTTTGCTCTCTTCCTGGGATTTTCTACTCAGTCAGATTAAATGCCTGTGGAGTTTCAAGATAATGACAACAGAATGATAATCATTTTCCCAACTAGGATAATAGCCTTCACTGGATGTGTCTCCAGACCTGTCCTCAGAAAAAAAGGCTGTGGCTGTACTAGGGCCTCCCAGATGTTTCCCAGAATGTAAACACCAGCTTCTGTTTTGAGTCCTCTCATTCTCCCCAGTTCTCTTGCTCTTGGACCTTTGCTCCATTCCTACTGCCCTTGGCAGATGCCTCCTTCTTTTCACATTGAATTCCTTTGGTGTCGATTTCTCTCCAGGAAGCTGCTTCTCAGATTACTGACTCCATTTTGATGCACGCGTCCCAGGAATTTTCCTTACTACTCTATGCTAGCCCTAAAATACTGCCCCCTATACTCCAGCATAAGTTTCAGGAGATGACTACAGTGGTAACCCAGATCTTAAATGAAAAAAATTAAAAACGTAATTTCCCAGCTCGAAGTATCATCTTCCACTCTGCACAGACATATGTCCCCAGAAGTTAAGATTGCAGTTGGTTCCAGTCATGTAGCATTGGATAGTCAAGCTGAGACAGATGAGCCAGGGGTAACTTTGTAACAGAGAGGGACATGGTATTTCCATGAGCTTTGATTCATATCTGCGATGTTTTTCCCAGTATCTGGGGATTGTGTTAAATGAATATCACCTGGGTCTTTTTATCTCCCCTCACTTCTGGATCTCTTTCTCACACTTCTCATTCAAAAATGAAAGTCCTGAGGGCCTGTCATGATAACAGATGTTTCATTCCTTTACATTTTAAAATTAACATAGCAATTGAGTCACAGCCTCTGAGGGCTTTGGAAAAGAAACATGAGCTTAGTACACATGAAAACAATGGAAGTAGATGGAAGTAAAAAGAAAAAAGACAAACAAATTTATTTAGTACTATAAGAACACAACATTTACCACCCCAGCCTGACTGTCTGAGAACAGTATCAAACAGTGTTTTGTGGGAGAAAATGGTTGCTCTCTATAGGATTATACCTATAAAATCAGATTGAATAATATTAGTTTGGTAGGAAGAGTAACCGAACTGTCAGGAGACCTGGATTCTAGCTGTAATCAATTAATCTCTAAACTGAGTTTTTATTTCACAATTATCATATTTCCTAAAGTGTATGACATATAGATTAGCCTTTTTTAGATTTTCTAGGAAAAATGAAGGGTACTGTAGACATTGGTGTTTGGGAAATGATATATCCTATAGCTCCTAATTTGGAAATCATTATTTCTAATAACATATTAAAGGCACTGAGAAAACCTGTAATAAAGAGACTTGACTGACTTACCTAATCAATTTTGTTTCTACATTTTTGCCAATCTGATACTTTTATTTAGTAGCTATTTATTGGTTGATTGATTGCCAGGGCTTTATTATTTATAAAGTATATTTCCCAAACATTTCCATCTTGTTTAATTGTAGTCCCATAACCATAAACATATTCATCACTTTTTGAAAAGCAATTTAAACTTAGCTGAATTTTATTAGTTTAATATTTTATTAAGTATTACTATTTTTGTTTCACATAAATTTACCTCTTTGCAAGATATTCTCTGCCTCTAGTCCATCATTTCATAAACAGTTGTTTACTTTATTCTTGATTGTTTTTTCTTGCTAAGCGTTTTGTGTGCATTTTGCACTTGGTACAAGCACTGCGGCAGGTGAGAAGCCTGACACTGAAAGGTTCTGTAACATGCCGGAGACCCAGGAGGCAGAAAACGGCAGAACTGAGGTTGTACTCGAGATTCTTCTGGCTTCAAAGTCCAGGATCCATCAACTATACCACTGCCCATCGATGCAACTTAATGATCTCAGTGTGTCTTCACATTGAATCAGGGAAGCCTACAGGTCCCACAATAGAAAGGTAAGGTACCTTTAGGACAAAGTGAAAATCTTCTCACCAGCAGCTCAAAGGCCCTCCTCACCCACAATGTGCTGAAAGTGTGATGGTTTTGTGCATCTGTGCTTTTTGATCATTGAATCTCTCCTGCTTTCTGTCCTGAGACATCCTCTTGCATATTTAGTCCTCCCTGGCTTGGCATTGGGATCTAATTTTGTGTTCCGGAAGCTTCCTTTCCAGTTTCAGTTCTGATTGGATGATCTTATTTGGTCTGTTCTTGGACTTTTGCTTTCCTTTCTTCACTTGTGGATGGTCCCGTTTTAGCACTGATTTTACTAGACTGTCTCTATGGCTTTCCTTTTGCGCTCAGACCCAGCTCTGCCATCTGTCTCAGTCACTTCCCCTCTCAGCCTGAGGGGGTTTTCCGTCCCAGGCAGATCTCCCTGGCCTCCAGCACTGGACAGGCCTAACTCTGTGCCCCAACTGGATGAACTGGGGGCCTCAGAACACCATGAATATCCCCTTGCCTCCATTATAGGCTCTCCTTTTAATATTCTCCAGCTGCATAACGGTTTTACCGCGTGCTGGGAACTCAAACCGCGTTCAACATTTCACTAACGTAACACTGAGTATAAAGAACCTGGGGCCAGAGGAATTCATTGTTCTTCTAACATGCTCCTTGACAATGTCCCACAGCTTTGGTTGTTACTGCCTGCGTTTACTAAAACAAATGTAGCTAATTTTGTCAGGGAAAACATTCTCCAATAAGTTTTCTAAATGTTTGTTTACCAAATTGTAAATCAGGATACAAAATAATCATTCTTGCTTCCTTTGAGAACTTGAATCAGTAATTAAAGTATCTGGGCCCCATTTTCCTCATCTAGCTATAAAATCAGAAGGGCGGCCATTCAGTTGTTTCCACGGGGTGATCCAAGCGTCCTCCTGACCTGCGGCAGCGTCTGGGGATTTGGTGGGACAGGGGAGAGTTGAAGATTGTGAAACAAGCTCAGGCTAAAGCTGCTTTAGTTTGTGTAACACGTTAGGTTTCTGGGTAGCATTTTATTTAGAAATAAAGAAAATATTAAAAATAAGTGTGAGCAAAGCAGATCGAGCTCTGCATCTCCTGCCTTTCTCCCTTTGTGGAAAATTGCCCTTTCCGCTTCCTGGTCTTTAAAATGAGGATCTAATGTCACCAACTTGGAGACGCCTTCCCAGGTTCTCTCAGGCTTCATTTTCTGTGTTCCCAGAGCTCTTTCATCTTGTTCCTGAAATAGCACTTGTCGCAGAAGTTTCATGGTTCTGTCTCCTTTGTCCTCTTTATCTCGGTATCTCCAGTGCCCAGCACTGTGCTGGGTGCATAGTGGGTGCTCAACAAATATTTGCATAAAAAATGAATGACTCATCCAATAAACAGATTTGAGATTATTTTTCCTAAATCTAACACACTGCCTTACACTTTCTGAAACTGAGGCTCAGTTGCTATTTGTCAGCTTATTCCCTATCTTCATCACCTATAAGAAAATACCATAACCCGGCTGGCGTGGCTCAGTAGTTGAGAATTAGCCCATGCACCAACCAAGAAGTTGCCAGTTTGATTCCCAGTCAGGGCACATGCCCAGGTTGTGGGCCCAATCCCCAGTGAGGAACATGCCAAAGGTGGCCAATCCATGTTCTCTCTCATCGATGTTTCTAAGTCTCTCTCCCTCTCCTTTCTTCTCTCTCTAAAATCAATAAAGAAAAAAAAAATCTTAAAAAGAAAATAGCATAGAATGAGTGGCTTAAACAACAGACATTAGTTTTCACAGTAAAGAAGAGAGAGAGAAAAAAAAAAACACATGCTCTGGTCTCTGGTCTCTTTTCCTGTTCTTATGAGGATACTATTCCCATCAGGAGGACCTCACCATCATGACCTCATCTGCATCTAATTAACCTCCCGCTGGCCCTGTCTTCAAATACCATCACATTAGGGATCAGGGCTTCAACATATAAATTGGGGAGTGGGAGGAGACACCAACATTCAGTCCATAACATTATAATTATTTGCATGAAGAATGAATGAGTCATCCAATAAATAAAATTTAGATTATTTTCCCCAAATCTAACACAATTCCTTATATTTTCTGAAACTGAAGCTCAGTTGCTATTTTTTGGCTTACTCCCACAGTCTCTCAAGATGTCCCTGCAATTTATTCATGTCACCCTGGTATTTCACTTTCGGGAAGAGCTGGTATCATCAGCAAATTTGGAGATGTCACTGTGCACTCCATCTTCCAGATCACATTTAAAAATGTTCCTTGAGACCAAGTCTTAGAGGATTTCTCAGTTCCCATTTACTCTATCTGGACCTGTTTATTCTTTTTAAAAATTACTTTTTGTTCTTATTCATCGTTTCACTGGTAGAACCTTGGTTTATAGGGATACATGATGACATTTTTTTCCAAATCTCATTTACTTTTACAAAACAACTGTTGGACCTGGTCAAAGCCTTTTTGAAGGGCAAGCAATTGTTACTCTCCCTGATCCAAAGTGTGAAGAGTAGTGAAGAAATTTAGAACTTCACTATTTTGTATTCACCTAGATGCATTTGTATAGAGTCAGAAACACAGGATACTCCAGAAGGTGATGAAGTGATGAATTACTTTAGGTTGACACAATTTTCTTGGAGGTCTTATCTGACTATATGATCACATACCAAACTTACCATTCTTTACTTGAATATGTGTTCAAAATGAAAATGTAAAATTGTATATAGCTCTGAGGATACTTTTTAATAGCTACTTTAGTCTCTCAGTTTATTGATAACTTTTACATTATAATCTCACTGTGCAACATAAGAGATCAGCTTGAATTCTAAATTATCATATTTTTAACTCATTTCCTACACACACATACTCAAAGCACATAATAGCAATTTGATCTCCAGTTGTTGTATTTTCTTTCTATTAAGAAAAAAAAAAAGCCTCTTTCACATTCATCTCCCCAGAATTTATACCTGTAATCTGATTACTAAAGTATCTATACAAAGCAATTTTGTTAGTCAAGTAACCTATGGCTGGTATAGATTAGCAAATGTCAAAACTACAGAATGAGTTTGACAATACCCCTCATCTGGAACTACAGACTATAGTTTCCTGCATAAAGTTTTTATTTTTTTTTAAATTGCCATTATACTCTGAGTAAAGATTCCAGACTTTTCAGAACACAATAATTCCCAAATTGCATTGATTACATTAATTGTCTCTGGAGTAGCTTTCTTTTTTCATTTAGCTTTAATTTCAAGTATTTGTTCTAGTGTTCATTACTGTTAATTTACCTAGGTGAAATTGAATTTACTTTTAATAACCTTAATTTAAACTTACCTTTTCCCCTCTCTCTATAGCAACTTCATTGTTTATTTGGGGGAGCATATATAATATTGTATGTATTTAATTCTCTTCTCATTTTTTAAAAACTGCCATTAAGACAAGTTATAGCTAAATTTTTAATGTGCTTTTTATGGACACATCTTAATTTCAAGAGGAAACATTTCAAGTAATTTTCATGAATATCAATTCAAATTCTTTTTATGCTGTCAACTCAATTATTTCAATAGTTCCATATTTTGAGACCGTGAGTCTGTCTCTGCACAATTTCTACTTATCTATTAAAGTTAGCACACTATTGCCCTGGCTGGTGTGGCTCAGTTAGTTGGGCATCATTCCATGCACCAAAAGGCCACTGGTTTGATTCCCAGTCAGGGCACATGCCTGGGTATACTAGAGGTAGCCAATCAATGGGTTGCTCTCACGTAGGTGTTTCCCTCTTTCTCTCTGTCTAAATAACAATAAAAAATATATATATTTTAAATAAGCACAATTAGATCAAATTGAGTCTTTATAAAAGAAATTCCTCTAGGGGAAATTTTTTGAAGTTTCTACCCCTAGTGAACTTATTCCAGAAAATGGCAATATAAAATTATTGAGCAATAACAAAATGTGAACAACACATCAGAGTTTTTTGATAGAATTGGTTATGCATACATTTTTCATTTTTGACTACATGAGAATTCACAAATATATTTTATAATACAAAATTAGAGATAATGCATAACCACTTTCACAATAATCACCAGCTCCAAGCTTTTCCAAAATGAATCCATGGGGTCATCTTGATTTCTTATTAATTTGAGTCCCTTATATGTGAAAATGGGGAATGTGTAATTTATAAATTACAAGACTCCATAATTAAAATGTTTTAGCCTTGATTGTAGTCCTCACTCTGCAAACAACAATATAGAAAGTTGGATACGTCCTTTACCCTTTTTGTCCTCAATTTCTCCATCCAGAACAGTAATCTTTATGTATTTGGGGATATAAAAACTTTCCAAGAGTCTTGTGGGTATGTACAGTTTTAAGCAAAGCAATATCTGATGCTCAGTTTCCAAATGTGGAAGGTTGATGGGCCTGAGAAGGGTCTGCTGTCAAGGCATCATGCAAGTTCTCTTTTTATCTCTCCACTCTGAGGTTGTTCTTTTCAAACTTGAAAGAAAATTCAGAGATTTAACCAATCCCCAATTTTGATATACTGCATGGCTTTGAAAGTAGAAAATTTCTGAAGGCACCAAAGTTTCAATATGAAACACAACACGAGTATCAGCAAAGCCTCCTCTACAGCAGCAGAACCAGAGGGAGGCTCCCCATCTCTCCCCTTCCTTGTTTTAAATATTGCACACAGAGGCAATATAGCATCAGAAACATTCGCCCATGTTGGCATATTTTGAAATCATATGTAGAGTAGGAGAGAGAAATAATTATAATAATGATGACACTTTTAACAACTTTGTCTATTCCTTCATGTAACTATTGTCAAATAATACATCACACCTGAAAATGGATCTCAGGAGAACAAAGTTTAGGAAACTCAGGTAAAAGGTACTAGGGCTGCAACACCTTGTTTTATCAAAGCAAGACTCCATGGCCCATTTATCTATCTATCTATCTATTTATCTATCTATCTATCTATCTATCTATCTATCTATCTATCATCTATTTTTAGAATTAGAATAGTTGAGATTTGTACCTAGCATAATAAAAAACAACAATCTAATATGAAATTTAAAAAAAAATAAGTTCTCGTTACATTTTAAGCATTCTTAACCATGAGAACAACTTGTTGAACATTTCCCACATGCGTCACTCTGTGACTTCATTTGACATCATCTCAAAGAGAAGAGGTGAAAAATTTGTTTACTTAGATTAGATTAACAATAAAATGATCAGAAATCAAAGCAAATGACTGATATTTTTCAGAACAAATACTCAGACTTGGAAGAGATATATTTTAATTTTCCCCAAGCAATAATTGGACATTACAAATTCATGTTTTTATTTCAATTTGAGATTAGTGTCCTGCTTTCTCTCATTCATCATCCACTTTTCTGCTTATGTATTTATCCTAAACTTGTAATTGATGGGTTTATATTAAATTAGTGAGATGATATTATGGATTCCATGCTAAATAATGCATTTAATAATAATTATCAAGGGACTTCCCATGGAGATAGTAGTGAAGGTAACGCAGTACTCAAATCCTCCCACAACCACATCAAAAATTCAAATAATCTATGAAGCAACCATCATTTAGAACCACCTGAAATCTAGCTGAATGGAAGTCCTACAACTAGGGATTAAAGAAGAAGCCATATCATGACTGGTAAGAGAGGGAGAGATGCAAAAGGGCTGGTCCTATGCCCATATGTGGCAGTTTAAAACTGGGTGGGATATCTTAACTTTGGAGGAAACCCCTGAGGAGCAAAGAGTCCCAGCCCCACAATGGACACCCCCCCCCCCCGACCCAGGGTTCCAGTGTCAGGAAAAGAAGTCTCCATAAATTCTGGCAGCAAAAACCAGCAGGGATGGGGATGAGGGAGATAGAGGCTTCTGGAGTCACAGGTGTTCCTCTTAAAGGGCCCATGCATGAATTTACTCAGACTCACTCACACTGAATTTCAGCACTGGGACAGCAGCCCAGGAGGCACCAGGGACACTGGAGGAGAAACTGAATTCTCTGGAATCAGGGCAAGAGCTGAGGGGGCAGCTTTCTGCCAGAAAAAAAGTGCTGACAGAGATCTTTTCTCCTTTTCCGAGACCCCCCACACACAGAGCCAACAACCACGTGTTACATCTGAGCCTCCGTCAACCTGGCTCACACTGTTTATTTACCCCACCCTGGTGATTCCCTGATACCCTGCCCCACCCACTGGTAGGCCCATCCAAGCTGTTTCAAATTGTCCTGTCTTGCCTCATGCTTCAGACTTTCCTAAAATCTTTCAAATAAGCAGTATCTGGCCTCTGTGTATTTTCTACCTCTTGCTAAGTGGCCCAGGCCCAACCATAGCTATACCATGCCTTGATTCACAATTTGGCCTCTCCTGGGCACCTCCAAGCACAACACAATTAGCAGCCATCTGTAGATCACTCTAGCTCATGCCAAAAAATCTCAGGCAGGGTACAGGTGGTGGTTGACTTTACATCTCCCAAGAAGTTGCAGAGCCAGTGCACCTGGTGGGCAGCTTCAGACCTTGCCAGATTACAACCCTACTACTTCCAGAAGCAACACACTCAAGGAGCAGACTCAGTGATCCCTAAAGCCCCACTGAACCAACTGCTGCTCTATAGAGTTAACTTTGGCACAACAGTTCCTCCACTGTAGTCACAGCCAGTCCTCTCAACTGATTGGCCTGGGGGTCAATCCCTACCAATGATGCCAACATTGATCAAGTCTCAACTACAACAGGACAGTGCATACAGCCCACATGGGTGCAGCTGCAGCTCAGGTGACTGGAGAGGCTGTGCCATTGACCCCTGTAGGACACCTACTATGCAAGACCACTATAGCAAGGCTGGGCGACATAACAGCTCTACCTAATACATCAGAAAAAAAATATGGAAGAAGCCAAAATAGAGAAACAAAGAAACAGGTCCCAAATGGAAGAACAGAAGAAATCTCTAAAAAAGAACTAAATGAATGGAGGCAAGCAAACTATAAGATATGGAATTCAAAACAATGGTCAGAAGGATGCTCAAGGAACTTAATGAAAACTTCAACAGCATGAAAAAGGACATAGAAACCATAAAAAATAACAAGCCAGAAATGAAGGATACACCACTAACTAAAATGAAAAATAATTTACAGTGAATCATCCATAGAGTAGATGATGCTGAGAATCAAGTCAGTGATTTGGAATATAAGGAAGCAAAAAACATCCAATCAGAACAGCAAAAAGAAAAAATACATATATGAAGATAGTGTAAAGGGCCCCTGGGACAATTTCAAGTATATCAACATTTGCATTATGGTGGTGCCAGAATGAGGAGAGAGAGAGCAAATAATCGAAAATCTATTTGAAAAATAATGGCAGAAAGTTTTCCTTACCTGGTGAAGAAAATAGACATACAAGTCCAGGAAACACAGAGTCCCAAACAATATGAACCTAAAGAGGTCCACATCAAGACACATCATAATTAAAATGCCAAAGGTTAAAGACAAAAAAAGAATCGTAAAAGTAGCAAGAGAAAAGCAGTTAGTTACCTACAGGGAGCTTCCATAAGACTTGCAGCTGACTTCTCAACAGAAACTTTGCAGACTAGAAGGGAGTGGAAGAAATATTCAAAGTGATGAAAAACAAGGACTTACAACCGAGATTATTGTACCCAGCAAAGCTCATGCAAATGACCTAAGAAGTTAATATTAAATAATTATTTATAAAATTATAATATACTTGCTATTTTGATCAGTGGTATGCTTATTACAGTTGCTAGAATAATTCAATCCAGAATTTTAAACATTGAAACCCCAAAGACCCAGGAATTTTTAAAAAGTGGTAATACTTTTAAATTCTTTTAATTTCAGAGAATGGTAACAAAGTAACAAGTGACTTTCAAGCATAAACTATACTGAATTATAATAACATTATATGAGGAAGTGGGTTAAAAATATAAGTTCAAAGATAAAGGGAACAATGTACTATTTCTATTATAAAACATTTGTTTCAATGGATGATTTGGATATCAACTCACTATCATATCTAAGCACTTTTAAAAGGAGTCTTAAAGTAAAAGTTCTATTTTCAAAATTCATCATACACAATAGACTTAAGTTACATTCTTTAAACTCAAGAGAGAACATTTTAAATACCTCAAAACAGCCAAATTCTTTTAGGGGGTAGAAAATGTGGTCACTACCAATGTAGAAGAGGGGCATAAAAATTTAACCTGGTTTCTTCAAATGGCTTCACCAGTGGCATAATGTGTGAAGTACAAGACATTTTCTTAGATACGACTATAATATTTCATATTGTTTTGCTTTTTAAGTATAAAGTTATATCATACTTCATATGATATTGAGCAACGCAAACTACAGAGGTAATCAAATAAGTGCTTGTGAGCGCAGTGTCAAACTTGATACAAACCTCTTTCACATTTGAGCAGGTTTTATTTCAGATCTTACTGGAACCAAATTGCCTTCGTTTCAAGAAACATTTTATTCACAACACTTTTTCTCAGGGCAATTTGGAATTAAAATGATCCCTCATTCTTCCCCACTAGACTATATACCAAGTTTGTGTACCTAAAAGTTGGGTTTATGTATTAAAAATTATGGAACTGGGCTATAGAAAATTTGAAGTTCTTTTCAGGCTTACTGTCCTATAGTCCAGGAAATGTAAACTTTAATTTTAAATGAAATGAGACTAAGAGACAGATAAGAGGAAAGCTTTGTTTTTAATTAAAATGCAGTTTCTCCAAGTCCTAGCTTATTTACTCCAACAAATTTACCATGAAAATTTATTTCTTGTGCATGAAAAATATGCCACAAGACAGTAAGAAACATATCAGACACAAACGAGTTCCTAGATATATGAGTGACATATTATGAAACATTAGGTTTTAATTTATATCCATTATTTAAAATCTTTCATTTCACAAATTGGGGGTTAACTTTTATTCTTTATCAACATAGCCAGCCATATGTTCATTTGTTTCCATTTTATTATTATTGACTGATTATAATTCTACCATTAACAATTTTTCAAAAATTATGAGATCTCAATCACTGTTATGTTATGCTCTCATTATTTTAATTCCAATGTTAAAATAGCAATAAAATCATCTCACTAGCTTCTTTAAGATATGTGTGACTAGTATTGGGTTTTATTCCCCTTCTTCAACAAACTGTAAAACAAAACAGTACAGCAATATCCCTGCAAACATGTATTCTTCCTTAGTCATTTTGCAGTTCTCAATCTAGTCAATGTCAGAGTATTTAATATGACCCATTTTTCATGGAAAATAGTAGTCCCATTTACAGTACTGAGATTGATAGCAAGGTATGCTATCAATCCCAAAAGCTCTGATGCGGGCGATGGACCTCTACCAAAAGATTCCTTTCTGGGCTATCAATCTCACTGGTCCCCACTGTCTCTGAGCCCTAAATCAGGCTGCTTGATATCCCTCCAGTTTTGTGTTCCTGCATCAGCAGTCTGCCTAAGCACAGCCATCACTCACCAGTACTGTTAACTGCACTTGCTGCAAACACCGCACCTCTTTCCTCATCCTAAGCCAAGTGCAAGATCCCTGCTACATTACATCATTGATACATTTTTTGACAAGGAAAAATCATTTTGACTTCTGAATTTTGAATAATTGAAAATTTAATGGGATTGTTATTTTATTATTTATTTTTGTAGTGGGAATCTTGAACATAAAAGGTAGCTGAATACAAAGCAAGCAAAAAGCTAAGTTAAAAAAGACTCATTAGTAAATGTGTACATTTTTTCTATATAGTAATAGAAGTATTTCAGACTAGAATTGCTAAGAGTTTTATTCAATAAAACTTATAAGGTCTCACCTAAGGCAACAGAAACAAAGAAAAAAATGAACACATGGGACTACATCAAACTTAAAGTTTCTGCACAGCAAAAGTAACAGCCATCAAAACAGAAAGGGATCCCGCTATATGGGAGACCATAATCACCAATGATGCATCAGATAAGGGGTTAATTTCCAAAATATATAGAGTGCTCATACAACTCAACAAAAGGAAAACAAAGAATCCAATTAAAAAATGGGCAGAGGACCTAAATAGACACCTCTCCAAAAAGGACATACAAATGGCCAAGAGACATATGAAAAAATGCTCAACATCACTAATCATCAGAGAGATGCAAACTAAAACAATGGTGAGGTATCACCTCACACCTGCCAGAATGGCCACCATCAACAAATCATCAAACAACAAGTGTTGGCGAGGGTGTGGAGAAAAGGGGACTCTAGTACATTGCTGGTGGGGGTGTAGACTGGTACAACCACTGTGGAAAACACTATGGTATTACCTCAAAAAGTTAAAAATTGAACTGCCATTTGACCCAGTGATCCCACTTTTAGGAATATACTCTAAGAAACCTGAAATACCAATCAGAAAGAATATATGTACCCCTATGTTCATAGCAGCACTATTTACAGTTGCTAAGATCTGGAAACAACCCAAGTGTCCATCAGTAGATTAGTGGATCAAAAAGCTGTGGTTCATGTACAGAGTAGAATACTATGCAGCTGTAAGAAAGAAAGGTATCTTTTAAGACGGCATGGAAGGACCTGGAGAGTATTATGCTAAGCAAAACAAGCCAAGCAGAGAAAGACAAATATCATATGATCTCACTTATTTGTGGAATATAATGAACTAAACAAACTGATGGATAAAATTAACCCAGAGACATAGAGGTAGGGTACAGACTAACAAGCCTCAGAGGAGGGGGGTTGGGGGGGAGATAAACTGCAGAACTTACATGCATGTATGCATGACCAATGAACATAGACAACAAAGCTAGGGATGGGGCAGGGGGGAGGGGAGGAGGGTGTCAATGGGGGAAAAATGAGAAACATCTGTAACAAAAACAAATTAATAAATAAAGAATAAATAAATAAAATAAAATTTTTAAAAAACTTAAAACTTATAAAGCCAATTTTCTCATTCTCTTTATGTGTGTTTACTCAAAGCCAATGAAGCCCTACCAAGGGCTTGTTTAGATGACACACCATCATAGGCAGAGTGACTAAACCAGTAAAGAGAGCTTTCCCTGCTGAGATGCTTGAAAAAATATTTAATCTCACATATTTCTTATCTTCACAAATCAGTTTATGCCTCAGTTCAATTGATAGTCATTTTTGCTAATGTTTTATTGACCAAAGCGAGACATGGCCATGCCTCACTTCAAAGTGCAACCCTCCCATGTACAGAGAAAGAGAAGAGAGCTGAACTACAAAGATAATACCACAGATAACAGTAAAAATTATCCATAAGAATTTCAAAGCAACCTACTTTTGGCATATACAAATTCTTTAATAAAGATAACTTTTTATTATAATTAGATATTTTCAATCAGTTGGCTTTAGTATTTGAAATCCAATTGCTAGTTTTTAAAAAATTATATTTTTATAATAATTAGAATGTACTATTAGAGAGGCAGAAAGAATCTGTATGGCTAAAGGAAGGATCTAAATAATTCTGACATATGTTAGTCAGTGGTCTTTCCTGGTAAAATGATTATCAAAGTCTATTCCTTCGTGTTGGGACTGATTACCTTTCAACAAACAGAGATGCGTCAGACTCCTATTTTATTGGTCCAGTTGTTTGAGGTATTTAATTATAACTCATATCTGCCAAATTTTTAATGGAAAAGAATTATTCTGTACTCTTTCTTATCATAATCCTCTCTCCTTCAAATAGAAGGATGGCACTCTCTCTTTCTAATTTTTTTATCTTTCCCATTCATCTGTCATGGATTCTATTCATGTGGAATATTTTTTATTTGAAAACTATGTACTTAATTCATATTAATATAATTCTCTCCAGTTATTATATATTTGTCTTTACACAGCTATTGTGCAAACCGCTCATTATAAGACAGGCTGTGTGCTGTATGTACTCAACTAGAGTAAAATCCAAGTTTCTGTTTTGGTTGCGTCACCAAAATGGTTATAACCTTGACAAGTCATAACTTCTGAGCCTCAGCTTTCTATACTGAAAACAATGAATGAGTAAGCACCATGCTATTGTCATACATGTTGTACTCCCTTTGTGAAATGCTCCCTAACCACTTCCTACCCCCACATATTTACTGCTAATTTCTATTATCTTAAGTTTCATTTCAGGCGTTACTTCCTACAAAAAGCCACCCTACTCTCAACCCAGAAAAGATGATATGCCACTTTCTGGGCCTCACAAAATAACCATATGACTCCATCATTGTACTTAAAACATTGTTAGTCCTTATTTTATATACATGTATTTATGTATCTGTCTACTCCATTATAGTATATACTTCTGGAGAGACAAGTCAATGTCTCTAATTCATCTTTAAAGTGCTGGGAAATAATTAGGCACAATATGAATATATGTAGGTGAGTGAGTAGATGGATGGATGGATAAATAAATGAATAAGTGAGTAAAGTAGATGATTTCCCCAAATTCTGTCTAGCTCAAACTTCATATTACTCTAAATATATAAGTGAGGGACAGAGATATTTGGAGAACTGGCAGCATTTCAAAAAAACTACAACTATGGAGTTACTTTTGCTCCTTCAGCCTCTGCTTCCTAAATTCTCACTGTGACCTTTCTCTTCACTCTCCTGGATGCTATAAAATTAACTAGAGTGTTGGTGAAATGTATGGCTTCTCTCTCATCCATGCTCCCTAGCATTTGAGTAAGAAATCTCTGCTCATCTGACCGCCAAAGAGGGAGTTTCTCTCATTAGTTAAGCAGGCTGACAACAAGCAACCAGCACTTATCTATTGGTAGGCAGGGCTGTTAATAGGTAGGACAAAGGCTGATCCACTGGGCATGGGGAAATTCCATTAGGGCTCTAAATATTTTATTATTGCTTTCATTGATAGACATGAGGGAGAGCGCTCAGGAGGCACATAGTGACTAACCTCTGTCAAGAATGAATTCATCTGCCCTGGCCAGTTTGGCTCAGGCCTGCGGATCAGAGAGTCCTGAGTTTGGTTCCCACTAGGGGCACATACCACAAAGAGAAAAAGAATGAATTCATCCTTGTATCCACAAAATGGTCTCTTTAGAAAAACTGGTCGGTGATTACCAAAATAAATCTTATACATTTTTTCTTATCTCTCATGCTAATTTCTCTGTCTTTTAACTTATTTTAGCTCCATGGCAAAAATCCATTTTTCTCCCCTTCCACCACAGACCACTCCAGTACCCAAGACACCTCCTTTTCCTAAACTGAGCATATATATGTTTCCATTTTTTACTTAACCTTGAGCTGTTTTTGATGTCATGTAATTTTTCCATATTTAAAAATTTTAATTATTGTGTTTTTATTGAATTTTGCATATGTTTATGTCTAATCTCTTCAACTATAGTGTAACCTTTTGGAGAGAAGCAACTGTATCTAATACCTATTTGAATCACCCTAGCAAGGTACTCACTAATAACTATTAAACAATTGACTATAGGTCAATTATTTCAGCCACTTGCACAAGAAAATGTATCTTGTTTTCTTAATGATCCAAGTTTATAAAGTGTATATATTATATCTATAGCATATTTTCAAATCTTTTGGGGAAAAAAATCTTTCACATTTATAAGCTAATTTTATCCCCATAACCTTTATTTGAGTTAATAGTACAGAGAAAAGGATTGATTTTAGATTAAGTATTTCTACCCTAAGGGAGGATTCTAGCTCTGGAAGAGGATCCGGGTTAGACCAGCCGTTCTCTGGACTCCTAGCATTCCATCGCTCTTTCCAACAAAACACATCAAATTGAGTTCCCAATGCAGAGTTCCTTGCACACACTTCTACCACATAAAAATAAACAAGTATAGCCCTGGCCGGTTTGGCTCAGCGGTTAGAGCGTCGACCTGTGGTCCCGAGAGACCCGGGTTCGGTTCCCGCTAAGGGCATGTACCTCGGTTGCAGTTTGTCCCCGGCCCTGGTCGGTTGTGCGGGTGGCAACCACTCGATGTGTCCCTTTCACATCGATGTTTCTCTCTCTCTTTCTGTTCCGCTCTCTCCCTCCCACTCTACCTGAACAAAAAGTGGAAAAATGTCCTCGGGTGAGGATAAAAAAAATAAAATAAAATAAAATAAATAAATAAATAAACAAGTATATAAAAGAGTTCTATAAGTTTAATACTAATAGTCAGAAACTTCCCTTCAAAGAAAGAAATAAGTACTAATTCTGAGAGCATTCTCTCAGGTCTTCCACTGGGTTATACAGAGGCTATAATACTGCTTAGTGTACTTGCTGTTGGCTCAGAAGCACTAAGAAAAAAATTATATAAGCTCCAGAGTACATAGACTCGTATTTGGCTCTGGAATGTATAAAACAGATTAGAAAACACCAATTCCATTTTATCACTACCTCTGAAAGATTAAAACTAAAGACAAATCCAAACTCCAAAGATTTTTTCTTAATACACAGAGGCTTCTTAACCGCTTGATCCACATAGATTGAATTTACTTAGTGAAAACACATATTCATCTATCAGAAATGCAGTCATTGTTGTATTCCAATAGAAATTATTATTCATGCAAAATAAATTGATTTTACTTTAATTGTCCACCGGTTGTGACTATAAAGCAAACTATGTGAGTCTTACAATTGAATCTTTACCACAGGCAGAAATGAGAACATAAACCTCTAAAATACAGTTCATTTGGGTCAACATTTAAGACCTCATATTCTGTCCAATAGTCTGAGTAAATTACATTGTGGTTATGATGTTATTAATCTCATCATATCTTCTGCACATCCAGAGAAAAATATAATTTCTCTTTATTACTATCTAGATTCCTTACTCAATGAAAATTGCTCAATTATTCTTTACATTGAAGAAAAATTACAGAAAAATGTTAATCAAAGAACCCAAAACATTAATATATGCAACAATAATAAAAGTGGAGAAGAGTGAATGACATAAAACACAACCATGCTTCTTCAGTTTATGGGCTATAGAGAAAAATAAAGCCTGACTTGAAAGCTGTTACTATGCATAAATCAAAGCACTGAAAGAGCACAAAAATAAAGAAAACATTTCTTAAAAGGAAAAATGGAACAAAGAATCTTTATCACATTCATGACAGTTGTATGACACTTATAATGGCAAGGCACTAATAACATGTAGTATGAGTTGAAATTTTGAAATTTGGCCAAACAGCTTATGGAAAGTTGACATGAAATTAGCACAGCCAATAATCTCTGCTTTTAGAAGAATGCTAATTTAGAGAGAGTATTTACATTGATTGTTAAGATCTATATTTTATATTTAAAATATTTATAACTTCTTTTATTTTTCCTAGAAAGTGAATGAGTCAACATTTAACCTGGAAAGGTGAAGTTTACAAAATCTTTGTTGTCTATTTAGGGAATGAAAAAGTACCTCAAAAATTTTTAAGTAACTCCTGTATATTAACTGCTTTCTTTTATTAAATAATTAACTTATTAAAAATGTTTAAGTTTAGTTAAATCTCACCATACGTACTCTGTTGCTTGTCACATATGGTTGCTCACAGTTAGTTTCCCAGTAAATCCACCCACCTCACAGCCTGTCTTTCAGGAGAAACACCGAATTTGTGGTTCACAGAGTCTGGTTTGGTTTTTCTACCATGTAAAACCTTGTATTGGGCAAATCGATCAATTGTGACCCCACATTTGTGCAATGGGAACAATAAAAACTTCACTTCTTAACCAGGAATCGTGAAGATAAAGTGAAGTTGTATAACAAGCAATAGAAATGTAAGAGGTTATCTCTTGGAAAATATAAAATCCATTATTCTACTTACCATTTAAAAATGCATTTATTAAAAGCTTACAATAAACAGACCAAACAAAATAGTCCCAAGAAATCTCCCCTTTGGACACAGACTGCCAGCAACACACTTCCCACCACACCCTGTAGCTAAATTTGCTATAATTTTTCTATGTATTTCCCTCTCTTGCAGGGATCACTTTAATCTTTATAGTTCAACTGTAAACTTCTAGGGGTGATGACTAGAACTGGTTTGGCCCTCAGTACCTGCTGGAGTGGACACATGCTAGGAGCACATTCTTTGCTTGGTGACTGTGAATGGCTGAGAAACTCTCTTGTGAAATGTGTCCAGATAGGTGGAAATATACTCTGTTCTCAGCCTGTCTATATGCATATTTGATATGCAAATCAAATAATAAGTGCTGCTTGGCCACTGGCCACCTGTGGGACAGCCAAATGGATCAGATTAATATCCGGAGAGATTCACAAAGGCCTGTTATTAATAAAACGTAGTGTTTCTAGGAGATTGCCTTTGAAACACTGTGTATCTTCCACCGTTCTCATAAACATGGGTGCTAAAATGTACTTTAAGTTTCTGTAATGTAGTGACACAACAAATTCAATGAGTCACATTCCCTGGAAAACACTTCTTAATATTCCAGAAATAGATTCATTTTTTAGCATCTAAACGGCTCCCAATGATATCTAGAATTAATTGTCAGCTCCAGGATGGTGATTTACAAGATTAGAGGACATGGAAGGATAGAGGTGAGTTATCAAGGGCATGGGTAGGATAGGTAAGTTACAAAGTGGGCCAGTGGTCACTGGAATTGAGTCCCAGGGATACGCATTTAGGCTAATGGCTGGTAGCAGAAGGTAGAGGAGCAGATGCAGAATGAGGAAAGGAGAACACAGAGCTGAAGAAGAGCAGGATAAAGATACAAAAGAACAAAAGGGAGAAGTTAAAACAGAAGAAAAGAGAGATCACTGAAAAAGAAGAAAAGCAGAAAGAAAAATAGTGAGGCTCCCATCTGAGTAACTGCTCTGTCCTGGTATTTTTCAAGAATTTTTTTTCTATGATTCTGATTGGTTTTTCTCAAGTCTACCTCCCTTACAAAGGACCATCGATCTTTTCCTCAGAATGAGAAGAGTATCTTTACATAAGTGTACATTCCAAAAGTGCTTTCTTTTATTAGACTCGACTATTCTTTGTGCTTTAACAGCTATACTGTAATTAATTACTTATCCCTACATCAAAAAGCAGTTTCTATCTCCACAAACACACACATGGAATTAATTATGTGCCTTTGGTTGGCTGTCTACATGGCTTTTGGATGTCACTACCTCTGGTGGCAACTCTGGTTTTTACTCCTGATGAGGTGTTAGCAGAGGAATACAGCTGGTGTGCAATGGGATTATGGTGTGGACACCTGTAACGAGTTGCATTCTATTTCTGCTCCTCAAGCATTTTGTGACTTCCAGTGGGATTGTGAGTACTTCTTTCTGAACACACACATATTTGGGGAAAGAGATCTTGGAATTCTTGGCACTATACACTTCCATATATAATTATCCAGTGGAAAATATTTAATTACTAAAGGGTAAAAGGGACCATGGAAAAAAATGTATACTACCAATGCGGTGTGGCAAGGTCATATTTTTGAGATATTAACTCCAGTAGGTTTGCCCCCTCTCCCACAGTTGGCTATAAGGGGAAAGGAAAAAAAAGGACATAGCTTAATCTTTCCTGCTTTTGTTTTGCAAAGAACATGCCAGTTAAAAGGATTATGCCTAAGGTCTCTGAATTGGGCTTTAAGACTGAAGGAGAGTTTAGGGAATGAGGAACATGCAGAAGGAGAGATGAAGGGATTTCAGCTGTGAAATAGGAAACATCAAAGAGCACGTGGAAAAAGATGAGCGATAAGTGGGTACTTTGGCTACTCCCTTGAGAGAGGATCTGTGCCTAAGGACAAGAGTGAAGGACAGCTCAATAAAGGGACAATACAAGAGGTATCACTGTTCTTGCCAGTGGAAGCTGAGTCGCTGTGCAACAGTCTGGTTTCGTGCAGGTGAAACAGCTATCATTCCCAGTCCTGTGGAGCATAGCTTTCTTTGTTAGTCTCCAGGGTGCTACTCACACAAGTGGTAACCATCAATACCCAAAGCTCCAAGGGTTCCATTTGACTTCTTGTACATCACTTTCTCCCAACACCCATGTGTACATCTTCATAAATTCTTAGACACGCACAATGTCTCATAAGAGCAATGAGCACAAGAAAAGCAGAGATAAGGCTGAGACCTTTTATTGGTTTAGGGGAGGAAAGTTCCTTTCATCCAAATTTGGGGACAGGTGATGAATAGAACCAGTCCCCCCTCCCCCAACCCTGCAATCTGGAACAGTGGTTAAACTCTTGCCCAGGACAGTACAACCTGTAGACTAGGTTTTTCTACTTCAACAGATGTATTTAACACTTGAGTAACTCAGTTGAGTTCAGTTACATGGAAGATAGAAGGAACATAGAAAACATAGCATTAATATCCTGTAGATCTATATGATGATTACTGCATACTCCTTCATGTACACACCACTTGAGACCACACACATATGCACACTCATATGCACACCCCTGGCCAGGCAGTCATTCCTTGCACTCTATTTAAGTCCTAGTTACACTGACAGTGTGGCTCTCTCTATTCAATACCCAAGGGCCAAACCAATGCCTGGACAAAAGGAGACATGGATTCCCATGAACAGATAATTACTTAATTCAATTAGTGTGTATTGGGCCTGCAATATTATATTAAAGACCCTGTACTGCCTTTGGAGGCTGACACATTGTGTTTGGTGCAATCCTTATTTTTACGAAACTTAAAATCCAGTAAGAGCATAAAGCACAGCACTGTAACTGCCATAGTGGTTAATTTACATGTTTGGATGTGTAAATGAGACATAAACATGTGAGCATGTAACAAGATGAATTATAAAAATATACACAAAAACTGTGACGAGAAAAATTATTTAAAAAATAGTTTCCTGTAACCATACCTAGGGAAAAGAAGGTGCCACTTATGCTATTCTTTATCCTGATCACCAGGGGAGAAATAAACAGCTTTTAAATCCAAACCTGTTTAGGGAGAAAATAGGATGAGGTAGAGCTATCAGCTTTGAGAAGAGCATCAAAAGGCATGAGGAGGAGTGGTTATGTATTACAGGTTCCCTATGCCTGAAAAAAGGGAAAATCTGTATTTGAATCATTTCTACAACTGCGAATTCCCTTAGGGAGATTTCTTTAACATGAGACTATCAGGAAGCACAAGGGCCTTGGCACCAGAGGCCAAGGTCTCTGCAAATGAGTGTGTGGACAGGGGATTGGAACATCCCCAGGGGCATTGCCAGGTCTTCCCCAGCAGTACAGAGAGCAGATGATGGAGGATCCATGTTAATGGCAGCAGTGGGTAGCAGAAAGGGCAATGGTGTGGATATGATAGATCTTATTATTAATATTAAGTTTATACGTTCTACCACACCGTAAAAAAAAAAAAAAAAAAAAAAAATAGGCATGTGTGGTAAAAGCCATAAATATAATTCAAAATGTTAGAATAATTTAGAATTGACAATACAAATACAAAGAAAAGGAGCCTTCACATCCCCCACACACTAAATGTTTAATACAGGTTAAACAAAGTGAATGAGATAGGGTAATTCTTATAAAAAACTAACAATAATTATTCACTATCCTACCTGAAGCCAATTCAAGGTCTCTTCTCTGTGATGAGGAAAACTAACAAAAAAGATAGAATCCCACAATAATACGTCCCCAAGCTACAATTTAGCACCAATTTAGCAATTCCATTAGAGAGTACATCCAGCTCATTAAAAACAGCAAGCTAACCTGTCTATAAATTGCTTCACCATAATCAAATATTGGCAGAATAACTGGATAGGAAATACAGTGCCTGTCTGAAATATTAGCAATTAATTATAAATAGCCAGTTTTTCTAAAATGTCACACATTTTACTATGTACTAATGCTCCTTAAATTAAACTGAAATGTTTCTTTTTTATTTTTTAATTTGTGTCTTTTTTTTTTTTTTTTCAAATACATTCAAGAGTTAGCTATCTCCACAAATGTGGATTCAACCCATATAGAAACCAAGCTTTGTTCATTAAACAGAGTCCTCCAAGCAAGTTGAGATTTATAGGAGGATAAACTTTTATGTATCAACAAAGCTCTAGATGGCCATTCCTTTCTACAACTTCAGCCAGGGAGGACCCTTCATGCAAATAGCTCAGAAACTGATGTAACACCTCTTCTGCAGCATTTCTGGTTGGAGGAGGTACTCCTTCACTCAGGAAATGGCCCACATCATTGCTGAGCATGTACTGCATGGTGTTTAAAGGTCTTTTTTAAATTAAAACCTAGGCCTAGATTTATATAATTTTCACTCATTCATCCCAGCTTTGCCTTTCAGTCAAACAAAATCACTGTTGCTTCTGCTCCAGAGAGTTCTGAACATTTGAAGACCCCCCAGATCTTTCATCGATCCCCTTGCCTCCAGATCTGTTAGCCACTTCCCAGTAGGACATGGAGTCTCTACTCCCTCCACCCTTGGAGAGTGGTAACTGTAGAGATATGCTTATTGGCAAAATTAATAATTTTATATTTTGTATGTAATTAAAGTAAAAAACAAAATTATGGAATCGTTTTGGCTAGATCCAAATTGAGCTTCTGACTTTACTACCTCAGGAACAGTCTTTTCTGTTTAGGTGAAAGCGACATCTACTTACCTGAAAGATTTTTAAAATGTGTTTATAGTCATTAACAGGCTTTTCTACATGCTTAAAGTGTTTGTTAGCAGGCCTGTTTTTTACAACTCAAAATTATCTATGGAAATAGACATTTTCAATCTAAATATCTAATGAGTCAAATTTATCTAGAACTTCTTTAAATTCAATCACCAGGTATTTGTTGAATGTTGAGTATTGACTGTGAACTGGGCATTTTGCTAGATGCTGTGACAATGAACAAGGACAATCTCAGTCCTAGACCTTAGAGGAAGGATTCATTGATTAAGGAATCATGCACAGTACTACTGTGAGAGTTGTTATGAAGAAAACCTACAAAAAGCAATGAGGACAAAGTAGGCACATCCAGTCCATCCTAGAGGCTCCAGGAAAGAATCTTAGCTCAGGCTGCTGTATAACAAAATACCATAGAGACTTAAATAACATACATCTATTTCTCATAGCTCTGGAGGCTGGGAAGTCCAATATCCAGGAGCCTATAGATTTAGCTCTTTGTGAGCCCTTCTTCTTGGCTTGCAGATAACCACCTTCTGGCTGTGACCTCACATGGCCAAGAGAGGAAGCTCACTTATATGTGGAATTTAAAACAACAGCTCATAGGTACAGAGAACAGATCTGTGGTTGCCAGAGGTTGGTAGAGGAAGTGGGAAAAATGGGTGAAAGTGGTCAAAAGGTGAAAACCTCCATTTATAAAATAAATAAGTCATGGCATGTAATGTACATCATGGTGACAATTGTTAACAATATGGCATTGTATATTTGAAAGTTGCTAAGAAAGTAGATCTTAAAAATTCTCATCACCAGAGAGAAAATATTATAACTATATGTGGCAATGAATGTTAACTAGACTTATACTTGGGTGATCATTTCATAATATTATATAAATATCAATCATTATGTTGTACACCTTAAATTAAAATAATGTCGTATGTTAATTATATCTCAATAAAAAATAAAATATGAGGAGAAGGCATGTAGTAGATTTATATTTCAGACCTTGAGAAAAAGCCTTTTTTTTAGAGAGAGAAAAACATTAATGTTTGAGAGAAACATAGATCAGCTGTTTTATCCCAGATCAGGGATCAAATCCACAACCTGAGTATGTGCCCTGACCGGGAATCAAACCCACCACCTTTTGATGTATGGAATAACTCTCTAATTAATTGAGCCACACTGGCCAGGCAAACCTCTTCTTTTAAAGACATTAATACAGTCATGGGGCTTCAATATCGTGCCTCATCTAAATCTAACTACCTCCAAAGGCCCCATATTCTGCTATCATCACACTGAGGGTTAGGATGTCAATATGAATTTTGGGGACACAGATATCCAGTCCATAACTGAAAGTTTTCCCACGGAAGTGACACTGAAGTTGTAACTTCACAAAATAAGTGGAAATTGACTGGGCAAAGATATGGGAGAGAGAATGGTGGCAAGGAGGCAACCATGGCTTGAGGCTTTCAGGCAAAAAGAAGCCAGCCATGACCAAGAAGCTCACTTGAGCCCATTGTGTCTGGACACTGTGACTGGGAGTTGGGGAGGAGGGTGCAAGATGAATCTGAAGAGTTTGGCCTAGGCCAACCGTGAAGGGCCTTTTGGGTCATGTTTGACATTGTCTTTCTTATCCTAAGAATAAAGAGAAGTCTTTAATGACTTTTACCAGAGAAGTCTTAGTGTTAAAAAGCTTACTCTGGAAGCAGTTGGGGAATGAACCCTAGTGGGGTGCCAGAAGCACATGAGAGTAATCCAGATGAAATCTGATCATGAGTATGTGTGAGTGGTATCGGCAGACTTGGAAAGAAGCCAATAAACTGGAGAAATGTCTAGGGGGTAGGACTGAAGGACCTTGAGGAATGGAATGCAGAGGCTAGGGAAAGTAACAGGTCAACGATGATCTCCAGAATTCCACTCTGTGCAACTGACAGCATGGCAGAGCACTTGAGTGTCACTGGAACACACAGTGAAGGAAGAAAAGGAGTTTTATTCTGTACATACTAAGTTAAAATGTCACCAAAAGGTGCTAGTAGACAGGCCTGGGTCCAAGAGTATTGAACAATAGTTGGTGATCATAACAAAAACTCCACTTTTACTGTCCCTTATAAATGGCACCACTAAGAATTGTACAGTGTGTGTGCTTGAGGCAAACAACCACCCACCACCTCTCAATCACATACATCATTACCAGTAAGGCTAGGAAATAGCTAAGCTACAATGATACTTGGAATTTTTACATATTTTCCAGTCCCATGCAGAGCTATTCTTCACAATAACCCTTGTTGAATATGGAGGGCCATTCAGGTAGCCACAATATGCTGAGGGTAGTTCTTCAAGCAACTAGCTTAAGATAAACTACCCTCAGCAAGCTTTTCCTTGAGAGATAAAATGTGATATCTACTTTTTGACATCTCACCTTCATTTGAGAAATGACTTCCTAGGAATTTCCTTCTAAAAGGTGACCAGTTCATTCTCTTGCTGCCTCAGATTAGAAACTGAGAACACTAGAGCTAAAATGGATTTTAAAGATCATCTTTATTCCGCAGATGAAGAAAATAATGCTCAAAACAAAAATATATTGGCCCTGGATGAGTGGCTCAGTAGGTTAGAGCATTGTCCCCATACGCCAAGTTTGCAGGGTTGATCCCATGGTCAGGACACATACAAGAATCAACCATTGAATGCATCAATAAGTGGAACAACAAAATTGATGTCTCTTTCTCTCTCTCCCTTCCTCTTTCTCTCTAAAAATCAATCAATAGAAAAATATATTAAGAAAACAAACAAAGACACATTCAGACCATGCTAAGAGCAGTCTCCTCCTCCTATTTTAGGCTTTTATTTTTTTCTATTTTGAATAATTTTAAAGTGAGACCAGACCACACTGATAGCATATTATATTCATTCCAGCCTCTGGAAAAAACAATCTAGAGGACTGAAGTAGAAACACTGTGTTCTTGGCCTCTCTGTCTTCTGACAGTGCTGCCTGGAAGTTAGTAATACAATTTTATTTAAGGTGTTATGTTCAATACTCATGGAAAGTGGGAGGCTGGTCACTGTGATTTATTTTCCAAATTAGTGATTGGGAGTAAGTTGCTAATCCTTTTAAAGAACAGTTATGTATTTTCAAATTATAAAGACATTCAAAAGGTGTGTGGCTGAACCTTCAGGTCCATTGATTACTCTTAGAACACAGCTCTCGGGAAGCCCTTTATTGAGGACATGAGGATATAAGGCTTAGCAAGGGCTTTGTCATCATTATCATCTTAACCTGTGGTAAAGAATGAAATAGTATTAATAAAATGACCTAGCAGTTTGGTTCTGCTTATTCTTTGGGGTTTTAAATAAAAATCGATGTGACTTTTTAAAGTAAACCCTGGGTAGAGTTTCAAATGCTGAATGTGCATGAATTATGCATGCACACAAGGTCTTACAGACTTAGGTGCATTGTTAGTAAATCAAATACCATGAATATAAATCCATTTCAATAGCTTCTTTGAGGTGACTGGGGCTGTTGCTCCATTTTAAACAGTATTAACACAGTAGGTAAGATGAGCACTGCTCTCATGGAGAGATGTTGGTATGTGTAGGTGTTAGAAGTGGTCCAATGATAATGCTATTTATAAAAGCTACAGTAATGATGATTGAGAACACCTCTCAGGCATTTAACAATCTGGCCATATACTTTTGTTGAATGCCAGCTATGTGCAAGTTCCTACTTTTGGACTAACAAGTGAAGAAGAGTGGATTCTCTACCATAAATCATAATCCACCGGACAATTAGCGCACTTAATTACAACACTGCAAAAACAGACGAGGAACAGTGATGGAGGTCATGAGCTCAATTCAAACTGGTCTGTCTTGTTTTCTTTCTAGGTCTCACAGAAAAATGTTTGTAACAGAGTTGCTATAATGTTTAGTGGCCTCCAAAATATTTGTCTGAGGGCTGACATAACCATTATATAACAAACCAGTGGCCTAAAGTTATTTATCACAAAATTTAAGAACTAGGAGGTCATCCAGTCCAAACTGGCCTTTCCCAAAGTGTGAAAACCAGGGCTGAGGGAATTTAATATCATAGGAAATCGATCATGCTATTAATCTTATGTATTTACACATATATATTCATGCATACTTATGTACTTATATATAATATATAAATGTATTGTATAATGTGTATAAATAATATATATTGTGTATAACATATAATGTATATCTATATATAATTTTAGTTGTGTATATGTAAGTATAGAGATAACAGACAAATGTAGATGTAAATATAGATGTGTAAATGACAGCAGATTATTTTCAGAACTATCAGTCAATTGTATTATATTAAAACCAACTACATTGGGATCCAAGGCATCATTTGCCAAAAAAAGCTGCTTAATCTATTTTTGTATCTCTTTTTCCTTGAACACCATGAGTAAAATAAATCCTCTTAAGAAGTCTTGGAAGAATAAGCAACAAATGATAAATCTGATTGTCCTCAAAAAGTAGCGTCAGCCAGGATCTAATATTTATCATCAAACCACTGCATCCTCTGGAACACACATCCAGGTCATTAGCTTAAGGAACTCAGCTTCAATAATGCAGTGAACCAGCTGATGGCGGCCCTTCATCTTCTATCTCATTCGAAATAGGCTCCAAAGAAATAGTGACAAAGGGAGATTTAATTTGTAACTGAGGAGGCAAGGGCTTAGCTAGACCTGAGCTCTGAGACTTGCTGGAACTCCAGTGTGAGTATTTTATAGCAGAGATTTATTAGGCTCCACCACCTCTGTGGACAATCTCTTTGCCAAAATCAAACCCCATTCTGATATTTCCCCATAGGCTACATGAGTGATAACAGAAAGGGCTTTGGCTCTGACACTGTAAACCTATAGGCTTCTTTCATATCTTGTTTGTATAATAAGCTGTCCCAGTGGAGACATGAGGTTGTAAGAAGAGGCAGAGAATAATCAAATCAATTTCCCAGACTGGGACAAGGAGACCACAGTCAGAGGCTTTGCAAGGTGACAACAGAGCACTGACTTGTCCTCATGAACAGCCATCGATTGGTGGGGCCGTGTGAGGCCTGTATAACTAAGACAGGCCAAGAATGTAAAGAGAATGAATCATTTTTAGAAAGTTAAAAAAAAAATTACACAGAATATTTTAATGGAATTTTCTCAAAGCCTCAAAGCATTTTCCTTCTCTTCTCTCACTTTATCATCACTGAACTTTTCTGAGGTGAAGACAGGTGAGATATTCCTTTATTTTATTGATTAGGCAAGAAAAGCCAAAAGTAGTGATTTAAGATTGCTAAGAAACAGACTGTTATCTGAGCTATTCAGAGTGTCTACGGCCCACACACTTTGGATTCATGTTCTTGAGAACTTTGAGCTCGATGTCTCACTTCCTATCCCTCCACTCTTCCCCCTCCCCAACTTCCTCTGTTCAGGAGGCAGCTGTTTGAGTTTTCTACTGACATCCTCTCTCCACATATACCCTGAAACATCAGAAACAAATTTCACTATATGTACTGACGAGTTGGCTTCAGTTAATCAAGTGATTGTGCCTGTCGTAATAATGCTGGTGGTAGAATTTTCTGGTAAATGGTACATGGCATGCGTCACAAGTCATTCTGTGCCTGGCCAATGTGGCTCAGTGGTTGAGCATCGACCCATGCACCAAGAGGTCACAGGTTTGATTCCTGGTCAGGGCACAGCCCAGATTGTGGGCCAAATCCCCAGTGGGGGGCATGCAGGAGGCGGCCAGTCAATGTTCTCTCTTATCGATGTTTCTATCTCTCTCTCCCTCTACCTTCCTCTCTCTCTAAAATCAACAAAGAAAAAAAAAATTAAGTCATTTTGTGTCAAATCTACCTCACTGCTCCCCACTTTATTTCATGCCCTCAGCGTTGAATAAATGGTGCTCTGTTCATATCTGTTGAAAGGATCACTTTAACTTTTCAGATATGTGATGTTTCTTGTGCTTTTTGTTAATATTCTATTCATTCAAGATTCTCCTCTTTTGAATTCAACTCAAGAAACCAACTTGTTTGGAATAACACTTCCTATTAGGTCTCACACTGCTTCTTCCATCACAGAATCTGAGAGACTTGGCGAAGTCTCTATTGCTCTCCCTTTAGAATTTAGCCTTAAAAAGGCTGAAATTAAGCAAAAGGTGTTATTAGATACTCAAATTCTCCATGAGACAAATATAAAATGGGAGCATCTGCATATTATAAATTCAGATGTGAGTACCCACAAATTTTGATATAGCAAGAAATAAAATAAATTTCCTCAATGAATCTTCTAAATACATTGACTGTATTGAGATTTGGTTTCTTATTTATTTGAGGCAGTTCTTCATCTAACCAACTATTTGGTTAGGCCTTGCTCTTTTATCTTACACCTAACACATATAAGAAATAAGTTTCATTACCATCACACTCTTGAAAATAAATGGCCTGTTTTGTCTGGTTCTCTGGGTACCAGAATCTCAGTTGTGCTTGTCAGCTGTGACCATCCATTCCAGAAAATAATGATTGCGACACTGGTGAACTTCATCAAACCTTTCCAGTCTGCCACGATTCATAGGGCTTTCCATAGACAAACTCATTTAATTCTGATGACAACTCTATGACACTATTATTGGCCTGATTTTACATTTAAAGAAACTATAGCACTAAAACAAAAGGAAGGAAGGAAGGAAGGAAGGAAGGAAGGAAGGAAGGAAGGAAGGAAGGAAGGAAGGAAGGAAGGAGGGAAGGGGAGGGGAGGAGGGAGGGGAGGAGGGAGGGGAGGAGAGAGGGTGGGAGGAGAGAAGGAGGGAGGGAGGAAGGAAGGAAGAATACAAGGAGGAAGGGAGAGAGGGAGGGAAGGAAACAAGGAGGGAGGAAAGGAAGGAAGGAGGAAGGAAGAAAGCTTAACTGACACCAAGGTAAGCAGATCCAGGCCCTTAACTCTAAATTCTATTGTCTTAATATATTGCTTCTCTGTCTGTAGCATTATCAGGTATGAGGGGCAAGTAACCTAGGTCTTCAGAAATAACACAAAAGAATTAACTATAGCCCTGGCTGATTTGGCTCAGCGTTTAGAGCGTCGGCCTGACGACCAGAGAGTCCCGGGTTTGGTTTCCACTGAGGGCAATTACATGGGTTGCAGTTTGTCCCCACCCTGGTTGGGGTCGTGTGGGTGGCAACCAATCAATGTGTCTCTCTCACATAGATTCTTCTTTCTCTCTCTTCCCCCAGCTCTGCCTCCCGCTCTATCTGAAGATAAGTGCAAAAAAGAAAAAAAGAAAAATGTCCTCGGTGAGAATAAAAAAAAAGAATTAATTCTAAATGTGTAATTCACCCTAAAATAAAATTGTATACAATTTATTACACAGGTATTCTAAGTAAGAATGTATGCAAAAAGTACAAATCCTCTGCTGAAAAGTTACAATGTTTTGTTCTTAGAAACAGTCCCCAGCCCTGAGTGCAGCCTGTGTCCACCTTAACCATTGTCCTCTTTGGTCACCTGGCCCTTCCACTCACATCATGGAAAGCCAGCAACGGTCATAGTCTCTGTACCTTGAACTTGCCCAGTAACTTTTATAATATTTATGAATTCTACTTGTTTTCCTCCATGATCGTGCCTGACTGCCTTTCTCATTCCATCTCCATATTTACATGTCTTATATCTGCTTCAAATTCTCCTCCCTTTGCCAACATTTTCAGTCTTTTGCCTCTACACCCATCATCACCTCTCAACTTTGCATGTCTATAGATCTGAACAGTCTCTGTAGCTTTGAAGAAGAGACTCCATTAATCTTACTTTTCAGAATTGCTGGACTCTCATCCTGCTCCAGGTTCCCTGACACAGAATGTATCCTTGCACTAGGCTGAAGTAGGCAGCCAGTGTTCCGCTAAAAGCTTGCACATGTTTCTGTAGTTTCTCTGTGAAGATCATGTTTGTTCTCCGCCAGACTGCACGATCTCTGAGCAGTGGAGCCATGTCTTCGTCCAGTCACCCACGTGTACACAGTGCCTGCCACGTTGCTGGTAAGTGAGGAAAGCCCCTCTGAACTAGAATAAAATCTACCACTTTGCTCTGCAAGGTGAGTGAGGTAGAGGAGAACCCAGGACTAAGGCTCAGGAATAAACCAAACAAACAGGTTAAAATGCAAGACTGGAAGGTCAAGAAGAATAGAGATGGCAGAAGTTCATTACCAGAGATAAATGAATACTTAAAAATACTATAATAACACAGCATAAGTGCAGGACAAACTGTTTTGTGAGGCATCTCAGCTAAAGAATTAAGGAAGCCATAAAACTGTGTTCAAAGATGTTTTGATGTTGACACTTGTGAAATTAATTAACCATAATTTCCTAAGTACCTACTATGCTTATAGGATTATGCTATCTACAGAAAAATTATAGACGTGTTCAGGAAAAAAAAAATGTCTTCTAGGAGATTAAAATCCTCCTTTGGAAACAAAATCAATGTATAAAAAATATTAGAAAACCATAAAAAGCAATATCCAACTAAATATTAAATTATGTAATGTGGATGGACTACTTTATTTATTCATTCAAAAATATCTAGAAAACCCTATGTGTATTTTCTTGTGTCAGGTACTCATTTAGAAAAAGAGATTTGCTCAACTCAGTGTGATGGTGGAAAGCATTTCTATTTTGTTAGTGTTAATATTTGTCGAGCCTAATGGGGAGCTATAATATCTACAGCTGCCAAGAAAGCCAGAGGTAAGGCCCAGATGGATTTCATTAGATACACACTACAGAATACACCTCAGTTACCATGAGCATCCTCAGAGGAGAGAATTGTAGAATATTGGGGTATTTGCTCTTTACATCATATTCCTTAATAATTTTATTGAGCATGAGTATTTGTAATCCAGCGCACACTGACAATTCAGCCTTAGGGCAGTATCTCAAGTCAGGCAACTGTCTTAGAAACCCCTGAATTCAAACTGCTGTATATAGGATGCTTGCTATCAGGATAATATGAAATCTAGGTCATCAATCTCAATTTGAGACTTACCTAGTTCGTTTCAGAACTGATTTTCCCTGATGTTTCATTCGGGAAAACTATATATGAATTGTTGTGCTGTGATGAATCTAAATGTATGATCTAATCCAACTCCAGGGCTGTGTTAAGTCGCTGTAGAATGCCAATATGATGAAACACTGGTTGTAGGAAATAAATTTTAAAGGCTCTACATTTCTAAATCAGGAGAAGCCACTTTTACTGCTCTGTGTGTTCCTCCAGATGACAATCTGTGGGACTCGGCAAATGAAATGACAAACAACTTCACGTTGGAATTCTATATATTGAAGCATGATTTACAGAATGGTCCATCTCTTTAAAGAGAAGAAAGTAAACATAGCCTTGTAGTTTATTGCCCAAAACTTTTGCTCTACAGTAATGTAATTGTTGTTTGAAGGAAATCAAGGAGCAAAGGAATGAAATAAATGTGGTCTAGCCATTTAGGTTCCCAATGGCCTTTCAACCAAAGGTAGGTAAGCTTGTTCTGAAGTCCATTCTCGCCTCCTCACCCAGTCCCATTCCCAATTCTCCTCTCTTAACCCCTGTTCAAAAAGTTAGATAAAGGAAATTTCTTGATCCTTTGATCAGAATGTTGCAAAGCCAATAAAATTTGCAGATTAAGCTAAGTTCTTCATTAAAGTTTTCCCAATAAAATAATTATAACAATTATCAAGACTCAAAATTTCTTCTATAACAATTTTTAAAATATCCCAACTTAATTCAACCTGGGAGCTTTGTTAAAATCCAAGGTCAACTAACAATGTGAAACAAAGAGTAAAGCATAGTCAAGGCAAGTAAGATAAAGTGATTCACCAAAAATGTCTGAGTCTTGTAGACAACTCTAATATTGCATACAAAATTTATTTCTCTATCAGGCATCTCTAAGCTCTGTGTCAAATAAGAGAATGATGGACAGCAAAAGAAACTTACATTGCAAAGTTATGCACAGAAAGAACTCAAATTTCCTTTTTCCTGTTATTTTTGTTCCTTAAGGTATAACATACAACAAATGTCCAGGTCTAAAGTGTGTAAATTGTAAGTTTTAATTTTTCCATTTTGACAATTTTTACAGCCACCTAATATCACTCAAATCAAGATATAGAATATTTGTATTACTTTAGAAAGTTCTATTATGCCCTTTTCATTAAATTCGTCCCCAGCAATAGTGTGTGTGTGTGTTTACACTTTTTATATTCTAGATATAAGCCCTTTGTCAGATTTATTGCAATTATTTTCTCCCAGTTTGTGGTTTATCTATTTAATTTTTAATGGTGCCTTTCGAAATATGTTTAATTTTAATAATGTCCAAATTTGGGGTATTCAGTTTTTGTTCCCTGTTTTATGCTTATTTCCTGGGTTCTCCTTTAGATATTATATAGTATCTTTATATATATATATCTATGATCCACAACGAGTTCATTTTGTGTATCGTTTGAGATAAGGGTTGGATTTAATTTTTTCTGTATAACAACCAAGTTTTTCAAAAACCATTCCTTGAAAAGACTTCCCTTTGCCCATTGAATATCTTGGTGCCTTTGTCAAAAATCATTTGACAACATATGTGTTGGTACATCTCTGGACTCTATTTGGTTCTGTTATTTGTTAACCCTTACCACCATATCACATTATCTTAGTCTTATAATAAGTCTTGAAAGCAGAGAGTGCAAGGTTTTCAACTTTGTTGTTTGGTTTTTCAAGTTTGCTTATTCTATTCTAGGTCCTTTGTATTCCATATAAACTTCAGGATCAATTTGTGCGTTTCTATGAATAGCCCGCTGAGTTTTTACTAGGACCACATTGACTGAATGGGCCAATTTGAAAAGAATGGACATCTTAAAAACTGACTTTTCCTATCCACAAGTGAGCATATTGCCATGTATTTAAGTTCTTTACATTTTCCTCAGTAATATTTTATAGTCTGCTGTGTAGAGTTCTTGCACATCACTTACTAGTTTTCTTCTTTGGTATTTGATATATTTTAATACTAATAAAAATGTTTCTAACTTTTACTTTAAATACTAAATTGCTAGTTTATATTTTGTGTATTCTGTATATCATATGATCCTGCTAAATATACTTACTAGGTTTAGTATATTTTTGTAAATTCCTTAAGAGTTTTATGTAAACAAATATGCCATCTCTAAATCAAGATTATTTTAATTTTTTCATTTTCAGTGTTTATAACATTTAGTTTTTTTTCTTGTCTTATTGGACTAGCTTGGACTTTCAACACAATAATAAGAGTAACAATCCTTAAATGTAATTTTTCATTTTTCTAACTAAAGCCAGAACAATTTTGATAACTAGAGCTTAAACTTGAATAATTCATAATGCTAACAGCAATATACAGCAAATAGTGTCTGTTTCCTTAAATACCTTCTAGAACCAGATGTTACCATTACTTAAAACATTCATCAGATGAGAAATGGTATCTATCATGCTTTAAAGTTGCATGAATACAGGATAAAATAAGATCTCAAAAACATAATTTTACTAATATAACATAAATATAAAAAAATTCCATGTCTTTTTTCTTTATTATCACTACTCAGAAATGAAAAATGGAAAGTTCTTAACAATTGCTTGGACATGCGTTTAATGAGAAGACATAAAGCGTATATGAGGAAAATTATTAAACATAAGCAAATATAAAATAATATTATTAAATAGAATGCAATCCCACTGAGTGTCTTAACACTTTTTGTGTTGTTTTAGTTGGGGAATTGGATTAAATTATTTTAAAATTTAAATGATTGAATAAAGCACAGAGAAGAATCAAAGGAATGGAGAGAGGGAAAGGATACTGAACAGGAGCTCACTTCCAGCTGTGAAAATTTACTGTGAAGCCATAGTCACTACACTGGAATAGACATATAAATTAAAAGAACTAAAAATGTAAGCCAGGCCCTGGCCGGTTTGGCTCAGCGATTAGAGCGTCGGCCTGCGGTCCTGAGAGACCCGGGTTCGGTTCCCGCTGGGGGCACGTACCTCGGTTGCAGTTTGTCCCTGGCCCTGGTTGGTCCTGCGGGTGGCGACCACTCGATGTGTCCCTTTACATCAATGTTTCTCTCTCTCTCTCTTCCTCTCTCTCCCTCCCGCTCTGTCTGAACAAAAAATGCAAAAATGTCCTCGGGTGAGGATTAAAAAAAAAAAAAAAAATGTAAGCCAGAATTACATAGAGTGATCAAAGTTAGCATTTTAATGAAATGGGTTTTCAAAAATAACAATTGGTACTAGAATAGATGGTTATTTATCTGGAAGAACACAGAACTGGTTTACTTTCTACTTTACACAAAGATTAACTTGATGCAATTAGTAATATAAATATTGACACTCGTATGAGAATGTATATATGACTTTCTACGAGACCTCTTTAAGCAAAATGTGAATTTTTGAAGCCATAAAGAAATAAATATATTATTTATAATGTATTTAAATTTAATAAATATTTAATACTAAAGGAAAAATAATATAAATCTCATTCTAATTGCTAATATATTTATAATTAACAAAAATTATTACTAATAAAAGACTAGGAAGAAAATCGACAAAACATATAATTGAAAATGAGCCCTGGCCAGTTTTCTCAGAGGTTAGAACATCAGCCTGCGGTCCAGAGAGACCCGGGTTCGGTTCTCACTAAGGGCATGTACCTCGGTTGCAGTTTGTCCCCGGCCCTTGTTGGGTCCTGTGGGTGGCAGCCACTCAATGTGTCCCTTTCACGTTGATGTTTCTCTCTCCCTCCTGCTCTATCTGAACAAAAAATGGAAAAATGTCCTTGGGTGAGGATTAAAAAAAAGAAAATGAGTTATTACAGCAAACATAAAAAGATCTAATACACAGACAATGGGAAAGAGCATTGACAGAGGAATGTGTACAAGGTTTACGTAGGCAATTCACTGGAACAGAAATACAGAGGGAGGCATGTGATTGTGTAATTGTTATATTTAAGGAAAGTCACCATTCCAATTGTAAAAGTGATGAGTAATCATTCCAAGATTATAGGCAAATAAGCAAAGCACTTTAAAAGAAAAAAAAAAAAAAGCCAAATAAATTTTAACCAGGAAATAACACATAGTAACCTCTGGTTGAACAAAATTCCACAGATAGAAGAATTACTTGACAGATTGATAAAATACTTTTATATAAAAATGATTCAAAACATATAAACATTTATAGTCAAAGTAGTGAATTTCTCTTTGCTTGAATTTAATTGAAGAAAAATAAACTGAAATAAAATTGAAACCGTTGCTGGCTTCAGAAACCACTCTCTCACCAAAGAAAATATTTCCTTCAAGATCATAAGGTTGGGAAATTTTTTTGAAAAGTATTAAAAGGCTAGTATCATTAAAAAAAAAACTTACATTTTCATTATAAAGAATATTTTTATTCACCACTATAAAAAATGAATAGCAATCTCATCTTTTCACATCTTCTCCCTCTCCCAAATTTATTTTTATTTACATTGCCAAAATTCAAATTATCTAAATTCTATCCTAGAACCCAAAATTGTCTGAATTTGTTCTACTTTTAAGTCAGTACCCACCATCAATTCTTTAATCAAGGCTGTGCATGTCTAAGCTTTTTATTTTAATCTTTTCTAGATTTCAAGTGATTTTTTTCAAGAGTTTAGGAGTGCAGCATTTCCTGTATTCATCCACATTTAAATATGTTTGCCTATTTTAAAATACATATGGGTATTTTGTTTTTCTTCAGAACTTTGAGATATTGCTTAGGATTATTCAGGTATTGTTCTATTATTTTCTGGCAGTAAATGCTGCTGAGCACAGGACTCATGTTAGCCTGACCTTTTCCCACTGCATGGAGAGTTTGTGTCAATGGATGAGAATTTGTTTTTTTTTTATTGTTGATGCTAAATAACTTTGTCAGAACATAACTTGACACTGAGTATCTTTTCATGTTTTCCTGGAACTTAGCGTGCCTTCTCAGCTTGATTTCTTCATTTAATTAAAAATTTCTCTGTTTAAAATTTTGGAAACTATTTCTTTTTTCTGTTTCAGCTATAAGATTTTCTTCTTCAGGGACACTGTTGTTGGCTCATCTTTGTCCATGGCTTTGTGTATTGGCTTTAAAATATCTTCCTTCTCCTTTGTCTTCTCTTCTTTTTCTCTCTCTCTTATTCACTCTGATTGTTTCTTATCTTTTTCTCTTCTTTTTAATACTGTGTTATCACCATTTTGCTCCTTGCTATTTCTTTTATTTATTATTCCCATATCAATGTTTGTTCTCTCTGACTGCAATCCTTCTAAATAATCTCATGTTTGTTGATTTAAATTGGATCCATATTAAGGTGATCTATAGACTGCAATTCATGTGAGAAATGCTCTTCTAGTTCTTTAAATGGTTTCTCCTAGGTTAGGTTTGTGTTTCTTTCATGCTGCATCCATTCCTTCTGTCATTTTTCTCTGGCAGCATTTTGCGTATCTAATGTGCCTTCCCAACTTCTGGCTATGAAGTCAAGTTGTTTTTTCCAGAGTAGTTAACTTTGGGCATGGTGAGTTAAACAGACTTTCCTGACATTCTTTTGTGCTATCATGTCTGTTACAGGAGTCTGTGGAAAAACAAATTGCATTACTTTCTAACTTATTGAAAAAATTCAGAAAATACAATTGATCTCAGCAGACACAGAATAATTGCTAATTCCCCAGTGGTAAAATCCAACTTGATTCATCAAAAACTAGAAAGACCATAGATTGAGTGGTAGAGGGAACATTATATGGATTTTGAATCCAGACCTAGAATTAAATTTTCTTGATGCCACATGACCTTGGATATATTAAATAACCTCTCTGAGCCTCTGTCTTCTAAACCATAAAATGGGAATAAAAAACGACTTCAAAACTTTTTTCAAAGATTAAAAGAAATAAAGTGACTAGAACATAATAAATATGAGTCCCCTTTTCCTTCTTTTGACAAATCATTAGTTTATTGATTTAATCAATTGACATTTATTGAGCTTAGTACTCCATACCAGGAACTGCTTGAAACTGAAGATGTTAGTAACATACAAGAGAGTCTATCCCTGCCCTCATGGAGCTTGTGATCTACGAGTAAAGGATTCTAGATAATGAGTAATTAAGTAAGAAAATTGGTATAAAGGAAACATAAAAAAATGATGTTATGAAACCAATACAAAACTAGACTTCAACTAGAATGCAAAGGTCTTTTTAAAAAATACATCTTATCTGAAGAGGAAGCATTGTATAACCAAATAGGATCATCTATATATTAGTAAGTTCTGTATAATTTATCAAATTAACTTTGAATACCTTATTTTCCAACTGCTAAAGCTCTATGAAGACATTTATGGTTGGTGTTTTCATACGACACATTCAAAGCTGGCTCTGCACTACCAAAACGTAGGAAACATTTACTCATTTTTTTTCTTCTCTATTCTTGTTCTTATTTTCCTAGACATATGCCCTTTTTAATTTTAGTTTTCAATTTTTTATCTCTTTTTATTTATTTAATTAATTAATATTTTATTAATTTATTTACTTTTGTTACAGATGTTTCTCCTTTTTCACCCACTAATACCCCCTCCCCGTCCCTTCATAACCTGTTGCCAGCTTTGTTGTCCATGTTCATTGTTCATGCATACATGCATATAAGTTCTGTGATTTATCTCCCACCCCCCTCTTTTGGGGATTGTCAGTCTGTACCCCACTTCCACGTCTCTGGGACTACCCTGTTCCTCAGATTGTTATGTTCATTATATTCTGCAAATAAATGAGATCATGTGATATTGTCTTTCTCTGCTTGGCTTGTTTCGCTTAGGATAATATTTTCCAGTTCCCTCCATGTCATCTCAAAGGATAAGTCATCTCAAAGGATATGAGATGTTTTTTTTTTTCTTACAGCTGCATAGTACTCCAATGTGTATATGTACCACAGCTTTTTCATCCATTTGTCTACTGATGGATATTTGGACTGTTTCCAGATCTTAGCTATTGTACATAGTGCTGGTATAAACATGAGAGTACATATATTCTTTCTGATGGGCATTTCAGGCTTCTTAGGATCTATTCCTAGAAGTGGGATAACTGGGTCAAATAACAATGCAATTTTTAATTTTTTGAGGTAACACTATATTGTTTTCCATAGTGGTTGTACCAGTCTGCATTCCCACCAGCAGTTTACTAGAGTCCCCTTTTCTCCACACCCTCGCTAACACTTACTGTTTTATGATTTGTTGATAGCAGCCATTCTGACAGGTATGAGGGGATATCTCATTGTTGTTTTAATTTGCATCTCTCTGATGATTAGTGATGTTGAGCATTTATTCATATGTCTCTTAGCCATTTGTATGTCCTATTTGGAGAGGTGTCTACTTAGGTCCTCTGCCCATTTTTTAATTGGGTTTTTTGTCTTCCTTTTGTTGAGCTGTATGAGCACTCTATATATTTTGGAAATTAACCCCTTATCTGATGTATCATTGGCAATTATGCTCTCCCATAGAGTGGGTTGCCTTTCCATTTTGGTAGTTGTTTCTTTTGCTATGCAGAAGCTTTTGAGTTTGATGCAGTGTCATGTATTCATTTTCTCCTTTGTTTTTGTTTCCTTAAGTGATATATCAGTAAAAATTCGACTGCGTATGATGTCTGACAGGGATGCCCACTTTTGCCACTCTTATTTTACATAGTACTGGAAGTCTTAGCCACAGCAATCAGACATGAAGAAAAAATAAAAGGGATCCAAATTGTAAAAGAGGAAGTGAAACTGTCATTATTTGCAGATGACATGGTATTATACATAGAACACCCTAAAGATTCCATCAAAAACCTACTAGATTTAATAAACAAATTCAGCAAGATAGCAGGATACAATATTAACATGAAGAAATCAATGGCATTCTCATACACCAATAATGAACTCACATAAATAGAAATTTAAAAAGCAATCCCACTTACTATTGCAGCAAAAAAATTAAGATGCCTAGGAATAAACTTAAAAAGCCTATTTGCAGAAAACTACAGGATATTGAAAAAAGAAATAAAGGAAAATATAAAAAAGTAGAAGTACATACCTTGTTCATGGATTGGAAGAATTAACATCATTAAAATGTCTATACTACCTAAAGCAATCTAGAGATTCCATGCAATCGTTATCAAAATACCAATGACATATTTCACAGAACTAGAACAAATATTTCAAAAATTTATGTGGGACCAAAAAAAGACCTCAAATAGCCATAGCAATCTTGAAAAAGAAGAACAAAGTTGGAGGGATCACAATACCAGATATCAGGTTATACTACAAAGCCAGTGTAATCAAAACAGCCTGGTACTGGCACAAGAATAGGCATATAGATCAATGAAATAGAACAGAAAACCCAGAAATTGACCCAAAACATTATGCTCAATTAATATTTGATAAAGGTGGCAAGAGCATACAATGGAGTGAAGACAGCCTCTTTAATAAATGATGTTGGGAAAATTGGACAGCCACATGCAAAAAATTGAAACTAGACCATCAACTTACACCATACATAAGAATAAACTCAAAATGGATAAAAAACTTAAATATGACTCATGAATCCATACAAATTCCAGAATAAAATGTAGGCAACAAAATTTCAGACATTATACCCAGCAGAATTTTTACTAATACATCACCTAAGGTGCCAGAAACAAAGAAAAAAATAAATACATGGGGCTACATCAAACTAAAAAGCTTCTGCACATCAAAAGAAACAACCATCAAAATGGTAAGGGAACCCACTTTATAGTAGAGCATAATTGCCAATGATACATCAGACAAGGGGTTAATTTCCAAAATATATGGAGTACTCATACAACTCAACAAAAGGAAGACAAAGAACCCAATTAAAAAATGGGCTGAGGAGTTAAATAGACATCTCTTCAAACAGAACATACAAATGGCCAAGAGATGTATGCAGAAATGCTCAATGTCACTAATCATCAGAGAGATGCAAATTAAAACAACTATGAGGTATCACCTCACACCTGTCAGAATGGCTGCCATCAACAAATTATCAAACAAGTGTTGGCGAGAGTGTAGAGAAAACGGGACTCTAGTACATTGCCGGTAGGAATGCAGACTGGTGCAGCCACTATTGAAAACAATATGGTGTTTCCTCAAAAAATTAAAATTTGCATTGCCATTTGACCCAGTGATCCCAGTTCTAAGAAGCCTTAAACACCAATCAGAAAGAATATATCTACCCCTATATTTATAGCAGAACTATTTACAATTGCTAAGATCTGGAAACAGCCCAAGTGTCCACCAATAGTTGAGTAGATACAAAAGCTGTAGTACATATACACATTGGAGTTCTATGCAGCTGTAAGAAAGAAAGATCTTCCCTGGCCAGTTTGGCTCAGCGGTTAGAGCGTCGGCCTGCGGTCCAGAGAAAGAAAGATCTCTTATCCTTTGAGAGAACATGGAGGGACCTAGAGAATATTATGCTAAGCGAAATAAGCCAATCCAAGAAAGTTAAATACTACATGATCTCACTTATTTGTGCAATATAATGAACAAGGTGGGCTGATGAACAAAATAGACCTAGAGGCATAGAAAGGAATATGGTTCAGACTGACAAACCTCAGAGGAGGGGGGGCAGGGGTGATGAATGAGATGAACCAAAGAACTTATATGCATGTATGCATAACCAATGGATATAGACAACAATGCTAGGGGATGGGGAGGGCGAGATGGGGAAGAAGGACTCAGGGTGGGAGGGGAGGAGAAACATCTGTAACAAAAATATATTAATAAAAATTGGAGAGAAAAAAAAGTAGGACAAGAAATTAAAACGAATGGCAAAAGTAATGTGGTGAAAGATATGGAACCTGGTTAACACACAAAATATCACCAACTGAATTCAATAATTAATGGGAGTTTTTATTTTTTTATTTTATTTTATTTATTTATTTTTTTTGCTAATCCTCACCAGAGGATATTATTCCATTGATTTTTAGAGTGAATGGGGAGGGAGGGAGACAGAGAGAGAGAGAGACATAGACAGAGAGAAACATCAATGTGAGAGACATATCAATTGGTTACCTCCTACACAACCCAAACTGGGGCCAGGGTTGAACCTGCAACCCAGGTTCGTGCCCTTGACTGGAATCAAACCCATGATGCTTTGGTCCATAGGCCAACATTCTAACCACTGAGCCAAATTATCCTGTGATGATGGGAGTTTTTAAAAGTTAGAGATCTCTGTTATTTTTTTTTAAGCTAATTTGGGGGAAAATTTAAAATACATTAGGTCCAACCATTTTTATTTTTATTCTCACATAAAAAAGGTCCCATATTTCTTAGAGCATAACCTAGTACTTGGATTAAATTTTTAGAATTCAAATTTTGAAGAAAACTTTTCTAAACAGCTTTACATAAAGTACTGAATAAATTGATGGGTAGGGCTGGGTTGCTGTCGAAGTGGCAGTGCTGGTGACGGTAGTGGTGTGTGTGTGTGTGTGTGACTGTAAGAGAAAGAGAGAGAGGAGACTGGCTAACTGATTGATTGATTGATTGATTGATTGATTCAGCAGATAGGAAAGAAGAGGCAATGCATAGGTCCTGAAATTACAACCATGAAGAGAAATGAGCAGGTTTCTTTTTACATGATTCTTGAAATGGAGTTTTATTTTTACTGCATAGTTATCTCTTTATTACTCTGTCATCTACTAATCTCACCTATGGGTCCCAGATATGATTCTATTGTAGATTTACAAGTATATAGGTATCACACTGATATAACCACAAAGTTCTAATTCTGATCACTTAAATCAGAGAGAAAATAGTAGAAATGGGACAAGTGAGGGCACAGATAAAATGCAGGCATGGTGAGAAATAACACATATTCCATAGAACTGTTCTGAGGATTCCCAAAATTACATATCGATATGTATATTATATAGTAACTGAAGATGAATTAAGTTAGTGGTCACTTGACATGTTTTTTTCTTTTGCTCTCATTCCAATATAAGAAAAAAAATCATTTAAAAGAATGTTGCCCTGGCCAGTGTGGTTTAGTGGTTAGAGCCTCAGCCCTTGAACTTAAAGGTCTCGGGTTTGATTCCCAGACAAGGGCATGTGCCTAGGTTGCAGTTTCAATCCCCAGCCCTGTCTGGGCATGTGCAGGAAGCATCCAATTGATGTGTATCTCTCTCACATCAATATCTCTCTATCTCTACCATCTTTCGACTCTATCTAAAAATCAATTGAAATAATATCCTCAGGTGAGAATTAACAAAATAAATAAAAATAAAACAAAACAATAAGTCAAATGTACAGATTTAGTGGTGGCTATCCACCACCAAATGGAACATGAAGAAATTTAGAAATTGTGTCTTTCTAATATCCCTCCTCTAGCCTCCCATGTAAATGGTCCAAACCTCTATAAGACTTTGACTGATACTGTTGTAATTGTTAATTACAACAGCTAGTTATTAATAATAGGGAAGAAGCAGAGGGAAGGCCAGACATATAGGCATGTCATTCGGGCATCTTCACCAGGAAACTAAAACTTTGCACTCCGGGGAACCACTGGACTAGTCTCTGCAAAACATGGAGGTTAGGGATCCAACAAAGAAAAGATAAAGGCATGCCCAGTAAAGTTGGGTAACATAGAGACAGTACTTGCCTGTCAGTCACACCTAGGAACAGAAATCATTGGCCAGAATGGGTGTGGCCACTGCAAGAGCGTGGAAATTCGGGAATACATACTCTCCTAAACAAAGGCACACTCTCTCTCCTTCTCTTGGCTCTTGGCTCTGGACGCTCTCTTGTTTTGCTCCTGCCCATGTCGTCTGCCCTATGGACCCCACATGCAATAGACTGATGGACTGCAGCTGAGAACACAAATTAAGCTAGACTGATGCTGGATTGGACTTTGCAGACATGGAAGAGAAACCCTGGACACTGGCTCTGATTTTAGCTAAAGGTAAAATGGGACTTCTCTCTTGGTGGGACTAGGAACCTTGGAAACTCAGGGGTTTGATTCCATGGAAATAAAGGTTTCTATAATATTGCATCCTTCTGTGTGAGTCTCAGAAAATTATTTTTCTCAGGATATCACAAGAAGCCCACTCCCACTAGCAACCAGAGGAGGGGGGGACTTCTATCTGATAACATTAGTGAAATAATCTCCATTGTAACTATGAGTATTTTCCCTTTCCCTTTTAAGTGTATGTATATAAAGACTCTATTTTATTTACCTTTGTAGGCTGTTTGCTTCTAAAATACATCTGGAAAAGTAAAGGTACACAGTAAATATTTGACTAACTGAATTAAATTTCAAGAAAGTAATTTATACCCTTAACATGCTATTTTTCAGAGCATAAGAAATATATGCCATGGTTAGAAGGTGCGCCATACATAATCTTATTAAGTGATGTCTTAGACTACAAAGTATTTAATACATTTCTCAAACAATTTATGATTGACCAATTCTTGGGAGATATTGTATTATTAATAGATTTGTCACGCTCGGAAGATCAGGAGAGAAAGTTGGGTGAAGAGACTTGAAGGAGAAAGAGAGAAGTGCAGGACTGAAACACTGAGGATTGTTGGCATATGGGCTCGCACCTCTTCACTGAACTCAAAGGACACTCCATTCTCCTGGGGAGTTATTTGTAACTGGATGGTCAGTAATTGCCTGTTAAATAGTGAATGAAAATTGTCAGGGGGTGACCGAAAATGCAAGTAATTTACATTCCTCAGGAGGACCTGCAAAGTAGTTCTACAGCTCAAAGCAGTTTAAAGGAAGTGGGCTGAAGGGTCATTGCAGAGGGATGCAACTGATAAAGGTTGATTGGAATTTCTTGTCATATTAGCCAGTTAATGATGTATTTAAATTATCCTGTGGGCTCTTCATTATACCTTAATGTTCAGAATTTAACTCCTTTTCCGTTTGAAAGTCCTAGAGGGTTTTTTCAAATTCAAAAATGAATATTTCAAATATAGGAGGGAGAGTGCTGCTTAGGCCTGTACACAAGATGCAAAGAGTGATGCACTGACCACAAACGGAAGGAGTCAGCAAGGTGAGCCCTTCCTTACAGCAAATGGCCAGGCATCACTGGGAAAAGCAGAGGATTCAGTTTGAGGAAAACAGGGGCCTTATTTATTTTATGCTATATTTTGAAGGGACTTTAGAAGAAATAGAAATGATCTTATAGTAAAAATTTAAAAATAGTTTGTTGATGTTTCTTGTTACTTAGTTATTTTGGGCTTAGAGTTGTAGCCCATAAAACTTAAGGAATACATTCTCCAAAAAATTAATTTAGACACTGGCCTACAGTATATGGAATAATATTCAGATTAAGTATTTTGGTTTAACATACCACAGATCTTCCAACATGTATTTTCCATTTTTCATTGACTTAAACAGTTATTTAATATTAGAGAACATGTTAACAATTTGTTTAAAAATTATGTTTCAGCCCTGGCCGGTTTGGCTCAGCGGTTAGAGCTTCCACCTGCGTTCCGGAGAGACCTGGGTTCGGTTCCCGCTAAGGGCATGTACCTCCCTTGCAGTTTGTCCCCGGCCCTGGTTGGTCGTGCGGGTGGCAGCCACTCGATGTATCCCTTTCACATCGATGTGTCCCTCTCTCTCTCTTCCTCTCTCTCCCTCCCACTCTGTCTGTACAAAAAAATGGAAAAATGTCCTCGGATGAGGATTAAAAAAATAAAAATTATGTTTCAGAGCAACTTTTAAATAATCTCTGCTAGTTTTCCTCAACCAATTATTAACTACAGTAAAACCTTGACATAACAGCCTAATTCTGGCGAGGGGTTGTGCATTAAAGCTGAAAGCCTGTTATATAATAAAGTCAGTTTTCCAAATGCATACGTTTAAAAAATTGACAAATTAGTTAATTTACCTGTTTTTACTTATGTGGACAAGTTTGTGTCATGTATGAAAAGTTTAAATTTTACAGAAAAGTTTTCTGTAAGTATTACAGTAATTTAAATTTAAACTGAATAGGTTTAGAAAATGAATGTTTAAGCAGTAACTTCGAGTAAGCAAATGCACACATCTCAGGTGTGGCTTAGCACACCTGGAACAGCAGCAGTACCCAGTTGCACGCGTGAAAACTGCTGCAGAAAGTCATGAATGTGTCAACACAACAAATTACCACGCGCAGTGGGGTGTGATCACATGCTAATCATTCACAAACATTGTTTCCCAGCGGTGACTTTTGATTTAAATATGTGGATGTGGACTTGAGTTGTAGATATGTATTATTTATGCTGGTAAAATTACTATAGTGTTTTTTGTAACATATAGCCAATTCATTAAAAGTTGTTGAAAATAAGTGAATTAATAGCAAACAAAAATACCCTGTTAATTTAATTATAAACAAACATTGGTTAAAAGCATTTTTAAATTAACAGGGTATTAATTTTCACATATGACATATGGACCAGGAGTTTTGTCCATTAAATCCGAAGTCCATTAAATCAAGGTCTGTAAAATCGAAGATTTACTGTATGTATTGGTTATAGCATCATACTATAACCGCAGAACCAGCACAAACTGCTCCTCTCCTGTTTCTAATAAGTCCTGGAACCAAAGTTTATAAGAAACACTGTGAACCCTTACCTGCTCCCCCCAGCCCCCCAGCCCCCAACCAAAGGACTGGGACATGACCAGAACCTGAGGGTCAGAACCCTTTCAGAAATGAAGGGTCTGTTTTTTGAGATCTGATGCGGAAACCCCTTAAATCACACCCAAAACCCTACATGGGGAGGCAGACTTGAGCCTTGCCTCCTGACTCCTTGATCAGTTGATCTAGCATTAAAACCTTTTTTCTTTTCTCAAAAGCCAGTACCATAGTATTGGTATCTGTGTGAGTCAGGCATAAATGTAACATTATTTTAATAGTTATAAATATAATGCTATTTATAATTTAAGAACTGCATCCCAGTAGACTTCGGAACCAGCTACTCAGCTCGAAATGAGCCCCAGTAGATAACACAGCTGAGAAATTATGTTTGTAACTCCTAACTTTTCAAAAATGTTGATCACATGCTTGTCCATGGGTTTTATCTTCTTTCACTTAGAGATATTCCTTCCTTCAGGTAAATTAGAAGAGATAGACAGCATCTGCGCTTGAAAGTGGCGTGGTTCCTGGACCAGCATCAGTGCTGGCTGGGAACTTGTTAGAAATTTTAGGCCCAACCCAAGACCTGGGGCGGGGCAGGATTCAGTCTGTTAACAAGCTTTTCAGGTGCTTCTGATGCACACTCAAGTTTGAGAAGCACTAAATGATATACCATGACTGGGTTCTTTCCATAAATATGGCCCTTCTTTTTTTTTTTTTATCCTCACCCGAGGACATTTTTCCATTTTTTGTTCAGATAGAGCGGGAGGGAGAGAGAGGAAGAGAGAGAGAGAGAAACATCGACATGAAGGGACACATTGAGTGGCTGCCACCTGTATATGGCCCTTCTTTTACTCATCTTTTGTTCTTCCTCTGTTATTATTTCAAAGCATGGAGCTGCCTATAAAACTCTTCTCACATTGACTGTTCTTTCAGCTTCCACCCTTCAGTGTTCTGTTCTAGACTCTCAAGGACTTTTTTTTTTGCCAAGTACAGGAATACCCAGTTTTATTGTGCTCCACAGATGTGTTTCTTACAAAAATGTGAAGGCAAGACCTTCCACCAGCAAAAAGGTCATGACCTGCTCTATTGTGGTCTGGAACTGAACTCACATCTAAGAGGTATGCCTGTATATCAATAAAAGATTTCAAAAGACATTTAAGCAGGTTTCATTATAATATGCATAATTAACAACACATATTGCACTTCCTGTATTGGGCAGAACATTCAACTGGAAAGGCATCAAAAATAAATAAATAAATAAAAAGGAAAGAAGATACTAAAAGAGATAACGTGCTGTCTTACTTGGGAAGGTCGTAGGAACCAAAATATTTACTCTAGATTTAAAAAAATTATTTGATTGATCTCTCTCTAAATCTAGAGACAGTAAATAAAATCAATTTAAATCTAAAGTTCAATAGCATGATCAAATACAGATTTTTATAATTATTCTTTTAGAAATAAGTTTTTACTATTACTGCTTACAGAGTCAGTTTGTAATTGTTACAAATTTGCAAGGAGTGGCTGGAGAGAATGACTACTTTTAATTTTCAGGTAACACACAGCCAGCGAACTCCCCTGGAAACGTCACTTGGGAGGAAGGCTGTCTCTTGTTTCAGAGCACAGTGGGAAGTTAGCACCTGCTGAGTGGGAAAAATTAATCACTGAACTTTTTTGTGTTTTGGGTAGAAAGAGTCAAAGTAGCTTTCAGCTTTTTCTTCCTTCAGATTATTGTTTAGAAAGGAAAATAGAAATGCTAAAGAAACTGCAACATTTTGGAAATGGTTTCAGCAATGGATTCTGAAAGAGCAGCCAGAGATAAGATTTCTCACCTGAGTTCTTGGGTTTTAGAGTAGATTCGAATCCAAGGTTAGATACTATCAAAATTCTGATTCCAGGTCCCACCTCCCATTATAGGTCCAAGTGATACCAATTCAGCAGACCTGGGTACATGGCCCAGTAATTTGCACTTTTAACAAATATGCTGCGATGTTTCTGATAGGATGGTAAAAATCCACATTTTGCAAATGATGTTCATTATGAGATGTTTCCATAGTTCACAGAACTAAGAAGCTGTAAGTATAATTAGTAGATGGTGGATTTAAAATGCTTAAGCCAGGATTTTCAAGAAAATATTTTCCTTGGAACATTAGCTCTGGAATGTTCTGGGAGTAGTGCTCTAAAAACAAAGGGTTCTGTGGGCAAGTAGGTTAAGAAAACGCCGCATCGTGAAACTTCCCTTCGGAAACTTGATTCACAAAGTCCATTAGCACAGTGAAGGCGCCGGAAAAGTTCCTCAGTTTAAAAACAAGCTTTAGATTTCATTTCATAGTTAAACTTATTTTCAAGGGAATTTGTTTCCTTATAAATTTAGTAACATTTTCCCAGAAGAGTTTTGCAATAACACTTGTTTGGAACAGGCCGGGTCAAATTCTATTTGGGGCAAAATTCTATTCTGTTCTGGTACAAATAGAAAAAACATATTTTATGGTGTTGAGAAATATCAAAAATAATAGAAGCCAGACACTAGTTAAAGTGGAAAGAACGGGTTTTAATCAGTAATACACTTTTAGCATGAACTAAACTCAATTGTCCAGAGGTGACTGGGTGCTTTAAAGGGAGGATGCGGGACTGGGGAGGGGTGAGTGGGAGCTCAGTAGAGTCAGGGAAGTGAAAAATTACAAAAACAGGAGGAGGTGGGTGTATGTGAGACCATCTGGGGTTGCTAAGTGGTGCTTTCTGATATTAGGTTCCTAACCTCCCACAAAGAGGGTGTGGGGGCAAGGCCCAACCTTCTAGTGTTGACTGCAACAAACAGTAATTCTTTCAGCCAACTTGAGTTTTCTCAGGTGAGCATTTCAAAGGGAGCTCAGGTCATTCTCAGAATGCAGCCTGGAGCTGTTAGAAACTGTTAGCGTTTAAGTCTTTATAGGCCAAGGTGAGGCCTAGTGGAGAAGAGGACTCAGAGGGGCCCTGCTAGAGTCTGATCTTTGCCAGAAGTAAGTGGGGGGCAATTTGGGACTCAAGCCCAAATCAGGAAGTTTCTCTAATCTCGCCATCAAAAATGAAGGGGAGTAACTTTCTTGGAGCACTACTGAATGCAAAGCAGCGTGTACTCCTAGGAGGGAGCGGAGTTGCAGAGGGAAGAGGATGGTAACAGAAGCTGTCTATAGATTAGCACAGTAACAGTAATAACTAGTCCTTTGAGCAAACACAATTCATAGAGCAATCAACGAGTGCCAACCTTTACTGATGATTCGCACATCCCCATGACAATTTATGCGGTTGGTAAGATTTATCCTCTGCAGCTGGAAAACTCTGGAAAGCCTTGTGCATTTTCTGATCACTCCTTAAATGGAGAAGTATTTGGATGAATCTCAATTCAGTAATCTAAAAGTCCCAGCCCAAATATTAATAATTATAAGTATAAAATAAACCTTTATATTACTATAGATTATGTAATGTCATGTTGCATATTATAAAATATTAAATTATAATAATTAATACTTTCACCTTTATTCAAAAGTGAGGCTTCTCCATAAGCCTGCCACCTCCCCATCGGTGCCCCCTTGTCATCGGGAATGATTGTGTGACAGCTCCTTTCTTTCTCAGTTACTTTATCGCTCCGCCATTGTTGCAGACCCTTCCACGGTTGAAGCACAAGGCAGGAGGTGGAGAAGGAGAAACACACTTTACCTTCACATTTGTTGATTCAGGTAGATGCTTAAAAATGCCTTTGTTTTGTACGTGCTTTCTTGAGTTTTCGGAGGCACCTGTGCGGATCGATGTTTCTCTCTCATATCAAAGTTTCTCCCCCTCTTCCTCCCTCTCTCTCAAAAACAAACAAACAAACAAACATATTTTTAAAAAGAGAAAGAAAGACCCACATCAGGGTCACAGGGGCACTCACCCATTCTTTACCTTGATAAATTCTGGGAGTAGAGACAGATTTTGAAACTACTTCTTTGCTGCCAAAGCAGCTGGCTGCTTTCTCTTGCTCTCTAGATTTCCCGGGCAGATGCACCCAGTCTGTTGTGTCTGCTCTTCTCCTAACAAGTTCTCCATTTGGGACTGCAGAGGCTCCTTCCTCTGTTAGACCTGAAATAAAGTACGAAGTCCCCCACTTCCCTTGGGAGTGTAAGTGGCAGAACTTAAAGCATGAATAGGGTGTACTCTCCACCAAGTAGGGTTACCAGATAAAATACAGGATGCCACCCTGGCCCATTTGACTCAGCGGTTTAGAGCTTTGACCCATGGACCAAAGGGTGTTGAGTTCGATTCCCAGTCAAGGACATGTACCTGAGTTGCATGTTCGATCCCAGCCCTGTCATGTGGGAGGCAACCAATCGATGTGTCTCTTTCACATTGATGATTCTCTCTCTCTTTCTCTCTCTCTCTTTCCTTCCCTCCCTTCTACTCTGTCTAAAAAATAATGGAAAAATGTCCTTGGGTGAAGATTAACAACAACAAAAATACAGGATGCCCAGTTACATTTGAATTTTAGGTAAACAACAAATACTTTTTACTATAGGTATGTCCCAAGCAAGTATATGGGACATACTCATACCAAAAAGTTATTGGCTGTTTGTCTGGAATTCAAATGTAACTGTCATCCTATATTTTTATTTGCTTATTCTGACCACTCTCCACCCAGAAACCTCTTCTCAAAATTTTTTCTTTCATTTCTTCAATTGTTTTATCTTCTAAAAGTAGGTAACAGGTTACAAGAGATGTGAAACTCATTCTCTGGGTTTCTCAACTCACTTTGATTGAGCACCTTACTATAGAAACTCTAACCTGTTGTGTCCTGGAACATCATTTGAGACATGGGTTAACAACATGCCACATAAATTATTAGTAGCAGGCATTTTACAGAGCATGGAAGACAGCAAATTATTATGGGAATACTCTGGATATTTTTAAGTGAACTTTGAGCATTTGTTGTCAGTGGGGTGCCCTCTGTATCCTGACCTGCTATCAGTGGAAGTGGAGTTCTTGGGGTGCCACAGGGAAAAGAATTCCTGAAGCCCCCACAGGAGGATGAGGTAATGTGGAATACTTTATTGACATAAAACTGAGGGGGTTCCCTTCCAAAGTCCCTTCTCCCTCTATCTTGCCATGGAAAAAGTCCAGTCTTGTTTTCAGCGGGGCTGGAATTAAGGTCACTGCCCAGAGTGTCTGCTCCATATTAAAGCACCATCCAGTCCAGCACCTGGCTAGCTTAGCTTGTGTTTCCCCCTGCAGCCCATTGCATGTGGGGTCCTCATGGCCATGGACTATGTGGCTGCTTGAGGTCACATGGCAGGCTAGCACACGGGCAAGTGTGGGTCACAGAGCAAGGGAGTGCAAGGGAGCAAGAGCAAAGCAAGAGAGAGCAAACTGTAACTGAGAGTTCAGCCAATTAATCCTTCAGGATTTCACATGTTTGCAGTAGCACCATGCCCCTGGCTAATTGTCTTTTTCCCAGGTTAGACTGATAGGCAAGTACTTTCTCTATACCATCCTGACTTCACTGAACATGCATCCATTTCCCCCTTTGTTTGATTCCTTCCTCCAGGGATCTGCAGGAAGGGATTGGTTGCTCCCTAGAGAGTGTGAAGTTGAAGCTGTAGTTTGCTGGTGAACCTGCCCCATGACCATGCTTATAATGTCTGGGCTCCCCTTTGCTCTTTTCCCATGATTAATATTGATAACTAGCTATCTACAATGGTAACACATTCACACACAGAGACTGACATAGTCATAAGGGCTTTGACACAAAGAATTAGTGTCCACATAACAACAGCTTAATCTAAGCAGAGCATGGCACACCAAGAAGTAAATCGGCGGACGTCAAAATGAAAGAGGGTGAGGATTATCGAGCATACAGGGATAGAGGCTTAGCTCTGACCTGGAGGAAAAGGTTTCCACCACTTCCTTGACAATAAAAAAGTGAAAAGTAGCATAAGAACATTGGACATTTACAATTTTTGTACATTAAGGTAAACATTTTACTTCCATTAATTGTCAGTCATTTCTAATAAATCCTTTTTATTGTTATTTTTTAACAAGTTAGAAAACTCCTTCAAGTATTATTACATATCTACATCTGGACATGAGCCTCTGCTCAGTATACCCTTTACAGACTGTGGTGCTATATGAGCTCATTTCAGTTGGTGAGTTTTTAAAATTGATTAAGGACCTTTGATACCAAATTAAAGTAATATGCTTAGAACTTTCTGAAAAAAATCTAACTCTAAGTAAGAATTCTAGTTTCTTAGAAAACAAGATGCATTGGTGAATTACAACAAGATGGTGACCTATGCACAAAGGCCGTTAAATATATTGGCCAGTTCTTTGGGGATGGTTTTCTGAAAGTGTGCCTGCTGGGTCAGAGAGGACGCATGTGAAATTTCACTAGATGTTGTGCGAATTGTACTCTGTCACTGTAGATGTGGATGAGTGCCTGTTTTTCCAGTCCCAAAACACAGCAGGAAACTTTTGGATTTTTATCAACCTGACACTCAGAAAAGTTAAAATATTTGCTCAAGATCCCACATGTGAAATTTCTACTTTCAATCTTTCTTTGTAGTATATGGAAATGCATTCAATTTTTTTATGTGGACCTTGTACCTATGACCTTACATAGCTCATTTATAATTTATAATTTCTATTAGTTTTTCTGTAGATTAACTAGAACTTATATAATAATGTTATATGCAAATAAAGATAATTTACCTCCTCCTTCCCAGTCTGGGCATCGTTTAGTTTTCCTTTCCTGTGTTGCCCAGCTAGAGCCTCCAGAACAACGTTGACCAGAAGTACAAGGATAAACATCGTGCCTTACTGCGGTCTCAGGGGGAAAGTCTTCAAGATTTCACCCTAGTGTTTCATGTTAGCTGGAGATTTTTATGAAGTTAATAGCTGCCATCTGGAGACCCCCCATAATTCTAAACTCAGAGACTAAAGTCTATGGTCTTTTGAAGTTTCTTTTGGCTCTAGGAGTATGTGATTCCTCCCACCTGAGAATAGCCATCATGATAATGAAGATCCAATCAGAAAGCTGTCATTTACGCTGACTTGAATCTGGCCCTGTAGTAGGAACTGTGCAGGAAGAACATTAGACTGTTTCCTTCCAGAGAGAGAGTCAGGCAGAAATCAGAGTGCATTGTAATTATATTCTCCTTCCTACTGCACAGGAGACAGAAGCTCAACTGTTTGTAAAATTACACTCTAATTTCTTGAAATCATGGGGAGCAAAGACCTTTGGCTGTAATAACTTCAAATCACAGAATACTTAACCTAGTTTAATATGCAATTGCTTCTGAATGTATCTGAGATTTGCATGCTTAATTATTCTTTTGGCAACAAGGCTATAAAAATGCTTGAGCATGTAAGACTACAGAATGATTGCTGTTGGAATATGTATTTCACCAACATTATTTATGCTTCATATCACCCATGGGAGGCAGTTCAAAATGAAATTTTACGGGGAGGTGGGGAGAGGTGGGGGACACACACACACACATACATACACACACACTAGTGATTTAAAACCAAGAATCTCAATAGTAGGTAAATATGAGATTATTTCTACCTGGCCAACAAACACTGAGCTTAGAGCCAGCCTGCTCTGAAGGATCAGGTGTTATACGACCTCTGAAGAAATCAGTAAATGTGTGCGTGCTACAGCACAGGCTTGGAGGTTCAGCAGGACCACCTCTGAGAGAGAATAGAAAGAGGGGTAACAAGCATTCTGTTTCAAACAAAAACTAATGGCCCCTAAATTTCCAAATGTATCCACATAGTCAAAAACACTTACTAGAGTAAAAAGATATTAAAGTGGAGATGTTAAATAAGGTATGATCATACAGCAACTTAATTTTTTCCTCTTCCATCCATTTAAATCCCTTTTTGTATGTGAATATATATAGATAGATAGATGATTGATAGATGATAGATAGATAGATAGATAGATAGATAGATAGATAGATAGATAATAGAATAAGGAGGCGGGAGGGGAAGGAGGAGAAGGAGAAAGGGAAGAGAGGAAAGAATATTTATTTAAGGAACTGAGTGTGGGGCTGGCAAGTCCAAACTCCTTAGGGCCAGCCAGCAGGCTGAAATTCAGGGAAGACTGCTGCAGACAGTCTGAAATCCTCAGGGTCACCAAACCTGGTCAAAATTCAGGCAGGGTTTCTATGTTGCAGTCTTGAGGACAAATTTGTTTTTCTTCACAAAATCTGTCTTTTGCTCTTAAGGCTTTCAACAGATTGGGTAAATTTAAGTTCAAGGCAAGACCGGACTTTATGTTATAATTCTACAAGAAGCCTGGTCTAGTTCAGGTTGACCTTCACTTTGGACATGTAGCTCTTTAGAACCACAACTTATTGTAGGTAACCTTTCCTCTCAACCCCCCAACTACGGCCATGCATGGGCTTTGATTTTTCTCCCTCTTGTCCCAAAACTTGCAAACTAAATTTAGGAGAAATAAAAATGCAGGTCTAAAGCAGTTTTGGTGTGCCTTTATGTTTCTTCTATGCACAAAAAACATTTTATTCAGGGCTTTAAATTACTTTTTCATGGAGGATTATTTAAATAATCTAGCCTAACATTCTCGAAGTTAAATTTGAAATTTTCCAATTTTTCAATACAACATACAACCTTCAAACAAAACTGCCTCTTTATCCAAATATAATTAAAGCATTAACAACTGATGAAAACAAATATTCTAAATAAAAATCTCCTTAAAATTTTTCTACAGAATGACAGTATAAGTGTGGGGAAAGAGAAAAGGAGAGCGGTTTGTAGTCAAATAAATTGTGAAAGTGTTTTAATAAACCTTTTGGGGGCAGGGTTTACCTGAACTTTGTCTAATATGTATACTCATGTAAAAGTGAGATATGTATATTATCGTGTTTTTTGAACAAGGACTAGTGTTCCACAGCATACTCCTTAGAAAAGCTCCTAAAAATTAATAGCTACAGAATTTGGAAGATGTGGCCATGTATCTTATGGTTATTTTTCCTAATTTTTGTACATCTAATTGTGCCAAATTTCACATGTTAAGTAGTATTATTTTCTCCTTTTATAAGACCATTTGGCATCTTTTTTATAAATTATAAAATACTTGTTAAAAGATCAAAAGGTTGATAATAACTATTTTTATTGGCTCTAAACTGATTTTCTTCTGTTTTCAGGTTGACATTTAAGGACTCTAAAAAATCCCGAGTAGACATGATTTCAAGATAAATATTGGCATACAGGATCTATTCATGATTTTCTAATGAGTCCCTATGGATCTATCAGGATCCCTATTTTCATATTCAGTTCTCTCAGTGGTGGTGGTAACATACAAATATTAGCTATAGATGGAAAAATCCTAAGTTTAGAGAAGATAAATATGAAGGGTTAAAAAAAAATCAATACATTTCTTGTAAATTGAGTTCAGAGTAAACTTGTGAATCATCTGGGTTGAAAACGTGGACCTGCTTCACTCAGCAGCTGCCAGAGTAGCCCTAAGACATCTCACTAGCGCGACTCGACACCTCGTTATTCACTACAAATTCCTGCTGTCACCAACAAGAGTTTTAATTAGTTTGTAGTTGTGTGGTATTTCTTACTCAACGAATGTCATGTGGTTGAGATAATGGATGGACTTCTCAAGTAATAGTGATGATCACTAACAAAAGACCATCAAGGCTCCCATCCTTCTAATCTCGAACATCAATTAAGTTTAACTTCCCATCTCATTTGCAATTATTTTCTAAAATTGCATTATATTAAAAGAAAAAACACAAGTTATTCATACTTCTCTTACCTAACCCTGGATTACCTTTCAAAATGATGGTAATTAGCAAGCTGTAGAACATGGTATGATATTTATAGCAACATGGTAGCCAACTTAATTAAGTAATATCAAAGACAAATTGAAATCTCTATGTTCTTTTTCTTGATTCAGACAATTTTCCTCATGCTATGAAAACCTAGATGTGATTACATGGCTTGATTACTTTTTAAAGTGATTATTGAGTTCTCCAGATATTTATTGGTTCCTCAGGATCACTTATCCATATTTATAAAGTGCTATATCTAAGTGGCAAATCTATTTCACTTACACTTTTTAAATTACCCCATTGTTGATCAAATTGTGTTTGACAGCACCATACTCCATTATGCAAAGTAATTTAGTTATAAATATGATTTCAGGTTTCCTAAAGCTGTTTCTCTGATTGTATATGACAACATGAACAGCCTATAACCATGCAGAGACTGGAGTTGCCATAACCATTTTCTATGTTATGGAATCAGTCTATATTCTTTATTAACATAGATCTCAGCAGCAGGTTAAAACTTGATTTGCTGCTTCATAGTTTACACTATAGGCAAGTTCACATGAGTAGCCAAACAATAATACTAAACGGTCAATAGATTTAAAAAAAAACTATAAAATCCAGATTATTCGATGATAGAATCTAAGAGTTAAAAGAAGAATCAATAATCATCTAGTATAATGTCTAACTAAGGCAGAAACCTCCTGTGCCATGTACCTGATAGGAGCTAATCATTTTTCATTTAAATAAGTTCAATAATATAAAAAATCACTTGCTAATAAGGAATCCCATTACATTTCAAAGCATCAGGGATGTATCACATTCTCATAGTTAAGCCTCTAGCTCACAGAGCCAGATTGTGCAGGTTCAAATCCCATTTTGGCCACCTCCTGACTGGGAAGGTAGGCTCATTTCATAACATCCCTGAACTTCTATTTGTGATGTGTAAAGTGGATTTCCATAAAGATTAAATTAGTTAATATGTACAAAGACACTGTTAATAATATATAAACACACTTAGAATAGTCATGAAATCAACAATATTTTTTATAAAATTGTTTTATATATTAAGCCAAATCTGTCTCCCAGTACCTTCCACTTACTGATCTAGCTCTGATTCTAAAACTACACTATGAAAAACACACACCTCTTCTACATTTCCAGTCTTGGTCTGCCAAAATTTCTTTCCTTCAGGCAGAGAGTTACCGGGACTCTAACATACATGATATACTGTCTTCAAGTCAGGGGAGGTCTAGTCTAAGGTGTACATTTCTTGACTTTTTTTTTTTTTGCTTAGTCACCATTCTCTACAATGATTTTGTAAGTGTTTTTGAGATATAATTAACATATATTAGGTTTTAGGTGTACAACACAATGATTCAGTATTTGTATGGTGAAATGATCACCACAATAAGTTTAGTTAACATCCACCTCTACACAGTGACAATTTTTTCCTTGTGATGAGAACTTAAGGTTTCCTCTTTTAATAACTTTCAAATACACAGTACAATGTTATTAACTATAATCACCATGCTGCACATTATATCCCCAGATCTTATTTATTTTATAACTGGAAGTTTGTACCTTTTGACCCCCATCGCGAACCATTTCATGCATCCCCACCCCCTACCCCGTATCTCTTGCAACCACTAATCTGTGCCCTGTATCTATGAGCTTGGTTGTTTTTTGTTTGTGTTGTTGTGTACATTCCATATGTAAGTGAGATCATATAGTATTTGTCTTTCTCTGTCTGATTTCACTTAGCATAGTGCCCTCGAGTTCCATCCATGTTGTTATATATGGCAAGATTTCTTTCGTACAGCTTTTGGCTCCTTCTTGAATCTCTGTCTGGTTCAGCCTCCTCCATGTCCACAAGGGCAACCCAGAAGGCCTACAAGGTGTCCACCTCTGGCTCTGGGCCTTCAGCAGCCATTGGTACTCCAGTGGGCCCAGCACCCAGATCTGCATTTAAGCGCTTTCTAGGATGGGCTGCAGCTACCCAGTTGGCCTGGGAGCTAACATGAATCTTGCCAGGGATTATGGCAGGGTTGGGAGTATGGGGAGCATCACAGCTGTTCAAGTGAGCCAGAGCCTGCTGAGCCCCCTGAAGCTGGAGGTGGACCCCAACATCAAGGCCATGCACAACCAAGAGAAGGAGCAGATCAAGAGCCTTAACAACAAGTTGGCTTCCTTCATTGATAAGGTGTGGAGCCTGTGTAGGGTTGGGGGTTTGGTAGATGAACAAAATGTAACCTTGAGGTATGCATTCTCAGAGTCTGGCCAGCCAAGGATCAAAGTATGCATGTGACTAGATAAGGTATGCATGGATATGGGTTGGAACGCCACCCTGAGTGTAAAGTATTTGTGTGAAGAGGTAAGGTATGTGTGAATTGGGTTCGGAAAGCCACCCTGAGAGTGACAATGGGCAATACACCCAAGTGTGAATGTATGTGTTATGTACCTCCTACGTATGTCTGCTGAAAACAGTGAGAGACAGGAAATATGCTGGGCTTGGCTGTAAGGTCAGTGGAGACGCGATCCATGGACTTAATTACCTAAAACACCATGTAACCTAGGAAACCACTTTACAAATAAATTGGGCTGCATCCAGAGATCTGGAGCATTTGCTCCCTTGTGATGCTCCCCCTTACTCCAAGCAGTTCATTGCGTTGAGATGACCCCCAGCAGGCAGGGAGAGTCAGCAGCCTGAAGCAGCAGAATAAGATTCTGGAGACCAAGTGGAACCTCCTGCAGCAACAGAAGAGGCTCACAGTAACATGGACAACGTGTTTGAGAGCTACATCAACAATCTTCCACAGCAGCTGGATACACTGGCCCAGGAGAAACTGAAATGAAGGTGGAGTTTGTGAACAACACAGAGGCTGGTGGAAGACTTGAAGAATAAGTATGAGGACAAGATCAACAAGTGCACAGAGAGAATGATTTTGTGCTCATCAAGGATGTGGATGAAGCTTACATGAATGAGGTAGAGTTGGAGTCCCACCTGGAAGGGCTGACTGATGAGATCAACTTCTACAGGTAGGTGTGTGAAGAGGAGATTCGTGAGCTGCAGGCCCAGATCTGACACATCCATGGTACTGTCCACAGATAACAACTGCTCCCTGGACTTGGATGGCATCATCACTGAGATCAAGGCCCAGTGGTGAGGAGATTGCCAACCACAGCTGGGCTGAGGCTAAGTCTATGTACCAGATCAAGTATAAGGAGCTTTAGACATTGGCTAGAAAGCATAGGGATTACCTGCATTGTATGAAGACTGAGATTTCTGTGATGAACCAGTATATCAGCTGACTCAAGGGCCTCAAAGGCCACAGATCTTGCCTGGAGGCTGCCATTGCTGATGCCAAGTAGCATGGGGAGCTGGCTGTCAAGGATGATTAGACCAAGGTGGCTGAGCTAGAAGCTGTTCTGAGAACCACCAAGCAGGACATAGCCCAGCAGCTGCATGACATTCAGGAGCTCATGAATGTCAAGCTGGCCCTGAATATGGAGATTTCCACCTACGACAAGCTGCTGGAGGGCTACAAGAACCTGCTGGAGTCTGTGATGCAGAACATGAGTATGCGAACCAAGACCACCGGTGGACACTTAGGTGTGCTGAGCTCGACTAACGGGAACCTCAACTATGGCCTGGGCTTCCAGGCCAACTTGGACTCTGGTGGGGGCTCTGGCTCCTTAAGCCGCACCAGCACCAGCTCCTCCAAGATGGTGGTTGTGAAGATCGAGATCCATGGTGGAAGCTGGTGTTTGAGTCATCTGATACCCTGCCCAATTGAATGGTTAATGCAGTCCCTCCTGTCCTTCCAGCCTGTGGGGAAGCAACTGTGCAGGGGGGTGGTGGGCACAGAAGACATGCCTGAGGCTCAGCCCCAGCCTGAGGCTCACCCCTGGGATAGGGAAGTTTACTGCCTGGGGAACGCCTCTTACCTATGCCCCCAAAAGAAAGCCAAATCAAGTTTCATCTGGCTCTGCCAAAAAAATAAAAAGATTTCTTGCAATGAACATGTGGACACAATACTTTTTAAAAAGATCCTCAGCATATATTATATTCTTTACAATATTCACATTTTTATTTTAGCAAAAGTTTAACTACTAAAATTATTGTGAGGAGGTATGCCACATGCCGAATACATACATACACACATATATACATGTTATCATTGTTGCCTATGTATGCCTAGCTAGAGAGCCAGGGCAGGTTTCTGGAGCCCTATTTTCCCTAGTGTGGCTTCTAACGCTTAGGAAAAACTATTGAATAAGAAAGTATTATAAATATTTAGTCATCTTTTCACTTCCAGAAATCAGTTATTCACATTTTCTTAGGTACTTCTATCAAGGCTTCAAGAGGTCAAAGATACTCATCAGGAAGAAAATTACACAGAGGAAAATAATATAGATTAGCCTTAAAAAAAATAAATAATCAACCAGCCTTAAAAAAAAAAAAATAATCAACCAGCCCGAGTGTCAACCCATTTCAATTCCCAGTCAGGGCACATGCCCAGGCTGTGGACCAAATCCCCAGTGGGGGCAGGCAGCAGGCAGCCAACTGATGTTCTCTCTCACTGATGTTTCTCTCTCTCTCCCTCTCCCTTCCTCTCTCTAAAAATCAATAAAGAAAAAAATAGATGATAAAAGCACAGAGTATAAAGGATGGAGCACATTCTCAGCATGTACACAGGCCCTTTAGTCTACAGAAACAACTTGCCATCATCTGGCCTTTGCTACTTATTTATGCACATTGATTCAGATAATTTTATGTAATTACAAATTTGTACAGGGGCTTTGTTACTGCTCTTCTATTAACTGTAAGTGTAAAGTGTAACCCTAAGTGTAAAGCCATGTAGCTTCTGGCTGCTATTTCTGACAAATGGTGTTTAAAAATAAGTCTTGCTTACCTTACAGATTTTAATTACCCTGAGACAAAAGAAACTTTGAAACATGAAAGTCACCTTAAAAATATAAAGTAAGAAACAAAAATTATCTGGGCAGAAACTGTTGAAAGTTCTAAGAAGGTTTTAGATGTTACCCATTTTTTTCATTATTCAGAATATTTCAGTGTACCAAGCAGTTTCTTTCCAGAGCACTTAAACACAAGATCTGGGTAAGCAAATTGTATTGGTTTATTAGCTTTTTCTCTTGCTCTTATATTTATATATTGTTTTCCTAAGTTTGGATTGAGTTCTCAGAGGGCAAGTACCAAGCTTCTCATCAGGGAACCTCCACAATAGTAGATATTTAATTATAATAAATAAATCTGTGGCCCAAAGAGTAAAAAAAAAAAGTAGTAGTTTTTGCACAGTCCAGTTCTTTACTGCTTCAAAAGCTAGTCTGAAAAAATCTGCCTTAACACATTAGTGTGAACACATATTTAAGGTTTATTTTTAAATTATAAAACACTAATATTGAACCAAAACACATTAGTATTTCTAGGATATAAGGGGATGTTAATATTAAGTAACCTCTGTGGTACTTTGACAATAACAATTAGTTACTGGCACTGATGGCATATTTTACTTTTGGTCTCCTTCTCCTGTGGTACCTGCTAAGTCTTCGGGAAGTTCAGCTGGAAAATGAGAGCAGATGGCCCTAGAGAACAGAGTTCTGTTGCTTCTTCTATTTCAAGATACCTGATGAAAGTCTGAACCATCTGATTTAGTTACCATAAAGTACTGGCGGCTCAGGAAAATCCCAAAACTTTCATAGGAAGTTCCCCAGACACTCTAGAGTCTATAGCTGTAGATCCCTAAGCCAGTGTTATTTTTTGAGATTCGTTGGCGAGTGTTATCCTTAGTAGGCAGAATGAAAATGTCCCGTGTTCCTTAAGTGTTTTCACTATGGATGAGATAGGGCTTTAGCCGTCACTTTTTATTCAAAAGATATTTGTTAATGTCCTATACATACTAGGTACTGGTAGTAGGATGGAGAATACATAGACACAATCCCTGCTCCCATGAAGCTTATGAAATAATAAAGTAGTTCTCATAGGATGGGGGTCCTGGACCAATAATTAGGAGCATCTCCTGGGAATATTTATTTATTTATTTAAATTAATTGATCTATTTTTGTTACAGATGTTTCTCCTTTTTCCCCCACTGAGTGCCCTCTCCCCCTCCCTCCCCACCTTGTCCCTGGCTTTGTTGTCCATGTCCATTGGTCATGCATACATGCATATAAGTTCTGTGGTTTATCTCTCCCCCACCACCTCCTCTTCTGGGGATTGTCAGTCTGTACCCTACTTCCACGTATCTGGGACTAACCCATTCCTCAGACTGTTATGTTCATTATATTCCACAAATAAGTGAGATCATATGATACTTGTATTTCTCTGTTTGGCTTGTTTCGCTTAGGATAATACTTTCCAGTTCCTTCCATGTTGTCTCAAAGGATAACATATCTTTCTTTCTTCCTTCACCAAGTTAGAAAAATTTACTGTCACTATTTCTTTAAATATTTCTCTAACCCTTGCCCATTTTCTTCCTCTTCAGGGACACCTATGATGTGAATGTTATTAAGTTTCCAGTTGTCCCACAGTTCTCTTAACCTGTCTTCCTGTTTTTTAATTGTTTTTTCCTTTTGGTTTTCTGATTGGTTGATTTTTTCTACCCTGTCTTCTAATTCACTGATCCAGTCCTAAGCTTCCTCTACTCTGTTGGTTAGTCCTTCCAATGTGTTCTTAATTTCTGCTCTGTCATTCTTCATTTCCACTTGGTTGGTTTTCAATGTTTCTATATCTTTCCTCGTGGTGCTGATGTTCTTACTCATGCTGTTGAGCTTCCTGAAGATCATGGCTCTGAACTCTACCTCTGATAATTTGCTTAACTGCATTCATTTATCTCATCTTTGATAGAGTTCTCCTGTTCTTTCATTTGGGATTTGTTTCTTTGTTTCCCCATTTTGGCTATCTCAGTGGGTTTTGATGTTCTGCTGTTTGTGGCTCCCTCTACTGGGTTTGGATGGGCCTGGGTGGGCCCATGTTAAACACCACTGTGTAGTCTTACTTTCCTGGGTAGATTTTCAAGCCAGGAAAGGTTCAGTTATCCTCTAGCTTTTTCCTGGTGGCTAGTAGTCTCAGTGCCTTGGAATCTAGCCCTGGTGTTCTGCATAAGAGGACTTCCAGAGGGTGGGATAGATGCTGATTGTTGATGAGCCTCAATTTGCATTTCTTTGCCTCACCTGTAAAAGGCTGAATCTCCGAGGGTAGTGGGGCTGCTGCTTTTCCCCACAGCTGGGGGAAGGAGCACACTGGCCATCATCCTTTGTGGCTACAACTCAGCAAAAACTCTGAGTGCCCTCCAAATCCAGTGTGCCCCACAGAGTTCCAGCCCAGTCAGCCCTCCCTCTGCCATAACCCCCAGGTGAGTGGCTGTGGCTATTTTAGCACTCTGTCTGGGCTCTCTGTGCTGTGGAGTGGGCTTGGTCTTTATTCCCCAAGGGCACTGCTCACAGCTAAGACCTGCTGCTCTCCATGGGCTCCCAGCCCACCACCCTCTCATGCCTCCACAGATCCTACCATTGTCCCTGGTTATATGGTCCTGTCCTGTTGCTTTTCTGTTGATTTTTTCTGAGGGTTTGTCTTTATTTTAGTTGTAATTCCTGTTTGGTCCTGAGAGATCGTCTGCATAGCTTCTATTCACTCCGCCTCCATTTTCACATCCTCTATGCCTATCTTGTGTACAGCTGGGTCTCACAGGCCTTTCTGGTGCCCCTGCACCCTGTAGGTCCCACGGGTAACTGGATCACACAGTCCCTTTGTGGACCTGGCTCTATGCCTATGTTATGGGCTGCTGGGTCGCACAGGCCTCTCTGGTGCTTCAGTACCCCACAGGTCCTGCATGTAACTGGATGGCACAGTCCCTGCTGAGTTGCACAGGCCTCTTTGGTGCTTCAGCACCCCACAGGCCCCATGGGTAACTAGATTGCACAGTCCCTGCTGGGTCACACCGGCCTCTCTGGTGATTCAGCACCCCGCAGGTCCCACTGGTAACTGGATCACACAGTCCTTCCTGGGTCGCACAGGCCTCTTTGGTGCCCCTGCACCCTACAGGTCCCATGGGCAGGCAGTTTGATCACACCAGTCTCTCTTGGGCTTAGACTTCCCACTGCTCTTGTGGCCTACTGAACCACACAGGCCTCTGTGGAGCCCAGGTCCTGCCGCTGGAGCCTGGGGAGTGCTGCTGCCCCATGGGGCTCAACTCTTGCTCAGCTTTTGCTGCAGTTTTTGGGGATGGGTCTCAGCTGGTGGTCTGTGCTTCTGTTGCCTGGGGATGGATGTCTGCTTCCCAGCCTCTGTTGCTGGGGGTATATCTTGACTCTGATCAGGCTGCTACTATGGGTGATGGTGCTGGGCTCCAGGCTGTCCGTGGCTTCCACGACTGGGACCTTGAGAGCTCCACTACTGTACACCTGTCTGTGTTGACACAGAGTGTCCACGGGGCCGATGGTGCCAGGTGCGCTGGTGGGCTCAGGTTTCTGGGCCCTAGCCACTCCCACTGCCTTCTCCCAGGGAAGACCCGGGATCTTCCAAAATGGTGGGACCTCCCCGCGGAGCAGGAAGAAGCGCCCTGAAGGGCTGCTTACTGTGGTATCTGGCTGCTCCCTTCCACAGCACAGGAACTTTCTGCTCTGTGGCTCTGCACTGCTCAGGTTTGGTCGTCCACCTTCTGGTCCACTCACACTCTCTCACACACTAGCTCACTCTCTCACACAATCACCCTCCCTCTGGTACTGCCTGCTGCCATCTTTTTTGGGAATTTTTTAGAAATGCCATTTCTTGGTCCCCATCGCTGATCTTCTGAACCACAGAGTATGGGTGCCCATCGGCACACCAATCTGGTTTTAAAACCCTCCAGTTAATCTGATGCAGGTGCCACTGAAACAGAGGAAGTAGTTATTGAACTAAAAATTGCAGTATTGGGACTATAAGGAGAAAGTGGGAACTTTAAAAAGGTAGAATTAATTGTCAGACAACTCATCACAAGTATTAGTTTTAAAGGCATGAGATAATTGGTAATTGTCATAGAACTAATATCTTCCATAGCAATAAAACTTTCTTGCATGGTGTGCATTTACTACCCTGCAAATAAAACCTGTGAATATTTTGTTATGGACCTTAAATGCCATATGACATTTCTTTCCACTACAAGTTCAAAACACAGCTCTAGAATCATTGATGGTGTGATACTGATTTCACAAGGAAAAGATAAGATTTTGAACCTGTCCCAGGGCCTGATGAGAGACTATCATGACGGTTCTCTTCCTGGTCGAGTATGTAGACCATGTGCAGAGGGCTCCCCATGCCCTTGTCACCATTAAGAGCCTTGCTACACATACTGTTGTGTTCTGAAGTATGAATCCCAGGCTGTTTATGTTATAATGCCTGAGCTTTACTAACATATTTTTAAGTATGTTTTTTAATAACTCTAGAGAGAGAAACATTGACTGGCTGCCTCCCTCATGCACCCCTACCAGGAGCGAACTTCAACCTGGGTATGTGTCCTGACTGGGACTCAAACTGGTGACCTGTCAGTGCATGGGATGATGCTCAACCAACTGAGCCACACCAGCCAGAGCTGTACCAACATATTTCAGATAGTTTTAAAATAAGTTATATGATACTAGGTGATGGAAGCACTTGCCCTTACATCTAAAACACTAGCTCTGAACCATGGCTCTACAAATAAAGATCACTCAGGCAGCTTTTAAAAAGTACCTAAGCCAAACCCCAGAGATTCAATGGGTCTGAGGAGGAGCCATCCGTCATTATTTTTAAAGAGATCTTCAGACAAATCTTACATGTAGGAGGTTTGAAGAGCACGCAGCCTTGCAACTCCAACTGTGGTCCATGGACCAGATGCATCATGTCACCAGGAAGCTTGTTAGAACTGCAGAATCTCAACACAACCCTGTAGAACAAGAATCGGCATTTTTATAAGACACCCCCCACCACACACACACACACACACACACACACACACACACACACAGATGATTAATGCATTAAGTGCATCAAGGCATGAAGCACTGGTCTGAAGGGTCTGTGAAGTATCTGTGTCCCTAATGTGAAATCATAACATACACATGCAGCACAATCTGAATGTGACTTGCTGTGCCTCGGGTAGCTATAGCTTGAAAAGCTTGAAACTTAACTCTTTTGTGGTTTGTTAATGCCTGAGAAGAGTTCTCTGGGTATATAAAAATATTTATATCAGAAGATGTTTGTTTGGTTTAGGAGCGATATAGTAATCTGGCCCCAAGGCCAACTGAGGGTGATTCTAATAGCAAATTGGGAGGTTTCTTTATAAACCTCACATACAACTTGTAATTCAGAGAACACTATACCCAAGAGTATGCTCTATGTATAAGAATCAAGGTAGTATCTAAGGTTAAGTTACTGATTTCTCTTACTCTTACAGTCATGCTTATCTTTATAATAATCTGCAAGCAAAGTATTATTATTCCCATTTTTACATAAGAAACCTGAAGTCTAGAAGGGTTAGTTAAAATGCCTGAAATCACACAATTACTAAATGGCTAAGTGATCACTGAAACGAAGACACTGAGACATCAAAAACTAAGCCCTTGCATTTTTCCGACATAATTACTTTAATTCTGAAAAATTAAGTAAAACATCTTCTTTAAACATCCTCTAGAATGTATAAATTATTCATTTACAAGATAATTGATTGTAACTTTACAAAACTCTTCTTCATCATCTGCCAAAATGCCAAATATTTTGTACTTAGTCCCAACGTGTCCTTCATATCATCAAAGTGCTTATTTCTGGAACAGTCACTTTTGAGTGACTGTAGGCAAATTTGATGAGATTTGGCATATTTTGGAATCCCTTGTCAGGCTGCAGAACATTGAACTTTGGGTACATGCATCTTTTTTCAAAATTAAAGGTGTACTTTAGAGTTCTCTTATTACTCTGCACTTGATGTATACATGAAGAAAGCATCAAAATTAAAGCAATAAAGCTTGTCTCAAAAAGGCACTTACTCACTGTATTCTCTTCCCCGTGGAAAGTGACCTTGGCTGCATCTTTCATGCACCCTTGCATTTGGCTCAGAATGCATAATTCATACATCCATCAATTAGCTGACTATAGAGCCTGCAACAAGAGGGAATATTTCATATAAATCATTGCTGGCTAAATTGCTGGGACAATTAATAAAGTAGAAAATCTGTGGACATCAATTTGTAGGCAACACAGGTTCATCAAAAGCAAATCAGTTTCCTCCACCTCTTGCAAAGAAATTGCACACAAAGAAAACACCAGATATCATTAACTCACCATTGCTTAGGAAAGACTTGATCAAGATAATATTATTTGTTGTTTTTATGAATGTGAACATAAGTGACTCATTTATTTGGCTCAGGGCACTCAATCAACAATGCCATTCTAGGAATTAAAATATATTAATCAAATAAATGTTTCTGCTTGTGAAGCATCTATAATCTTGCGTGGGGGCTTCTAAATGAGATCTCTGATAGGTCTTGTGGGTCCACAGGGCAGCCTATAGACTGTTCAAAATGCAAATCACCTTCACATGCATTTTTGAGCTTCAAATGTTATTTTCATTGATTATTTTCATGTGTGTCACGCGTAATCTAAGAACTTCGGTGTGCTCGTGTCACTTAGAAGTAAAGCAAGCCTATTTTGAGCATATGTGATAGATAAATCTATCCTTTTTCATTTTTAAAAGATATCACATTCAAAAATAATTTGAAACTACATTAAGAGCACAGAGCACCATTCTTAATGACTGCCAGACAAAAGCCACATATGTGTTATTTTTATTAAATGGGAGAAGACATGAAATGTGGGAGCCTTCATGCATAAGTCAACGGTTATAACGTGGGTGCACATTAGAATCCCCTGGAGAACTTTGAAAATCCAGCTATGCCTGAGCTCCATCTCCTGAATCTTCAATTCAATCAGTCTAGTCTAAAGCTTAGCAATAGCATTTTAAAAAAACTCCTGAATTGAGATGTATGTGCAGGCAAGTTTGGGGCCACATTTATTGGTTACGTTCTGTGGGATAGTGTGCCTCAGACCTGATGCGTGTGAATCACCTTGGGACCGAGATGCTCCATGTCTAACAAGCTCACCGGTGATGCCAATCTTGCTGGACCTTGGACCACCATTTGAGTAGCAAGGGTACAGGGCAGTGGTTTTCACACTTGCCTGCCCATTGGGATCAACTGAGGATTTTGAAAAAATTTTTGCTGCCTTGGACCCACCCCAATGATTCCACATTAATTTCTGTGAATTTGTTTTGTTTTTCTGTTTGTTTTTTAAGAATTCCCCAGTTGACTCTTACATATGCAAAGTTTGAGAATTACTGGTAGTACAGAGCATTGATTTCCAAACTTGTTTAAACATTAGACCTTGCAGGAGAGTTTTAAAAATATATTAACACTCCAGTCCCAGACCAGACTAATCAAATCAGAATTTCTGGGTGTTGGGACTAGACATGAAGCTATTTAAGAAGTAATTTCTATGGTTTTCCAAGCAATTCAGTTTGAGAACCCCTAGCATCCATGAGCCTAAGAAGTGTGTTAGAAAGAGCCCAGGGTTTGAGGGAAAGAGAGGCAAGTTTTTATTCCCTATGGTGCCACTTTCTAGGATGTCCACAATAGAAATGAAAGGATAAAATATACAAAAGCAAACAAACCTATGGAGAGAGTCTTATATAACCAAACAACATGTAAAAGGTGTTTATAATAAGTAGAGAAAACTCTGTCTTATAAATCTTCATGGTTGATCAACTAGTCTATAATTCCAGTTAGTGTATGACAACTTTTTAAAAAATACTGGAAAAATACACCTATACAAGTGGGTCAAACCAGACAAAATTTTTGGAAAAAAAGGGGGGGGGGATAATTTTTGAGATATCAAAATATACCATAAGCCTTATGGCATAAGGCCAATAATAATTAAAACATAATCTGGTAGGGCAGAAGAATAAAAAATTGAACATACTACAAAATTCAGAAAAGGATCTAAAAACTATATTAACATTTTCTAAAGATAAAAATATCATTGCAAATCAGCTGGGAAATAATTAGCTACTTAATAAACAGTGTTGAAATGGTCTTAAGATAATAAAATTGAATCTCTACTTCATTTCAGAGACCAAAATAAATTTAGAAAGAATAAAGACTTAAGAAACAAATAGAATTATTTTAACCTTGGTACTATAAGGAAGGAGATCTCAAAAAAAAAAAAAAAAAAATCAGGAACATTTTGAAAAAAGATGGACAGATTTGGTTACACACACACTTACACTTTTGTTCCCTGAAAGACAACAAAATAAGAATTTTTAAGACAAGTGAGTTTCCAAATAAAGACAGAAGATTGAGCTCACAGATAGATCATTTGATCATTTTACTATCTCTTAAAACCTCAACATAAAGATATATTTTTTAAAAAATTTGTATAACTTCACAAGAACGGGTAGGCTGAGAGACAAGGGGAACTGGCGATGCACTCCTTGGTCTGGAAACAGAAGAATGAGTATGGGGACTGAATCAGAGAAACACTCAGGGATACAGTGTTGCAGTTGCAAGTACTGTCAGTGTGGGGAAAGTTCCTAATAATTTTTAAAACGGGGTGGGTGGGGTGGGGTGGTTAGGACCTTGACGAGGACTCTGGACTACAGATGGCCAGCGAGAGCAGAAGGAGATGTAGCTGATATGTCAAAGCAGCCTGGTGCTCACCGGCCTTAAGAATTTTGTTCTTCATCCTAAGATCAGTGGGAATTCCTTGAAATAAACAAAGGTAGGACAAGGTCAGATTTACATTTTGAAACATTATGAAAAACAGATTTGATTGGGAAGTGTAGGTGTAGGAAGTACAACTAAGAGACTTTCCATCATTCTATTGGAGAGTCCAGGCAAAAATAGTAGAAGTGGTGATGGAAAAAAGCAAGCAGACTTAACAGATATTTAGAAGATAAATAGATAGAAATACATGATTTATTGGATGTAGGGAAGATGGAGATGAAGGTGCTCAAGAATGACTTCTAGTTTACAGATCTAGAAAATTTTTCATTATTTTTTCAATACTTTGGAAAAAAATACATATATATGTATGTATATATATATATATATATATAGAGAGAGAGAGAGAGAGAGAGAGAGAAACTAAACAAAACATAAACCTTTTGCAAGAGGAAACATAAATATCTTCAAAAATAGGCAATTTTTAAAGCTTATTTTAGAGTATCTGGAATTTAAAAATCATGTTTTCAATGTAATCATAGATATGATAATGAAAGGATTTTTAAAGAGGAAGACTCTTTAAATATTTGATAATGTGCAAAATTTTTTTTTTTTTTTTTTTTTTGGTACATGCCCCTAGTGGGAACCAAACCCAGGACTCTCTGGTCCGCAGGCCGACGCTCCAACCGCTGAGCCAAACTGGCGAGGGCCAAAATGTATTTTTTTAATGAGATGTTGCACTCTAACCATCTTGCCTCCTAAACATAACACCAGCCATTTTTCCAAAGTCACAAAGCCAGACCCTTCCTTTGTAATCCTCAAAACAAAACCATTTCTCCAGTGAACAGTGAGGCTCCCATCCTCAAAGAGTCAACCCTGAACACCACAGAGAATGTAATCAAATTCCATATCAGTGTTACTTTTTCTGACCTGTGCATCTTCCTATACATGAAAACTGAAAATAATAGTTGTATCATCAAATTCTCTACTTTCTCACATAGTTCATCTGGTCGAAGAAAATAAAATACCACGTTGCTGAAACATTATCAATTCTCCTGTGGTTATTTTACAAATAAATTTCTTTTTCTCTACTTTTATATAGCACATAAAATTTTCATATAGCTGAAATGAACTGTGCAGAGAAAAAGGTAAGTGCCAGCAGGCATCTAAATATTGTAGCATCTGTTATATTTTACACTCTGTAATCACAAATCTTATAAAAGCTTCATTGCATTTGTGGCTGAATTCAACACAAATTATTGAAGATTGATAGCTGTAGTGATTGTCATTACATGCTTATTTTTATTATGTTGAATTATACAAACTTTCTTCTACCATTTTTTCCTTTGTTGCAATGTCTTTTGTTTTTCTAGAAAACGACTGTTTTCCAATGTCTACTTTATATTTTCTTGTTAAAGTCCAAAATTCATATAATAGACATTATATAATTTTTTAAATTAAGTATCCAAAAGATGCAGGCTGTGTCTGTGCGTGATTTGCATGTGTGCACGCATACATCTGTGTGTAGCATGGCTAATTACTAAAAAGTCTTTTCTAGAGCATTTAGGAAAGAAACATCTTGGAATAGAAATATTAAAATGTATTTCTTTGCAAGAATTTTAAAACTGAAATAAAAAAGCACCACCAACATTTTGGTTTAGTTTTTCTGTTTGTCATGAAACGTAGCAGGACTAGTTTTAAATATTTAAATCTTTCAGACTGCGGATAAGAGGCACATATGCATTACTGTTACCTGTCTCCTGAAGGCCTCATTCACACATGGAGCAAACCCCAGGTGTTGCGCCAATGCTTCGACCAGCTTTCCGGATTGGTTCCTTTTTTTTTTTCTTTTAAGTGTTAGTCCCTAAGTGAACATTTTTTCCCTCTTTGTAACAACTAGTTGGGTTTCATCTCATTGACCTATTTTCAGGGCTAAGTTACCAAGCACCTACTCTGCTATTGACATTACATTAAATACTACTATGAGTGTAAACCCTTGGAAAACCCCATCTTCACAAAATTCACAAAGGAACCATATCTGGTAGGCAGATTCTTTTATAATTAACAAAGAAACCTATCTGACGTAAAATCTCCATTTTAAAGATAAATGAAGGGTCCAAGAGCCAAGAACTTTACCGAACACCATGTAATTGGGTCTCCATCGTTAGTTTATCTCAGCGCCACTGTGTATGGCCACCCATGTGGTGCACGGCACAACTCCAGGGGATGCTATTCATGGAGCCTGTCATACAAATGGTACCCTTTGAAGCTACCCAGTGCCGCAGCTCTTATCCATCTCCAAAGCCTAATCTCTTCTTACTGAGCTATGTTGTCATCTAACTAACTCATCCATATTAGAGAAACAAGAGTAGACAGAACTGGAAAACAAAAATAATGATTTGAGTTTTTCATTAAACTTTCTAAAAACACTACCAATATTTCTATATAATTATTTTAAATAATTTAATCCAAAAAGCAACAGCTCTTTCAATATTTCATTCTTACAGAAAAGTAATTTATAATCATTTGTAAATAACCTAAGAACAAGCTAAACTATCATTATAGGTTGCCTTCATAAACTATATACTATATAATTTTTTATTATCACTGAATAAACTAAGAAGCCCGAAATGATCTTTTGACATGCAGAATTAATCATATGTTGATACGCATGTTGACACTCATTTGAGGAGGAAGTATGTCTCTTCAGCATTTTAATCTATTTATAAACTTCTCCATTTATTCAAAATGGTACATCTCTAGTTGATTACACAAATAGTGTGCTTTCCAAATAAACGACATTAAATAGTGAACATCTGCAGAGACATGGTTAAATGAGCAAAGACAATTGCAAGGCATTTTCTGTCCTAATTCCTAGCATGTTGACAGACAATGCCCCAAAACTCTCTATCAGATTCAGAATGAACTAATAAGCTAATCAGAGCATAACACGTCTTTGCTGAGTGACTTCATAAGAGAAGTGCAAGTACGTTTAAGGAGCACTCATGGGTATTTCTTGTTAAACATGAAAACTCAGTCTAAGAAATATTGTTAAATATTAGTAAATCCACAGTGTACACTATTTTCACAAGTGATTGGGGCTCTGAGTATAGAGTACAATGAAGAGATAGATTAATTTCCCCTTGAAACTGAAAACTCCTAGGCAATAAAGTTCTCACAAAGAGTCTGCTCAGAATTTAAATTTTTAAGCTGTACCATTGAAGTTCTCATTTCTCTAGTTATTGATGGGAACTCTCCAGGAGCTTATGATCATGCACAATGTGCTCCTGGTTGCGTTAGATTGTTGAAAGTTCTCTTATCAGGAAAATCCTTTCTTTCTATTCAAGACATTGTAGACTACCAGCTTTCTGAGGCAACTCTAGAAAACCCTGTAGAAATCCCACAACTTGTTAACTAAAGTCATTATCTGATACAAAAGAAAGCTTGTAAAGTATAAAGCTATCAGGATTGATTACAAATGTTAAACATAAAATTGTTCTCATAAATAAATATCAATAATTAAGAAATATCAGAAGTGTTTTTCAAAGTGTTCCACTTGTGACTGCATAAGCATTTGTTAAGTTACTTCAATCTCATTTAATTTAAAAGCTCTTTATTTTTTGTAAAGGACATACTAGCTTTATCAATATAATGTCCAAATACGGAAAAACCTTCTAGATCAAATTAACAATAATAAATGTAGTCTACCTCTGTGTAGGCAAGAATCAGAGTAGACGTCAGGTCATGAAGGCAGCATAGGTAAATGCGGTATGCACCTTTTCCCACAACCACATCAAAATTACAACTAAAGCTCAGAACAACCACTTTCAGAAAGGCCTGAAATTGAGCTAAGTGGAAGTCCTACAAGTACAAAATTAAAGAAGCTACATGAGGACTGCCTCCAGCCTGGGGGGCAGGTTGAAAGACATCAGAGACATGCAGTGAAGAACTGAGTTGTTTGGCATTGGGGTGAGAGCTGAAGGGGCAGCTTTCTCCCAGAGAGACATGCTGGCAGAGGCCACTGTTCTTTTGGTGAGCCGTTCCCTGGGGTGGCAAATGACCACCATATCTGGCACTTCAGCGTCCTGGCTCACACTGTTTGCCCTCCCCTGGTGATTCCCTGAGGCCCTGCCCCACCCAACTTTCAGGCCCACCGAAGCTGTTTCCAATGGCTTTACCGTGGGATTGACCTGTCTTACATCCTGATTCAGATTTTCCGAAAATCTCTCAAACCATCAGCACCTGGTCTCAGTGAGCCCTATACTTCTCCTTAAGTGGCCCCAGGCCGACACTAGAAGCAGCTAGCTTTGGTTCACAACTTGGCCTTTCCTGGGCACCTCCAAGCCCAGCACAAGAAGCAGCCATCGACAGATGATTTTGTAGCTTAAGCTGGGTAGCCCTGGGTAGAACACAGGCAGTGACTAACATTGCCCCAGAGCCAGCACAGCAGGCTTTGACATGGTCTGAACTGGATAGCTGCAGACCATGTGAAGTACCACCACCCAACCACCTCCACAAGTGAAACACTCAATGAGTGGACTCAGTGGGTACTAGAGCCCTGCTGAGGTAAGTCTTGCTCTGTGTGGTGGGCCCCTACACAGCTGATCCTCCAAGGTAGTCAGAGGCCAGTGGTCAGTGGGCATAGCCAGTCCTTGCAGTTGATCAGCCTGAGTAAATCCCTCCCATTGATGTGCCAACAGCAATCAAGACTCAATTACAACAGAAGAGTATAAAGTCCACACAATGGGTGCACCTCAAGGGCCCAGCTGGGTGACCAAAAAGGCTGTGTCACTGGACCCTATATGACACCTACAACAACAGGTCACCCTACGAAGCCTAGGAGACATAGCAACTCTACCTAATACATAGAAACAAACACAGGGAAGCAGCCAAAAAGAGAAGACAAAGAACCATGATCCAAATGAAAGAAAAGAACACAATTTCAGGAAAAGAACTAAACAAAATGGAGATAAACAATCAATCAGATGCAGAGTTCAAAACACTGTTATAAGGCTGCTCAAGGAACTTAGTGAATCTCCATAGAACTTATTAAGAGCATCAACAACATAAAAAAGGTCCAGTCAGAAATGAAGGATGCACTAATTGAAACAAAGAATAATTTACAGAGAATCAATAGTAGAGTAGGTAAAGCCAAGAAGCAAACCATCAATTTGGAATTTAAGGAAGCAAAAAACATGCAATCAGAACAGAAATAAATAAATAAATAAATCCAAAAAAATGAGGATAGTGTAAGGAGCCTCTGGGACAACTTCAAGCATGCCAACATTCACATCATTGGGGTGCCAGAAGGAGAAGAGAAAGAACAAGAAATTGAAAACCAGTTTGAAAAAAGAATGACAACATCAAAATTACAACTAAACTACAAGACAACCATCATTCAGAACTGCCAGAAATCAAGCTCAATGGAAGTCCTATAACTACAAAAATTAAGCAGCCAATACACCAAGACTGGTAAAAGGGGTAGAGGTGCGGATGAACAGGCTTCACACCCACGTGTGGCAGGTAAAAATCAGGAGGGACCCCTCAGCTGGGAAGGTCCTCCCTGAGGAGCAAGGGGTCCCTGTTTCACACCAGGCTACCAGCTCAGGCTTCCAGTGCCAGAAAGAGAATTCCTCATCACTTCTGTCTGTAAAACCAATAGGAACTGAGGCTGAGGGAGGCTGAGGCTTCTGGAGCCCCAGATAGTTCCTCTTAAAGGGCCTGTGCACAGACTTTCTCAGACTCGCACCATCCAGGCTCCAGGGTTGGGAAGGCAGCTTATAAGGCACCAGAGACATATGGGTAGAACTAAGTAGTTTGGAATTGGGGTGAGAGCTGAAGGGGCAGCTTTTTCCTGGACAGACTTCCTGTGAGAGGCCTTTGATCCTTTCATGAGCCTTCCCTGGCTGGCAGACAGCCACTATATCTCGGACTTCAGCAATCTGGCTCACACTGTTTGCCCTGCTCTGGTGATTCCCTGAGGACCCATCCCACCCAACTTTCAGGCCCACCCAAGCTGTTTCCAGTGGCTTTAGCATAGGATTGGCCTATCTTGGATCCTGCTTCAGATTTTCCTAAAATCTCTCAAACAAGCTGCATCTGGTCTCAACAAGTCCCATAACTCTCATTAAGTGGCCCCAGGTCTGGCACTAGAAGAGTCTGCCTTGGTTCACAGCTTGACTTTGCCTGGGCACCTCCAAGCCCAGCACAAGAAGCAGCCATTGGCAGATCACTTTGTAGTTTATGCCAGGTGGCCCCGGGTAGAACACAGGCAGTGGCTGACCTTGCCCCAGAGCCAGCACACCCAGTGGACAGCTTCAGACCACGTTGAAAAACCACCACCCAACCACCTCCACAAGTGACACACTCAATGAGTGGACTCACTGGGTAACAGAACCCTGCTGAAGTAAGTCTTTCTCTGTGTGGTGGGCCCCTACACAGCTGATCCTCCAAAGTAGTCAGAGGCCAGTGGATAGTGGGCACAGCCAGGCCTTGCTGCTGATCAGCCTGAGTAAATCCCTCCCATTGATTAGCCAATAGCAATCAAAACTCTAATACAACAGAAGGGTGTATAGTCTACACTAGGTGTGCACCTCGAGGGCCCAGCTGGGGTGATCAGGGAGACTGTGCCACTGGATCCTACAAGACACCTACAATAGTAGGCCACCCTACAAAGCCTAGGAGACATAGCAACTCTGCCTAATACGTAGAAACAATCACAGGGAAGCAGCCAAAACATGGAAACAAAGAAACATGTCCCAAATGAAAGAAAAGAACAAAACTCCAGGAAAAGAACAAATCAAAATGGAGATCAGCAATCAATCAGATGCAGAGTTCAGAAAACACGTTATAAGTTTCCTAAAGGAACTTGGTGAGACATTCAAGGGACTTAGTGAAACCTTCAAGGAACTTAAGGAGACCTCTGAGGAACTTAGTGAGAACATCAACAACATAAAAAAGGACCAATCCGAAATGAAGGATGCACTAACTGAAATAAAGAATAATTTACAGAGAATCAATAGTAGAGTAGGTAAGCCAAGAAGCAAGCCATCAATTTGGAATATAAGGAAGCAGAAAACAATAACCAGAACAGCAAAAAGAAAGAAGAATTTTTAAAAATGAGGCTATCCCTGGCCGGTTTGGCTCAGCGGTTGAAGCATTGGCCTATGGACCAGAGAGTCCCAGGTTTGGTTCCCGCTAGAGGCATGTACCAAAAACAAAACAAAACAAAATCCTAAAAAGATGAGGCTAGTGTAAAGAGCGTCTGGGACAACTTCAAGCGTGTCAACATTCGCATCATTGTGTTCCTGAAAGAGAAGAGAGAGACCAAGAAATTGAAAACCTATTTGAGACAACAATGACAGAAAACTTCCCTAACTTGGTGAAGGAAACAGACCTACAAGTCCAGGAAGCACAGAGAGTCCCAAACAAGTTGAACCCAAAGAGGTCCACACCAAGACACATCATCATCAAAATGCCAAAGGTTAAATACAGAGAATCTTAAAAGCAGCAAGAGAAAAGCAGTCCATTAAGGAGCTCCCATAAGACTGTCAGCTAATTTCTCAAAAGAAACTTTGCAGGACAGAAAGAAGTGGCAAGAGATATTCAAGGTGATGAAAAGCAATGACCTACAACCAAGATTACTCTATCCTTCAAAGCTATCATTTAGAAGCGATGGACATACCAAGAGTTTCCCAGACAAGAAAAAGCTAAAGGAGTCCATCACCACCAAACCAGTATTATATGAAATGTTGAAGGGTCTTCTTGAAGAATAAGAATAAGAATAAGAATAAGAATAAGAATAAGAATAAGAATAAGAATAAGAATAAGAATAAGAAGAAGAAGAAGAAGAAGAAGAAGAAGAAGAAGGAGAAGAAGAAGGAGAAGAAGAAGGAGAAGAAGAAGAGAAAAATATGAACAATAAAATGGCAATAAATATATATCTGTCAACAATTGAATATACAAACAAAATGAGCAAGCAGAACAGAAACAGAGAACTTTTTGTTTCTTGCCAGATGGGAGGGGATAAAGGGAATGCCTGAAAAAGATGAAGGAATTAGGAAGTACAAATTGGTTGTTAGACTGATGAACCTCAAAGGGAAGGGGGTGGGAGGGCGGGATGTGATAAATCAAAGAACTTCTATGCATATATGCATAACCAATGGACAAAGACAATAATGTGGGGAAGGCAAAGGGGGGGCAAGATTGGGAGGCAAGTGTCAATCTGGAAAAAATGGGGGAGACATCAGTAATACATTCAACAATAAAGATAAGTTTAAAAAAAAACAGTATTAGAACAACATTAAATAAATTGTGCCTGTATTCTCTAAATTAACAAAAATGATAAATCTTCAATAAGAAAAATCTATAAAAGTATTTCTATTCCCTTCTTCCTCCTTCTTCTAGAAAAATCTCTCAAAAATATATTCAAGAAGTCACAATCAAAGCTGTGTCAACTTTTACCCATAGGTATTTTTTTCAGTGTGTCTTTTTAAATTCTCTGAAATGATTCTAATTTCATTATTTCTCTATGTTCTTTCTTTGAATCACCACAGAGTATTTTCATTTAAACTATTTTGAGCACAGATATTTAGAAAGTACATTTGTTTAAAACCTATAGATATCAGTTTTCATGGTGAAAATCACCCAGAGCACGTCCAAGTTAATTCGTTTTCCTATTCACAAGGTGGGACAAAGACATGTTGCCTGAGTCCGTGAGGAAACCTGACTAATGGCCAACTTACAGAGTATATGCTGCAAACAACTAATACTGCTTTTGTGCTTTGCCTCTTCCCAACAGACAGAGAATCTAAGAAATAACTCATCCTGGAGACAAGACACATTTTACAGAAGAAAGATATACCTCACTAACAATAAAAATCATGCCGAAAACCTGGTAAAACAAGCGTCTATTCTCCGCAGGCCAGAGGTTGCTTTGCTACAAACACTTACGGATATGATAAACCTTCTCTTTACTATTTTCTCTTCTCCTCTCTCTCTCTTATCTGAGAAGACACCTAGGGAAGGTTCTGTAACTGACACCTATACCTAAATGAACATATACATATGGTTTGCATGGAGTTTGTAGGCAATTTTTATGTGCATGGAACATAGATATCAAACCCAGCATGTGCAAAAGTAACATATATTAAAATAACTCATCACATTCCCTTCCCTGCATCAACCTCCCATTCTAAAGAAGCTTTCTCTGGTGTTAGTGTTCCCATTACATCAACCAGACAGTGAGCTCATGCTTGTTGTATTCACCGCTATAATCTCAGCTAGCATAGTGCCCATTGCTTAACATGTACATGATCTGCAACAACATGTTGAACAGCAGGTCAATTTTCTCAGTCACTCAGTCTTAAAACCTAGAAACATGTGACTCATGGTTTGGCAAGACTACTGTACTGGTCTTAGTGACAAAAGTCTTGGTTTTTATTTCCAAGTCTGTCCATTTGTAGGTGTGTGACTTTCGGCAAATCACCTACTCTCAAAGAGCCTACAAATTGGGGTGTGAGAGGGTGGGGGTGGAGGAGGCAACTAGATAATATATTAGGAGAAATAATTCTTTAAAATTATTGACTCTGTCCTGGCTGGTGTGGCTAAGTTGGTTGGAGTGTCATCTTGTACACCAAAAGTTGATGGGTTTGATTCCTGATCAGGGCACATACCAGGTTGCAGGTTTGATCCCCCATCAGGTATGTGCAAGAGGCAACCGATAGCTGTTTCCCTCTCACAATAATATATTTCTCTCTCTCTCTCTCTCTCTCTCTCTCTCTCTCTCTCTCTCTCTCTATCTCTCTCCCTCCCTCCCACCCTCCCTCCCTCCCTTCTTCTCTCTAAAATCAATTAAAAATAAGTAAATAAATATTATTGACTCTAGATTTATTATCTCCCTAACCCTCTATAGCTAGACAATAAGTTTATATAGTTTACCTTCAAAATGTTCTTTGTGTCCTTCCTATTCTGTTCCCATTGCACTTCCTTTAGAGCTGGTTTCACCATCTCAGGTGAATTAATAACATGTAGTAGGTGCTCCTAACCAGATATTTCCCTCTCCCCTTACTCCATAGTGCAGTGGAACAAGCTTCCTTGCCTTTAGCACCATGGTTTTCCAGCTTTAGCGTGCACAGGCACAGGGAGCTGGTTGCAGAATTCATTCCCAAGACACACCTCCATGTACTCTGGTTGAACCAGGCAGCCTGCAGACCACACACTGAGAAATAACTTCACTGTAGTGATTTCTAAACTCTTGATTTTACAAACAAAGTAGTAAACTATGTTTAAGCAGGAGTGAACATAATTTTTAAAAAGGTTAATATTTTGATAATCCTCAAAAATATGACTATAGTTGAAATACACATATGTATATATACACATATATATTTTATTTTATTATTGAATCCTAACTGATCCTCTTTCTTTTTTAATCCTCGCCCAAAGACATATTTGCAATTATCTTCAGATAGAGCAGGAGAGAAAGAGGGAGAAAGAGAGAGAGAGAAACATCAATGTGAGAGAGACACATGGACTGGTTACCACCCGCATGACCCCAACCAGGGCCGGGGGAAAACCGAAACCAACGTATGTGCCCTTAACAGGAACCAAATCTAGGACTCTCTGGTCCACAGGCCAATGCTCTAACTGCTGAGCCACACTGGCCAGGGCCTAACTGATCCTCTTATGTTCTCTTTGACTCAATACTATCTCAGGATCCAGGTCCCATGACTCATATAGAAAAGTTCATTTAAAAACTTGTCTCCAAATCACAATAGAGAGGATGTCCCTAAATTGATTATGTGTATAGAGTGTTGGCAACTACTGCTTCTCTGTATCCTCATGGAACATTGTTCATACCTTTCTCACTGTATGGTCAGGTAATGTTTGTAAATAGTAATCTTTTATATTTCTTAAATAATATTTTAAATTACAGTTGATATACAATATTATATTAGTTTTAGGTGTACAACCCAGTGATTAGACATTTATATAACTTACAAAGTGGTCACCCTGTTAAACTAGTACCCAAATGACACCATACATAGATATTACAGTATTATTGACTATGTTTTCTATGCTGTACTTCACATCCCCATAATTATTCTATAACTACAAACTTTTACTTCTTAATACCTTCACCTTTTCCAACGCCCCCCCCTTCTCCTATTGGATAACCATCAAGTTAAAATGTATCTATGAGTCTGTTTCTGTTCTGCTTGTTCATTTTTTTTTAGATTCAACATATATGTGAAGTCAAATATTTTTTTTTCTTTCTCTGACTTTTTTTCACTCAGCACAGTACCCTCTAGGACCTAGAGTCTAGGTCCATCCATGTTGATGCAGATGGCAAGATTTCATTTTTTAATGTCTGATTCATATTTTACTGTATGTATGCATCATGTCTTCTTTTTCCATTCATCTACTGATGGACACTTAGGTTGCTTTGTTTTGTTTTTATTTTCATAAAATATCTTTTTCTATCCTTTTCCATTACTTTACAACATGTGTGTGTCCTTTGATCTGAAGTAAGTCTCTTATAGACAGCATATGTAAGGGTCTTGTTTTGTTATCCATTCAGCCATTGTATGTCTCTTGACTGGAGCATTTAAGGCATTTGCATTCAAAGTAATTATTGATACATACGTATTTATTGCCATTTTATTATTTTTATTTTTTATCTTTTTTTTTTCCTCCTTCGAAAAGACCCTTTAACATTTCATATAATACTGGTTTGGTGGTAATGAACTCCTTTAGCTTTTTCTTGTCTGGAAACTGTTTATCCATCCTTTGATTCTTAGTGATAGCTTTGCTGGGTAGAGTTTTCTTGGTTGTCTGTCCTTGCTTTTTATCACTTTGAATATTTCTGGCCTGCAAAGTTTCTGTTGAGAAATTAGCTACCAGTCTTATGGAAGCTCCCTTGTAGGTAACAGTGCTTTTCTCTTAATGCTGCTAAGATTCATTCTTTGTCCATAATCTTTGACATTTTAATTATGATGTGTCTTGGCGTGGGCCTCTTTGGGTTCATACTGTTTATGACTCTCTGCACTTCTTGGATTAAAGGTCTATTTCTTTCACCAAGTTAGAGAAATTTCTTGTCAATAGTTTTTCAAAATAAGTTTTCAATTTCTTGCTCTCTTTTTTCCTTACAGCATCCCCATGATGCAATTGTTGGTACACTTGAAGTTGTCCCAGAAGCTCCTTACATTAGCCTCATGTTTTTGGATTCTTTTTTTCTTATTGCATTCTGATCGGCTGTTTTCTGCTTCTTTATTTTCAAAATCACTGATTTTATCCTCTGCTTCTTCTACTCTACTGTTGATTCCCTATAATGCATCCTTCATTTCAGTTATTGTATTCTTCATTTTTTATGGGTTCTTTTTTATGTTTTCTATGTCCATTTTTGTTCCCTATCTCTTTGTTGACGTTCTCACTAAGTTTATGTACTCTTCCCCTAAGGTTAATCATCCTTATAAGCAGTGTTTTGAATCCTACATCTGGTAGATTGCTAGTCTCAATTTTGTTTAGTTCTTTTACTAGAGTTTTGTTCTGTTCTTTCATTTGAGACATGTTTTTTTGTCTTCTCATTTTGGCCTCTACCTGTATTTGTTTCTATGTATTAGGTAGAGCTGCTTCATCTCTCAGGCTTGGTAGAGTGGCCTTATGTAATAGGTGTCCTCTAGAGCCTAATGACACAGCCTCCCTTGTCACCTGAGCTAGGCACTCCAGGTGCTCCCCCTATATGGACTGTGAGCATGCTTCTGCTATAGTTTAACCTTTTGTTGTTGGCACACAATGGGAGAAATTTACCCCCAGACCAATGGGTTTTAAGGAGTAACTAACTATGGCAGAGTAGGTGCCGTGTAGGGACCTAACCTACAGATCAGAAACTTCTTCAACGTGGCTCTAATACCCAGTGAGTCTGCCTCATGAGTGACTCACTGGTGGAGATAACTGGATAGTGCTTTAGTGTGGTCTAAAGTGGTCCTCTGGGGGCACTAGCTCTGGAGCCTCCAGGAGGTACAGGCCAAGATCAGCTGCCCACCTGGCAAGAACTACAAAGTGATCTGTAGGTGGCTCCTACTTGTGTTGGACTTGCAAGTGCCCAAGAGGTCAAGCTGTGAACCGAGGCCAGCTGCTGCTAGTGCTAGGCCTGGGACACTTAGCAAGAGGTAGGGTAAAGCCAAGGCCAGATGCTTCTTGCTTGGGTTTTGTGAATCTTTGAGATATTTTAAGAAAATCCACAGCATGAGCCAAGACAGTTTTTTGGGGGGTATGGAAAAGCCACTGGAAATGGCTTGGGTGGGCCCACAAGTGGGGCGGGGCTGAGTCTCAGGGAATCACCAAGTTTCATGGACTCAACATTGTTGGCCAGGTCTGTGGAGTCTCAGATACGACATTTGCCTGTGCCTGCAGTGGGGAAGCTCAGCAAAGTAACAAAGGCCATTGCCAGCACTTTTCTCTGGGAGAAAGCTGCCCCTCCAGCTCTGGCCCTGATGGCAAAAAATTCAATTCCTCCCTGTATGTTCCTGGGGGCTTTTGAGCTACTGCCCCAGCACTGAAGCTCAGAGCAAGGGAGTCTAACTAAGTTCATGTGCTGGTCCTTTAAGAGGAATGCCTGGGGCTCCAGGAGCATTCTATCTCACTCAGTCACAATCCCCACAATACAAGTCAGACGTCAAGGGGACTTCTCTTCCTGGCACTGGTTCCCTGGGCTGGGGAACCTAGTGTGGGGCTGGGACCCCTCTCTCCTCGAGGGGATCCTCTGCTGACGAGATATCCCTCTTAATTTTTATCTGCCACATGTGGGTGTGGGACCAACCCATTTCATGTCTCTGCCCCTCCTACTAGTCTCAACATGGCTTCTTCTTTATATCCTTAGTTATAGGACTTCTGTTCAGTTAGACTTCAGGTGGTTCTAAATGATGGTTGTTCTGTAGTTTAGTTGTAATTCTGATGAAGATGGGAGTACCACATTTACCTATACTGCCATCTTGACAAAAAGACTCCAACTGTAATCTTTTCAAAAATCAACTTTGTACTTCTGTTTTTGTTTTTGTTTTCCCGTCTGTTTTCTCGTTATTCAAGCAGATTTCTGGCTCTGTGCCCACAGCCTCAGTGGAGGGTTGTAATAGTCTTATGGACTTTTCTTCTAGAAACCCCAGGGGATGGTCATGTAGTACACAACAAATTGCCTAGGCAGTAGGGGCAGACTAGTGCTTAGTCCCAACCCTTAAACTCCTGGAGCTCAGGACAAAGTAAAAATGGAACCTCATCTCAGCTGTGGAAATAACTAAAGCTATCAAACTGTTAAACAAAAGGTTTTATTATCCTACTTAGAAAATTTACCTATACAATGACAAGTGTGTGTAAAGTTATAGTTTATAAGTAACTCAATGTTTGCAAAATATCAAAAATAGCTTTATAAATTCTTGTGCACAATGGTTGTTCTATTCTTATGCTAGTGATATTTGGATTAATAATAAAATATGGATACACATAAGTTATAAACTATTATATGATTTAAAAAATTTTTTTGCCTTTAGTTTAGTACAATTACTAATTAAGTTACTTAATCAAGATTATCACAAAACCTCTACTCTGTTGACAGTAATTAAAATATAAAATATAATTGTTTTCAGTTTATAAAATTAGAATATCTTTTCATAAAAAGTGTAAATTTAAGTAACTGTAATAAAATAAAAATTAAATTATTTTCATTAAAGAATGTGAGCAAAAACATGAACAGAAACTTCACCAATAAAATACACAGATGGCAAATAAACATGAAATGATGTTCAACAGCATATGTCATTAGGAAAATGCAAATTAAAAAAATAATTAGATACCACACCAACTAGAATATACAACATCCAAAACACTGACAATACCAAATGCTGGGGAAGATGTGGAGCAATAGGAATTCTTATTCATTGCTGGTGGGAATGAAAAATCATATGGTCACTTTGAAGATAGTTTGTTGGTTTCTTTAAAAAGTAAACATACTCTTACCATAGCATCCAGCAATTGTGCTCCTTGGTATTTAACTAAGTGTATTGAAAATGTCTGTCTACACAAAAACCTGCATATGCATATTTATAGAAAATTTATTCATAATTGCCAAAACTTGAAAGCAACCAAGATGTCCTTCAGTACATGAAGTGAATAAACAAACTGCATCCAGACAATGGAATGTTATTCAGCTGTAAAAAGAAATGAGCTATTAATCTATAAAAAGACATGGAAGAATCTGAAGTGCATATTACAAAGTGAAAAGGCCATTCTAAAAATTATATATACTGTATATATCTAAGGATATGACATTCTGGAAAAGACAAAACTATGAAGAGAGCAAAAATGTCAGTGATCATCAGTGGGTAGGGAGGTCATAAATAAACAGAGCAAGAGGAATTTTAAGGCAGTGGAACTATTCTGTGTAATGCTATAATGGTGGATACATGTTGTTATACATTGGTCAAAACTCATAAAATGTACAAAACCAAGCAAGAGTGAACCCTAGTGCGAACTGTGGACTTTGGATGGTAATGATGTGTCAGTGTAGGTTCATAGATTATAACAAAGGTACCACTGTGGGGCAGGACACCAATAGCTGAGAAAGCTGTGCCTGTGTCGGGGCAGGAAGTAAATGGAAACTCTGTATTTTCTGCTCAACTTTGTTGTGAACATAAATTTGTTCTAAAAAATAAAGTTTATTAAATGACAAAAATAAAAGTATTTTCAAAATGTTATTTTTTTTTAAATATTCAAAACTATTTATAAAAATATAATTAATTGCAATGGTCTCAATGTTTGTGTCTCCCCAAAGGTAATGGTAGTGGGAGGCAGGGCCTCTGGGATACGATGAGATCATGAGGGAGGAGCCCTCATGAATGGAATTAGTGTGCTTATAAAAGAGAACCTTCGTTGCTCTCTAGCTCATTCTAGCACATGAGATACAACCAGAAGTAAGCTACTCAGAAGGGGCCCTCATCTGAGCGGGCTGGCCCCTGGGTATCAGACTTCCAGCCTCCAGAACTGTGAGCATACATTTCTGTTGTTTATAAGCGACCCAGTCTATGGTATTTTGTTATAGTAGCTTGAACGTACTAAGACACTAACAAATGTTATATTTTTAAATGAAAAATATATTTTTAGTCTATTTTAATTTTTTGAAAATTCATTAAATATTTTCATAAATTCAACCATTTACAATTCTACCAGTCAATTCCCACCTAGTGCTAATGTAAAATGTTCACGTGTCCCAATTTTTAATCTATAAAAGTAGATTAAAAAGCTACTGTTCCATAAATAGTTCTTTAATCAATGGTCTCAACTTCTATTTCTTTTCTCTTGTCAACTGTCCACACGCTAAATCCAGCGGCTCGCTCCTCAGTGGATAATTTTCTTACGTGCTTGCTCTCAGCGGCCGCTCTCTCCTCTGTGTTCCAGTTGTCAATATGATGCTATGTACCTTCTGACTTCCAAACGTTTATTAAACCTTTGGTATGCTGTTATCACTCCAACCACCCCCCTGTTTATTTTCAGTGCTTTTATGATTGAATTTCTCATTCTTTCTTTCTGCTATCTTAGACAGAAATGCTATCGAGATTCTCTCATTAATACTATTTTATTTAGCTCAGGAGACATTGTAGCATATCCTGAAGACAAATTCTGTTTTCAGCTTTGTTTCACTACCCATTAAAGTGCCCTAATACATCATTATTTCCTCCCAAAGCCTCACTCTTTTTCTGAATTTATCTCAAAAGTCGCATAAAAATTACAGATTGAGGTATCAAAAATGAAGCAAGTCTCAAGGCATGATTAGACTTGATAATTAAGTAAAGACGGAGAGTGTATTGAGTCTCTCTACATATTACTTGCTTTTAAAACAAAAAAACAGCCCTGGCCGGTTTGGCTCAGCGGTTAGAGCATCGGCCTGCGGTCTGGAGAGACCCTGGTTCGGTTCCCGATAAGGGCATGTACCTCGGTTGCAGTTTGTCCCTGGCCCTGGTTGGTCGTGCGGGTGGCAGCCACTCGATGTGTCCCTTTCACATCGATGTTTCCCTCTCTCTCTCTTCCTCTCTCTCCCTCCCACTCTGTCTGTACAAAAAAATGGAAAAATGTCCTCGGGTGAGGATAAAAAAATAATAATAAAAATAAAACAAAAAAACACAATGATTTGCTCTGGGGACCATTAAATCTGTGAAACTATCAACTTTTTCACAGAAAAGAGTTGGGTCCATCAAAAAATTAAGCCCAATGATATAAATTTCCCATGTTAGCATTATCCCCATCAAAAAAAAAAAAACAAAAAACAAAAACAAAACAAAACATATAAACAGAGTATTATTTTCTTCTAATTATTAGAAAAAATGAGAAAGCTGAACTAGAGAAGCTAAATAAGTTGCCCAAGTTCACACAGATAATACATAACCAGCTTAGGAAGGATTTGACTCTGCATACATGACTACCTAATCTCCCACTTCATTATATTGCCCATACTCTTCGAATAACCACGCTGGAACACATAGAGGAAGAATAAAAGTAAAATATCCAGAAGCTTGTCAGAAAGAGGTGGTGAGGGGAGACAGGATGAGAGGTTCTGTGAGTGAAATAGCCCACAAACAAAACTTTTTTCATGTTCCAAAAAAAATCGGAAACTCTTGTGAGAAGATCTATTAGGACCTAAGGGTGTCACCACACAACAAAGCAGCAGAGGTGATGCAAATCACCTAGCACAAGAAATGTCCTCTAATCAGCAAAGTACAAAATAAACTCGCAACAACGCATAGGGTGGTGAGATGTTTATTTTATAAGGATATAGCAGGTTCAGCATTTCAGCACATTTACTGCAATCACTTAATGATGTATCTGAGAAAGCCACATCCTGTACAACCCACGTTTTTTCATTCTATTAGTCAAAATAAGCTAAACATTATTGAGTGGGTAATAATTGCAACATGATGAACTTAAGCATCATGGACAAGGAAGAACTAAAGAATCTACTTTGTAGGAGTTTACTAGCTAAGAAATGATTTAGGAAAATCTGAATTTAAAATTATGTAAATGCACACTTCATTTTTTCTTTAATTTTTTTTGTTGTTGTTGTTGTTAATCCTCACCCATGGATATTTTTCCATTGATTTTTTTTTGTTTGTTTTTGAGAGAGTGGACAGGAGGGAGAGAGAGAGAGAGAGAGAGAGAGCGAGCGAAACATCGATGAGAGACACACATCGATTGGTTGCGTCTAACCCAGGAATCAAACCCAAGACCCTTCAGTCCGTGGGCCTCTAACCACTGAGCTGGCCATGAGTAAGCTCACACTTTAATGCTAAACAATATACAAACATCCACAGCACTGTATAGTGATCTATAAAGGCGTCGGATTGATTAAGGTCCCTCTTGGTCATTAGCTCACTCTCTCCCCTTCCCACGTGATTTATTGTGGTTTTCTTGATTAATATTTAAAATGTAGTATATATTAGGTTAATGACACTTTTCAAGTCATTATATTTTCATCATCAGTATGTTAAAGATTATATTCTTGTTTTATTTAATTTTATCCTTATTTTATTATATATTTTTTCTTATATCAGTATTTCCCCCATTTCATATGTCTAGCTTTTCATCCAAGTGGTGATTTAGATGTGGGGTGTTCTTGAAAATTGAGGAGTATTTTTTATGTGTACTTGTAATTGCATAAAATTATTGTGAAGTGTTGTGTTTCTTGCTATTTTCATTCGCCATTATTTTTTAGATCATTCCATGCTGTCCAGTGTAAATCTAGCTTATATTGCAGACTGCATTCCAAAATACCCACAAACCTCATCTTTCGTGGCTATTCCCTCAGTAGTCTGCTCACAATTTCTTGCTGGCACAGCAATGCCACTGTGAAAACCTCCATCAAGTCCTATGATTTTCATGAGCAGGGCTGAAGGGTCCAGACATAACCAGACATAACTGGGTGCTGCCAGCATCATTGTAGCATTTTACTATATTCCCACAGGCTTGCATGTGGATGCCTCTACCAGCAGCAAATTTGGTGATTATGAAGTCGTATTATTTAATTTTTATATTGTAATTAGTAGCGGATTTGAGAATCAATTTACATATTTATTACGCTCTTAGGTGAAATGTCCTTTCAAATACTATACTCATTTTTATAGTTGTCCCCTTTTTTTTTTTTTGCTAAATAGCTTTTTTTTTTTTATCCTCACCCGAGGACATTTTTCCATTTTTTCTTCAGATAGAGTGGGAGAGAGAGAGAGAAACATCAACGTGAAAGGGACACATCGAGTGGCTGCCTCCCGCATGATCCAACCAGGGCAGGGAACAAACTGCAACCGAGGTACGTGCCCTTAGCAGGAACTGAACCCAGGTCTCTCTGGACCGCAGGCCGACACTCTAACTGCTGAGCCAAACTGTCCAGGGCTATTTTTTATTTTTTAATTAAACCATTCTCATTGTGAATTTCATATGCTAAGATTTCCTATAATATGTCTTATTGAACATAAAACTTACTTTGATTTTAGTCACATTTCTGATTTCTGCTTGTTTTTTTATTTTGTTGCTTTGTTCTTGTTTTTATGCCTGTGCATCTATAACATTTTTTTTTATTTTATTTTATTTTTAAATCTTTATTGTTGAATGTAGAATGTATTACAGGTGTTTCACATTTTCCCCCCATTGACCCCCTCCTCCTCACTCCCGCCCCCTTCCCGCCTTTTCCCACACTATTGTCTGTGTCCATTGGTTATGCATATAAGTTCTTTGGTTTATTTCTTCCCACCCCCCCCAACCCCCTTCCCTTTGAGGTTTGTCAGTCTGGCAATGAATTTGTACTTCTTAATCCCTTCACCTTTTTCACCCATTCCCCCAACCCCCCTCCTATTTGGCAACCAACAAAATGTTCTCTGTATCTATGAGAATGTTTCTGTTCTACCTGTTCATTTTGTTTGTAGATTCCATTGTTGACAGATATGTATTCGTTTGTGCCATTTTGTTTGTTCATATATTTTATCTTTTTCTTCAAAAAGACCCTTCATCATTTCATATAATAACGGTTTGGTGGTGGTAAACTCCTTTAACTTTTTCTTGTCTGGGAAAGTCTTTCTATTGTCATCAATTCTAAATGACAGCTTTGCAGGATAGAGTAATCTTGGTTGTAGGTTCTTGCTTTTCATCACTCTAAATATTTCTTGCCACTCCCTTCTGGCCTGCAAAGTTTCTTTTGAGAAATCAGCTGACAGCCTTATGGGAACTCCCTTGTAGGTAACTATCTTCCTTTCTCTTGCTGCTTTTAAGATTCTCTCTTTGTCTTGCACCTTTTGCATTTTGATGATGATGTGTCTTGGTGTGGGCCTCTTGGGGTTCATCTTGTTTGGGACTCTCTGTGCTTCCTGGACTTGTATGTCTGTTTTCTTCACCAAGTTAGGAAAGTTTTCTGCCATTATTATTTCAAACAGGTTTTCGATTTCTTGTTCTCTCTCTTCTCCTTCTGGTACCCCCAAGATGTGAATGTTGGCACTCTTGAAGTTGTCCCAGAGGCTTCTTACACTATCCTAATTTTTTTTTGGATTCTTTTTTTCTTTTTGCTGTTCTGATTGGGCATTTTTTGCTTCCTTATATTCCAAATCGATGGTTTGCTTCTTGATTTACGTACTCTACTATTGAATCTGTGCAAATCATTCTTTATTTCAGTTAATGCCTCCCTCAATTCTGCCTGTGCATCCATCATTTCTGACTGGTCCTTTTTTATGCTCTTGAGGCCCTCGCTAAGTTCACTGAGGTTCTCACTGAGTTCATTGAGTATCCTTATAAGCAGTATTTTGAACTTAGCATCTGTTAGGTTGCTTATCTCCATTTCGCTTAGTTCTTTTCTTGGGGTTCTGATCTGTTCTTTCATTTGGGACCTGTTTCTTTGTCTCCTCATTTTGGCTGCCTCCCTGTGTTTGTTTCTGTGTGTTACTTAACAAGCAGTATGGGGCTAGCTGAGACCAGATGCTGCTCGTTTGAGAGAATTTAGGAAAAACCTGAAGCAGGATCCAAGACTGCTGGTTAATCCTATGGTTAAGCAAGTGGCAACAGCTTGGGTGGGCCTGAAAGTTGGGTGGGGTGGGGCGGGGCCTCAGGGAGTCACCAGGGCGGGGCTACCAGTGTGAGCCAGGTTGCTGGAGTCCCAGATATGGCAGCTGTCTGCTGTGCCAGGGAAGGGCTCACCAAAGGAACAAAGGTCTCTGACATCACGTTTGTCCCTCCAGCCCTCGCTCCAGTGCCAAACAGCTCAGTTCTTCCCTGTATGTCTCTGGTGCCCCTGGAGCTGCCTCCCCTCCAAGCTTAGAGGGAGAGAGTCCAATAAGTCCGTGCACGGGCCCTTTAAGGAGCCACCTGGGGCTCCAGCCGCTTCAGCTTCACTGAGCCCCAGTTCCCACTGGTTTTTCCAGCCAGAAGTTATGGGGATTCTCTTCCTGGCACTGGAACCCTGAGCAGGGCACCTGGTGTGGGACGGGGACCCCTCAGTCCTCAGGAAGGACCTTCCCAGCTGAGGTATTCTCCTGATTTTTATCCGCCACATGTGGGTGTGGGACCAGCCCCTTGTGCCTCCGCCCCTCCTACTAGTCTCAATGTGGCTGCTGCTTTAATTCCATAGTTGTAGGACTTCCATTCAGCTTGATTTCAGGTGGTTTTGAATGATGGTTGTTCTGTAGTGTAGTTGTAACTTTGATGTGGTTGTGGGAGGACGCGATACCGCGTTTACCTACCCACCATCTGGCATCTATAACATTTTTAAAAAGATGCCTTTCTCTCCCCAGCTCAACACAGGACATGAGATTCTCTTACATTCCCTCCCTCCCTCCTCTTCTTCTTCTTTCTTTTTTTTAATACTGAGACTTGTCAAATATCTCTTTTACCAAAGAAGGACAATTAAAAATTCAACTTCATTGCTGTCACCAGAGCAAAAAAAAAAAAAAAGATATTTTAACACCAGATTGCAAGAAGATAATTTCACAATAATGAATAGTCACTTATAATTAAATAAATAAATTTAGCACCTTTACAAATTTGCCACCTGTCTGACTGTTTTTTCTTGTTTCACGGCACACTAGATCGTGGAGTAGTGGGGACCACCGAATTAAGACATTCCCCACCTTAGAGCACAGACGTGTTTGAAGGGAGAACTTGCCTGAGCATAACTGGAAGCTTGACAGTTGGTTAAGCATCTCTCTTGTGCCCTGTGGTACCTTCAGGGATCCACCCAGAGTAACCCCCCAACAGCCATTGATGTGCTTTCAGACACTACATACTAGATTGTCTCTTCTAGAGTTTCATGTAAATGTATTCACATAAATGAAATCATACTCTATATTCTCTGTAGTGCCTGACTTCTGCACAGGACCCTTTTATAAAATATGTTTTTGTGTTAATTTTTTTAGGGAGAGGGAGAAAGAAACATCAATGTAAAAGAGAAACATGGATCGGCTGCCTCCTGCATGCCCCCTACTGGGGACTGACCCTGAAACTGGAGCATGTGCCCTGACCAGAATCAAACCAGGACTACTCAGTGCCTGGGACGATGCTCAATCCACTGAGCCACACTGGCTGGGCTGAAAAGTCTATTTTTAAGATTCATCTATGTTGTTGTATGTATCAGTTAGTGTGTTTTATTGCTGAAGGAATACACCACAGTGATTATCAAGTCACCTGTTGATGGACATTGGAGATCCTTTCACTTTGGGGCTATATAAATAAAGCTGCCATGAGCATTATTTTTAATCACTGGTTAGTGATTCTGATTTTGTACAGTGATCTTATATATACCAGCTTGCCAAACTATCCTAAAAATTATCATGATTTGTCTGTGACTTTGATTTTGAGTTATGCCAAAGAATCATAAACAGAATATTAGCACCTGTGGTAATGGTATATATTACCACAGGTGGGGGAGAATCTTACAAGTAGAAAAATAGTAGAACACATGCACTTCTCATTATGGACTCTCATTATGCCATAGCTTAGGTAGTGGAAAGCTGGATCACCTGTGGCAGGGCAATGTTCCAAAGAAAGGGGACCCTGCTCCTGTAATTCCCAACACATTTCTAGGACAGGGGACAGGGAACAGTTATGTCACTGTGTTTAAAGGAAAGTTCTGAAAGAAGCAGTAGTGTTTTTAGACAGGAGGAATCTCTGAAACATAGCATCTGGATCAGCCTGCTCTTTTCATTGATCAAACTCAAATGTTCCTCCAAAAGAGAAGAGAAAAGAAGTATCCAGAGACGGCTGATTTGTATCTCCTTAGTCTGCCATGCAGATAATCTGGAAATAATAGCTATTCTGATTCTCTCTTTCCATTCTGTCACACCTCTTGTTTACTTATATTTTTCTTATTTTTGCCAGTTCCAAAAGTGTTACATAGAACATAGTGGTGCCAACTTGTACAAGTAATGATCCATAAACTGAAAGAAAATGTACATAAACTCTACATTGTAAATCTGCCTTTTTGGGGAGATAACCTTTGTCAGATTAAGGGAGTTTCATTCTATTCCTACCTTACTAAGAATGTTTTCCAGTGTATTTATTGAAAGAATTATGGGACTCTTTTCTCCAAAAGGCCATAATTGTGGTGAATTATTGTATACTGTGTCAGAACATCCTTTAGTTTCTAGTACAAACCCTACTTGGCCATGATATAATTTAAATGCATGCATACATGTGAAGCAAATGGTCTGAGATTTGTAAAGAGTTTTACACCTTTGTTTATATGTTAAGTCAACCTAAAATTTTGTCTACTTTATCTTTCTCTAGTTTAAAAATCAGGGTATTGAAAGATTAAATAAATAAGAGTGTAGTATCATGCATATAAAAACAAGTAGACACATGTAAACATAAGCTATCATAAAAAGTGTCTGTGAGCAATAGACCCAAAAGAAGAAGACAGTGAAAAACAAACAATTGGCTTAATACCAACTCTTACAGACAATGCGTATCATAACAAAAAGAGAATATTCAACTTAAATAATAATAAAAGTTGTAACAATAGAAACTTGTAATAACAAAAGACTTCTACACTTTTGGAAAACAACAACTGATATAAAACATCACAAAGAACGGACTGCACAGGCACCAGGAAGAGAGCCGCGGTCTTCAGTCCTATCCACATGCTGCGCTGCATGGTCATGGAAACACCGGGAAGTCTTTGCCTAATACCTTCCCAAGGTTGATGGCACACCCCAAGGTAAGTTCTTGGAGAGAAACTTGGTAGAGTAAAAAGAGAAATGATGAAAACAGGGTTCTTTTGCATTTTGTGTAAAATGTAAGTACTAACCTATGTCTTTCAGAACACATTAAGTACTGTACTATATAATTGTTGATCTTTTCACTGACTCTACTTAGAAGAAAATAACCCTGTAGTTGCAGTGTTGCCTTAGAAATAATTTTTAAAGCAGTCTGAGAAGTGTGTTGGGAGAAAACTAGACAACTGGAAGCTTAGGATGTTCTCTCTGCTTTTGTTATCATGGAGTGGGGGGGGGGGGGGGGAGTTTGGCCCTAGGATGTCAAAACTTAAACCAGTTTCTTTAGATCAACTTATTTATAATAGGAAGTTTCTGTGCCTTAAAAACTTGATAGTACTCATTTTTTAAAAACATTTTTTCTTTATTGATTTTAGAGCAAGGGGAAGGGAGAGGGAGAGAGATAGAAACATCCATGAGAGAGAACATGGATTGGCCGCCCCCTGCATGCCCCAGAATGGGGATCGGGCCCACAACCTGGGCATGTGCCCTGACCAGGAATCGAACCAGTGACCTCTTGGTGCATGGATGGTATTCACTTTTACACTTACTTTTAAGCTGATTCTCTGCCTTTTGGAGGAAAGAAGGGGAATGAGGAAGCAGATTTTTAACCATTTTATTTTCTTTAGTAGTCATTAGAATATTCAAGTGTCATGATTCTATTCTTACAAAATTTATATTTCCATAAATTTATTTCATCAAGATTTTCAAATTCTTCTGGGTAAAGTTAGTATAGCCTCATGATTTTTATTCTCTGTTATGCCTGCAGTAATTTCTCCTTCTATACTACATATTATAGTGTTTATATCTTCTGTCTCTTCTGTTGATCAAATTTACTAGAAGTTCGTATGTCTTATACTTAAAGTATTGAGTTTTGGTTTTATTAAGCATCTCTATTGGGATTTTGTTGTTCTCTACTTTTTTATTTATGTCTTTGTAATTATTATTGCCATTTTTTTATGTTTGACTTTATGCTAATAAATTTTTGTTAGTTTTTGAGTTCCATAATTTCTCTTCTAGTTTCTTAACAAAAGTCATTTGGTAAAATGCTATTAAATATTCAAGCATATGGGACTTTTTTAGCTTTCTTTTCTTTTTTATTTCTAATTTTATTGCATTGGGATCTGTGTCTACTTAGTATTAATGCATTAGGTTGTATTGAGGTCTGCCTCTGGCCAGTTCTGCTCCTATTTTATAACTGCTTTTTGTATATCTTTTGTTTTAGTTTACAAACCTCCATGTAGCTATTTGTTTAAACTCAATAAGCCTTACTGCATATTTTTGCTCTGCTTTGCTTTATCACTTTCTGATATTTGTGAATTAAACTATTCAGTTATAATTATTTATCCATCTATTTCCATAGAACTATTAGTGATTATTTCAAATATATAGTATTAGGTATATAAATGTTTATGGTTATTATACCTATTATTTCTGTTACCAGTGCCCCAGTGTCTTTTATGTTTTGGGGGGAGGGGGCTTAAATTCTATTTATCTGATATTAAAACTGTTAATGTGACTGTTTTGAGGAGGAGGTTGCATTCACCTACTACATAGTAACCTATTATTTTCTCATTTTCTCCTACCTATATTCTTGTGTTTTAAATATCATTTTAGACAAATATTGCTGTTTTTTATCACACCAAGAAAAAGTTTTTAATCTTCAAGTTAATCTTGAGTTATAATAAACACTTATTATAAATACTACTGTATGAGGACTTGTTTCTGCATTTAATTTTTTATTTCCTGCTGATCCTACTTCTTTTCTCATTTCAACTCTCCTCTGAAATTTTTTACCCCCTCCCACTATTCGACTCTCTCAGGTTAGTATAATTTTGAAATTTTATCTGTGAGTTTTTCTTTTTTATTTGTGTTGTAGCCATTGATTACTTAGACAAAAACTTTCAAAATTCTATGTTCTTTCCTTTTGTGTTCAATTTCTTTTCTGCCTTGAATACTATATCATTTTGAAATGTTCTGCACTGTAGTATCAGAAATTCAATGGATAATTACTTAATTAAGTTTATTTTTCTCACATAAAAAGAAGTGGCTGCTGGCAACAGCTCACCAGTTCAACAGAATCAGCATCGGCATCACTGCAGTTTTCTTCCCCTCCCTCTTAGTGGCGAGGTGGCTCCCACAGCTCCTGGCATCGCTTCCGTGTCCAGAGCAGAAAGAAGGGGGAAAGGACAGTGTTGGTGGTTGCTAGAGCCTGCATGTGTGTGCCCCTACCCAAAGTCAATGTTGAAACCTAATGCCCAAGTGTTTTAACTCAGGAGGCTGCAGCTCTCATGAATGGGATTAGCGCGCTTATGAAAAGAGACCCTGCAGAGCTCCCTAGCCCTTTTGGCCATATGAGAATACAACAGAAAGACAGTTATTAAAGATTCACTAACCAGGAGGTTCTCATGAGACACCAAATCTGTCAGCACCATGATCTTAGACTTTCCAGCCTCCAGAAGTGTGAGAAGTAAATGTTGTTTGTAAGCTACCCAGTCTATACTATTTTGTTCCAGCAGCCCACACAGACTAAAAGAGTGATTTCTGTCCTTTTCGTTAATTAAAACTTTCCCAGACACCCCATAGCAGGCTTTTATGTATATCTCATTGGCCAGAACTCCCTTGTATGGCCACCCTTAGCTGCAACAGAGATTGCTTTACCAGATTCTATAATATACATGATTTGCTACGGACAAGAAGATGAGAAGGGATGGAGTTAGCTAACCAAAATGTGTGTCCCCGGAGCATCCTCCCAATGTCTCACTGTAATGTGCCTAGATTTGGGTTTTATTGATGCCTCTTCATTTGTCTCTTCCATGTGTTCTAATATCTTTCTGTGATTTAAGGAAATGAGGCATTATTTCTTTCTTTTCATCTACATTATTTTTTTTTCACTCTGAGGCTTTAATAGAAAGATATTGACACATTAATTTCACTCTTCTGTATCTCTTACCTTCTCTTTAATTTTTTCTAATCTTTATTTCTTCCCCATGTCTCTGATACATTATCTTTCAGCTGTATTTCTTGTAGGATCAATCTATCCACAGCCTTCTTTATTTTATTAAGTACTGGTTTTATACCCATCGTCTCCTAATGGTTTTTCATAAATTCTTGTTACTGTTTCTTCTTATCACAAGTTATCTCTCTGAAAATATTCTTGTTTGATCTGATTTACTAGTTCTGTGTTCTCATGGGTAGATTAATACCTTGTTTTCTTCTTCTCATAGTTGGTATGTTCTTTGTTATTCTCCCCAAGAGTTTATGAACATTGGGATTATAAGCTAGTTTTGCCTTACATGATAAAGGAGGGCAAAGTCAACTAATGCTCCTCCAGGTGAATTTATGGTACCAGGCATGGTGCTGTGCCTGTCAGAGAGCCTCTCATGTTATCATCTTGGGTGATTCCTTATTTGTTCACTTAATTCAGCAAATCATGTATGTTGTGGAATCTGGTATATTATGACCTAGGCCCTTAAGGCACCTCACAATACCTCTGCCCTGGAACCTCTCATTTGCCAGAATATCTACCTGTGTCATATTGACCCAAAGAAGTGAGGGAGGGAGAAGAGAGAGCCCTAAGGTTCATCCATCCCCTCTGCTCTCCGTAATGGGATCCTCACTTGACCTAGTCTCCAGAACTGCTCTGCAGCAGCACACACCTCTTACTGCTATAGGCACTGCCCTTGCCATGCCCTTCCAGAGTGGTAGGGCTGACCATGCTGCCCTGGGAGAAGATGGGGGCATATTTACTTCTTCTAGTAAAACAGAAAGGGAGAATAGATATTAAAATCAACTAGCATAGTCTGCCACAGATTGAAAGTTTGATCAAACTTCATTTTCCCTGTCCAAGAGAGTTAATTTTCAAAAGCAATGTACATATGCATATCAAATATCTAGGATCTTTCTGTATAACAAGCTCTCATCTGGTCTCCTTAAAGAGGTGCACAGGACAGAGCCAGGGCATTACTGTGACTTTCCTGCCTCCAGTCCTGATTTCTTTACTCTCAACTGGTGATATTGATCTTTATTCTTACCCTAGTGCCTTTATCTATAAAAGTGGTGATTAAGAGAATGCTTAACATGAATTTGAAAGATGATATTTGTATAAGCATCTGCTACATAGAAAGAAATCAATACTAGTTTCCCATTCTTGCATTTAATTAAAAATTTTACCCAAATTAAATAGTATCTTCTCACTGAAGCCTTCCCCTAATCATTTCAATCTTAACTGTTCTTTTCAAATTGAGAAATCAGAGATATTTCAGAATTCACTTTTCTGAAATCAAACTATATCACCACTTGAGAAGATCTTTTAAGTTTTCCTTAATTTAGTAACATGTATGGTCACTAACCAATTCAAAAGCATTGTAGAAATGTAACTCAAGTGTTAACTCAGTCTACCACATTGTGCATAATTCAATACTAAATTACACTCCCTCTGCCCTAAAGACTGCTTCTCATTTGTTTTGCCTCCAAAGCTAGGGTATACATTCACTAGGTCATTAATCCATTTGCTTTTTTACTCACTAATTTATCCATCAATTAGTAATTGATCATGTACATAAATCAGGCACTCTTCTGGATTCTAAGTATAAAGACGAAAAACAAATGGAGCAGCTATCAAGTTTATATATACCCAATTATAGCACTAATTACATAGTGAGTGTGTAATTAATAAATACTTGTTTGGTTGGTTGACCTTTAGAAACAATTGTGTCTATCAATGACTAAGTACATAATGATTTATAATTTAAATTTTAAAGTGGAAAAACAAGTAATCCTTTCCTCCAATGTCTAGTGCTTTGTCCCTAGACTGAGCTATTTTCCTCTCCCTTTAGGATAAGTTTTCTCCCAAGAGACATCACAGAGATTTAAGCAAGTAATCATGATCAGTACTTCACCTGTTTACAAGATCTTTGATGAATAAGAATAAATGAGAAAGCACTCAAAAAAGGCAAAATAGCTCTGGCCATGTGCTCAGTGGTTAGAGAGTTGGCCCTTGGACCAATGAGTCACAGGTTCGATTCTGGTCAAGGGCACACACCTCAGTTGCAGTTTGTCTCCAGCCCTAAATGGGGTCATGCAAGAGGCAACCAGTCAATGTGTCTCTCACATCGATATTTCTCTCTCTCTCTCCCTCTCTCCCTCTCTCTCTCCCTCCTACTCTATCTGAACAAAAATGGAAACATATCCTCAGGTGAGAATTTTTTTTAAAAAAGGCAGGAATATGAGCCCTAGCCAGGTGACTCAGTTGGTTGGAGCATCATCCAATGTACTGAAAGGTTGTGGGTTTGATTCCTGATCAGGGCACATGCCCAGGTTAGCTCTCCAGTTGGAGTGGGTAGGGGAGGCAACAAATCTTTGTGTCTGTCTTGCATCGACATTTTTCTCTCTCCCACTCCCTCCACTCTAAGGATCAATGAAAAAAACAAAATATGAAAATGGATTCCATACATCTCATATCATATAAGAAATGTGCTGAAAGTGATCAATATTGTTTACCAAACATTATTATAAACAAAATACTGTTAGGCAAACTGACTTTTACTTGTATTTGTTTTAGACAAGTTAGTTTTGGTTAAATAAATCTCTGGTGAATTGACCTGAGAAGGGCCATAGGCTGTGTCTTTATTGTACATTTCCAAATATCAGGATTCCTACCAAAGTCCTGAAATTTGGAAATTTGAAGTAGCATGAAAAATCAGGATTTCTGTCCTACATAAGTGGAAAGTGCCAGATAAGGAAACTGTGTACTTTCTAAGATCAAGGTAATCTGGTTCTCATTGCCTACTTTCTCGGGCCCTTGATGGCAGAACAATCCGCTGAACTCCTGAGCACCCTAAAGCCAACTTGTGTTTTAATCTGGAGGTAAGAAAAGGGAGACAATAGTGTTGCAGAAAAAGCCCAAGATTGAAAACCTATAGGCATAGGCATATATCTGTTGTGTGATAGCTCCAGAGACTGTCATGTTTCTTGTTCTACCCTCTGAGATTTAATGTTTTCACCAATAAAATATAGTCTATGCTCATCATAGAAGCTCAGGAACAGAGAGCTACTGCTGCTATCACCATCATTATCATCACTTACTACCAACAAAGAAGTTGGAAGAGTATAAAGTAGAACTATGGGAACAGTGGTTACATGATTAAATGTTATCTTGCACAGATGACGAGGTATGCATCATTGTAAGAATGTGTCCCACTTACTTTAGAATGACTTGACGTAGACATTTGGCCAATGTTAACCTGGATGCTGCCTTCCCAAATTCTGCCCTTTGCCTTATTTAAATTAGCTGCTGGCTACCCAAGGACCTGAGACAACTTCAGTGACCTTGCTATTTCTCTTTCTCTTTCTGTGCTCTTCTCCCCACTTTTCTCTTCTCACTTCCTCTTTCTACCTTTATTTGTCTTTTCTTAGGTTTCTTTCTTTCTTTCCTATATCATTAAACTCAGGCTGGAAATGTCAACTTGCACACGGCCAAGACAATTAAACTAGATCTCCTTCTCTGGAGTGATAATCATGATGACAATGATTATGATATAAAAAGAAATTCACATTTTTGAGCATTTAATATTTGCTACTCACATTTATTTTTTTCTAGTCACTTTTAAGCATGTTTCAACAGTATTGCATCTATTCTTCACAACAGCCCTATGAGATGGTTACTCCTAGTTTCCATTTATACACATGGTGAAAACACAGCTGAAAAAGTTAAACTACTTAATCAAGATATTTTTTAAAAAAAAGAATCAATTATTGAAAGCAAAATTCTCTAGGTTCAGAGCCTCTTTTCTTGGAGCACATAGTATAGGAGTTTGGGAAAGTATTGGCAAGGGCCTCTGACATCACAGCATCCCACAGTGCAACACAGCCCAGGCATTTTCCTGCTTATGAGCAGAATCTTAATTCAGTACAGCAACAGCTGAGCATGCAGCTGCTCATAGGAAAGATGGGAACAAAGATAGCTTGCAGTGTTTACTTTGTATCCATATTATTTACCAAGCGGAACCCATGCTCAGTTGTCCCAAAATAAGATGGTGATGACAAGTTCTTGCACTCAGCATTTAATGAATAAATCCATAGTCTATGCGAATCCCATTATCTTGAAAGTGGAAGAAATAAAATCACCAAGGGCCTCATTGACTTCAGAATTATGGGAAGTCCCTGACTATATTATAGGCTATTTATCCAAATAAATTCCCGATTATTCCACAATATGTCAATTGTAAGTGCCTGCACACACACTGCGGTTGCTCCTTTGGGGCCATTTTTCTATACAAACGTGTTTCTGGAAAATACAGTGTGTGACAAGAGAGCCTTGCCAAGCTGAGCACAATGGGCTTTGCAGGTAGGCAGTTATTCTTTAGGCATTCAGAAAATTGTGAACATAGGGTCTGAGCCACTTAAAAATGATAGGTGTATAAACAGGCAGGCTGGCAGTGAAGCCCACTTTCCACAGCAGTCCTAAGGGAATCATATCTGAGCACCTTCATTGAAACATGATGAGAAGCACCTCAAAGTGGGTTAAACAATGGTTGTTGCTTTGCTAGGAAATAATATTAATTGAGCAGTGTGTATTCATTACTAAATAAATTTTATTACATAATTGACTTACATTTGTTGTATAAAGGAAATATAAACAAGAAGAGAAATATATAAACTGCAATGTCAATGATCAGTGTTACTATTTTGCCATATGTATTTTCAGATTTTTCTATTTATTTATTTAATATTATTTAAGTATTGCCTGTGAGTTAAGTACAGTTCTAGGAACTAGGAATATAGGGGAGATGAGATTTTCATCCAGAGATAATATGTGTGTGTGTGTGTGTGTGTGTGTGTGTGTGTGTGTGTATGTGTATATATTTTTTTAAACAAAAATTGGGGTCATAGGTACATACATTTCAACCTTAATTTTTTTCAGTCAATAATGCATTATGAGCCCTGGCCTGTTTGGCTCAGTTGTTAGAGCATTGGCCCAAGGACCAATGAATCGAGGGTTTGATTCCCGTCAAGGACATGTACCTCAGTTGCAGTTCAGTCCCCAGCCCTGGTCAAGGTCATGCAGGAGGCAACCTATTGATGTGTCCCTCTCACATCGATGATTCTCTCTCTTTCTCTTTCTCCCTCCCACTCTATCTGAAAATAAATGGAAAATATTCTCAGGTGAGGATTTAAAAAATGTATTATGAACATCTTTCCATGTTAATAAATAATCTTCTGGATGTAATTTCAGTGACTATGTATCATGACATCAGCCATGTAATAGTTTATTTATGCAATAGTTTTTGTATAGCTGTCTTCCAATTTACTTCATTAAAAATATTATGTTGTACCCAGATGGTGTAGCTCAGTGGATGAGCATTTATTCACACCATGAGGTCACCAGTTCAATTACCAGTCAGGGCACATGCCCAGTTTGTGGGCCAGATCCCCAGTAGGAAGTATCCAATCGATGTTCTCTCTCATTGATGATTCTATCTCTCCCTCTCTCTCCCTTCCTCTCTTTCTAAAAATCAATAAAGAAAAAAAAATTAAGTATATATATGCTGTTGCAAACAGCAACAGAGGATTGGGAGCTAAGAGCACCCCCTGGCAATAGCAGCAGCAGTTGACCCATTACCACACCCCCTGACAACAGTAGCAGCAGTAGCAACACAAACCAGGAGCTGACACTCGCCCCCAGCAGCATCAGCAGCAACTGATCGGGAGTTGAGCCCCACCAGGCAGAGCACACCCCAGCAGAGCATCAGCAGAACCCACGCACCCCAGGAGCACACCAGCTGGATCCACACATCCCAGCAGCACCTACCACAACAGACCAAAACCAGCTACCAGTTGTCAATCCTCCAGAACACACAGCAAGAGGTACCATACACCAAAACAGTCTGGGAGGCACAGCAGCCTTATTTAATACACACTGATCTGCCTACATATATCAACATCCCTCATTGGGCCTGGAGCTACCAGACTGCTAAAATGGTGAGACAAGGAAACAACACCCAAATGAAAGGAAAGGAAGAATCACCAGAAAAGGAACTACAGAAAATGAAAGAAAGCAATTTGTCAGATAAATAATTCAAAGCAATGATTTTAAGGGTGCTCAAACAATTTAGTGAGAACTACAAGCAACTTAATGAGAATTATAAAGAGCTCAATGGGAACTACATCAGCATAAAAAAAGAGGTAGAAGCTATGAATAAAAATCAAGTGGAAATAAAGAATAACATAGTTGATACAAAAAAATAGTACAGTAGAAGAAGCTGAAGATGAATCAATGAGTTAGAAGACAATGTAGAAAAAACACCCAAATAGAGCAGCAAATGAGAGAAAAAAATTAAAAAGCAGGAGAAGAATTTAAGGGAGCTTTGGGACAATATGAAATGTAACAAAGTTCTCATCATAGGGTTTCCAGAAGGAGAAGAATCAGAGAAAGGAATGGAGAACCTGTTTGATAAAGTAATGACAGAAAACTTCCCTAAATTGGTGAAGAAAAAAGTCACACAAGTCCAGGAAACACAGAGAGTCCCAAGCAAGATGAATCTAAAAAGACCCACAGCTAGACACATCATAATTAAAATAGCAAACATTAAAGACAAAGAAAGAATCTTAAAGGAAGCAAGAGAGAGACAGAAAGTTACCTACAAGGGAGCTCCCATTAAACTGTCAGCTGATTTCTCAATAAAAATACTACAGGCCAGAAGGGAGTGGCATGAAGTATACAAAGTAATGAAAAGCAATGTTCTGAAACCAAGAGTACTCTATCCAGCAAGGCTATTATTCAAAATTAAAGGTGAAATAAAGAGCTTCACAGATAAAAAAAAAAAACTAAAGGAATTTACTACCACCAAACCAGCATTGCAAGAAATGCTAAAGGGATTGTTGTAAGAAGAAGAAAGAGAAGAACACAAGTATAAAATAAAAATGGCAACTAATAACTATCTATCAATAATTACCTTAAATGTAAATGGATTAAATGCCCCAATCAAAAGACAAAGGATAGCTGATTGGATAAGAAAACATGACCCATATATATGCTGTCCACAAGAAACCCATCTCACAACAAAAGGCTCACACAAGACAAAAGTGAAAGGGTGGAAAAAATTTTCCAGGCAAATGGAAATGAAAAAAGTTGGTGTAGCAATACTTATATCTGATAAGATAGACTTCAAAACAAGGGCCATAATAAGAGACAAAGAAGTTCAGTACATAATATTAAAAGAATCAATCCAACAAGAGGATATAACCCTGGTAAACATATATGAACCAAATATAGGGGCACCAAAATATATTTAAATACTTCTGGATGGGCGATTCCAAAATGGCGGCAGAGTGAACAAAAGCTACACAGACCATGTCACAGAACCAAAGTGGAATTACAAGTATAACACAGACAAATCGATGGGGAAAAGCAAAAGAAAAGCAGCTTGCAAGGACCATATAACAAGGGACACTGACTCGATCCTGGTAGGATTGTGAAGGTGCGAGACGGGGACTGGAAGCCCACAGACAGCAGCGGCCTAAGCTGTGAGCAGTGCCCTCGGGTTACACTCTCAAGTGGCTCCACAGCGCAGAGCCAGGACAGAGGCTATAAAAGCCACAGCCACTCACCTTGAACTCTGGCAGAGGGAGGGCAGACTGGACTGGAATTCTGTGGGGACACTCAGAATTTGGAGGGCACTCAGAGCATTTGCTGAGTTGCTGCCTCACAGGACGGTGGCCATCTTGCTCCTTCCCAAGGTTCTGGGGAGAGGCAGCAACCCCTCCTTCAAAGATTCAACCCCACCCTGTGGGCCATTGAAATGCTATTTGAGGCTCATTAACAACCAGCATCTGCCCCACCCTTGAGAAATCCCCTTATGCTGAACACCTGAGGGAGTTTTTCCATCAACTGACAACCCAGAACTCTTCAAGTAACCTCGCCTGCTAGCCTCTAGGCAAAAGCTATTAACCAGGAAAGTAAAACTTGACAGTGGTGTTTAACGTGGGTCCTCCCTCACTCATCTAAACCCAGGAGAGGAAGCCACAAACAGCAGAACACCAACACCCACAAGGAAAATGTGGCAGGCTCCAAAGCCCACTGTGGTAGCCAAAATGGTGAAACACAGAAACAGAAGCCAAATAAAAGAGCAAGAGAACTCCACCGAAGATGAGATCAATGTGGAGCAATTAGGCATGTTAACAGAGCAAGAATTCAGAGCCATGATCTTGAGGAACCTCAAGACTATGAGTAAGGACATAGAGATGCTGAAAATAAAAAAACTGGAAATTAAAAACCACCAAGAAGAGATCAAAAATGACATATCAGAAATGAAAAACACATTGGAAGGTCTGAAAAGCAGAGTAGAGGAAGCTGAGTACCGGATCAGTGAATTAGAAGACAGAGTAGAAAAAATCAACCAATCAGAAAAACAAAAGGAAAAAAACAATTGAAAATCAGGAAGACAGCTTAAGAGAACTGTGGGACAACTGGAAATGTAATAATATTTGTATCATAGGAGTCCCGAGGAAGAAGAAAATGAGCAAGGGTTAGAGAATATAATAAAAAAAAATAGTGATTAAAAACTTCCCTAATTGGGTGAAGGAAGAAGGCATTCAAGTTCAGAGAGCCCCAAGTAAAAACCCAAACAGGCCACACCAAGACACATAGTAATTAAAATGCCAAAAATTAAAGACAAAGAGAGAATCCTAAAAGCAGCAAGAGATAAGCAACAGGTTACCTACAAAGAAAACCCGATAAGGCTCTCAGCTGACTTCTCAACAGAAACACTACAGGCCAGAAACATTAGAGACATTGGCATGAAGTAATCAAGGTCATGAAAAACAAGGATCTGAATCCAAGACTACTCTACCCAGCAAGGCTATCATTCAAAATAGAAGGTCAAATAAAGTGCTTCCCAGACAAAAAATAAATAAAAAAGGCTAAGGGAATACATTAGCACCAAACCAGCACTGCAAGAAATGTTAAAAGTACTACTATAATTAGTAGGAGAAATAGGAAGAAAAATAGAACCACACTAAACAAAAATGGCAATAAACAAGTACATATCAATAATCACCTTAAATGTAAGTGGACTAAATGCTCTGATAAAAGACACAGAGTACCTGATTGGATAAGAAAGCATGATTCATCTATATGTTGTTTACAAGAGACTCACCGCACAACAAAAGAGTCACATAGGTTTAAAGTGAAGGGATGGAAAAAATTTTGCCAAGCAAATGGAAAGCAAAAAAAAGCTGGGGTAGCAATTCTCATGTCTGATAAAATAGATTTCAAAATGAAGACCATAACTAGAGACAAAGAAGGCCACTACATAATATTGAAAGGATCTATTCAACAGGAAGATATAACCTTGATAAACATATAGGCGCCCAATATAGGAGCACCAAAATATATTAAAAATCTTTTGGAGGACTTCCAAGGAGAAATCAACAGCAGTACAATCATAGCACGGGACTTAAACACCCCGTTGACACCACTGGATAGATCCTCTAGATAAAAAATTAGCAAGGAAACAGCGACTCTAAATGAAGCACTAGACCAAATGGATTTAATAGATATCTACAGAGAATTATACCACAAAACTACAGAATTCACATTCTTCTCAAGTGCACATGGGACATTCTCAAAAATAAATCACATGATAGGACACAAACTAAATCTCTACAAGTTCAAGAAGATTGAAATCATATCAGGCATCTTCTCAGATCACAATGGCATGAAACTAGAAATCAATTGCAACAAGAACATGCACAGACATTTGAACACATAGAGGCTAAATAACATGTTATAAAATAATGAATAGGTTACAAAAGAAATCAAGGAAGAAATTGAAAACTTTCTGGAAACCAATGAAAATGAACACACAACAACACAAAATCTATGGAATGCAGCGAAAGCAGTTCTGAAAGGGAAGTTCATAGCACTACAGGCCTACCTCAAGAAACAAGAAAAATCTCTAATAGACTATCTAACCTCACAACTTAAAGATTTAGAAAGCAAACAAAAAGAAAACCTCAGAGCAAGTAGAAGGAAGGAAATAGTAAATATCAGAGCAGAAATAAATGACATAGAGTCCAAAAAAACAATTCAAAGGATCAATGAAACAGAGAGCTGATTTTTTGAAAAGATAAACAAGATTGATGGACCCTTAGCTAGACTCATCAAGAAACAAAGAGAGAGAACCCAAATACACAAAATCAGAAATGAAAGAGGAGAAGTAACAACCGACATCACAGAAATACAAAAGATCGTTAACAGCTACTATGAACAACTATATGGCAACAAATTTGACAATCTAAGCAAAATGGACAAATTTCTAGAAACAAACAGTCTCCCAAAACTGGACTTGGAAGAGATAGAAAACTTGAACAGACCAATAACAACTAAGGAAATTGAAGAGGCAATCACGACTCTCCCAGCAAAGAAAAGCTCAGGCCCAGATGGCTTCACGGGGGAGTTTTACTGAACATTCAAAAAAGAACTAACACCCATTCTTCTCAAACTATTTCAAAAAATTCAAGAAGAAAGAAGACTTCCAAACTTGTTCTAGGAGGCCAGCATAATTCTAATTCCAAAACCAAAAAAAGAAACTACAAAGAAAGAAAACTACAGGCCAATATCCCTGATGAATATAGACGCCAAAATCCTGAACAAAATACTAGCAAATCGGATCCAGCAATACATCAAAAAAATTATTTACCATGACCAAGTGGGAGTCGTCCCAGGGATGCAAGGCTGGTACAATATTCGCAAATCAATAAATGTGATACACAACATAAACAAAACAAAGAATAAAAACCACATGATCATATCAATAGATGCTGAAAAAGCATTTGACAAAATCCAGCATCCATTTCTGATAAAAATGCTCAGCAATATGGGAATAGAGGGATCATATCTCAACATAATAAAGGCCATATATAAAAGACCTACAGCCAATATCATACTCAATGGGAAGAAACTAAAAACATTTCCATTAAGAACAGGAACAAGACAGGGATGTCCACTTTTGCCACTCTTATTTAACATAATACTAGAAGTCTTACCCACAGCAATAAGGCATGAGGAAAAAATAAACGGGATCCAAATTGGAAAGGAGGAAGTGAAATTGTCATTACACCAATGATAAACTCACAGAAAGAGAAACTGAAAAATCAATCCCATTTACCATCGCAGCAAAAAAATTAAGATACCTAGGAACAAACTTAACCAAAGAAGTAAAGGACCTATTTACAGAAAACTACAGGACATTGAAAAAAGAAATAGAGGAAGATATAAAAAAGTGGAAGCACGTACCTTGTTCATGGATTGGAAGAATTAACATCATTAAAATGTCCATACTACCCAAAGCAATCTATGGATTCAATGCAATCCCCATCAAAATACCAATGACATAGTTCACAGAACTAGAACAAATACTTCAAAAGTTCATATGGAACCAAAAAAGTCCCCAAATAACCACAGCAATTTTGAAAAAGAAGGACAAAGTAGGTGGAATCACAATACCAGATATCAAGTTATACTACAAAGCGACTGTAGTCAAAACAGCCTGGTACTGACACAAGAACAGGCATATAGACCAGTGGAACAGAACAGAGAACCCAGAAATGGACCCAAGGCAATATGTTCAATTAAAATTTGACAAAGGTGGCAAGAGCATACAGTGGAGTAATGATAGTCTCTTTTATAAATGGGGTAGGGAAAATTGAACAGCTACATGCAAAAAAATGACACTAGACCAACAACTTACACTATACACAAAAATAAACTCAAAATGAATAAAAGATTTAAATATGACCTGTGAATCCATAAAAACTCTAGAAGAAAATGTAGGCAACAAAATTTCAGACATCATACGCAGCAGAATTTTCACTGATACATCACCTAAGGCAACAGAAACAAAAGAAAATATGAACACATGGAACTATATCAAACTAAAAAGCTTCTGCACAGCAAAAAAAAGAATCATCAAAATGGAAAGGCAACCCACTGTATGGGAGAACATTATTGCCAATGATATATCAGATTGAGGGTTAATTTTCAATATATATAGAGTGCTCATACAACTCAACTAAAAGAAGACAAAGAACCCAATTACAAAATGGGCAGAGGAGCTGAATAGACACCTCTCTAAACAGGACATACAAATGACCAAGAGACATATGAAGAAATGCTGAACATCACTAATCATCAGAGAGATGCAAATTAAAACAACTATGAGGTATCACCTCACACCTGTCAGAATGGCCACCATCAACAAATCATCAAACAACAAGTGTTGGCAAGGGTGTGGAGAAAAGGGGACTCTAGTACACTGCTGGTGGGAATGCAGACTAGTGCAGTCACTATGGAAAACAATATGGTCCTACCTCAAAAATTAAAAATTGAACTTCCCTTTGATCCAGTGATCCCACTTCTAGGAATATACCCTAAGAAGCCTGAAACACCAATCAGAAAGAATATATGTACCCCCATGTTCATAGCAGCACTATTTACAATAGCTAAGATCTGGAAACAGCCCAAGTATCCATCAGTAGACAAATGGATAAAAAAGCAGTGGTACCTATACACAATGGGGTATTATGCAGCTGTAAGAAAGAAAGATCTATTAACCTTTGAGACAACATGGAGGGACCTGGAAAGTATTATCCTAAGTGAAACAAGCCAAGCAGAAAAAGACAAATACCACATGATCTCACTTATATACGGAATATAATGAACATAACAGTCTGAGGAATATGGTAGACCCAGAAACATAGAAGTAGGGCACTGACTGACACCTCCAGAAGAGGGGTTTCAGGGGTGGGAAGAGATAAATCACAGAACTTATATGCATGTATGCATGAACAATGGACATGGACAACAAAGCCAGGGATGGGGTGGGGGGTTATGGAGGGCAGTGCCAATGGGGTAAAAAAGGAGAAACATCTGTAACAAAGGAAAAATTAAAAATTAAAAAAAAAACTTCTGGAGGAATTGAAGAAAAAGATCAATAGCAATACAATCATAGTGGGTGTCTTTAACCCCCCCAACTGACATCACTGGATAGATCTTCTAGACAAAAAATTAACAAGGACACACAGTCCTTAAATGATGAACTAGATCAGTTGAACTTAATTGATATTTACAGAACATTTCACCCCAAAGCTACAGAATATATACTCTTCTCAACTGCACAAGTGACATTCTCAAAGATAGACCACATGTTAGGACACAAAATAAGACTCTACAAATTCAAGATTAAAATCATATCAAGCATCTTCTCAAATCACAATGGCATGAAACTAGAACTCAATTACAACAAAAACATTCAAACACATAGAGGTTAAATAGCATGTTATTAAACAATGTTGGGTTACCAGTGAGATCAAGAAAGAAATAAAAAACTTCCTCGAAACTAATGAAAATGAACACACATTAATACAAAATCTGTGGGACACAGCAAAAGCAATACCGAGAAGGTAGTTCATAGCAATTCAGGCTTACCTCAACAAAGAAGAAAAATCTCTAAAAATTATCTAAACCAACATCTTAAAGCTTTAGAAAGAGAACAAAAAGAAACACACAGAGTTAGTAGATGGAAAGAAATAATAACAATTAGAGCAGAAATAAATAACATAGAGACTAAAACAAGAATACAAAAGATCAATAAAACCAAGAGCTGGTTCTTTGAAGAGATAAACAAGATTGGTCAACCTTTAGCCAGACTCATCAAGAAACAAAGAAAGAAAAACCCAAATTAATTAAATCAGAAATAAAAGAGGTGAAATAACAGTAGACACCACAGAAATACAAAGGAATGTAAGAAAATACTATGAACAATTATATGCCAACAAATTTAACAATCTAGGTGAAATGGACAAATTCTTAGAATTATATACTATTCTAAAACTCATCTTGGAAGAGTCAGAAAACCTAAACAGACCAATAACAACTAAGAAAATAGAAGAAGTAATCAATAAAATCTCAGCAAACAAAAGTCTGGTCCAGATGACTACACAGGGGAGTTTTACCAAATATTCAAAGAGGGACTATCACCTTTTCTCTTCAAACTATTCCAAAAAATTCAAGAGGACGGAAGACTTCCAAGTTCTTTTTATGAGGCCAGCATAACCTTAATCCCCAAGCCAGATAAAAAAACTACAAAGAATGAAAATTACAGGCCACTATTCCTAATGAACATATATGTAAAAATCCTCAACAAAATCTTAGAAAATTAAACTCAGCAATACACTTAATAATTTTTACATCATGAACAAGTGAGATTTATTCCAGGGATGCAAGGCTGGTACAATATTCATAAATCAATAAATGTGATACACCACATAAACAAAATGAAAGATAAAAATCATGTGATTATATTATAGATGCTGAAAAAGCATTTGACAAAATCCAGTATCTATTTTCAATAAAAATTCTCAGCAAAATGGGAATAGAAGGATCATATCTCAACATAATAAAGCCATTTATGAGAAACCTACAGCCAATATCTTATTCAATGGGCAAAAACTAAAAGCATTTCCCTTAAGAACAGGAACAAGACAGGGATGTCCACTTTCACTACTCTTATTTAACAAAGTACTGGAAGTCTTAACCACGGCAATCAGACAAGAAAAAAAAAAAAAATACATAGGATCCAAATTGGAAAAGAAGGAGTAAAACTGTCATTATTTGCAGATGACATGATATTGTACATAGAAAACTCTAAAGACTCCATAAAAAAACTACTAGATTTAATAAATAAATTCAGCAAAGTAGCAGGATATAAATAAAGTCAGCATCCAAAAATCATTGGCATTTTTACACACTGATAATGAACACATAGAAAGAGAAACTGAAAAATAATCCCATTTACTATTGTAGGGGGAAAAAAATCAAGATACCCAGGAATAAACTTAACCAAAGAAGTAAAGGATCTACTCACAGAAAGCTACAGAATACTGAAAAAAAAAAAAAAAAAGAGGAAGATATAAAAAAGTGGAAACATATACCTTGTTCATGGATTGGAAGAATTAACATCATTAAAATGTCCATACTACCCAAAGCAATATGTAGATTCAATGCAATCCCCATTACAATACCAATGATATATTTTACAGAACTAGAACAAACACTCCAAAAGTTTATATGGAACCAAAAAAGACCCCGAATAGCCACAGCAATCTTGAAAAAGTAGGATGAAGTAGGAGGGATCACAATACCAGATATCAGGTTATACTACAAAGCCACTGTAATCAAAACAGCCTGGTACTGGCACAAGAACAGGCATATAAATCAATGGAATAGAACAGAGAATTCAGAAATTGACCCAAGATAATATGCTCAATTAATATTTGACAAAGGTGGCAAGAGCATACAATGGAGTAAAGACAGCCTTTTTAATAAGTGGTGTTGGGAAAATTGGACAGCTACGTGCAAAAAAATGAAACTAGAACACCAACTTACACTATACACAAGAATAATCTCAAAATGGATAAAAGACTTAAAAGTGACTCATGAATCCATAAAAATCCCAGAAGAAAATGTAGGCAACAAAATTTCAAACATCACATGCAGCAGAATTTTTACTGATACAATACCAAAGGCAAGAGAAACAAAGGAAAGAATGAACACATGGGTCTGCATCAAACTAAAAAGCTTCTGCACAGCAGAAGAAACAAGTCTCAAAATGGAAAGGGAACCCACTATATGGAAAAAGCATAATTGCCCGGGATACTCAGATAAGGGGTTAATTTCCAAATTAAAACAACTGTCAGGTATCACCTCACACCTGCCAGAATGGCTGCCATCAACAAATCATCAAACAACAAGTGCTGATGAGGGTGTGAAGAAAAGGGGACTCTAGTACATTGCTGGTGGGAATGCAGACTGGTGCCACCACTATAAAAAACAATATGGTGTTTCCCTCAAAAAATTAAAAATTGCATTGCCATTTGACCCAGTGATCCCACTTCTAGGAATAGATCCTAAGAAGCCTGAAACACCAACCGGAAAGAATATATGTACCCCTATGTTCATAGCAGCATTATTTATAATTGCTAAGATCTGGAAACACCCAAGTGTCCATCAATAGATGAGTGGATAAAAAAGTTGTGGTACATATATACAATGGAATACTATGCAGCTATTAGAAAGAAAGACCTGTTAACCTTTGAGACAACATGGAGGGACCTGGAGAGTATTATGCTAAGTGAAATAAGCCAATCAGAGAAAGACAAATATCACATGACCTCACTTATTTGTGGAATAAAATGAAAATAAGCTGATGAACAAAATAGATCCAGAGACATAGAAGAAGGGTTCAGATGGACAAAACTCAAAGGAAGGGGGTTGGGAGGAGGAAAGATAAATCAAAGAACTTATGCATATAAGCATAACTAATGGACATAGACAACAATACTGTGTTGCGGGGGGTGGGGGGAATTGGGTTAAGGGTGTTAATGGGGGAAAGGAGAAACATCTGTAACAAAAATAAATAAATGTAAAAAAAATAATATTAGAAAAAAATATATATGCCCCCCAAAATTATTTTGTTGCATATCTTTGAGATGTTATTTGTCCACATTGCATTGGCTCATTCACCAAATGTAAGTTTTATACATTAAGAGAATGGGTCAAAAACTTGTCAATCAGGGTTTTAAGTTTTCAGACAGGTTTCAAATTTCCATCCAAAAAATTTGTCCAAGATGTATAACTCCTAGGAGGAATCTGATAGTGTTCATTTCCCCTCGATCTTGACAATCTTGGGTAACTAAATAAAAATGTCTTTTCACAAATTTTAGGAAAATTCTATATCATTTAGTTGCATTTTAGCTCTTTTTTATCATTAATTTCATTAAAAAGTTGCCTATAAGTATATTGCTTATTTGTATTTGCTATTTTTCTATTTTCTAATGATTTTAAAACTTTCTAATGTAAATTATTAGCAGCAGTTTTTCAGGAAGTCCTTAGGTATTTCTATCTTAAGATGAAGACTTGTAGTATATTTCCTTGCACAAAATAATACTTAATTGGGAAAAATTATCTCTTCAGAGTTTAAGAAGGAAACAAAGCAGACTCCTCACACTTAAGTTAACAGTAGGGAAAAGTACAGGACATAAATAAGTTGATGTAGAACTAAAGTACATTAGGGGCTGAGACAGTTCAGTGGACATGGCTGCCGAAGGTTGGGAGAGGGAGGCCTCAATCTCCTGACCAACTGGAATATGGTGGGACTGGTAGTCAAGCAACCTGGCTTCTTCATGTGCCAGGCTTGTTAGCATTAAGCAAGCCAGTGAAGGTGTCTGGAGCTCTCTATTCTCACTTGTAATACAAACATAGGCAAGATGAGGCCTTTCCACACTAAAATTCTATGTAGTGTATTCAGAAGGGTTGACAAAAACATGAAAAAACAAGGTGCAGCATCAGAGTTGGAGAAATTAGACAGGTTGTACAAGATAAGCCCATGGTCTCTGCAGGTGAGTGTCTTTGGCATAGTATAATGTTTCCTAAGGCATGTCCCATTGGACACTCTTTCCACAAAATGTTATGGATAAAACAAGCCTTGTGGTTATCCGGGAAACATGGGTTGAGCAAAGTTAAATGTATTTCTGCATTGTACAATTTTTCTAATTCTTTAAGATGCTTATGTGCTTGTGGAAGCTATAAGAGGAAGGTAGAGTTTGCAGATTTAGCAAGTTTATATGACCATAGAATCCTTTCCTGAAACATCTTTCAGGACTAGGATCCAACAGAACCCACTTAGGGAAACAAGGAAAAACAAAAGTAGATTGAACAGGATGGGCAAATAGCCTTTAGCTTGTCTAAACTTTTACCTTGGTTAAGTAACAGCTATTCTTCCTCATGTAGTCATCTCCCTCCATGGGCTAAGACACAGGGTCAGTGAACAGGTCTCCTAACTATCTTAAATGGCAGTCCTCTATGCTAGGTTAGGTAGGGAGCATTATTTTCTGCTGGAATGATGAAAACACCTATAGTTGGGCCACTTTTTCCACTCTCACAGTTATCTCCTTAGAATTATGTAGAATCTAAAACATCTTCCTTCCATTGACAAGAATAAAGTAATTACATAGTATTATCATTTTTGATGGTTGAACTTTGAGGATCAGAAAACATTATTTAAATAAAACTAATAATATATTCAAACACATTTATTGGGTACCAATTATTTGTTAGTTACTGTACCTTGTTTTAAAATAAGACACAAAATACCCTGGCCAGTTTGGCTTAGCAATTAGAGTGTTGGCCCTCAGACCAAAGGGTCATGAGTTCAATTCTGGTCAAGGGCACATACCTAGGTAGCAGATTTGATACCCAGTCAGAGCTGTGTGGGAAGCAACCAGTCGATAAGTGTCTCTCATATAAATGTTTCTCTCTTTTTCTCTCTCTCCTTCCATCTCTTCCACTCTCTCTAAAAATGCGTGGAAAAAGATCCATGGGTAAGGATTAACAACAACAAAAAGACGCAAACAGGTTTGATTTCAGTTCTCATGACTGTAGATTACAGTTTATTTGTGAATGGGAGGAGGAAAGCAAAGAATAAATAAACAGTTTACCACACAATTATAAAATCTGTCATTGAGATATGAAAAGGTTGTTATGGAAAACCAAAATAAAAACCATCTAGCCTAGATCATGCACAGCTGGTGTGGCTCAGTGGATGAGCGTTGACCCATGCACCAAGAGATCACTGGTTCCATTCCTGGTCAGGACACATGCTCAGGGTGTGAACCAAATCCCCAGTGGAGGGTATGCAGGAGGTGGACTGTCAATGTTCTCTCTCATCAATGTTTCCATCTCTCCCTACTTCTCCCTTCCTCTCTCACTCTAAAAATCAATAAAGGAGAAAAAAAAAAAGAACCATCTAGCCTAAATCAGAGATGCTCATGAAGGACTTACAGAGAAGGCAATATGGAAGAATAGGAGAAGATTTCAAGTAGACAACATAGGGAGAAACATCCCATATAGAAGACAGTGTGTCAACCACATAGAAATGAGAAAGAGCATGGGACAGAACAAAGAGTTGGCTAAACACATTTTTTTGTTTGTTTGTTTGTTTGTTTGTTTGTTTGTTTTTGCCAAGAAGTAATAGGAGATGAGACTATGGAGAGAAGCAGGACCAGATTAAGAAGAATCATACACAGAAAATAGAGATTTGGGCTTTCTTCTATAGATTATCGAAGAATTACTGAAGAATTTTAAGTGAATGAGTCATAGAAACAGATTTGAAAAGTGTTCTTTAAAAAAAAAATAACTTTGGTAGTGATATGAGATCTGATTGGAAGTTTGGATAAAGGGCCCCCAATTTGGAAGCTGCTAATTGCAAATTTAATTAAGAAATAATTAGAGCCTGAGCAATGCAGGAGAATAAATTGTAAATCATGCCCAAGACTAAAACGTCCCCCATAATTGAGTGAACTGTGTCCAAAATGATGATGTTAATACAAGTAATAGGGTAAAACTTTAATAGAAATACTAGTTCCTTATAATGTCCATTGATCGAAATTAAAAAGTGCGGTATTGGCCGGCCGGTGTGGCTCACTGGTTGAGTGTCGACCCATGCACCAAGAGGTCGCCGGTTTGATTCCCAGTCAGGGCACATGCCCAGGTTGTGGGCCCGATCCCCAGTGGGGGACATGCAGGAGGCAGACAATCAAGGTTCTCTCTCATCAATGTTTCTATCTCACTCTCCCTTCCTCTCTCTCTAAAATCAATAAAGAGAAAATAAGTACGATACCTCATTTCATGTTAGTTATATATTTAACCAATTTTATTTAAGATAGCCATAGCCAAAATTATCAAGAGAATATTTTAACAGCCATATTTTGGGGGCATTTTCCCATGCATAAGTTAATTATTTGAGTGCTTTATTAAACCATTGACTATTGTGAAGTTCTTCCAATCAAGATTGGTGTCTCTGTTTCCAGAAGGAACTGAGGGAGAAGATGAATATATGGACTGTATCAGAGCTTTCCTCTAACCCAGGGTCCAGAACCCCCTGAAATCTTAAGGGAAATCAAAACCTGGGTTTACTTCTTACTAGCAGACGTGGTTTTTAAGAGGTCTTGGTGCACAAAAACTCTTTTTTTTTTTTTTTTTTTTTCTGTAATCACTGGGGAAGAGTCATAGTCTTTTTGGTCCAGAAGATCAAATATCTGAGAACCATCTGAGCTATGACTAGTTATTTGGTTTTGGCCTACTTCCAAAAATGGCCCACTGAGAGTCATTGTTGGTGGTAGTTTAGAATTGTTAACTCAAATCTTTTTCCCTGAATTCTCTGCTTTCTGACCAAGCTTTGTTTAGAATATGCTTACAGAGAGATAACTTTGATCTTAGCTTCTTAATAAAGTCATTAAAAAAAAAAAAGAGTCCCAAATCATCTCAGTAATGATAAGCAGTTTATATAATTTAACTCCTTTAGGTCTCATTACAATTTATGAAGATGATACTATGATTATCTTCATTTTACAGATGAGAAAACTGAGTCCAAAGGAGCCAGTTAAATTGCTCAAGATAACCCATCTGTTAAATAGCTAAACCTGGTGTGAACCCTGGAAGTCTGGCTCCCGAGCCTATGGACTTAAATACGGTGGGTTCCTGACCCACCAAGCAGTAGGCTCATTGCTACTGCTATGCAGAGAGACTTTGGTCCATTTCAAATGGCCACCATAACTATCAGTTCAGAATATCAGTTCAACTGATAATTTAAAAGTAGGAATCTGTCAAGATGAATTTAAAATACTATTTCAGAAGTGGTCACTTCTAATTTCTCAGAATGCTCACTGCCCAGATGGTCTCAGAGGCTCAACAAATTATAAAGAGACCTTATATGAGAACTTAGAACACCGACTTTCTCAGGGGTGCTGACCTTCAAGAAAGAGAGCAATGCTCATCTTCATAAGGAGATCTTGAATTTAAATATACATTAGGTTTTATTCTAAATATAATTTTATAATGTCCTAAGACATCAGAATATTTGATTGACTTAAGCATTAAAACAATAGTTACTTATTTAGCACCTATGAGATGAAAGTCTTTGCATTTACATTTCTTTTTCAAGGATATTGCAGCCAGAATGCCAGAACTCAGAAACGAGTTGTAAGAGGGACAGCATCTTTATCAAGAGGGAAGGATCTTTATCATGAGGGGAAGAAAGAAAAGTTTAAATTCACACACATGCACTCCTTAGGACTTTTGGGGAGGACACAGTGATCTGGGTACATACTCTTCTACCAGAACAACAATCCATCTGCCCCCATAACCTGTGAAGGCACCTGAGCTCTTCACTCCAGCTTATCATGGTAGACCAGTTCTAAAAGATAACCCCAATCATAAAACCTTGCCTAACCTGTCGGTTCAGTGACTATTTAACGCTTATTGCAGGGTATGATAAGACTTGGAATCTGTGACAAATAAAAGCACTGTGGTTATAAGAATAATGGCATATGGGATATAAAAACAAGCGAAAAGGTTCTTTTGATGAACCATTTCTAGCATATATACACCTTGCACTGAGAGGAACTACTCACTCAGAAAGTAGTAATTTCCATTTTAAATGCACCTGAGATTTTAACTATTTTTAGTGGTACGAAATTTTTAACAACCTTTGACTCAGTACCTCCTACTAAACGCATCCTCTCAAAAGCATGAAATGTTGAAGGTCTGTCTATATCATTCAAACCAGCAATTAGAACCAGATGTTATTGCACTTTATATTTAGACACTACATTTCAATATCTAAAAAAGAAAGAATACTCATGAAGGACAGAGAGAATAATTTGTAAATGCAATTAAAGCATATTGTTTAGATTCCTTCTCACTAATTTACCTGATTGGAAAGTAAAATTAAGTGGATTCATATTTAAATTCAAGATTGGGCCAATGAGTAATAAAATTTTTTAAACTGTGTGTATAAGAAAAAGAAGATACCAGGTATACTGTTGTAGCATCAGATACATTTCTTTATTGGTTTTATACCTTTGCTATAAAGTCTTCCATCTTCTTCATAAGGCAGTAAAATTCTAGGTAGTATGATATCTAAATTTATATTAACTTTAAAGAAAATGTATGGACTGGTTACAAAGGAGCAACTTGAAACTAACTGTATATTCTATACAGTGGCAAAGCTTTCAGTAAGAATCTATAAATATAGCAGCTATCTTTTGCTTTTCCTGAAGTGTGGCATGTCCTCTACTTGGGGAAATAATAGAATAGAAATCATTAAGCCCCTTTCAACACTATTTGAAAAAGCATGTCATACGTATGGAGGATAAGCATAGCATACAAAATAAAAATCACTCTTAAAGTTTGGTTGACTCAAATTATTGAAAAAATAGAATGGCTAAGTACCCCTCTCCTAATTATTAAGTAAATTTAGTAGGTATTTGTTTTAATTCAGTACATTATGGCATTTTATTGGTAGTGGATTTTCCTTCTAATTGTGATCTTTCTTTGGCTAATAGTCAATGGATTGGTCATTTCTGAGTGTATGCTAATAGCCGGTGGTACAAAAATTATCTGCTACATCTCCCAGTAACAGAGGAGCCTGCAATGGGTTAATAGCTTAATGCTGAGGGAGATGTATAGGATCGTGGGAGCAGTGACCATGTGAGAGGGTTGCTGAACTAGTGAGCGGAGACTGACCATTGATTCCTGGGGCTCTGTGCGAAAGAACACCACTGTATCTAGACAATCACCAGAACAGGAGGCTAATAATCCTCTTTGGTCTCCAGTTGGTTTGTTCATAATTCAAGTGGTTAATAAATGCTGTAATGTTCTTTTTTTTCAATTTTTATTAATTTATTTGTGTTACAGATGTTTCTCCTTCCCCCACCCCAGATACCCTCCTCCCCATCCCGCAACCCATTCCCCAGCATTGTTGTCTACGTCTATTGGTGCTGCAATGTTCTTTAAAGCCACTTTTCAGGTTATTATAGCATGTGAACTTTAACAGAAACAGTTCACTCATTCATTCAAAATATTAATTAAGCATCTGCTTTGTATCAGGCACTATTATAAATGTGCTGGAGCATTGGCATTAATTAAGATTTGTTTCTTCTGTGATATCAAAAGTATGAAAATAATTACAGCTCAAAAAAATAACCTATATTATTTATATAGTACTTTCCATGTGCCAAACTCATTATCTCATTTAATCTTTACAGCCAGTTCATGGTTTAAGTATTATCAGTAGTCCATTTTATGAACAAGAATATAGAGGCATCATTCATTACATTTGCTCAAGGCCACATGGCTATAGACCTAAGACTCAATCAGATCCAATCTGGTTTCTGAGTCTGTTCCTTACCATGGTGCTAGGTTCCCCTCAATCAAATGAGTGTATTCTGTTCCATGTACAGTTCCTGGTAAGCAGGCTAGGCCATGCTGACATGCATAGACGCTACCACCAAAGCCAATGTTTACTTTACCTTGTTCTGCTATCTTCTTTATAGAACTTTTATCTCACACTTTAAAATGGCGACATTAGCACCTGCCACTCCAGTCAGCCAGCAGATCCAAAAAAGAATGAGGTGGTTAAACCCTTTTCTTTTAAGGACTCTTCCCAGAAGCTCACACGCAACTTTGCATATACCCCATCAGCCAAAACTTAGTCACATGATCATAATAAAATCGGGAATGTGTAATTTTTATTCTAGGTGACTCATGTCCAGCTGTTATTTGAGAATCCAAATATTTTTTTTATTTTTTTTCTTTATTGATTTTAGTGAGAGGGAGAGAGAAACAGAAATATCAATGAGAGAGAACATCGGTTGGCCGCCTCCTGCATGCCTGCCACTGGGGATCAGGCCCACAACCTGGGTATATGTCCTGACTGGCAATCCAACCGGCGACCTCCTGGTACATGGGTCAATGCTCAAGCACTAAGTCACACCAGCTGGATGAGAATCCAAATATTGAGGAAAAAGGAAAGAGCAGCACTCTTTATCAAAATATTTGGAAACAGCTGTTCCTTTCAGACTATTCCTGCCATTGCCCCTAGCATTTCTAAGTCAGATTCCTTTTGGATCCAGATGCCTTTGGATGGATGGTAGACCTTGACCTTGATTCTGCTGGCTCTCCCTCCTGTCACATCTGACAAGTAGGCAGTCCCTGACCCTTAGTCATGTTGGCAAACTGGAAACTAGCAACAGTCCTTAAGCTCCAGGTCATCAGCATTTCTCTCCTTCCTTCTGGGGAAAAGCTGATGAAATGAGTTTTCATTAGAATAAAGTACTTCTATCATTGTGGGGAAAATGGTTTGGTTGTTGACTATTCTTATACATGTATTCATTTTATTTCTGAGATATTACATAAACCAGATAAGAAAAATAGAGCCAGTGATTAAGAATTCAGAAAGAATATACCTATCAGATTCGCGGTAAAAATATGCGTAGGACCATACAGCACATAAAGAAAATGCTATTGGTTTGGAATATCATGAAGATTTAGGACCCTTCCCCTTCCAAAAATGTGTCTGCATCAGTGGTCTTGAGTACCTCCAAGTTTACCACACCTAGGAGATATCACCGTTAAATATAATTCCTCTTTTTTTTTCCTATTTTTCTGGAAGTCTCTAATCATATTCTCTTTGCAGATGAAAAGTTATGAGTAAGAGTCACTGATATTACAAAGCAAGAGGCCAAAGTCCAAAGTTCCAAGTTACTGGAAAGAATTTAAAGTAATAGCAGGAAGCAACGATCCCTCTTCTTTCCAAAAACATTAAAAAAAAAAAAAAAAGTTATCCTCAAACGATCCTGGAAAACTGAAGATTAACTTGGAAATATCAAATTCTGACTTGGAAACAGTACTAACCTTAGGCACACACATGAAACGGACCAGTTTGTCTTTGGCAGTCCTCACTCCGACTTTCTGAACCTTCCACACACCTGTGCTCTGCCTCCTTGCGCGCTCACGAGCTCTCTCAGGTGTTCTCTCCTGTCAGAAGGAAGGGACCAGGAACCACCAAGACCCTTGTAAAATCAGTTTTTAAAGGGAAGAATACAGAATGAGTGTCTATACCACAGAAAAATTTTACAGTCTAGAACTTACAAACAGAAGGTATTTTGAGTGCCTCTAATACTTGTATAATCTCAAGTTTCTTTATGAGCCAGATACTCCCATACTTGGCTTCCATGAGAATCATCTAGAAACTTTCTGAACAGTGATTCTCCTGCTCCACCTAAAACTTACCAAATCAAAGTTCTTAGCAGTAAAACCCAGAAGTCTGTATATAAAACAAAACAAAACTCAGGAGTCTGTATTTTTAAAACTTATGATCCACCTGGATGACTCTGCTATGGAGCAGATTTGGAAACACTGACGTAAGCTAGCGCGTCTCCTGTGGAAGCTGACTAAGGCTGGCTCCTGCTTATACAGTGAAGAGAGCTGATAGAAGATTTGCATGGTCTTGACGTCCACAAAAGAACACAGTACTCTATTTTGTCATATGCAACTCCATGTGTTGTCTGTTATTAATTATCTAAAGAATAAGAACACTATAGTCCAATGATAATTGAGTTCATAACAATAACCTTAAGGTACAACACGATCCTCAAGTACCTCTGGCATTATCAAAAGAAGATTAAACTTATTCAGAATTATTTTGTGTAGGTCTAATTGTGTTCTAGTTCTTTGGAAGTTAGTTTTTTATATGTACTATGGTGACTTTATTAATCAAAATAATAATGTAATGAACTAGCACCCACTCTCATGCTGACTGACATGAGAGTTTGCTAGCTAATGCCAAGTGGTTGATAAATGGCCTAAAATTGTGGAAAAATGTAAGAATTTAAAAGACCATAAAGAACAATAGGAAAAAGTATCGGCTTCGAACTCAGCAGACAGGGATGCAAACCCAGAATCACAGCTCACCAGCTGTGCGAATTTCAACAAGCTACTTATGTTCTCTCTGAGTCTGGCTCCTACGTGTAAAATGTTAAAATACCCTCTTAGGTTTCTGAAATTTCAAAGAGATAATGTTTGCAAAGTGCTTGATACATAGTCAACATTCAATATATGGTAAATATTACTATTTGGGGGTGACACAAATGAGAAAACCAGAAGCTGTGCGGCACAGAACCTGGAATTGAGGTCATTACTTGGGCTTTTAACAATACTTCAGGCTCTGGGACCAGACTTCTATGGCAGAAGATCTGGATGGAGCCCAAGAAGCTGAATATTTAGTAAGCATTTCAGGTGTTGTTTTTGTTTTTTAATTTTTTTTTTCAATTACAGTTTATGTACAATATTATATTAGCTTCAGGTGTACAACCCCCTAACTAGACATTTATATACTTTACAAAGACATCACCCCAGTAAATCTAGTGCCCATCTGACACCATACATATTTATTACAAAATTATTGACTATATTTTCTATGCTGTACTTTCCATCTCCAGGACTATTCTGTAACTACCAATTTCTACTTTTTAATCCCTTCCCCTTTCTCACCCAATGCCCCATCCACTCCCCCTCTGGCAACTGCCAGATATTCTCCATATTATGGGCCTATTTCGCATTCCAGGTGTTTTTGATGGGCATTGTCAGCAAACCTCACCTAGAGATTCTCAGCATTTCAGGACTGTGAGTCCAGTGGCTGGAAGTCTGCTTTATATTAGTTCCCACAGTCCTGCTCCTAAACAGTCCCCGTTCTGAAGAAAGCCTTTTCCCCTCCCTCTAGCAACTGAGCACCACATCATGTCCCATGCTCACATTAGTGTTTCTCTCTCTCTCTTCCTCCCTCCCTCCTTTCCATTCTATCTAAAAGTTGAAGAAAAAATATCCTCAGCTGAGAATTTATATTTAAAAAAAAGGAGCAGTTTGTCCATTCCTATTTAAACCAATGAGAAATAATACCAGTAGACCTGTGTTATTTTGAAACAGTTTTTCTTATGAGCATCTTAAACAGTTCTGAGGGACCAAATAATAAAACAGCTTCATAGGACCCTCAATCTCTCCATTTTCTTCCAACAGCGTTTGTGACTCCTAGCCTGTGGATCGGCATGCCCTGCTGCCTCTCAGTCAGACTGAGAAGAGTGGACGGCATCAAACTACTAACAAGCCATGGAGTGTACACATCTAGTTACAAGGTTTGAAATACAGTTTTAAATATCATCTCTAAAGTCTCAGGTCACATGCTCCACTCTATGAAGGAGGGAATCAAGACCGTGGATGAAGAGAAAATCTCTCCACGTTGCGAATCAAGAAAACAAGGCTGGCTACTATAAAAAGACCAGAGAAAAGTTCAGTCCTGCATGGAAGAGGCACCTTGATGAGCAGGACACCGCCTGCATTCTTCAGCAAGCCTTTCCTTCAGCACCTCGATGCAGGGCGGGGCTCCTGCATACACGGGGGTGCAAAGGGCAATGTGGAGATAATCATGAAGCTTCTAAATGGCTGTGAATAGTTTTCTACAGTAAATATTAAGAACTCTTGATTTACACCCCCCCCCCAAACCTTCTCCTCACCTCAGCCTTCCCAAGCTCAGTAAATGATAACACCACCTTTCAGTTGGTTAGTCCAAAAGCCTCAGTCATCCTTGACTCCCATATTTTCTCATGTCCCATATCCAATATATCAGCAATCCCTATAGGCTCTAGCTTGAAAACATAATCAGGAACAGATCACACTCACTCAACTGCTGCCACCCTGTCCAAGCCACCAGACTATTTCACCTGGATTATTGCAATAGCTGCTCACCAGGTTTCTCTGCTAGGATCCTTGCCTCCCTATGGTTTATCCTCCACACAGCCCATAAAGCAAGAGGGTGCTGGAGAGGTTTCTCTCCTTATTCCATTCTCACCATTTTAGCCACCCCTATGTCTGTGTCTCAGAGGGTATCAGTCTCCACACCTTGCCCCTCTCCCCAGGGTGGGCAGCTGTTGCTTTATACCTGGAGCCAGGGGGTTGGGAGGTTCTCTCTTGTCCTTGTCCAGCTTCAGTCTTAGGAAAGTCCTGTGTCATTGGTCTTGGTGGTGGGGCTCAGTGATGCTATCTTGCCTGTGGCAACTGAAATCTCCCCTGTGTCTCGGGTGAGCCTTCTGCAGGACAATGTTTCCTGCCTTCCACAGCAGTAAGAGACCTCACATGGCCTTGACTGAACAAAGTTTTCCACCCCTCCCCCAGGGAAAGTCTTTTCTTTTACCTTCCTCCAAGCAGCAGTGGGTCTTCCTCTATGCCCCAAGACAACAGGGTTGGCTGCCTGTCCCCCCGTGGCCTCAAGTTTTGTCCCCCAGGAGACAAAGGTCTTGGCCAAGATTCACCCTTTTCTGGATGTCTTTTGTACCTCTTTCAATCTTTCTCCAGAATGCCCATGGAGCATCATGGAGAAGGGCTCACAAGCCAGCGCAAACATCCCTGTGTCTGCAGCTCCTAGGTGTCTATTTAGCAATTCCTTAGAATTTTTAGCCTAATGCTTCTTCCTCACTCGTATGGCAGCACTAATTCTGCCTATACTCTGCCACAGGTAAGCCAGTGCTCACCTTCAGCTTCTTGGAGGCAGCTATCCTTTCTTAGATTTGTGACAGATTGGCTGCTTTGTGAAATCACAATTCTGATATCAGCATAAGTTAAGATCTTATAGTTTCTCTGGCTTTTTCTCTTTGTTAGGCAGGGAAATACTCTTTTTGCCTCATAACCAGATTCTTGCAATAGTCTTAATAATTATTTCTCTGTCATTTTTATCCCATCTCAGTTTATTTTTTTAACAATTATTTTATTGTGTCCTCTTCCAAAACATTCAAGGCTCTGAACCTCAGAACCAGTCAATTGCTTTGCTATAACCTGACATTTAAAGAAGCACACTTTTTAGTGCTAGGAAGTGCCTTCGGCCCTGTTTACAGTCTAACTCCAACAACCTTTACAACCTTCTCTTTTTTTACCCTTTAACCCAAACCCCTCCTCTTTTAGACACAATTTCTCAGTCTCAACCCGCAAACTTTCACTGAATGCTCGACTGTTACGCATCACACTGGGTACTCTGGATTCAGAAATGAATTAAATGCATGCCCTGCTCCCATGAAGCTACAGCTGAATACACTTATTTTTTCTAATTTTCCTTTATGTTTGCTTATTCTGTGTCATTCTACAATGGCCTTCCATATCTTATCCACACTTCCATAACTTTAGTGCAAGCACCGCGATCTCCATGATGACTTCATTAACCATTGTTGATGTATCCCTTTTCCCTTCCTTGTGTCTTAAGGTATTTCATTTGCATCTCTCTATATTTCCAAATGTAAGTCCTGAGAAAGGATGCACCAAACCTTAGCAAAATTTTGTATCATACCATAGCAGTTTCTGACATTCTAGGTGCTCCATACATCCTTATTAAAGGAGGTTATACACCATAGTCATTAGAAACATAGGCTGGGGTCAGGCAGACTTTTGGACTTTGTCATTGTATGAGTTAAGGAAAGCTTTGTAAGTACAGTCTTATTTTTCTTATTTGAACAAAGAGGAATACAGGTTGTTGTAAGGATAGATGAGATGTATATAAAGTGTCTGGCATGTAGTAAGGATACAATAAATAAGAAGAACTTAAAACTGTAATGTCTTCATTAGCAACCAGTGTAAAATGTATTGCTGACCCTTTGTATGTCCAGTCTCAGCCATGCACACAAGTAGCAACACCAACAGCAGCATGGTGGGACACAGCAGTCTTAGCTTTTATAGCTAAATGAAAATAGCACTGTTAAACTATGTTCAGAATGTTTAAATAATGTTCAAAACTGCTTCAAAAACTCAGGTTCAGAATGAACTAAAAGTAAATACTTTGATCAGAATCCTGAGGCAGAAATTCTAAGTCATTTAGATGAGGGGAGAAGGGGAATTTAATTGCAAAAGACACAGTGGTTTCTTTTTCCTTTCAAGATAGATTTTAGAGAGCAGCATGCAATATTCCAGGAAGACTGCTACCGAGCCTAACAAAGGCCAACATTATTTATTGGAAGAGCCACCAATTCCCTAAGTTGATGGCCTTCATATCTCGCTTCAAGCAAATTCTAAACAAGAAGAAGAAGAAGAAGAAGAAGAAGAAGAAGAAGAAGAAGAAGAAGAAGACGAATAAGAAGAAGAAGAAGAAGGAGGAAGAGGAGGAGGAGGAGGAGGAGGAGGAGGAGGAGAAGAAGGAGAAGGAGAAGGAGAAGGAGAAGGAAGAAGGAGCAGGAGGAGGAGGAAAGGGGAGGGGGAAGGGGAGGGGAGAGGGAGGAGGAGAAAGAACAAGAAGGACAAGAACAAGAACAAGGACAAGAACAAGAACAAGGACAAGAACAAGAACAAGAACAAGAACAAGAACAAGAACAAGAACAAGAACAAGAACAAGAACAAGAACAAGAACAAGAACAAGAACAAGAACAAGAACAAGAACAAGAACAAGAACAAGAACAAGAACAAGAGCCCGGAAGGGCAGAAGGGTTCATTGTTGAATTGTATCAAACATTTAAGGAAGAAATTATACTAATTCTTTACAATCTCTTTCAGAAGATAGAAGGAGAGGAACTATTTCCTAACTACTTCCCAACTCCTTGTATAAAGCCAACATTATCTAAACAACATTATATAAAAGCCCAACAAAGACATTACAGGAAAGAAAACTATAGACCAAAATGTTTCATGAACATAGATACAAAAATTCTCAACAAAAAGTCAAATCCAACATGTATAAAAAGATGTACACAAGTAGATTTAAAAACAGTGGTTCATTTATACAAAGGAATACTACTTGGCCATAAAAAATAAAAATAAAAATAAATATTTTCTTTTGCAACAATATGGATGGACCTGGAGAATATTATGCCAAATAAAATAAGTCAGAGAAAGACAAATACCATATGATCTCACTTTATGTGGACTCTAATAAACAAAATAAACTGACAAACAAAATAGGAACAGAGGCATGGATACACAGAACAGACTGACAGCTGTCGGGGAGGGAGGAGCACTGGGTGGCTGGATGAAAGAAGGTAAAAGGATTAAGAAAAAGAAAAACCATATATATATATATATATATATATATATAAAACACATAGATACAGACAAAAGTTTGGTGATAGCAAGAGGGAAGAGGGGTGAGTGTACATGTAAGAGGGTGCATGATGCAGTGTGCAGATAATACTTTATTGAGTTGTACACTTGAAACCTGTATGGTTTTGTGGACCAATGTCACCCTAATGTGTTCAATTTAAAAAAAAATTACAGAATGATCAAGTGAAATGTATTACAGGTATGCAAGACCAACTTAACAGTAAATCACTGCTCTCTGGCTGGTATGGCTCAGTTAGTTAGGCATTTTTCTGTGCACCAAAATGTTGCCGGTTCGATTCCCAGTCAAGGTACATGCCCAGGTTGGTGGCTCAATCCCCACCCAGTAGGGGGCATGCAAGGGGCATCCAATTGATGTTTCTTTCTCTCTCTCCCTCTCCTTTCCTCTCTCTCTCTGAAATCAATAAAAACATTTAAAAAAATAAATTACTATATTTATTATATCTACAAGATAAAGAAGAAAAATTACATGATCAGATCAATAGATAACAGAGAAGCCATTTGACAGAATCTGACACCTATTTATGATAAACCCTCTCAGGAAATTAGAAATAGAGGGAAACTTACTGATAAAGAACATCTATAAAAAACTAACACCTAACATCATACTTAGTGATAAGAAATTAGATGCTTTCCCAAGGTCATAAACAAGGAAAGGGTGTCTCCACACAACTTCCATTCAACATTGTACTGAAATTTCCAGCTAAAGCAATTAAACAAGAGAAGGAAATAAAAGGTATACAAATTAGAAAAAAAAGATATAAAATTGTCTTTGCAGATGACATGATTGTTTATACTGAAAAGACAAAAGAACAATAACAATAGAAAACCTCCAAAAATTAACATCAATTATAACAAGGTTGTAGGAAAAAAGGTTAAAATGCAAAAGTTAATTTCTTTTCTATATAACAGCAATTAACAATTGGAATTTGAAATTAAAATTAAAATACCATTTACATAATTATCAAAAACAAAGAAAAGAGAAATATATTTAGGCATATATATATTTACACACATATATATACATATATATACAAATAAATATAATCTATATGAGGAAAACTACACAACTATAATGAAATAAATCAAAGAAGAACTAAAAAATGGAGGGATATTCCATATTCATCACAAGAAAGTTTTAATATTGTTAAATGTCAATTCTTCCCCAATTAATATACATATTGAGTGCCATCAGCATAAAAATTCCAGTCAGTTATTTCATGGCTATCAACAAACTAATTCTAAAGTTTATATTAAAAGACAAAAGACCCAGAAGAGCCACCACAATATGGAAGGAAAAGAATGAAGTTGAAGCACTGATACCATTCAGTAGACAAGCAGATCAATGAAACAAAATAGCCCTAAAATAGACCCACTCAAATATAGGCAACTGATTTTTGACAAAGGAACAAAGGCAATTTAATGGAGGAAGGATAGCCTCTCCAACAAATGTTGCTGGAAAAAATGGACATTCACATGTTAAAAAAAAAAAAAAAATGAAATGAAATAGATGCAGACCTTCCATTCTTCATCCCTCGTAAAAATTAACTCAAAATGCATCACAGCCTTAAATGTAAGACACAAAACCATAAAGCTCCCAGCAGATAAAATGAAAGAAAATCTAGATGACCTTCGCTTTGTCAAAGACTTTTCTTTAAAGTTATCTTACTTGTCCAATGTATTACAGATGTCCCCCCTTTATTCCCATTGACCCCCTCCTACCACTTCTGCCCCCCTCCAGCCTTCCCCACACTATTATCTGTGTCCATTGGTTATGCATATATGCATATAAGTTCTGGAGTTTATCTCTTCTCCCTTCCTTCCCCCCTTCCCTTTGAGGTTCATCAGTCTAACAATCAATTTGTACTTCTTCATTTCTTCACCTTTTTCACCCATCTCCCTGGCCCCCTCCCATCTGACAACCAACAAAAAGTTCTCTGAATCTATGAGTCTATTTCTGTTTTGCTTGCTCATTTTGTTTGTAGATTCAATTGTTGATAGATATGTATTTATTGTATATCTCACTAAGTTCATATTTTTGTTCTTCTTCTTCAAGAACCTTCAATATTTCATATAATAAAGGTTTGGTGGTGGTGAACTTCTTTAGCTTTTTCTTGTCTAGGAAACTATTTATATGTCCATCAATTCTCAATGATAGCTTTTCAGGGTAGAGTAATCTTGGTTGTAGGTTGTTGCTTTTCATCAATCTGAATATCTCTTGCCACTCCTTTCTGGCCTGCAAAGTTTCTTTTGAGAAATCAGCTGGGAGCTCCTTTGTAGGTAACTACCTGCTTTTCTTTTGCTGCTTTTAAGAGTCTCTCTTTGTATTTAACCTTTGGCATTTCGATGATGATGTGTCTCGGTGTGGACCTGTTTGGGACTCTCTGTGCTTCTTGGGCTTGTATGTCTATTTCCTTCACCAAGTTAGGTAAGTTTTCTGTCATTATATTTTCAAGTAGGTTTTCAATTTCTTGCCCTCTCACTTCTCCTTCTGGAACTCCCATGATGCAAACGTTGGTATGCTTGAAGTTGTCTCAGAGGCATCTTACATTATCTTCATTTTTTTTTTTTTTTGGATTCTTTGTTCTGATTGGGTATTTTTTGCTTCCCTATATTCCAAATAGATGGTTTGCTTCTTGGCTTCATCCACTCTACTATTGATTCCCTGTAAATTATTCTTTTTTTATTTTTAAAAAACTTTATTTTCATAGAATATACTTTACATTAGAGAGTCTCATAATGGGAAAATAACAATATTTAAAGTTTTATATTTGTGCACATTACTTCAGGACAAGAACAATGAACACATTTGTGGATTAAGTCTCAGTTTAGAAAATGTAATATTTTGATACATCTACAAGGGGACTTCTTCCCTGCGAGGAACTTCTCTATATTCCGAAGTTCTCAAGGCTCTTTTTCTCAGGATTTAGAAATTAGTCATGTGAAATATCAGAATTTCCTAATTTTAAAGGGGGCATTTTCAAACATTAAGTACTGCCTAAATTTCTGCAGTCTTTACTGATGAATTAATAGTTTTTTCCTTTCTTTTACATTCCTAGAGCAAATACAAAAGTTTGATCAGGTATTGATAGTAATAAAGATGAATTCCCTTTAAGAGTTTGATAAATTAAAATGTAAAAGCTCATGCATAATGTTCAGTCACATTGTGAGTCTTGTGAGAAGCTGGAAGACAACCTCATTTACTCATCAGGATATGGAGCTCAGTTTCACAGTTTCTTGTATATAATTCCTCTCAAACCTTTCCCTCAGATAAAATTCTAAAACTATCCAGGTGATTAGGAGAAGAGGTTTATCTCACCAATGGACTTATCTGTTATTTCCTCCTTATTGTGAGATGAATGGCATAACAGAGCAGAGGCAAAGAGGTGTACAATCAATTCTCAAGGTATTAATTAAAAAAGGTCAGAGCTTCCACAGCATGGCAACAGCTTTGCAGATGCCCACATCATAATAGTTGAAATAACAAAGCCCAGCAAAGGTGAACACTAAGAGTGCCAAGAGGCCTGCCCTTGGCCGCTTTCTGCAGTGCATCCTTATGAACAAAGTCAGTAACAACTTGTCCAAGGCCCCAGTGACTATGGAGGGTGAGGAATGCAGCCAGAGAGTAGTCTATTGTAGAGGAATGATTCAAATAAGCAGATGGAAGTAGGCCCAGGAGCAAAACACTGACAACCCTCTCACCACTCCAGTGGAGAGATGCAGCCTTGGAACCAGAATGGTGGCTGGGTGACAGGTGAATGTACTGTATTCCACATCATCCTGGGGTAGGTTGGTCCTGAAGAAATGCCAAGATCTGAGCAGGTTTGACCACTGGGGTTCGGAGGAAGAGGGCTCGGCTTCCTTGGGCACCACAGAGGATACTCAGCCTCCAGATACTAGCCATCTCAGCTCCTGAAGGTAAATTTATTCTTTATTTTAGTTAGTGCATCCTCCATTTCTGACTGGTCCTTTTTTATGCTCTTAAAGTCCTAACTAATTCCTTGACATTCTCACTAAGTTCCTTGAAATTCTCACTAAGTTTATTGAGCATCCTTATAAGCAGTGTTTTGAACTCTGCATCTGTTAGATTGCTTATCTCTATTTCATTTAGTTATTTTCCTGGAGTTTTGTTCTGTTCTTTCATTTGCAACATGTTTCTTTGTCTCCTCATTTTAGCTGCCTTCCTGTGTTTGTTTCCATGTATTAGGTAGAGTTGCTATGTGTCCTAGGCTTCCTAGTGTGGCCTGTTATAGTAGGTGTCTTCTAGGGTCCAGTGGCACAACTTCCCTATTCACCCCAGTTTGGCCTTCTAGGTGCACCCCTCGTGTGGACTGTACACCCTTTTCTTGCAATTGAGTCTTGATTGCTGTTGGCACATCAGTGGGAGTGGTTTACTAAGGCTGATAAGCTTCAAGGACTGGCTGTGCCCACTAGCCACTACCTTGTAGGATCAGCTGTGTAGGGCCCACCACACAGAGCAAAACTTACTTCAGCGGGGCTTTGGTATCCACTGAATCCACTCATTGAGTGTGTTGCTTATGGAGGTGCTTGGGTAGTGGTGCTTTAGACGTGGTCCACTGGGTTTGCTGGCTCTGGGGCAAGGTCAGCCTCTGCCTGTGTTCTGCCTGGGACCACGAGCATAAGCTACAAAGCAACCTACAGATAGCTGCTTCTTGTTCTGGTCTTGGAGATGCCCAGGCAAAGCCAAACTGTGAACCAAAGATTGCTGCTTCTAGTGCCAGGCCTAGGGCCACTTAGCAAGAAGTTATGTGGCTCACTGAAGCCAGGTGCTGTTTGTTTGAGAAAATTTAGGAAATTCTGAAGCAAGAGCCAAGACAGGCCAATTCTATGGTAAAGCCACTGGAAACAGCTTGGGTGGGCCTGAAAGTTGGGTGGGGCAGGGCCTCAGGGAATCACCAGGGTGGAGCGAACAGTATGAGCCAGGTTACTGGAGTCCCAGATATGGCTCATGTCAGACTGTCCTGTAGGGGAAGGGCTCACCAAAGGAACAATGGCTTCCACCAGCACATCTGTCTGGGAGAAAACTGCATCTCCAGCTCTCAACCTAATGCCAAATAGTTCTATTTGGCATGTCTCTGGTGCCTTTAAAGCTGTGGCCCCCACTTTGGAGCCTGCAGGGTGGGAGTCTGAGTAAGTCTATATGCAGGCCCTTTAAAAGGAACTTCCGGGGGCTCCAGCAGCCTCAGCCTCCCTCGGCCTCAACTGCCACTGGTTTTTATAGCAAGAAGGTATGGGGACTTCTCTTCCTGGTACTGGAACCTTGATCTGGAGTGCCTGATATGGGATGGGGACCCCTTGCTCCTCAGGGAGGACTTTCCCAGCCAAGGTAGTCCTCCTGATTTTTATCCACCAAAGAGGTCCACATCAAGACACATCATCATCAAAATGCCAAAAGTTAAATACAAAGAGAGAATCTTAAAAGCAGCAAGAAAAAATCATGTAGTTACCTACAAAGGAGCTCCCATAGGACTGTCAGCTGATTTCTCAAAAGAAACCTAGCAAGTCAGAAAGGAGTAGCAAGAGGTATTCAAGGTGATGAAAAGCAGTGACCTACAACCAAGATTAGGCTATCTTGCAAAGCTATCATTTAGAATCAATGGACATATCAAGAGTTTCCCAGACAATAAAAAGCTAAAGGAGTTCATCACCATCAAACCAGTCTTATATGAAATGTTGACGGGTCTTCCTGAAGAAGAAAATTAAAAAATATGAACAATAAAATGGCAATAAATATACATCTAACAACATTTTGTTTGAATCTACAAAAAAAAAAATAAACAAGCAGAACAGAAACAGACTCATAGATTCAGAGAACATTTTGTTGGTTGTCAGATGGGAGGAGGAGTTGGGTGAAAAGGTGAAGGGATTAAAAAGTACAGATTGGCCCAGCTGGTGTGGCTAAGTGGTTAAGCGTCAACCCATGGGCACCAGTTTGATTTTCGGTCAGGGCACATGCCCAGGTTGTGGGCCAAATCCCCAGTGGGGGGCATGCAGGAGGCCAATTGATGTTCTTTCTCATCAATGTTTCTATCTCTCTCTTCCTTCCTCTCTCTCTGAAATCAATTTAAAAAAAAAAAGTACAAATTGGTTGTTAGACTGATGAACCTGAAAGGGAAGGGGGGAGGTGGGGGCGGTAGAGAAAAACCCAAGAACTTATATGCATATATGCATAACCAATAGACACAGATACTAGTGTGGGGATGGCAGAAGGGAGTAGGGAAATGGGGGTCAAGGGGGAAAAATGAGAGACAATAAAGATAAGTTTTTTAAAAAGATGAAATAGAAATGACAATAAACATATGGGAAAATGCTCAATGTTAAGAAATTGCAAATTAAAATAACAGTAGCTAAAATCCAAAACACAGATAACACCAAATGCTAGCAAGGATGTGGCAAATCAGGAACTCTTGTTCATTGTTGGTGTGTATGCAAAACAGTACAGCCACTTTGGAAAAGAGCCTGGCTTTTTCTAATGAAATCATACCTACTCTTACCACACAGTCCAGCAACCATGCCCCGTGGTACAATAGGCACCCCTTAGTTAGGAGCATATATTCCAAGACCTCCAATGATACCGGAAACCATGATAGTACTAAACTCTGTTTATATTATGGATTTTTTTCTATACATACCTACATACTAATGGCAAAATTTAACTTATAAATTAGGCACAGTAAGAGATTAACAACAAATAATAATAAAATATAATTACAACAATATATTGTAATAAAAGTTATGTGAATGTGGTCATTCATTTCAGGAAATCCCTTGCTGAAGTCCTACAGACTCAATGCTTTCCTGTGTAGCACGTTGCCTTCAATCAAAACACATTTTATGTTCATGTCTTCTACCCACTAATTTAATGTTTTTCCACATTATCATGCACTGTGGCTATAACTTTTGCAGTTTGAGGTGCGACAGCAAAACTGGCACAAATTTCTTTTTCCTCCTTCACAATTTCACAGGTAGACAATTCATTCCTGCCCATAGCACTTAGCAACCTCAGCATATGATATCATTTTCTTATTAAGTTGAGAACTTTCACATTTTCACTCAAAGGAAGCACTTTGACTTCTTTTTGGCATATCCAAATTGTTATCATCACTACTCTTGCACTTTGGGGACATTAAAATAAAATAAGGGTGACTTGCCCAGCCAGTGTGGCTCAGTGGACTGAGTACTGTCCCATGGACTGAGAGGTCCCGGTTCGATTCCCGGTCAAGGCACATGCCTGGGTTGTGGGCTTGATTCCCAGAAGGGGGACTACAGGAGGCAGTGGATCACTATTCTCTCTCACATCCATGTTTCTATTTCTCTCTCCCTTCCTCGCTCCCCCCCAAAAAAATTTTTTACATGATAAGAGGTACTTGAACACAAGCCCTGTGATACTACTACAGTTAATCTGATAACCAAGATGGTTGCTAAGTGACTAATGGTTGGAGACCATATTTTGAGACACTGAACAAAGGGATGAGTCACATCCAGGGCAAGACAAGGATGGTGCAAGATTTCATTATGTTCCTCAGAATTGTGCACAATTTAAGACTTATGAATTGTATAACTTTGGATTTTTTCACTTAATATTTTTTTTTATCAAACTTGACTACAGGTAACTGAAACTGTAGAAAGTAAAACCATGGATAATGGGGGGAGAGGGGGCTACTGTACTTACTCAAGTAAGTTGAAAACATATCCACACAAAAACCTGCACACAGATATTTATAGCAGCTTTATTTACACTTACCCAAACTTGGACACAACCCAAGTGTACCTCAGTAGATAAATGAATAAATAAAATGTGGTACATCTAGACAATAATATGTTATTCAGCACTAAGAAGAAATGAGTTATCGCCCTGGCTAGTTTTCTCAGTGGTTAGAGCGTCGGCCCGTGAACCAAAGAGTTGAGGGTTTGATTCCAGTCAAGGGCACATACCTCAGTTGTGGTTCTGTCCCTAGCCCTGGTCGGGGTCGTGCTGGAGGCAACCAATTGATGTATCTCTTTCACATTAATGTTTTTCTCTCTCACTCCCACTCTGTCTTAAGATAAATTGAAGAAGTATCCTCCAGTGAGGATTTTAAAAAGAAGAAGAAATGAGTTATCAAGCCATAAAAAGATATGGCAGAATGTTAAATGCACATTACAAAATGAAAAGACCCAATCTGAAAATGCTGCCTACTGTGTGATTCCAACTATATGACAGGAAAAACTATGGAGATGGTACAAAGTGAGTGGTTGCCGGGGGAGGGGAAGGGAGTGATGAATAGGCAGGGCACAGGGGACTTTTATGGAAGTGAAACTACTTTGCATGATACTATATTGGTGGATAAATGTCATTAATTATTTGTCAAAGGCCTCGGAATGTACAACACCCAAAATGAACCCTGATGTGAACCATGGGCTTTGTTGGAAAATGATGTGTCAATGCTGTTTCCCGGATTCTAACAAATGTACCCCACTGATGTGGGATGTTGACTGTGGGGAAGATGGAGGACGGGGGAGATACAGGATTCCTTTCTACTCTCCTCTCAGTTTTTTATGAGCTTAAAACCACTCTAAAAAACAAAGGCTTATTAATTTTTAATAATCCAATCAATCAAGAGAAAATTTGAGAACCACATCAGAAGATTTGTGGTTACTTCTGTAAAATCAAATAGAGTTAAAAAAAAAAAAAAAGCAGAAGGAACACAGCAGTCAGGGGCATGAGAAGCACCAAACCAGCCAGATACAGTGACTGCAGATAAGGTCAAGCATAGGTCACACCTGTGGAAAGCTTGGAGCTCTCCTGCCCACTGTAAGAATGACAGGGAAGACCTCTGACATCTAGGAAGAAAACCAGAGTGGGAGGCATTTAAGCAGCAATTTAAAATAACTATATAAAAATGAGAAGATATTTATCTGGGCCAAGTTTTAGCAATCACTTAAAAATCCCTTTAGAAGTATGTGAATATAGGTAATTAGTGGTCAACATGTACTTAGTCCTAATTACATGACTTTAATAAAAATATTGTAATTTGCTTTTTCGTGAGCATTTAAAGTTTAACTCTCTGTTTATCTCTTGGACTTTTGCTAACCTAAGAAGGGTCATTCTGAAGAATGTTACCAAAATTGCAGATAGGTATTTTGTTTGGTATGTTCTAGCTGATTTCTTAGAGCTAACCCTAGCATATTTAAATTAAGCATTCTTTATCCTGTCATTTATTCAACAGAGAAGCACTGGGCACCTAGTTTTCCAAGCTCTGTGACTCACATGTTATTTTTCTGTCTGCCCACCTAGCGGTTGACTCACTCTAGCTTGCCATCACCTAGTAGCTTAATCCCGCATCTCTATCATGAGGTCTGGGGTGGCAAGCTGCCAAATGAGACCAGCTACCTGAATGGTAATGAACAAATCTGACACTGAATCCATCTTCTACCCCACATGAAGAATAAGATCACAGGTTTTGACACTGGCAGCATAGGGTCTGGGCTAAATCTGTTCACATGGCCCCTGTGTCCATGCATTTGTGTATATGTACACATGAGTTTTCGTGTATTTTTTACAATACACAGACACATAGGCCGGTCTGCAGTGATCAGCATCACAGGCCTGAGAGGATTTACACTGTGAAACAGGACTCATCCTGGTAGATTGTTTGGGTGGCAAAAGCTTCAGAGTGAATCTGGAGCCGTTGGCCCAATGGACTGGCTTAGAGCTCTAACAGGAGTGGAAATGCCCTGGAGGGCGAGGGTTTATCAGGAAGAGAAAAGAGAACAGAGCAAGTGGCAGAGATAATCAGGGTCAACACAAAGTCAGGTTTCATCCAAATTCTGCAGGATCACACAGCCCAATAAAATCTCTCAGAGTCATCAATAAGAAGCAACAAAATGCCAGGACCAGCACTGGCAGTAAGATGTTGCATGTTGAGAGGGTGACACCACCTGGGAATCAGAGCAGATTAGAAAAGAATAACCTCAGAAACCTCACATTGAGTGGAGTATTTGCTGAGAGTTGCTTGTGGGACCATCCTTGAGGGAGGTCAGAAATTAGTGTCAAACCTGTAAGGAAACTGGAGGCCCCAGTCTGGTCTTTAACATTGACTCTGCCTTCAAAGAGGTGCTAGGGAAGCTTCTCTGAAAGCAGGTCTTAGGGGGCTTTCTTTGCAGGTCAGAGTTTATCTTTACATAAGAAAACAAGCAATTCAAGTATAGGAAAGGCCACTTGTGTTGCACCAACAGCTGCCTTTGCTTCCAGTATCTATGCTTTGTCTGAAGTCTGGGAGAGTCAGAACTATAAAATACAACAGTTGGACAATTAGCAAAATTTGAATAAGGTCCATAGATTAGGTGACAGTATTATATCAAAGTTAATTTCCAATTTTGATAATTGCACTATGGTTATGTAAGAGAATGTCCTTGTTCTTAAGAAATATGCACTCAAGTATTTAGGGATAAAGAAGCACCATATTCTCAACTTTCAAATGATCCAGGAAAGTTTGCATATATATAAATTGCATATAGATAGACATAAATAAATATGAAGGGGAGGCTGAAAGAATGATAAAACAAATGAGGCTAAATGCTAACAGTAAACGCATATGGCTAAAGGTTATATAGAAGTTCTCTGTATTATTCTTGAAATGTCTCTAAGATTGAGGTTATTTCAAAATAAAAAGCTGTTCTAAATAGGCTTTGCAAAAAAAAAAACAGCAAAAAAGCTAACACAAAGCATAGCTATTCTTTTTTTTTTTTTTCCCTCACCCGAGGACATTTTTCCATTTTTTGTTCAGATAGAGCGGGAGGGAGAGAGAGAGAGAAACATCGATGTGAAGGGACACATCGAGTGGCTGCCACCCTCACAACCAACCAGGGCCGGGGACAAACTGCAACCGAGGTACATGCCCTTAGCGGGAACCGAACGCAGGTCTCTCTGTACCGCAGGCCGACACTCCAACCGCTGAGCCAAACCGGCCAGGGCCAAAGCATAGCTATTCTTAAATGCAAATAATATTTCTTGAATTAGGGGTCTGAGACAGACTGGAAACGTGACATGCTCACTGCAAAATCCACCCTTCCTCTCCACCGAATATCATGAATTTCACAGCAATCACTCCTAGGAGTTAAAACATTTTCCAGAAATTTCTGAGAAGAAATGAAAACATCTTAGTTGGAAGGATAGTGCTTTAAAAAGTACCTATTATCCCTGTGGTAGAAAGTCGGAACCTAAGGATTCTTCCTCTGTTTTTTGTTGTACTTACCCAACCAACAGCCTTGTCTTCTATTTCATAAATGTAGGTTTCAGTTTTATTAGATGCTATATAAAATCACAATAAACTCCCTGTGGAAGAATAGCAACATTTAATACAAAAATAATTTCTTTTGATTGATATACCATGCTTCTAGAGTAAGGTTCTAAAATGTTGTTTTTTCTTCTTACAACCAGCATACATAAATATTAATGGTCTATTTTCCACAATCATTCTTGGGCTAAGTCCACTAAAGATTTGATATTCAACTCCCACGTAAGTGATAATCATGCTGATTCTCTGCGAATCTTTGCTGTGTGTTTCACATTTTAATGTACTACATTTATAAAGCCTTTATCCATTGGTAAAACTTTCTTAGACCCCAAAATATAAGCCTATTATAATAGTCTAGTTTCTTGAACCACTCCCTGACTAGAACCCCATCAAGTGTCAAGGGTCATCAGTACCACTCATTTCTTAACTTCTAATTGGAAATTGACTTGAAGGATTTAGTATAATTTGATTCCTTGAGCATTTTACATTTATTAGAGCCTACTGATTGACCAGTAGAAGACAGGGCACGATATAATACAAAGGGGTTCAAATAGCTCAAAGCCCTGGGCAAAAATTATATGTAATTTTCAAAAATATTACACACATTTTATAGGTGTTTGGAGAGGGACCCTTTCATTTCTGTTCCAGCATTTCAGCTTGAACTCACTTCCAAATAGAAGATTGATCTCTCATTGCTAAAAATGAAAAACAATTGAGTATGTTTACCTTGGGCCATTTCTCCTGTTTTTGGATTAACTCCAAAGAGTGCATTCTTCTCTGTGTCTACTGCAGGGACAACCACACATGGGTCAGGACCAAGATTACTATACATATCTTCTACTTCATGTGTGGACTTTCTTTTTTGTAAATTTATCTTACACTGAGGTTTCTACTAGGCAACTTAGATTTCTAGTAGGGATGGATAATTAACAAAGCTTCTACTTGCGTTTCAAAACAACTGGTTATTCACTTACTTCATTGCCTGCAGGGTTATGTGTTCAGTATAAGTCGTGAGTGACCATTAGAAAATGAAGTTCTTTTCATTTCCTAAGGCTTTGTTTAAACTTCACAAATCAAAAGAAAATCTTTGTCAAGACCTTCAAACCGCAGCATCTCTCTGATAAAGTCAGAAAGCATGGAAACTAGACCAGAACAGGAGGGCTCTATGGGCTGGACAGGAAGAGGAGCAACCTGGGACTGGTAGAAAGTTCATCACTGAAGGGGACAGAGCCAGGGGCTGACCCAGCAACCCAGACTGGCCTCCTCCAGGAAGTTGGTAACTCCTGGAGAAGTAAATTCTTTCCTTTTTTGGAATCTGTGCTCCGATTAAATGAGACCAAGATTGAGAATGACGTAAATCCAGGGGAACAAAACAAACAGAAATTGACCCAGAGAGAAGAAGTCTAGTAACAACACCATTAGACTTGGTCTTTTATTTGTGAGGACCATAAAATATACAATTTTGCTTAATGACTTTTTTGTAGTTTTTTTTCCATCTTGTGATTGAGCAAACATTAACGGATGCAGAAGGTCTACTTGCACTTTTCAGTTTCCTTTATGCAGAAGTTAAATGTTATGATGCCGTATCATTTAGCTTGAAGCTGGAAAATAAAATTACTCTCAGTATTTAAAACAGAGGAAACGATGCAGGGAATTCGCTCCCCAGGTGATGAAAGGCAAGCAGAGGATAGTGAGACAAGCTGAGGACTGGCGCAGGAGCCCAGCGGCCAGGGTTACCTGGAGGAATTTGAAAGCATGGAAGGTCTAGCCACTGAGAATGGAGCGTGGAAGAGACTCCAGCAAGGAGAGACAGAGAGGGGAGCAACACCTTGGTTTTTCCCCTTGCCCTCCCTCTGATCTCCTGTCAGTGCCTGTAATTGGATAAACCTAAGTGGAAATCAGCAGACTCAAGAGCCTGGGAAACACAGCCAGCAGGGATTGCTCCCCCCACACACACCCCCACTTCTGCATCTGGAAATCCTAAGGAAAGCATTAGTGGATCTGAAAGCAAACAAGCTGAGGCCCAGCACAAACAATATATGCAGATTAGCAAATATCTTGTGTCAAAGACTCAAATCCTTTCTAACCAGAACAATGAAATACAGAAGTGTTTGCTCGCCACTAACATTCTTTTCCTCCTTTCTCTCTCCCGCACCATAAGGAATAAAACCAATAAATATTTTCTTTTTTAAAAGTTCTCCAGGTAATTCAGGTTACATCTGCATCACCCCTTACCTGCTCTACCTCAGACCAAAATTAAAAATTTGAGCAATAGTGGGTTTAAATACTTATATTTTTGGTAACTTTTCCTTCTTTCCTACTTTAAAAGTGGAAGAAAAAGTAAAACTCTTAACAAATGAACAAATTGAGGAAATGGCTTTCTCTGCTAGGGACTCCAAGATTACTGAGCCAGTGTTATTTCTTAATAATACCAGAGCTTCATACCAGGGAGTTTATGAAATGGAGAGGAAACAAAGTATAAATAAAACAAAATGGCTTTATGCAACACTTCGAAACAAGACTTTTTAAAGTGTGGTTTTATTTTATTTTTTTAAAAGAGAAAAAAAAGAAATTTTTATTTAACACTATGGTTCCCTCTCCCATAACATGAAATATAATATTATATAAAAGCAAATGTCTCTGCTTTCATAAAGTGTGGTTTTAAAATATAAATGGCTGTGTATGGTTTTCAGAGGGGAAAGACCGCCCCTGACCGCTCGCGTACATAATCGAACACGTTAGCACCATACATAGTGATTTGCCCCACTCCTATCTGTAATAGTCAAGCAGAGGCAGCTGAAGTCAGGTCTGAAACTAGGGGACAATTAGTTCCATCTATTAGTAGAAATTTTACGAGTTCAGTAAATGAGGAGTGTCTGGTTGAGTGCTCAGGAGGAGAGGGGAATTCAGTGTAGTAAAGTCGTAATATACTACTTATCAAAGCCTTCTCCAGAATCTAAAGGTCATCTGCCTCCCAGTCCCAAAGAAATATAGTCCTGCAGAAACCTCCCCAGCCATTTACCACCTGCCTGGCTAAGTTGTCCTCAGGGTCTGAAAGGCTGACCCATCTGCAGTTTAAGCAGACAGACTATCCTGAGGCCTTTTCTGAATCCTTAGACTCGGCCTCATCTATCCTGCACAGAATGTGAGCTTGAAAGACAAGATCCGTGGATGTGTCCAGGAGACAGCAGTCAGATGAGGCCTCGTTCCGGGAGGAAGTATTTGGTCAGGTAATTAAGGAGTGAATAATGGCTTGCTCAGATCACCGTGAGAATCACCTTGGTGAGAATTCAGAAACCTCAAGTCCAGTGCGGTGAGACACGATCACAGACAGGAGAGTTAGACATGAAGGGGCATTGACAAACCTTTTCGACACCTTCCCTAACAACCTGGAATGTGTGGGTTGGGATGTCTGACTCTTATGTCAGCTAATCCCTGGGGATAGCCAGGTGATCTCAGAGTACACTAAGGACCATGATGTGGGCCCTCAAACACCCTTGAAGGTCCTCATCTCTTTCTTATATTACTATCCTTCTATTTATTCACGTATTCCTTAGGCATTGCTCTTTCTTCCTCTCCACCCTTACGTTTATATAAGAATGGGTTTGAACCACAAATGAACAACACTACAAGGTATTTTCCAGGTGAACAAAATTCTCTCCCCACAGGATTTTATATCTAGAATTACTGGCCTTCGTGGGATATTAGGTTCTTTTAAAATAATAATAAAATTACTTTTCCCATTGCAGTTATTTATAACCCAATCACTTACCTTAATTTACTTTATTCCCAATTTTTAAATTAAAATTGTTTAATCTAAAATTGATACACATTTTTACTATTAATGTATAATTGATTGATAAATCCACCTTATTAAAAATGATTAATTTGTTTTATAAGGACATGCATATTTTATTAAGATAATATAATATATGCATACACATGCATGTGTGTGAAAGAAGAAATCAAAATAAGGATAAGACATAAAACGATGCTGGAAGTGAAGCTAATGTCAACACACACACACACACACACACACACACATATGCAAAGATCAAATCAATTGCATTGCAATAGGTGGCCTAAATGTTTTTCTTGAAGCTTTCCAACAAACGACATAGCAATGCAAACATGATCAGCTGATCTATCAAACAATTTATAGAGTCCACTAGATAAAAGCAGCTAGTCCTACATAAAACTTGAAACAAAACCCCCTTATACAATGTAATTTAAAAAGTTATTCATAACAACCACAGAAAACACAGTTACAATGTTTTAGGGCCACTTCTTATATTACTCTTAGATATAAGCAATATCATCATGATAAAGCTCAATTCTACCAAAGAGGTGGGGCCAGACCACAATTATAGGGGATAGCTCTGTACTGGCACAAACAAACTAATAAAGGAGTGGGTTTAAGAGTATGTGGAAGTCAGAATGGATATTTAAAGTATAATAAAACCCTCTTTAAAGCTAATTCTCTCAGTTAGGCTTTGACAGATCCAAGGGACAATGAGTGTGTTCTCTGGCCCCTGGACTACTGCTACAGGTTGGTTTTTAACTAAGTCATGTTTTTATTGATATTTTTAGAGAGAGAGGTAAGGGGAGAGAGAAACATCAATGTGAGAGATACATCTATTGCCTACCTCCTGTACACCCCCCTACTGAGGATCAAGCCTGCAACCCGGGCATGAGACCTGACCGAGAATTGACGTGGGACCTCTCAGTCTACGAGACAATGTTTATTCCACTGAGCCACACTGGTCAGGCTAAACTCAGTTTTAAATAGTCTCTAATTTATAAAATATTAGATTATTAACTGCAATAATATAGGGTATTTTTATCTAGATTTTTTTTTGCAATTTTTATTAATTTATTTTTGTCACAAATGTTTCTCTTTTTTTTTTCACAATTGACACCGTCCTCCTGATCCTCCTTATCTCCCAGCATTGTTGTTTATGTCCATTGGTTATGCATACATGCATATAAGTTCTGTGGTTTATCTCATCCCTCTCCTTTCCTACCCACCGTCCCCCTCTTCTGAGCTTTGTCAGTCTGCGCCCTACATCTATGTCTCTGGGTCTATTTTCTTCAGCTTATATTGCTCATTATATTCCACAAATAAGTGAGATCATGTGATATTTGTCTTTCTCTGATTGGCTTATTTCACTTAGCATAATACTCTCCAGGTCCCTCCATGTTGTCTCAAAGGATAAGAGATCTTTCTTTCTTACAGCTGCATAGTATTCCATTGTATATATGTACCACAGTTTTTTTAATCCATTCATCTATTGATAGACACTGGGGCTGTTTCCAGATCTTAGCCATTGTAAATAATGATGCTATGAACATAGGGGTCATATATTCTTTCTGATTGGTGTTTCAGGCTTCTTAGGATATATTCCTAGAAGAGGAATCACTGGGTCAAATGGTAGTTCAATTTTTAATTTTTTGAGGTAACACCATATTGTGTTCCATAGTGGCTACAATAGTCTGTATTCCCACCAGTAGTGTACTAGAGTGTCCTTTTCTCCACACCCTCCCCACCACTTGTTGTTTGATGATATATTGATGGCGTCATTCCAGCAGGTGTGAGGTGATACCTCATAGTTGTAATTTGCATCTCTCAGATGATTAGTGATGTTGAGCATTTTTTCATGTGTCTCTTGGCCATTTGTGTGTCTTGTTTGGAGAGGAGTCCATTTAGATCCTCTGCCCATTTTTTAATTGGGTTATTTGTCTTTTGTTGAGTTGTATGAGCACTTTATATATTTTGGAAATTAACCCCTTATCTGATGTATCATTGGCAATTATGGTCTCCCATATAGTGGGTTTCCTTTCCATTTTGATGCTTGTTTCTTTTGCTGTGCAGAAGCTTTTTTGTTTGATTTAGTCCCATGTGTTCATTTTTTCCTTTGTTTCTCTTGCTTTAGGTGTTGTATCAGTGAAAATTCTGCTGCATATGATGTCTGAAATTTTGTTGCCTACATTTTCTTCTAGGATTTTTATGGATTCACGAGTCACACTTAAGTCTTATCCATTTTGAGTTTATTCTTGTGTATGTGTAAGTTGGTGGTCTAGTTTCATTTTTTTGCATGTAGCTATCCAATTTTCCCAACACCATTTATTAAAGAGGCTGTCTTTATTCTATTGTATGCTCTTGCCACTTTTGTCAAATAGTGACTAAGCATAATGTCTTGGGTGAATTTCCAGGTTCACTGTTCTGTTCCATTGATCTCTATGCCTGTTCCTGTGCCAATACCAGGCTCTTTTGATTACAGTGGCTTTGTAATATAACTTGATATCTGGTATTGTGATCTCTCCTACTTTGTTCTTCTTTTTCAAGATTGCTTTGGCTCCTCGGGGTCTTTTTTTGTTCCATATAAACTTTTGGAGTATTTGTTCTAATTCCATGAGATATGTCATTGGTATTTTAATGGGAGTTGCATTGAATCTATAGATTCTTTGGATAATGTGGACATTTTAATGATGTTAATTCTTCTAATCCATGAACAAGGTGTATGCTTTTGCTTTTTTATATCTTCCCCTATTTCTTTTTTTCAATGTCCTGTAGTTTTCTGAGAACAGATCCTTTACATCTTTGGTTAAGTTCATTCCTAGGTATCTTAGTGTTTTGTTTTGTTTTTTGTTTCTGTTTTTTTGCTACGATGGTAAATGGGATAGTTTTTTTAGTTTTTCTTTCTGTGAGTTCATTATTGGTGTATAAGAATGCTGTTGATTTTTTGATGTGAATTTTGTTTCCTGCTACTTTGCTAAATTTATTTATTAGTGCTAGTAGATTTTTGATAGAGTATTTAGTGTTTTTGTGTACAATATTATGTGATCTGCAAATAATGACAGTTTCACTTCTTCCATTTCAATTTGGATCCCCTTTATTTTTTCTTCTACTCTGATTGCTGTGGCTAAGACTTCCAGTACTGTGTTAAATAAGAGTGGCAAAAGTGGGCATCCCTGTCTTGTTCTTGTTCTTAAGGGAAATGCTTTTAGTTTTTGCCCATTGAGTATGATGTTGACTGTAGGTTTGTCATATAAGGCCTTTATTATGTCAAGATATGATCCCTCTATTCCTACATTTCTGAGCACTTTTATCAGAAATGGGTGCTGTATTTTGTCAAATGCTTTTTCAGCATCTCTTGATATGATCATATGGTTATCTTTCATTTTGTTTATGTGGTATATCACATCTATTGATTTGAGAATATTGTACCATCTTTGTATCCCTGGGATGAATCCCACTTGGTTATGATGAATACTTTTTTTGATGTATTGCTGGATCCGATTTGATAATATTTTGTTAAGGATTTTGGTATCTTTGTTCATCAGGGATATTAGCCTATATTTTTCTTTCTTTATCTAATTTTGGAATTAGTATTATGCTTGCCTCATAAAATTAGTTTGGAAGTCTTTCCTTTTCTTGGATTTTTAAAAATATTTTAAAGAGAATATGTGCGTTAGATCTTCTTTGAGTGTTTGGTAATATTCTCTCATGAAGCCATCTGGGCCTGGGCTTTTGTTTGCTGGGAGATTCTTGATTACATCTTCAATTTCCTTAATTGTCATTGGTCTGTTCAAGTTTTCTATGTCTTCCCTGTTCTATTTTGGGAGACTGTGTTTTTAGAAATTTGTCCATTTCACCTAGATTGTCCAATTTGTTGGCATATAATTATTCATAGTATATTTTTATGATCCTTCATATTTCTTTGGTGTCATTTGTTGCTTCTCTTTCATTTCTGATTTGTTTATTGGGGTTCTCTCTCTTTGTTTCTTGGTGAGTCTGGCTAAAGATTCATCAATCTTGTTTATGTTTTTAAAGAACCAGATCTTTTGTTCATTGATCTTTTGAATTGCTTTTTAGTCTCTATGTTGTTTATTTCTGCTCTGATCTTTACTATTTATTTCTTTCTACTTGTTCTGGGTTTTTCTTTTGTTTCCTTTCTAGTTCTTTTTTTTTTTTTATCTTCACCTGAGGACATTTTTCCATTTTTTGTTCAGGTAGAGTGGGAGAGAGAGAGAGGAAGAGAAAGAGAGAGAAACATCGACGTGAAAGGGACACATCAAGTGGCTGCCACCCGCACAACCCAACCAGGGCCGGGGACAAACTGCAACCGAGGTATATGCCCTTCGCGGGATCCAAACCCCGCTCTCTCCGAACCGCAGGCCGACGCTCTAACTGCGGAGCCAAACTGGCCAGGGCTGCTTTCTAGTTCTTTAAGTTGTGAGGTCAGATAGTCAATTAGAAATTTTTCTTGTTTCCTGAAGTAGGCTTGTAGTGCTATGAACTTCCCTCTCAGGACTGCTTTCACTGAATTCCATAGATTTTGTGTTGTTGTGTGTTCATTTTCATTAGTTTCCAGGAAGTTTTTTATTTCTTCCTTGATCTCTTTAGTAACCCATTCATTGTTTAATAACATGCTTATTTAGCTCCCATTTGTTTGAATGTTTTTGTATGTTTTTGTTGTGATTGATCTCTAGTTTCATGCCACTATAATCTGAGATGTTTGATATGATTTCAATCTTCTTGAATTTGCTAGACTTAGTTTGCGTCCTTTTGTTTTCTTTCTTTGAGAATGTGCCATGTGCACCTGAGAATAATGTGAATTCTGCAGGTTTGGGTGTAATTCTCTGTAAATATCTATTAAATTCATTTGGTCTAGTGCATCATTTACAGTCTCTGTTTTCTTATTAATTTTTTGTCTAGAGGATCTATCCAGTGATGTCAGTGGGGTGTTGACTTCCCTGCTATGATTATATTACTGTTGATTTCTCCTTTGAAGTCCTACAGAAGTTTTTAAATGTATTTTGATGCTCTCATATTATGTGCATATATGTTTACCAAGGTTATATCCTCCTGTTGGATAAATCTTTTTAATTTTATGTAGTGGTCTTCTTTGTCTCTAGTTATGGCCTTCATTTTGAAGTTTATTTTATTGTATATGAATATTGCTACCCCATCTTTTTATTCTTTTTTGTTTCTTGGAAAATATTTTTCCATCTCTTCACTTTCAACCTATGTGAGTCTTTTGTTGTGAGGTGGGTCTCTTGTAAACAACATATATATATATCATGCTTTCTTATCCATTCAGCTACTCTGTGTCTTTTGAATTCCTGCTGGAGGGGCCATTGCTTCTCCCCCGGGCTCTGACAAGGGCCTCTTTGAGTAATATGGCTACTGTCCTGTGAGGGAGTGATTCAGTACAAGACTCCCAGTGTCCTCCTATCCATCTCTCAGCTCTTTTCTGAGCCAGGAGCCCCAGATTCTCTCCACACAGTTTCAGTCTAGTCCGCCCTGCTTCTGCTGGAGCCTAAGGTAATGGCTGTAGCTGATTAGGTGCTTTTTAAAGCCCCACTTTTCAGCAGGAAACATACACCATTAATACAGCTGTTTGATGCTGTCTGTGGGCTCCTAGCCACCCCACATGCCCCCGCAACTCCTACCAGGCTCAATTTTGCATCATCTCTCTGTCCTTGGTTGTATTGGCTGTCCTTGGTTGTATTGGCTCTCTTCCAGGTGCGCTTCAGTTGGTTTTTCGCAATGTTTTGTCTTTATTTTAGTTGTAATTTCAGTTTGGTCTGGGGAGACAGTCTGTGTAGCTTCCATTCACTTTGCCGCCATTTCCTTTTTTCATACCCAGTTTTATTGACAAAATTGTACTGCTTCAAAGAAAGTTATAATATTCCATTTTGCCTATTATTTGTCAGCACTATGTCATAACAAATTATATAATTCAAACATCTTGAAAATGATATATTTTATATGAAGTATTTTGTATGATATGTAATTATTATTGGAAATATAATTTTTATTGTTGTTTTTAATCTTCACCTGAGGATATTTTTCCATTGAGTTTTAGAAAGAATGGAAGGGAGGGAGGGAGAAAGAGAGAGAGAGGGAGAGATGCATTACTTGGTTACCTTCCACAGGACACCAACCAGGGCTGGGAATTGAACCTGCAACTCAGTTACATACCCTTGACTGGGAATAAAGCCTGAGACCCTTGCGTCCATGAGCAGCTGCTCGAACTGCTGAGCCACACCAGCCAGGGTGAAATATATTTTAATAAAATGCCCTTTAAAATGAGTTTTTAAATCATGAAAATGGAAAAAAATAGTAACAATTGCCGAAGGGATAAAAAATAATCCCCTAATGCACCATATAGTGTAAATGTGATCATTTTTTAATTTCCTACATCTATTTGTCATAGTAAATATTTAGATACATTTATTTTTATATTTATTTAAAATATGGCAGTTATTAGGAGCTATTGAATGAAAATAAAAACTCTTAAGGGAGTTTCATTTTAGACAAAAGAGATAAATAAATTTATCGATAGAAGGACTGATTCTCTTTTAAGGTAGAATTTTGCAAAAGCAAAAATGCAGAGCAGACAATTGAAAACAGAGATTTTTCTAGCAGAATTAATAAATGTGAACCCATATTACATATTCTAAATCAACAACAAAAAGGATATTTAACGAGTAAGATTAGAAGGGAAGTAGCAATAGCTAACAGGTATTGATGCACTCAGCAGTTAGTCTCTGTTATAGTGATTTTATACATGTTCATTTAGTCTTCACAACAGCCCTTTTGGGTCTGCACTATTATTGCCATTTATAGAAAAGGAAACTGAGTCACAAGGACTCTAAAAACTTGCTCAAGGTTATCAGCTAGTAAGTTGCGAAAGTAAAGCTTTAGTTAAGGTATTCTGACTCCAGAACCACTATATCATTCCTATTATTACAAATATTTTAAAGTTTTATTTAAAATGAAAATGCAGAGGCATATCAGTAAATTAGTCAGAAGGCAACCATGTCTATTATATCACATATCATTTGCAAATATGGAAATGAAGAAAGGAAGGATGAAAAGAAAAAAGAAGGTAAGAAAAATATTTGTAATAGAGAAAAAATGATATATAAACTTGTCTACCTAGGAAAATCCATGGTATGAAGAAAACTTCAGTCACTAAAAATTATTTTTAGTAATTTTTGGTTTTACCAGAATAATATTTATTTGAACCATATTACGTATTCTAAATCAACAATGAAAAGGTTATTTAGCAAGTAAGATTAGAAGGATATAGCAATAGCTAACAGGTATTGATGCACTGAGCAGTTAATCTCTGTTCTAGTCATTTTATACCTGCTCACTTAGTCTTCACTACAGCCTTCTGGGGTTTGCACTATTATTATTGCCATTTATAGAAAAGGAAGCTGAGGAAACAATATTTATTGCTCTGGTAAATATACAGAGGCATATATGTGTGTAAATATATATGCACACACACACACAAAAATATATCTTATGGATGTAACATATTATATATACATATATGTGCACATATATGTATGTCATCTATATAATACATTGCACAATCTGTATATATATATTTATGCATATTTCAACACTCATGTAATAAATATTCCATAAATATTTGTTGAATGAATGAAAGAAATAATATATAATATACATATGCTGAAGGCTTTTACTTTCATTTTATACTTCTTAGTATGTTTTGCATTTTCTATCAGTATTTATATGTGCTCCTTTTCTAAGTCAATGATAATTATCTAGAAAACAGGACTACAGAACATTTTGCTTTATGTTTTTATATTAAAATACTAACAAATATTAAGAAACACAGCATTATCTATTGACTACTATTTCAGTGTTAGGAATCTAAGGGTGAACACACACACCTTGTAATTTACATGAATCAACCCTGGGCGATACAATAGTTATTACCCAAAGAATGAGGATTGGAGGAGGGTTTGTTGGTTAGTTGTTTTTTTGTTTTTTGTTAAAAGGTTCATCTCATAAATGCCCGGTTTCATAAATTAAATAGATTTCAAAAAACAGAAGTGAGAGCATCAGGTGGTAAGCACAACCACCTCTATTTCTATCTTCAACCAAACCTCTTTTATTTATCCTGTAGATGCCTCGACAATCATGTAGCCATAATTTAAGCATTAAAACTAAAAATTCTCTTAGAAATAAACTTTCTCCCTACTCTTCTTTTTGCCTCCCAGTAATTACTATATCTGTGGGTAGGTGGTATAAAGGCTATAAATTATTTTAATAGATTTTTTAGTTTAATTATAAACTGATACAAAACTGAAGTGTTACCCTTCTTAACTGTAATCAAGTAAAGATTATGGTTTTGATTAGCCATTGAATTGGTCCAGAAACATAATCATATACTTGCCTATTTTGTCAACCTCTGATTTAGAGTCTTTATTGCAAATGAATGGCCTTAATCTACTAACAAATAAGATATGTGATTTAAGTAGACAAGAAAGAAAATCATTTTGCTGTGAAAAGTTTCCTTCTTTCTTATGCAAAGGAATGGGCTAAAAATTTTCCCAATAGTTTGTTAAAGACTATAAAGATTTTATGTGGAAGGTAAGATTACTTTTAGCATTCTGATGTAAGTTAGAATCTTTATTTTAATAGCCTCTTTTCTCAAACCAGTCAAAAATATTTCTTGAATTTTTGCAATATAAAGCACCAGAGGAAGAAGAATCATAACTCTACCCAGAAATGTTCATCTCATTAGAAAAATAAGGTACAACTAGACTATAAAAGTAGAAAGTTAAAATTTCTATGAAATTTCTATTAAAGTATAAAATTGTGCCATATGGACAATATATTTTCATTTTATTTCTGTTTTTGTAACTCATAAAGATTTTTAAATAGTTTCTCTACCTTCTAATATTGATATCTTTAGGGCTCATTTTTCTACCCTCTTATGTACACACCCCTTCAGTGATCTCATTCTTTCCCGTGGCTATGAAACCATACAAATTCTGGTGCTTCCCAAGTAGTTCTGTCCAGTACAGACCTCAGACATAATAGTCCGCTGCCTATTCTGTAAATCTGCTTAAATATCTCAGATGTTCCAGATTTTTAACATCTCCAAAATGGAACTCTTGATCACTCTTCGTGATAACCAAATCTACTCCATCTCTAGACTTTTCAACCTCTGTTGCTAGAGCCAGACATCCAAGTCTCATGCTTGAATTCCTTGTCTATCTAGTCCATCATACAGTCTGCTCAATTCAACTTCCAAAATATTACTTGAATCCATCTCCATCTCTTTCACATGACTCACTTACCTGGTCTCCCAACATCTGCCCTTTTTTGTCCGTCCTTCTCTATCCATTCTTCACAGGGCAGCCAAAATGATCTAGTTAAAGTAAAAATCACATGATATCATTATTTTTCCTAGAAGACTTCAAAGAGTGCCCTTTGTATTTAAGATAAAGTATGAGTACAATATGAATGATATCCCTTGACACCTTTATGTCTCAAATAAAAGCATTACTTTTTCCTCAAAACTTATTGTACTTAATTAATGTATTTCATATGTGTGGTTTTCATTTTTACTTTGGTTTTATTGATTTGTCTGTGTATCCACCCTTACTAGACTTTAAGCTTTATGTAGCGTATTTCCTTATACACACATCCTCATTTAATACTCAAAATATCCCTATTTTATTTATTACCCCTATTTTACAGATGAGGAAGATATAACTTAGAAAAGATGATTGACTCTCCTGCGGACACATATGTAATGAAAAAACTAGATTTAAACCAAGATCTATTGGAAATTGAGGGTTCTACAGTTCTGTGTGATGCTCTCTCATCTCCTCCACACACACTTCCCCAGGAGATGTTCACAACCACAGCTGTACTAGGGAACTTCCTCTTGCAAATTACCGTGAACTAAAATCCCCATTACAGAAAGTTTCAAAAACGTCAACTGTCAAATAATTTTTAATTGCTTAATTGGGAGGAAGGTAAGGTAAGAAAATGGTTTTCCCACTTTTTTTAGGGAATGCACAGGGTATTTTTATATATAGAAATCTTAAGTGCTAAGTGCTTTCAAGAAAGACAGACCCAAATCTCAGTGCCTCTATTTTAGTTTTCTAATATATAAATGGTTTTAGAATTTCAGAATGGAGTGAAGTAATGTGTATGAAGCACTTAGTAGTGTGGCATTCAAATATTACTTATTATTATATTAGTCTTTTTTTTTTTTTTTTTTTAGCACAGCTGCACCCCCATGTAGTGAGAGAAGAGGCACAGGAAAATGTGTTCTCTGTTTTAAGTCTAAGGGTGCATAGGGTCAGGCTGCAATGAATATGGAGCAACTGCAGTCGAGCTAAATAGAGATCCCCAAGGTTAGGATCTGGAATGAGCTCCAGTTCCCTGCCCTTGGTGATGATTTCCTCTACAACGTATAGAAAACTTCACAGATGAGTTCAGTTCATGGTTCTTTCAGGCCCTGGCCTTATCGGTCAGTTGTAATTATTGAGATCCTTCCTACTTTATTCTGTATACTTGAGTCTCTTGTTTAGTATCCTTCAAGGACTGGCACATGCCTTGCTCTTACCAAACCCTCCTCAGTGGCTGTAGTTCTGATATCTACATCCTTAGTTCCTCTTTTGGAAGCCAGTTCTCCCAGGACTGGCTACCTGGACTGAGATATCAAAGGAGGGGATCTTTAATTTCCTATTGCTATTTTCTGTGGTCCTGTTGGGAAACCCTTCCCTGAGTTGTAGTGTTCATGCCAGTTATTACCAGTTGTCAGTAATCATGTTTCCAGATGCCTTGTTCTGCTGCTAATACTCGACTCACCCTTCCTCTTCTCTACCCATAAATCAGCGAGTAGGTTGTGATGTCCATTCAACCATGTGCGGATGTAGTAATGAAATCATGTTCAACCCCTTTATTTCATAATGTAACATAATTAATATTTTTTGCTAATTAACCCCTATTAAAAGGTCAAAATTTTAAAGACCCAAGATATATAGAACAAACTCTTACACAGGAAAATACTTGGAGATGGGGAGAATTTCAAACATTCTTTCTGAACACAGCTAATATATTTAAAAGTAGTTAATTAATAACATAGCTTCTTAAAACCACAGGGAAACTGCCATTTCTTTAGACCTGATATTAAAATTTAACTAATTATGAATGGTAGTCATTAAAAATATTTCCAGAAACAGTTTCCAAATGTTCATATGTATTACTGGCCTTAGGGGAAAACCAAGGAACAGAATCAGACTCAGGAGCCCATTCAATTTTTCTGTCAGAATTATTCTTTGATTTCTGTGACCCTGATCTCCTTCCCAAATGCCATCCCTTTCTTTCCCTATGATGCATAGTCACCACCCAATAGAGATGCATTTTCAGTTCATTGTATTCATCACTCCTCATCACCTCGGTCACAGACCTCTCCTTCCCTGGCCAGACCACTACCCGCTGCCTGCTCTTTCCTAGCCCCTTGCTCTATCTCCTGTGGAATCTTCTATGTCCAGTGTCACAGGGCAAAGAAGGAGCTTGGTGTTTAGATTGCTCACTCTCGGAGTTCTATTATGCCTTTCCCAATATACCTAGATGTATTCATTTTTATAATTGGATGCTGCCAGTTAGCAACCTGCCTTCTTTGTAGCTGTTTGTGAAAATAAATGAATAAATGGCAAATAAGACTACTGATGTAAGGGAACAGAATCCCTGAGTCTATGACCCCTCTCCACTGACATTCAAAGATATTAAAATAAGTCAATGAACTGGCAAAGGCCTGACCCAAGGCAGATTCTAAGAGAAATGGTACACTTGGGAGGAAACTTAACATAGAAGATAGAAGAAATTTGGAAGCATGAGTATGTCTGTTTATCAAAGCTATGGGTGAGTTGAGAGTACTAGTTCCCCCACATACACCATTGAAAAATCAATTACTACTAACACGATTAATTTTGGTAATATGCGTGTACTTTATGGGCCATGGCAGAGTGAGAGGCTCTGAACTGAAAGAGGTTTTACCACTCACGAAGCTATTGCTGCTGGGACAAATCAACTGATATACATGGCAGGAGGAAATACACAACCATCAGTGCTAGATTTCTGGACTCGCTGATGGTAGCAATGAAGGTCTCAGAGAGAGTGGTCATTATGGTGTTCGTCCTGAAGGAAGACATCAGTTTCCACTTCCCCGACAGGAAGCAGCATGGGAGAAATGGTAAGACATGGTTCATAAACATTTATATGCTCCCCTTGGGAGCTTCAGAGATATCTAAAGAGGAAAACTCCTGAAAACATTAGGAAGTTTTGTATTAAAGTAGATAGGGACCTAAAATTCTTACAATTGGGGATAATAGTTTAAATGTGCTCTTTTAAAAATTTTGTTTTATCTACAAACTACTAAAATTTCCAGATACCTTACTCTTTTCTAAGAATACATGAACTTAAATGAAATCCCGATTTCCCCAGTATCATTGCTTGAGAGGGTGTGGGAGAGAGCACTAACTGCTATTCATCTTTCATAGTAATTCAATTTTTTGCAAGATACATGATTTCTTTGAATAAATATTCCATTTCTCAGTCTTCCTGACAGGTATGTAGGGACATGTAACTAAGCTGTGACCAATGATGTATGTAATAAGATATAATTTTATGTAGGGACCTACCATACATGGCAGGAGTCCGCTTTCTTAGACTGCTGACATACGCTCCGGGTTTCTTCTCCTTCCCACCTCCATTCTCGTGCCAGGATCGTCATACCACTACCTAGGGTGATAAAAATGAGGGTGATACCAAGGGAGACTAGGGCAGCAAAGCAAGGATTTTGAGTTCTAAGTAAATTCATGGATTAGAACCACCCTGATTGCCCTGAAAAATACAAGATAGCATTTTCACTCACATGTCTGGCACCAGGACCAGGATGCTGGAGTAGCTGGGGCTGGATGGGCCCCTCTCTTCCTGGCCTTTCTGGCTTAGTCAAACTATCTCTCCGCGTTCCTTCTGTACCAATCGTTTTCCTCAGACGTCTTGAATGGGTTCCTTCCTCACCTCTGCCCACTCCCCAGGGTTCTGCCCCCTGTGCATTTGTCTACACTCTCTTCCCAGGTAATACAATGACCTCCCGAGGCTGCTGAGTGACCAAGCTCTCCCTAGAATGACACTGAAAACTTCTGCAACATGACTTAAAGCTTGTCATTCTCCCTCTCTCCAGAATGCCTATACCATTTTGGAGAAAGAAGTACACATTGCAATCCCTCACCTTTTACTCAGGGTTGCCCCCTCTCTGGAATACCCTGTTCCTCCTTTTGCTCATACATGATTATGTGTGTCTAGTGTCCAACACGGTCAGCCCTCAAGAAATATTAGTTTCAACACAGAAACAAAGTCTGGGTCATTTTTTTCAGAGATTATGACCAGTAGCCCTAGAAAACACTAGCCATTGCTTCTGCCCTGTTCCCACTGCAGTTAATCTTACACTTGTCTTCAGTAAACACATGCCACATTGTATTGGGGTTGGCTGCTTCACGGTAGTCCATGTCCCCCTATCCAAGGTCGCAAAGAGCCAGTTCAGGGGCCAAAAAGCATGCCACTGATGGGGTGGGACTGCACCATATTGGGAAACAATTGAATTTGAAGGATTTGTCAGGCATTCTTCGGTTTCTCTAGGCCCAACTCCCTTAACCCTACTTTTCACATATTCACAGGAAAATGTCTGCCTCACCCGTCCTAGAATGGATCCCTTTGAAAAAGAGACCAAGCGGTAGAAACGTCAGTCCCCAGCACATCACCCTGCACCGAGTTCGTAACAGGCGCTCAGTGCGAGCTAAAGGGAAGTGAGAGAAAACCTCTGCCCCAGGTAGGCTCTACCTGGGGCCCACGCTCAAAAACAAAAGAAAAAAAACATGTATAGAGTGTTTGCATTTTCACAGGCAATTTCAACACTGTAAACCCTTCAATACTCCTTCTAAAATAGTCTTCCTCTAACATATAGCTCTTCTAAGGTACAAATACTAGTTACTGGAGTAACTGAGTGCTCTCCTGGGTTCTGCCTCACACCCAGGCAATACCAGAGCAGAATACAGGAGGGCAGGGAGCAAGTTTGATTTCGTCCAGTTTTAAAAAGCAGTAATGATTGCCCTGGCCAGGGTGGCTCAGCGGTAAGAGCATCGCCCGTGGACCAGAGAGTCCCGGGTTTGATTCCAGCCAAGGGCATGAACCTCACCCAGTTATGGTTTGTCCTGGGCCCGGTTGGGATTGTCGGGGTGGCAGCCAGTCGATGTGGCTCTCTTGCATTGATGTCTCTCTCTCTCTCTCTCCCTCTCTCTCTCTCTACCTCCCTCTCTCCCTCCAGCTCTCCTCAGGTGAGGATTAAAATATTAAAATAAATAAAAAGCAGTAATGATCACTACTCACTCCTCAGCAAACAGTGGAGACTTCAGGTCAAATCATCACCTTTGTTTTCCTCTTAGTCTTTAAACCGGTCACGATGGAGCTGAGCGGTCTCGGTCTCTCAAAGCCAGCCCTTTGAACATTGGCATGATGATGCGGTTCCTTCCAGCATGCACTTCAAAGTAGAGAATTTTACTTAACCTAAATAAATTTGGTGCATCTCATTATGAAACTAGGGAAAAAGAAAGAAAAATGCACCTAAGAATGTGAATACATTTTTACAATTGCTCTGAGACTCGAAGAGTGAATTTTGTAACACTTAATATCCTGTGTTATTTTCTTCTTTTCCACAGAAATAACTCTGCAAGTTCAGAGTTTATTTTTTAAACTATTTTTTCCCATATCTTTCAGCTATATAAAACAGTTGTACAGTTTAGCACTTGAAAAACAACCCCCATCAATCACGAGCAGCAACTGCGGCACTTTATGTACCAAACAACTTAAAATGAAATTGAAACATCCTTGATTAGTGACAAAATAATTTTTGCCTTTCTAGTTTCTGACATGTCTTCCTATCCATAGGTTGTTAAGTTCAAGGTAAAGTCAATCTTCTGGCCCTATTTAAAAGAATTTAGGGGGTAAGTGATGGGAAAATCCTATCCAATTATTAAAAGTGTGATATAACTACGTATGTTTTCCTACAGAGACTTACTGCCTGCGGGACACCCCTTACGAACACCACTGTCTTTCTACCACCTTCACAAGAAGAAATATTTAGCGACCTGATTAAATACAGGTTGAATCTGCTAAGTAATAAAATCATATTTTGGAAGGAAATCAAGTTTGTTTATTTCTTGCAAGTTCGCAGTGTATTAATATTCAGTCAATTGTCTTCTCCTCTCTGCCAGTCCCCCATAAAAAATAGGTCAGTGTTCCTCTGTACTTACATACTATCTGCCAAAATGGTTTATTCTGTCTAGTAGTTAGGGACAGAGTTATTTTTGTGGGAAAACATGCTAAACCAGCAAAATCGAATTTTATTGTTAACAGATAACAATCTGCAGTGTAATAAAAGATTGACTATATGAAGAAATTCACTTTTCTATCTAAGTTATAACACATGCATATATGTTTTTATGAACACACACTTTAATTATTTTCAATTACAGTTGACTTTTATTGTTATATTAGTTGCAGGTGTACAGTACAGTGGTTAGACATCTGCATAACTTACAAAATGATCTCCCTGTAATTCCACCAGATAAATCCAGCACCCACCTGATACCACACAGTGATCACAATGCTATTGACTGCAGTCCCTATGCTGTACTTTACGTCCCCATTAACACACATTTTAGATCCCCTTTCATAACAAAAGGAACAACGTTTTAGGCACTTTTCTAAAGCCATTGAACTATTGCCTCTAATTCTCCTAATGGAAGGACTCCCAGTGTCAGCCAGCAACACTGGAGAAATACTAGGACAGAGAAAAAAGAGGGCTAAATGGTAGATTTGTACCTATTTGTTCATCAGTATATTTAACAAATATTTGTAAGCATCTTCTCTGTGCCAGGCCGTGTGCTGGATGCTGACATATTGTGGTGTATAAAACTTACATTCTAAGGAATAGTTTGTGATTCTAGGAGGCTCACTGTTAATTCAAGACCATTTCCCCAAGGCCTCCTAGATTTGAAGAGATGCTTAAACGTGTCAAATAAATCCCACTTCCTCTCTCTCTGTGATCTATTCAATATAATAAACTCACCAGTTCTTTCCCAACAAAAAAAGTGAACCAAGGATATAAATGACAACAAAACGATGATCAAAGTGTGGAGTATCTTGCGGATGGTAGTTTTCATTAGATTGTGCAATAAATTACAGAGGTAGTGTTAAAAAATTGAGTAGTTTGCGAGCCCTCATTAACATATATTACATATGATTATTTATTAGAATGTTAATAATTTATTAGTTTTTAAATTAACTTTAAATCACTTTACACAATTAAGTCTAATTCATGCAGAGAAATTTCAGAGGGAGAATGTTCTAAAATACTCTCTCTTTTTAAATTAAAAAACAAGAGCATGCTGGCTGGGTAGCTCAGTTGGTTAGAGCATTGTTCCTATATACCAAGAGTGGGTTCAATCCCCAGTCAGGCCACATACAAGAATCAACCAATGAATGCATAAATAAATGGAACAACAAATCGATGTCTCTCTTTCTGCCCCCGCCTCCTTAAAATCAATTAATTAAATTAAAACAAAACAAAACAGCATGATTTGAGGTTGTTACCCTGCCCTCAGGCACAGCTTAATTATTGGGCAAGGAAAGAGATTTGTGTAACAACATTTTCATGATTTGGGCAGTAGGAACACTTGGGGCTCTGGAAACAAAGTACTTCTCTGAGTGAGCAGGTCTTAAGCTGAGAATTCTAGGGGTTCGTAGATGGCTTCCTGTTAGTTTTGGAGACACTCTACATGTAATTGTAATCCCCCTCTTTCTACACCTTAAGTTGACAACGGCTGCACTGGGCCCTTGGCTCCTTGAGGAGAGGGTGATATCTCATTCACCTCCACACGTCCATAAGAGTACCTGACACAGAATGTTATGGACTCAATGTTTGTGTCCCCACAGAATTCATATGTTGAAGTCCTAAACCCCATGTGTGGCTATATTTGAAATAAGAAAGTAATTAAAGTTAAAGGTAGAACCCTGACCCAAGAGGATTAGTGCCCTTATAAAAGAGACACCAGATGTGTCATTTTCTCTCTGTGCAAGCATCAAGGAAAGGCCATATGAGGACACAGTGAGAAGGTGGCTGTCTGCAAGCCAGAAAGTGAGCTCTCACCAAAAAGCAAATCAGGCCTGGCTGGTGTGGCTCAGTGGTTGAGCGTCAACCCATGTATCAAGAGGTCGCCAGTTCGATTCCCGATCAGGACACATGCTTAGGCTGTAGGCTTGATCCCCAGTTTGGGGCATGCAGGAGGCGACCAGTTGATGTCCTCTCTTATTGATGTTTCTATTTCTCTCTCCCTCTCACTTCCTCTGTCTCTAAAAATCAACGATAAAAAATAAAAAATAAAAAATCAGCTGGCAACTTGATCTTGGACTTCCCAGGCTCCAGAACTGTGAGAGAATACATTCCTCTTGTTTTAAACCACCTAGTTTGTGCTTATTTGTTATAGCAGTCCTGAGAAACTAGTGTACTCATCAACTGCTAGATACAAATCCCTGGGAAAGAATGAAGGGAGTAGTCTGAATCTGTGAGGTATAGGACAGAATCAGTCATGACCCAGTGTCTGTGCAGTCTCCTCTTACCCAAGAGGGAACCATCACGTGAATTGAAAGGCAGAGCAATAAGATCTGAAACTCTGAGATCCGAGAGTGGGGCAGGTGTGACTGAGCATTGTCCTGGTGTCTGTCCGTGTCACCTTTCTTCAAAGACAAATGGCCCTGGCCAGTTTGGCTCAGCGGTTAGAGCGTTGACCTGCAGTCCAGAGAGACCTGGGATCGGTTCCCACTAAGGGCACGTACCTCGGTTGCAGTTTGTCCCCGGTCCTGGTTGGGTCATATGGGTGGCAGCCACTTAATGTGTCCCTTTCACATCGATGTTTCTCTCTCTCTCTCTCTCTCTCTCTTCCTCTTTCTCCATCCCACTCTGTCTGAACAAAAAATTGAAAAATGTCCTCGGGTGAGGATAAAAAAATAAAATAAAACAATAATAAAACAAAGACACATGGAAGTCCTTGGAAGAATCTCACCATCATCGTCAGGAGAGTGAAAGGGCATCATCTCTGTAGGACCAGAGCTCATCAGGGCCAACAAGAACGAGCAAGTTCATCAACAAGAACTCATAGTTCATCTCTCCATGTGAGTATGGAAACTAGACTGGTTATCCTCTCTTCTTTGTGCCAATTATACTTGCTGAGGTCCTGGCAGTTTTAAAGGGGTGGGCTTAACACTAACCTGAAGCATGAGAAGGAGGAACCATGGGAGTTTCACAGAGGTGACACACTGATGGACAAATAGGAGTCAGCCGTGGGAAGAATGACTGGGGGAGCATTTATAGAGGGGCTAGCAAAAATGAGGGCCTTAACCTGATAAAGCGGTGGCACATGGAACATCTGAAAAAAATTGAGAAAGGCCAGCAAAGACTCAATGTAGGAATTCCAAGACATGAGGTCGAAAGTAAATGCCTCTCTGAAAATCTGGGGATGTGGTAAAGATGATGGGGGTGGAAGAAAATATACTAGATCCTAAAACCAGGGTCACAATGTAAGTAACTGAAACTACAAACACATTCAGTGTAAAAGGTTGTTGATTTTATCAGTACTATCATACCACAGTACAGTTACATTGCGAGTTGCATAGATGTTAAGGAACTAGCCTAAGAATTATGAAAGCATTTTAAATCATGTTTCTATGGATCATGATGATCCTGAATTCCAACCTACAAAGAAGACCAATCCATTTCTAAAAGGCAAAGGAGTTGTACTAGTGACTTGCCAGGTCCTGCAATGGCCTTGAAACTTGGGAGTGCATACAATTCAGCATAAATTGTCTTCTGCTACCAACACATTCTGAATCATCACTTTTCTGTCATGTTACCCGAGGATATTTTTTCCATTGACTTTTTTTTTTTTTTTAGAAAGAGACTGGAAGGGAGGAAGAAAAGGGGAGAGAGAGAAACATTGATGTGAGTGAGACATATCAATTGGTTGCCTCCAGCATGCACCCCAACCAGTGCTGGGGATCAAACCTACAATACAGGCATGTGCCCTTGATGGGGAATCAAACCCACAACCCTTCAGTGCACTGGACAATGCTCTAACCATTAACCAACACAGGCCAGGGCTCACATGCTATTTTTTATTGAGCTAGCCATAAATGCCACAATAGATTTGAAAAAAAAAAAAAAATGAGCTAGAGACCAGAACCTAAATACAGTTAGAAACATCCCCTTCCACCACCACTTCCACTGAGCTGTCGCTAAAGCTGGTAGGAAACTAGACAGACAACCTCTTTCACCCCTAGGTTACAACCTGAAATGTCTTTCCTGGAGCTCCCTGGGAAGACTCCAGAGACAGCTGTATTCTCTCAGAGAAAACCATTCTGCTATGTTAGCACGAGGGAAGCCGAAAGCCTGTGTTCCTAGACTGACCATGAAGATCGGATGAGGGTAACAGCTGCCTTCCTTGAATTCTCTTCCTGGCCATGAATTCAGTCCTCTTGGAGGCAAGACTCAGCACCATGCAGCCCCGGGAAGGGACACAACTGATTGAGTCCACGGTATAATACCTGGTACCTCTCCTGCCTCAGGAAGAAAACAGAGAATAAAGATGCCGAACCCTGAAATGCTCAAATATGTTATTTAGAATTCAAGGACTTAAATTATTCATTGACTGGGGCATTTCTTTTTATGAAGGAGAAAAAATACCCTAATCTTTCTGTCACAAAATGAAATATCAGTCTTAATGTTCGAATTCACCCTCAGAACACAGCATAAACTCATATTAGAACTAATTTTGTAAAAAGTGGAAATGTATGCAAAACAAGAGAAACAAAAGGAAAAACACAGCAATGACTGAGTACAAGGAAATAGCTCACAGCAAATGACATTTGGAATGAAAGATAGAAAACCCACATTATTTTGTTCTATGCTTAAGTAGAGGAAACAGAAATGCACCAGAGACATTTGCTAATCAATACACATTACCCCAAGGGCACCCAATACAACTGTAATCTTAAAAACAAAACTCAAAGAAATGGAACATTTAAATTAGAAGTACTTTTAACAACAAAATGGCAAAAGCAGGGGAAAGCCTTCCTGTCCCTTTAGATCAGGGAATTCTTAACCTATGGGTGGTTTTTCACAGCCAGTTTTTGCTCAGCAACATAGAAGAAAAAAACAAATATCTTAGATCTTTCCTGTCCCTGTAGCCTTCGTAATGACCAGAATTCAGCATGACACCGTGACTTGTAAGGGATTCTCCCCAGCATCCATTTAAGCGGACACTCACTGGAGAGTTCTGTGAACAGAAAAAGGTTGTGAAAAATATATATTTCCGTATGCGGTACCCAGTCCTGACCTGACGTGACAAGGAGGGAAAAGAATGGCTCAACAGTCTCTGCTCTCCCAGGTACTTGAGCCGGCTATGGGAGTTAGCTCTGGGAAATACCCGAGGCTGTGCCAGGATGACAGTCAAACCCAGAAACCCGGAGAGAATCGATCTGCTCTGCACACAGGGCTCTGTGAGGGAGTGTCTGGGTGCCCCGCACTGATGCCAGGGACTGCAGGCGGGGAGTGAAAGTGAAAGTCCCTGGTTCTCGGGCAGGCTAAAGAGCAATCCCAGATGGTAGCTTTAAAAAAGTGGGTTCCAAAGGGAAAAGCTACCCAGCACGGTGCCAAGGGTATTGGGTCAATGATGGCAGCCCCTTGGAGCTGGAGTTTCATCCTTATATGTGTCCACTGGTGGGAAGCTTTTGCCAGCCAGTGGGTTTTGGCGTCTTGGTTGGGGGATTTGGGCAGGGGGTTGGGTCTACAGGGATGCGGATGTGCAATTGGGTGCTCCTTTGGTTCTTGGTGTCCGATGGCCTTTTCTGTCTGACCAATTCTCCTGTAGGGGAAGTTTGGTCTTTGTTCTCCAGTGGCAGGGAAGTGTGCAGATTGGCCATTAGGAATTACATTGCCCTGTAAGTCCTAACAGCAAGGAGGCAAAAGTAAGGGACATTGAAAGCACAGCTCTGAAGTCAGATGATCAGGATTTCAACCTAGCTCCACCATGTCCTAGGTGGGTCACCTTGGGCAGAAAGTTTCACCTTCCAGGTTTCTCCTCTGTAAAATGGGGAGAGTAATAACAATATCATGAGCTTCTGTGAGAAGCAATTTAGATGATGTAAATATAATGCAGCACCTGCCACATAGTAAGTGTTGCCTTAAAAATAGCTAGAACTCGGTGAGGGCTTGCCACATATTTAAAAAAGTCTGTCTCTCAAAATAACCCTATGACCTAGATGTTATGGTTGTCCCCATGTTACTGGGGTAAAGAGTAAGTAATAGGCCTAAGGTCTCACAGCTATTTAGTGCCAAACTAGCACGTAAACATAGACATGCTGGTCTCAGTCTATACATACTGTTTCTTACTTAATTTTATTGAATGAATAAATAAATGGTAGTTGTTGTTTTTTAATTCTTGGAGATTGGATCATCTAGTTGGGAAATGATAGGAAGAAACATTGTAACTGTGGCAGGCAGTTAGACAGACATGAGCTGAGCAAGGACGATGGGCCAGGTACGGAAGGCCATCAGGGCAGAAGCCCCGAGGGGGGTGCCTAGCAATGGTCAAAACTAGGAAAACAAGGACCTCACCCCCAGGGTGACATTTCCTCCTTAGCACATCCTGGTTATCTGGTTTAGACCCCTTGACCATTCATACCTCTTGTCGTGCAATTCGGACCCTCCCTTGACCTTTCTTCCCCAGGCATGTCACTAGCCATGTGGCAGACTCCTTAGAGGAGGAACAAGGAGCAAGAATATAACCCTATAGGACCCCCATACAAGCCCTTCCATGACCATTTCCTTAAACATTAACCCCTAGAGATAACACCTAGGCCTCAGCTGTATTTCAGCTCCAGGTCCAGAAAAGCTGACAAGGGGACCAGTTTTGCAATGACTAATGACCCCTGCCTTGGCACAGACCAGTCAGTGGAGACCATGACCTGAAAGGACACACCTGGGAAGCAGATGAATATTCTACAGAGATCCTTCCCTGGGACGAACCCTAAAATCTCTACCCTTAAAAACCCTTATGAGGGAGGACCCAGCTTGCTCTCCCCTTCCTTTTGTCTTCCCCTCCAACTCTCCATCCTCTTTCCCCCAAGTGGTTACCTTTATCCTTCTCTCTCCTCAGCTCCAAAAGCCCCTTCTTTGCTTCTGTAACTTGTTTCCCAAGGCCATTTCTTCTACAGCTCACTTGCACCTCTGTGACTTTGTAAATAAACTTTCTCTTATCGTTAGCATCTTGGCTCTGAATTCTTTTAGCCAGAACTCAAGTAGGGAGGTTACTGAACTGAAGTGTCATCTGACTCCACGTCTCTAACACGTGGTGCTGTTTTCATTCTCACCAGCAACATAACCATAAAATAAGATAGTACATAATCGATGGCTACCTTTAAACCCCCAGAGCACCGAGACAGAATGGAATGTAAAAAGCATTGTGAGCATTTCCTTGGCTCCAGGACAGGAAAACTTGACTATTTATCAAAGATCCCAGGCAACCTGGGGCTCAGAGCAGCTGTCTTTCTCCCTAATTTTGGTCATCTAGGTACTCTGCTAACTTTTCCATTTCCTGGCTGGAGCGGGAGAACTCAGTTTTATTTTACACTCTGGATCCCAAGATTCCCACTAGGACAAGGTACTATGTCTAGATCTGCTCTCAACTTCTAAATGGATCCTTGGGAGTTGCAGTCTCATGATCCTGGGAGACACTGAAAGTCTATGCCTCAGGAAGTTAAATTGCTGGTACTTTAGGGTTGAAAGGTAAAGAAGTCAAAGCATCATATTTTCTTAATCTTTTTAATTAACAGTACTTCATCCATGCCATCTAGAAGAGGGCCCTGCACACAGGAAGCATTCAGTAAAAAGTGGTGAAAGAGTAAGTGGATGAATGATTGGGTGGATAAGGCAGAAAATCTGGGACCCTGAGGCTCTCTCCAAAGAGATGCTGTGTCAGCTCTGAACCTGTGAGGTATGAGAAAGCTCACTGGGGCTCTGTGCAGACTGACCCACTTTAGAGTCCCAGAGGCAGCCCTCTTGTTCCTTTGACAGGAAGACAGTGAGCAGCATGTTCTCCATCCATTAGGAGGTCCCAGGTAGACATCTGTGGACTAGGCCAGAGGTCTTCACTAACAGATCTTTCTTTTTATGGAACCAAAATAAAATCAGGAATTTATCTGAGGTCTGTTTGAGGTGCTAAAATGACAATACAATGAGGTATTGTGGTCTCCAAGCAATTCAACATGTAGGCAAAAAAAAAAAAGGCTTTGTAATAAATCTGACCTAGAAAGCAACCTCACAGGGTGATCTGATCATACACTGCTAACTGGTGGGTCTTAGTGGGTAGTCATGCCCCAGGCCTATAAAAAGATTTATATTTGACTTAAGCAAGCCCTGTCCATTGTTCTTGTATGTCTAGGTTAACACACCTTTGAAATGCCCACGTAATCCTCTTTTGAGGCTCCCTTGAGGCACAACCACTCTCAAAGGAGCACATGATCTTCTTAATGATCCTGTACCTTGCCTTCTCCCACCTTCATGAAATCTTCCTTGTCTTTCTTCCTTAATTCCAAATGTCTAAGAGAAATGTAAAAACTGTCATTCTTCAGAGTATTTTCTCAGTCTGTTGAGAGCTTGCTTATGGGTGTGTCCTTTTTTGATTCCGATAAACTCTTATAAATTTTTTCCACAGCTTTGTAAGTCCTTACATTGACAAACAAATTAAAATTCAACTCTGGTGCTCGCTTTGGCAGCACATATACTAAAATTGGAATGCTACAGAGAAGATTAGCATAGCCCTTGAGCAAGGATGATACCCCAATTTGTGAAGCGTTCCATATTTTTAGACTCTATCAAAAATTGATTAGACTTAATAAGTGAATTTGGCAAAATAGCAGGATACAAAATTAACGTCAAGAAATTGATGGCATTCTTATACACCAATGTTGAACTCACAGAAAGAGAAACTAAGAAAAGTTTACCATTTACCATTGCGGCAAAAAAATTAAGATACCTAGAAATAAACTTAACTAAAGAAGTAAATGACCCATTCACAGAAAACTACAGGTCATTGAAAAAAGAAATAGAGGAAGATATAAAAAAGTGGAAGCACATACCTTGTTCATGGATTGGAAGAATTAACATCATTAAAATGTTCATACTACCCAAAGCAATTTATAGATTCAATGCAATCTCCATCAAAATACCAACGACATACTTCACAGAACTAGAACAAATACTTCAAAAGTCTATACAAAACCCAAAATGACCTCTAATAGCCACAACAATCTTGAAAAAGAAGAACAAAGTAGGAGGGATCACATTACCAGATTTCAGCTTATACTACAAAGCCACTATAATCAAAACAGTCTGGTACTGGCACAAGAACAGGCATATAGACCAGTGGAACAGAACAGAGAACCCAGAAATGGACCCAAGGAAATATGCTCAATTAATATTTGACAAAAGTGGCAAGAGCATACAGTGAAGTAATGACAGCCTCTTTAATAAATGGTGTTGGGGAAATTGGACAGCTGCATGCAAAAAAATGAAACTAGACCATCAACTTACACCAAACACAAGAATAAACTCAAAATGGATAAAAAACTTAAATGTGACTCATGAATCCATAAAAATCCTAGAAGAAAACGTAGGCAACAAAATTTCAGACATCATACGCAGCAGAATTTTCACTGATACATCACCTAAGGCAACAGAAATAAAGGAGAAAATGAACACATGGGACTACATCAAACTCAAAAGCTTCTGAACAGCAAAAGATATAATCATCAAAATGGAAAGGCAACCCACTATATGGGAGAGCATAATTGCCAATGATATATCAGATAAGGGGTTAATTTCCAATATATATAGAGTGCTCATACAAATCAACAAAAGGAAGACAAAGAACCCAATTAAAAAATGAGCAGAGGAACTAAGTAGACACCTCTCCAAACAGGACATACAAATGGCTTAGAGACATATGAAGAAATGCTCAACATTACTAATCATCAGAGAGATGAAAATTAAAACAACAATGAGGTATCACCTCACACCTGTCAGAATGGCTGCCATCAACAAATCATCAAACAAGTGTTGGTGAGGGTGTGGAGAAAAGGGAACTCTAGTACACTGCTGGTGGGAATACAGACTGGTGCAGCCATATGGAAAACAATATGGTGTTACCTCAATAAATTAAAATTTAAACTTTCATTTGACATAGTGCTCCCACTTCTAGGAATATACCCTAAGAAGCCTGAAACACCAATCAGAAAGAATATATACCCCCATATTTGTAGCAGCACTATTTACAATAGCTAAGATCTGGAAACAGCCCAAATGTCCATTAGTAGACAAATGGATAACAAAGCAGTGGTACATATACACAATGGAGTACTATGCAGCTGTAAGAAAGAAAGGTCTCTTATCCTTGGAGACGACATGGAGGGACCTGGAAAGTATTATCCTAAGTGAAACAAGCCAAACAGAGAAAGACAAATATCACATGATCTCACTTATTTGTGTAATGTAATGAACATAACAGTCTGAGGAATGAGGTAGTCCCAGAGACGTGGAAGTGGGGTACAGACTGACAATCCCCAGAAGAGGGGGTGGTGGGGAGAGATAAACCACAGAACTTATATGCATGTATGCATGAACAATGGACATGAACAACATAGCTGGGAACAGGGTGGAGAGGGCTGGGGAAGGGGGAAAAAAAGAAACATCTGTAACAAAAATTAATTAATTAATTAAAAAGAAAAAATAAATAAATAAATAAAATTCAACTCTGCCCCTTCTTGAGCATGTACCATAATACAAACTATGGAGTTAGGGATTGTCAGAACACTGAGCAGACATTTTCTCCCTGCAGAGGTGGAGCCTTTGAATTTAAGACACTTAGGAAGAACTCACATGCTAGGCAGTGAAGGAAAATGTATTGTAGGTTTCCTAGGCAGAAAAGAAGAAAAAAGTAAAGTAATAACCCCCAAATATTTTATTTCCAAATTTATTTTTTTGTCATTAATATTTTCAAGACAAAATTATTTTCATTCAATTGAGATATTGTGTATTGTTGGATTTGTTAGATATTGTATGCCACTCTTTTTGAGGAGGGAAAGGAATAACTCAAAACATGACAATAGGTTACTGGCCCTTTTAAAGGTGTTGCTCTAATAAACGAAAGAACTTATATGCATATATGCATAACCAATGGATACAGACAACAATACTATGAAGGTAGGGGTGGGGGCAAGAGCTGGGAGGAGGGTATCAATGGGGGAAAGAGGAGAAACATCTGTAACAAAAATGAATTAATTAATTAATTTTAAAAAATAAATAAAATCACATTCTAAATTTAAAAAGACGAAACTAAGACTTTTAATTTAATTCGCAAATAAAAGAATGAAATATTGAAAAAAGAGAAAGAGGTTGCTCTAAAAGAGAACATAATTATTTGAAGTTTGAGTGTTAAAAACCTAGATTTTCCATGAGTATTTGTTGAAATTGGCTGTATGAAACAATTTGCAAGGCCATAGGATTTGAAATTATGAGAGATGTAATCTCATCATAGACAATCTGTCCTCAAGGTGTTTGCTTACCAAAGTAGGGAGAATCAAAATTAACATTTCCTGGATACATATGTTGTTACTGACTGAAAGGGTTCATTTGCCTGCGTGCATCAAAGCCCAATAAGACACGAATAGGGGTTTGCAGCCAAGAGACTAAGGATTTATTAGGGAGATGGCGCCATGCCCGGAGTCACAGGTAGCTCGTGCTCAAAGACTCGGCTCCTCAATGGCTTCCAGGGGATGGATTGTATAGAGAAATCATTAATCATGATGACTAATAGAGTTAGGGTCATGGTCTCTACTGATTGGTTGATGCAAGGGCAGAGGGTAATTGATCATTGCATTTTGTCCTGATGTCAGTCATGGAGTTGTTCTGTCCAATTTCATAAAGATTTGTTTTGTGAGATCATGCCTCTTTCCTAGGTCCAGAGCTAAAACACAGCTGAGGCCAAGATAGTATGTTTAGTTTGATTGAAAACTCTGTCTCAATAGCCAATAGACCCAGGACCTTGTTTCTAAGACTACTAGATGCTAACCAGAACCTCATTATCCTGAGGGCTCAATGATGATGCAAGGGAGAAGGAGATGGATGAGTCAGGGTGCTGGGTGAGGCCAGTGTGAGTCAAAGAAAAATAAATAAATAAAAGTTCAGATTAAAGAAAATATATTTTTTCACGGTTACAATATTGTCAGTCACAGTGTAAATGCCTTATCTTATTATTTAATCATCATAGCAAATGATAAGAAAGGTAGTAGTAGTATATTCATTTTTTTAGACTATTTTATTTATTTTTAGAGAGAGAGAAACATCCATTTGTTTTTTCCACCTATTCACGCATTCATTAGTTGACTCTTGTATGTGCTCTAACCAGGTATCAACCCACACCTTGGTGCATCAAGACGACACTAACCAACTGAGCTATTAAGCCAGGGCAGTATATTCACTTTTCAGGGAAGCTGGTCAACCTGCCAAAGCTAGCTAGGGGCAGAGCTGGCCTTGAAGGTCGTCAGACTATAATACCCTTGCTCTCCCCTACAATATTTCAAACAAATGGAGTAGCCAAATGAATATATATATATATATATATATATATATATATTTTTTTTTTTTTTTTTAACCAACTTTAGGGATCCCAGTTGAAGAGTAGGTGAAACCTGAAGGAGGTCAGGCTGTGAGGTCCCCTGTGCTTGCCTGTATATGAATCCCATTCAGCACATAGTAGGACAGTTCCCCCTCCCTCAAAAACCTACAAATGCTTCATGAGTCACATAGACTTTGCTGATGATTTTCTGAAAAGAAAGGAGAGAGGGTTAGATGGCACCTCAGACAACAGAAGCCTTCAAAACTCCCTTTAAACATGCTTTTTTTCTCTTTCCCAGAAAAACATTTTCTCTCCATTTTCCCACCCTCCAGCCCCAGCCCTGAGCCCCAGTTTCCTAGCCTGCCTGCTTCTTAATATCCTCTCATCTAAATAAAATCCTGCTGACTGGAGGAGGAATATCAGTAGGAATAAAATAATAATAGTAAAGCTAAAACCAACCAGGAGAATGAAGAAAGCCTTCAACGATCCTTCCAAAAGAGAGTGAGATGTAATAGTTTTAAGCATGCATTTTGTGCCAGATATTCTTGGCCCCGGGAGATACAACCACGAACAAGACAGCCTGGAACTTACATTGTAGAGAGAGGGCATGGACATTAAATAAGCAAACAAATACATAAACCAAATCATTGCAGGTCAGGCCAAGTGCTATGACCAGAACTGGTGGGAGAGAGCTACTTTATGTTTTGTGGTCAGCAAAGTTTTCTCAAAGGACAGTGAATTTTGACATGCATCCTAACTGGAAGAGAATAGTCATGCAAAGAAATGCATTCTAGACGGAGAAATTAGGAAATTCAAAAGTCATAAATCAGTCCCAACAGGGAGGCTGGGGTGAAGTGTGTGAGCATGAGAGAGAAATGAAGATAGAGAAGTAATCAGGAAAGACCTCACGGTTCAGAGTTAGAAGTCTGAATTTTATTCTTTACAGAATGGAAAGTCTATAGAAATCGAGCAGGAGTGATTAACATTTTCTAAAGGGTACTCTGACTATTGTTTGGAGAATAACTGAAGGGCCTATAGAAGCTTCCTACACTCTCAACCCAAGACTGTTTGGCATTGGCCTTCATTTTGTTCTTAGCATTCAGTTGGTTTATTAGATCAAGTGTCTGTTGAGGAGCTTAGATTAGAGTGATCAGTTTCTAGGGGGAAGTAAGGTAACCAAACCTGCTGTGAGGAGGTAAGAAGGCAGGAAAGATGACTCTCAGATTTTGAGATGGGTCAGTAGTGGAGATGGATTCATTGGTGTGTGGGAAGGGGAATAAGAGAAGAGAAATCTAGAGTTGAGACCAAACTTTTATTTCATTTAGTTATTTATTTTAAAATATAGAATGCTTCATGAATTTGTGTGTCATCGTTGCTCAGGGGCCATGCTAATCTTCTCTGTATCTTTCTAGTTCTAGTCTATATTTTGCCAAAGAGAGCGCAAGACCAAATCTTCAATGCCCTAATTTAGCCTAAGTAATTTTCACTTTATTTGCTCAACAGTGAAGAAGCCAGCAAAGGATATTTACTTGTTCACTTTGCTTGTAACAAACATTTAAGTATAATTAACATGAAGGGCTGGTTTCATGGGAATCCCCCTCACTCAGAAGGGCCCATGCTTAGTTTATTGCTCTGAAATTTTTAATAATTTTATTTTTGAACCTATATTTTTTAAAGTCCAGTGGAACCATGGAGCATGTGTGTAAACAGCGGTGATTTCCAAAACGTGTGTTGTCTGATATTTCTTGCCACCCCATTTGCACATAGTGTTCATGTTGTCCCAAGAGCATTTACTTCTACTGGGCCCACTATGAACAGGAGTTCAGGGAGGCACCAAACTAGTACAAAAAACGTGCATATGAAAGCCAATGGTTTTCTAAAAGTGTTGGTAGAATGCATGCATATAAAAAACAAAATAGCCCTGGCTGGTTTGGCTCAGCAGTTAGAGCGTTGGCCTGTGGTCCAGAGAGACCTCGGTTTGTTTCCCGCTAAGGACATGTACCTGGGTTGCAGTTTGTCCCGGCCCTGGTTGGGTCATGCAGGTGGCAGCCACTTGATGTGTCCCTTTTACGTCGATGTTTCTCTCTCTCTCTCTCTTCCTCTCTCTCCCTCCCTCTCTATCTGAATAAAAAAATGGAAAAATGTCCTCAGGTGAAGATAAAAAATAATAATAAAATTTATTTATTATTCTACTATTAATGGACACTGAAATAGCTTTTCAGTTTGGGACTATCATGAATAGTGCTACTATGATTATTCTTGTACATATCTTTTACTGCACATATCTGTTGAGTGTTTATTATATACATGTGAAATTGCTAGGTCAGAGGGTATGTTTATACTCATCTCTAGCTGCCAGGTTTTTAAAGCAATTATATAAATTCTGCTTTTCTACTAGGGATTATAAAAGTTCTATGTGTTTCATATCCTTTCCAGCATTGGTATTATTTGCATTTTAATGTTAGCTATCATGGTGGGTATATAGTGGTACTTCTGTGAGATCTGAGTTTGCAGTTCCTTAGTCTCTAATAAGATTTAATACCTCTTCATGATTTATTGGTCATTTGTAGATTCTCTTTTATTAAGTACCTGTTAAAGCCTTTTGCCCATTTTTTTACTAGGTTACTTATTTTTTTCTTATTATTTTGTAGGATTTTGTGATATATTTTATACTACTTCTTCATCGGATAAATGTATTGCAGACATCCTTTTCTACTCTGTGCTATGCATTTATGGTTTTCGTGAGGTTTTTTTTATTTTAATGCAATCTGATTTATTAGCACTTTCCATTTTAGTTAATAATGTTGTGTGTGTGTTCCTTTGGTTGTTTTATCTTTCACATCTAGCCTCATGTCCCATGTAGAATTAACTTTTTACATATCTGTAAAGGAGTCGACATTTCATTTTTTCCAATATGAATATCCAACTAACCCAGCACCATTTATTGAAAAGACCATCCTTCTCCACTGCACTGCAGCCTTACCTTTCTCTTTAATCAGAGGACTATATACAGGGTTGGGCAAAAGTAGGTTTACAGTTATTCATGTGGAAAATAATACAATAATCAATTAATAAATAAGAATAAAGTCTGTGTTGCCCATACTCACAACTGTAAATCTACTTTTGCCCCATCCTGTATGTGTGTGTCTATTCTGAAATCTCTGCTATGTTCACACTTATCTTGTGTTGTCATGGATATCTTAACATGGGTGAAGGGATAGATTACTAAGAACCAAAGAAAGTGAGAAGACCAATATAAATGAATGATGATAAGGGTCTACTATTTGATATTAGAAGTAAAAATAAGTGGACAGATCTAAGGCTGTAACAAAAGTAGAGTCAAGAACTCAAGCCTGATTGGATGTAGGGAGAAAGGCAAGAGGGAAGTCAAAGATAACTGAAGATTTTAGGCCAAATAACTGACAGATTGGTGAGACCATCAGGAGCTGGTTTCGAGAATGAGGGAGGGGAAAATGAGTTTAAAAAACAATAATTGAAACCTAAAGGATTTAAAGAACCATAGCTGCAAGTGTCCAGCAGGCAGCTGGAAATGGTGGACGGGAACTTGTAGAGATCAGGGCTAGAGACAGAGAATTGGGATTCTGTGTATATTGATATGTCCTAGATTAGACAGATGTGCTTTCTAAGGGAGAATGCATGAAGAGAGGATAGGGGGAGGAAGGAAAGTGGAAGGCTGAGATAGGAAGAGACCAGAAGTAGAAAGAGATAGAGGAAGGAGAGAAAGAGGAAGAAGGAAAAAGTCAAGGAGAGCGAATGAAAAAATAGATTTTAAAGTTTGGTCAATGGAGAAGGCTAGCCATATCTTTTTTCTAATATTAAATCAATGCATTGCTCAAGCATTCCACTAGAAATTATCTTGTGTCAGAGCCTTTGAGACTATACCACCCTTCCTGATCTGCTGTTCTGTGCCTACTGCTGTCTCCTTCCCAGCAGAAGACCCATGGGCTAATGGGGATTATACTGGGGCCCCCGGAATTTCTTGTCCCTGTATGAACATTTGAAGTGACAGTGGGTGGGCGGGTAATGATTCTTTACATTATTAGAGTGCTCTCCTGAAGAGAAATAAATGCATAAACTGATCGACTTGGGAATCAGGGAAAAGTGTATTTCATGTTGCAACAAAATCATAAAGATAATGCCCTGTTTTCCAATTGCGTTAAAAAAAAAACAAACTTTTTTTGATGTTTTTTTTTTTTCTTTTTTTGTTAATCCTCACCCAAGGATAGTTTTTCATTGATTTTTAGATAGAGTTAAAGGGAGAGAGAGAAACATCAATGTGAGAGAGATACATCAATTGGCTGCCTCCCACAAAACCCCACTCGGGCCAGGAATTGAACCTGAAACCCTACGGTCCATGGGCCAATGCTCTAATCCCTGAGCCAAACTGATCAGGTCTGCATTCAAGAATTTTTAATACACTGCATCTTCTGTTACATTTAGTAAAATTTTGGAATGTTGATGATTAGCACATAAAAACATTAAATATTCCTGATGGCCTGTAGACAAGATTAATTTACACCCTGGAAACCAGATGAGGTGTTAACTATATTCAGGTTGCACTTCAGTGGCTTGAAGGGTAATTATTTTACATTTCCAGAGCTAAAAAGAGATTTCCAAAAATAGAGTAGACTATCAAAGAAACAGTAAAACACTTGAATTGTTTTCTTAAAATTCCCTTCCATTCTGTCATTTTACTGACACTAATCAAAGTATTTGAAGTCCCATAGATAATAATGAGAGGCAATGTTTTGCAGAATGTTCTACCATCACTGATTAGTTTTGCACCAACCATTTTTTGCTTAAACAAAATTTAGAGAAATTAGAAAATAAAATATATCTATATATTTTATCAACTTGATAGACCCTCAGTATAAATTTGAAGATCTGAACCACATTCAGTAGTCACATCCATTCCTCTTTTAACTGTCTGACTCTTTGGAGAAAATGAGCTAAAAGTGAAAAGTGGAAGACTCTCCTTAAATAGTTTATACTAAAAAAGATACTCCTTATTTGCGTACTTGGACATTGAGGGACAGATTTAAGCTGACAAAGAAGTCCCAGAGCAGCATTTTTCTACTGTCTCCACTTCATTAAGAATATGAAGGTCTCGGCCAGGTAGCTCAGTTGGTTAGATCATTGTCCCAATATACCACGTTGCAGGTTCGATCTCTGGTCAGGACACATAAAAGAATCAATCAAGGAATGAATAAATAAATGGAACAATAAATTGATGTCTCTCTCTCTCTTCCTTCCTCTTTCTCTCTAAAATCAATAAATAAAATTTAAAAAGAATATTAATAAGTGAACACATACGTTAACTTGCAATAACACCTCACACATCCACTTGTCCAGAGGCAGTTTCATGACTGGTAACAAGAGCGATGGTCTCGTGACAGTTTTTATACCATAAAAACTCAACAGCCGAAACATGTCTAATTTTCAGTGCCAAAAAAACAAACAAATTGGAGTATGGCAATCAAAATTGTAACACAAAAACAAGACAAAATAATTTGGCTAACTGAACAAGCCCAGAATTATTTTTGCACTAAAGTTTCCATAATTCCTCTGGTCATAAGAAAGATTTTCACTCCTGAGACCTTAAATGTCATGTGTTAGCATTTTTGCACTCTTGAAATAATAAAGTGAGAAAGATCAAATACACACAAGTTTTACTTGTCTTTCACAAACAGTAACTGGAAAATGTTTGTGTGTGAAGGGAGGGTGGTATATGACATGTTCTTAATCCATTTTTCTGCATTTAGTTATCTTGATTAGTAAAAGTCAAATATATTCAAGTAGATATTTCAGACATCAGAAGTTAATTTGTAAAAGAAATAAGAATTAACTTTTAACAAAGACTTTAGAATACTAAGAGAAATGTTAGGAAAGTATCTCAAAATGTTGATTTTCCAACCAGAAAATGAATCTTAAAAAAAAAATCACAGCCCAATTAGCATCACTCAAGACTTTATAAAGTCTTCCTTTTATGTTTTGAGGAATGTAACAGCTTGAGTTAGATGAAAATTAAAATTCAGATGTTGAATTCACTGTGTGCTTGAACGTTTTGTAAATTCACTGAGCTGAGGCCCACATTTGTTTACTTGAGAACTTTTCAATAGAGGCCTTAAAATGTACTGCAGCTCCAAATAGATGCTCAAATCACAAATGCTAAAGCTATGCACATCTTTTTGTGACATGGTACACTGACATTGACGCCACACTTTTTACATAAAATGCCAAGGTGGTACAAAGAAATGTCGCCAATTTTCTTGGCTTGGGAGACACAGTTGAAACTATGTCTGTTGTGTTTCTGGGTAGTAATTTCTTAAGGAAATACCAAAGCAACTTCTAGTCAAAGATAGGAAAGGTCACCTCAGGGGCTGCAGTGAAAAGTCTTCCACTTTACTCATCACTTTGACTAGCAAAAGACCCACCAGGATTCCTAACATAACCTATTAAACTTTTTCCAGAGCACCCTGCGATCACAAAAGCACATTGTATTTTCAAATGGAATGTGCCCCACTCAAATTGTTTCCAGTCCCATTTATCTATTAGTGAGCCTATATGAAAATAAAAGACCTTATAATTTGATGATGATGATAATAATGGCCAACATGTATTACACACTTACCGTGTGTCCAGCACTGCAACCACCCTTTACCTGTGTTATTTCGTGTAACCCTCACACAGCCTATGAGGTAGATTCCATATTTCATCATCTGAAAGAGGCCATCCACACACTATGGTTTTTTAAACTATACAAATGTAAAAGAGGGAAAAAAAATGCTGCCAAATAAACTATGATGTAATGTTTTCTTGTCACCTCTAATTTTTATTTATACTTGTTGAAAGCACTCTTGTATCAAACTGAACTCTCATTGCTTTGTCATTTTTCTCAATACAGTTGGCCCTCTGTATCTGCAGATTTTTTTTCTTTTATTGATTTTAAAGAGAGGAAGGGAGAGAGAGGGAGAGAAACATCAATGAGAGAGAACATCAATTGGCCACCTCCTACACGCCCCACACTGGGGATCGGGCCCACAACATGGACATGTGCCCTGACCAGGAATTGAACCGGCCACTTCTTGGTGCATGGATCAACGTTCAACTACTGAGCCACACCGGCCAGACTATAACTGTGGATTTTGAGAACAGTTTTCCACCTGTGGTTGGGAATCTAATGATGCCAAGTGCTGACTGTATGAATGGTTCTACATAATCTTACATTAGGGACTTGAGCATTCACAGATTTTGATGTGTGCAGGTGTTCTGCAATCCAACCCTTGTGAATACCAAGGGACAACTTCATGCCAAGGGATTTGGAAATTCTCCTGTTTTGAGTTGCATGATTTGGTGTGATAAGCAGTCCTTTTTGCTGACTTTCGTAACAGAACAAACACAGTTTTAGCCATCTTCCTTTCTTGGATTTTTTTTTTTTAATCTTCACCCAAGGTTATTTTTCTATTGATTTTTAGATAGAGTAAAAGGGAGAGAGAGAGAGAGAAACATCGATGTGAGAGGGACGCATCAATTGGTTGCCTTCCACATGCCCTGACCAGGGCCGGGTATCAAGCCTGTAACCCAGTTACTTGCCCTTGACCAAGAATCAAACCCACAACCCCTCAGTATGCAGGCTGATGCTCTGTCCAACACTGCTCAAGGCCCTTTCTTGAATATCTTTAAGCACTCATTTTTTTGCCAAAGAAAAAAATCTTGGCATGATGATTATTCCTCGAATGATGAATATTTGTTTCATAGATACCAAAGTTAAGCCCTATTGCTGTTTCTGTATACACAATAACTTTTTGTCTTAAAGTCAAATGCATTGTGTAATCTTTGTGAAGACAATTTAAGTGGCAAATTAGCTGAGCACGTGCAGTAACATCACTCAGATAAAGTGATGGCATTGGGAACAGCAATGACCTAGAGTGTGTGTGCGTGTGCGCTCAGGCAACGCCAGCTATTTCTCAGCTGCCATGCAGCCAACGGTGATCGTAAAATGCCTTTCATTATATGAGTAATCTCAATTTCTGAGATATGAAAATGTGAAAAACTATTTCCTGTAATCTATAAAGTATAGCATGTTCAAAACATTGTATAATTGTTAAGAAGCCGAGACAGAATTGTTGCCCAGGAAATGTGACTCTGGACCACATTCTCTTAATTGCTGCATTACACTAGTCTTAGGAATATGAAGAAAATAAATCTATGCCATTATCTTAACTTTGCCATAATGAACTGAAGTTGGAACTCAATATAAGTTTCACCTTGGGTCTGTGCATTTAATTTCAAATCTTTGCTGCTGCTTCTTCTGTTTTTATTAAATTGTGACACCAATCTTAGTACTCTGTATAAAGAGGTGATGGTTTCTGACCGGAGAGTTTATGATCTAAATTAGACAGGACAAAACCAGGAAAATGAGATGACAAAAGATCATGAGAAGCTGGTGTTGGTTTCAATTTGCTTCATTTCCATGGTGCCAATTTTCTTAATGCTTCCTCAATCCACACTTCCTGTCATCTCTTTTTCTCCCAATTATTTTCAAGTCTGGTATAGCAGAGAATATATTCCCTTTATTGCAAGTGAAGAATCTGAGTATGCCCATATACACACAGCTGGAAAGGCAGTTCTAGCACTCAGATAGCCCTATATTTGGTGCACATCTATGTTCAAAGAAGTTATAATCTTGTTGCTACATTTAATTGGATGGGGAGCATTTGAGATCTTGCTCCCTGGTGTATGGTGTCACTTTGGCTCAGATAAAGTCATAAAAATTCTCTACAAGTTTGGGAAAAAAATTGGATGAATACAATAATCTTATTTGATCACACAAAACTTTCCTGCAAGAGAACTTACCAAGCACAAGATTTCAATTTAAATTTAGTGAATTTAGTGAAAATTTGGCACGGTGAAATAGTTCAGAGCATAGACTCTGGAGCCAGCTTTTCTTGGTCCGTATCCTGGCTCTGCCACTAACCAGCTCTACAAGCTTGGTCAAGTTACTTAACCTCTCTGTGCCACAGTTTCTCTATTAGGTGATGATTATAATAGCAACGAAAATTCTGAGTGTAAAGAAAATCAAAGGCTACAATCCTACCAATAATATTGTATATAGACTGGAAAAAATAGTCTTTTTTTTAAGGCTTTTATTATTTTTTTTATTATTGATTTTAGAGGGAGAGGGAGAGAGAGACAGAAAAATCGATGAGAGAGAACATCGATTGGCCCCCTCCTGCACACCCCACGCGGGGGATTTGCTCCACAACCCGGGCATGTACCCCGACCGGAAATTGAACCGGCGACCTCTTGGTGCATGGGTCGACACTCAACCACTGAGCCACACCAGCCAGACCTAGAAAGAATAGTCTTTAAGACAGACAGAAATTTAGACATGATGCGTAAAGAAATTTGGGAGGGAAAAGGAGGCACTATTTATTGTTATATTAAATTTGAATGAACTACCAGTTCACCTTCAGTTTTTAAATATGGTATTCATCTATATATATCAAATCTTTTTAGTGGCCCTCACAGGGTTATCAATTCCCAGTCCAGGTCTTTTGCTTACTGAATAACACTCCTGTTTAAATGTGCAGAAACATATTCACATATCATTTCCATAGTCCCAGTACAATTTGTTTATGTGCCTTGGCAAGAACATCTGATAAACACAGGCTTTCTTCCCAAAGCCACGTTGACGTTTGGGTTTTTGTGAGCACACTCAGGAGACTTACTAAGCAAATGAATGCCCATTGAATCCCTACTTTCCCTCTTTCCCTTTTAGTAACACTGATCATTGCCAGCTCTTTTCAGGATTGTTAAAAAGCATGTCCATACAAAGACAGTATATGGAAAAGTAATTCCTCACTCATGGCAGTATTAGAGTGCTTCAAAAGGGTAATGGTGAAGAAAAATAGTACAGCTGTCATGAAATATCTTAATTCAGCAAGAAGTCTGTTTCCCAATAGGAAAATCTAGGCGTAATATATATCGCATAGGCATATAACTACTACTACTGCACAACACACTCTTCACGTTAATGCAGGGGAGAGGGTGGTGAATAATGTCAAACATCAGAAGATAATAATGCATTTGTGTATGATAGGCTGCAATACCTCTAGCTTGTCTTTCTTATTTCCCTTCTTTGGGCTTTCAGTCCCAACATTCCCTCCCTCCCCATGCGTACTAGCAAGAGTTAGCTCATGACCCTGGCTGCCGCAATCAAAGGACCCTATCCCTCAGGTCAGAGTGAGTCAGGACTAGGCACACATGTGACCCAGTTCAGGTCAGTTTTTTCTTGGGTACATTATACCTAAACTAAAAGGAAGGATTCTCTTTTCTTTCTGTTACAGTGTTGGAAGAAAACAAGCTAGGAAATATACTGTGGCCACGTGTCCCAGCCTCTGGGAGGAAACCTACTTGTGTATAAGAGAAGAGGGGGCAGAGAGAAGCAAAATCAGAGATGAGAGCATGTTCCATCACCAAAGGGTGCCATTCACCCCTTACCCTACCTTGTGTCTTACGTGGTACCATTCCCCTGGAATACCGTATGAACAGTGCCCTCTGGAGGCATGATCCAAAGTTGTCTTACTGAAGAGAAAGAAAAAAAAAAACATCTAGCTCACTTTTAATGGTATTGCCATTCTCCAGGAGGGTCCTAGATCTTGTCCTTTAGTCCTGTGAAGTAGCAAATATCCTGTCCAGTTTCATCACCCGGTTAACTTCACTTACCTTCTTAGCTAGTTTGAGTAGAGTTTCCATCATTTGCAACTGAAAGAGTCCTGAATACTATAAACTTTCTATAACTGCGCAAAATGCGCTTACACAGTTCATTTCATCTCACGCAGAGAATGTACCTGTTTTATGGATGAGGGACAAAGAGTTTAAGGATTTGCTTGCCACTATGGTGGAGCAGATTTTTTAAAAAAATAGAAAGAAAAAAGGGATGGATATGAGAATTATACCTGGATCTCTTCCATGTGGGTTGAACAAGTTTTTCTCCAGGGTATATTATGCCACAATTATTTGTCTCCTAATTTACGTTTGGATTTAGGAGATGACAATTCCTGGATCTTCAACCACTCACTGACTGACAATATCGACTAAGTATTCTTCATTGCTCCTACCTGCACTATGAGTCAATTACCTGAAGAGAAGCTCACCATTGACACCTACTCAAATATCTATCAATGCTTTTTTAATAGTTCATATTATTAAACACTGTGCATCAAGCATGTTCAGAGCACTGTATTTGTATTAACTCATTTAATTCTCAGTAAGTACTTGTAGGGTAGACTTACCATTGTCCCTGTTCTATGCATGAGGAAACAGGCACTAAGCGATGAGAGATTCTGTAACTTGCCTTGGTTACAAGCTAGTAAGTGGAGGATTGTGGATTCAAATGGGGAAACAGCACTGCAGCATCCATCTTTTGCAGATGCTCACTATGTGGTGCTCAGGTGTTCTGCTTTGGATCCTTGAAAACATTTGATCACCTGTGCACCTGGGTGCCTGTCCTTTCTAATGCCTATTCTCATATATTGAATCTGCATTTCCTGTTGTATGACCTCTAGCCTGTGTGCCTATGAGAACTGATTGTCCCTTCTTGTTGACCCACCTTGGCTCCATCTTCATCTATATAAGCTGTATGACTAAAGGTAAATAAATACCTTTAGTGAGCCCACACTGACCTAACATTTCTAGCAGCAGTTCCAGGAGGACCCACAAGTAACTCGCTAATGCAGGGATGGGCAAAAGTAGGTTTACAGCTGGGAGTACACAAAACAGAGCTTATTCTTGTATTATTATTTCTTTAGTAATTATTGTATTACTCATTATTATTAAACTACCTCTACCCACCCCTGTATTTGCCTTCTCACCCCCCTTTTTAAATCTCTGTTGACCTTTTATATGAAGTATCACCTGAGATAAATTATTCTGGTCTTGAGAATGCTGGACCTAGTTATCTGCTTTCATTCATATTTACTGAAAGCATTTGCAAAGAGTTCAGACATCAAAGGTACATTGTGGTAAACTTAAAATGTTACTGATTAGAAGAATAGCAGGTGCTGACAGTGGAAAAGTAGGCTTTGAGGCTCACCAAAGGTTACAAATTTTCCATCATAAAATGAGTAAGTTCTGAGGATCTAATGTACAGCATGGTGACTATAGTTAATAATACTGTGTTGTGTACTTGAAATTTGTTAAGAGAATAGGTCTTAAATGTTCTCACCAAAAATAAAAATAAAAAAGATAACTATAGGAGTGATAGATGTGTTAATTAACTTGATTGTGGAAATTAGTTCACAATGCATATGTATATCAGATCATCATGTTGTATACTTTAGATATGTTACAAATGTATTTCTCAAAAAAAGAAATGAGAAGAAAAGAAAAGAAAAGAAAAGAAAAGCCAGGCTTTGGGACAGCATAGGCAGAATCACTAATCAAGACAGCTCCGAGATTCAGCTGACTCTGGGTCCAGATGCTGCAATGAATGAACTTCAAATAACTTTCTTCTTGACTCAGTTCCAGATTATAGGCCAGACCAATCAGCTTATCTGTGCCTGGGTCTCAGCTAGGGCAGGGCCAGACACATGACTAACATTTCTACTCAAAATTTTCACAAATAAAAATAAAAATTAGAACTTACAGAAAGAGAAACAAAGCAAAAAATCCCATTTACCATTGCGCCATAAAAAACTAAAATACCTAGGAATAAACTTAACCAAAGAAATAAAGGACCTATTCGCAGAAAACTACAGGTCATTGAAAAAAGAAATAGAGGAAGATATAAAAAAAGTGGAAGCACATACCCTGTTCATGGATTGGGAGAATTAACATCATTAAAATGTCCATATTACCCAAAGCAATCTATAAATTCAACGCAATCCCCATCAAAATACCAACGGCATACTTCACAGAATTAGAACAATTATTTCAAAAGTTCATATGGAACCAAAAAAGGCCTCGAATAGCCACAGCAATCTTGAAAAGGAAGAACAAAGTTGGAGGGATCACAATACCAGATTTCAGGTTATACTACAAGGCCACTGTAATCAAAACAGCCTGGTACTAGCACAAGAACAGGCAGATAGACCAGTGGAACAGAACAGAGAACCCAGAAATGGACCCAAGGCAATATGCTCAATTAATATTGACAAAGGTGGCAAGAGCATACAGTGAAGTAATGACAGCCTCTTTAATAAATGGTGCTGGGAAAATTGGACAGCTACTTGGAGAAAAATGAAATTAGACCATCAAATTACACCCTACACAAGAATAAACTCAAAATGGATAAAAGACTTAAATGTAACTCATGAATCCATAAAAATCCTAAAAGAGACTGTGGGCAACAAAATGTCAGACATCATACGCAGCAGAATTTTTACCGACACATCACCTAAGGCAATAGAAACAAAGGAGAAAATGAACACATGGAACTACATCAAACTCAAAAGTTTCTGCACAGAGAAAGATACAATCATCAAAACGAAAAGGCTACCCTCTGTATGGGAGAGTATAATTGCCAATGATATATCAGATAAGGGGTTAATTTCCAATACATATAGAGTGCTCATACAACTCCACAAAAGGAAGACAAAGAATCCAATTAAAAAATGGGCAGAGGAACTAAATAGACACCTCTCCAAACAGGACATACAAATGGCTAAGAGACATATGAAGAAATGCTCAACATCAATAATCATCAGAGAGATGAAAGTTAAAACAACAATGAGATATCCCCTCATACCTGTCAGAATGGCCGCCATCAACAAATCATCAAACAACAAGTGTTGGCAAAGGTGTGGAGAAAAGGGGACTCTAGTGCACTGCTGGTGGGAATGCAGACTGGTGCAGCCACTATGAAAAACATTATGGTGTTACCTCAAAAAATTAAAAGTTGAACTTCTATTTGACCCAGTGATCCCACTTCTAGGAATATACCCTAAGAAGCCTAAAACACCAATCAGAAAGAATATATGTACCCCCATGTTTGTAGCAGCACTATTTACAATAGCTAAGATCTGGAAATAGCCCAAGTGTCCATCAGTAGATGAATGGATAAAAAAGCTTTGGTACATATACACAATGGAGTACTACGCAGCTGTAAGAAAGAAAGACCTCTTATCCTTTGAGACTACATGGAGGGACCTGGAAAGTATCATCCTAAGTGAAACAAGCCAAACAGAGAAAGACAAGTATCATATGATCTTGCTTATTTGTGGATTATAATGAACACAACAGTCTGAGGAAGGGGGTAGTCCCAGAGATGTGGAAGTGAGATACAGACTGACAATCCCCTAAATAGGGGGGTGGTGGGGAAGAGATAAACCACAGAACTTATATGCATGTATCCATGAACAGTGGACATGGACAACAAACTGGGGAAAGGGCAGAGAGGGAGGGGGAGGGGAGAATCAGTGGGGGGGGGGAGAGAAACATCTGTAACAAAAATTAGTTAATAAAAAAAAAATTTATCCTAAAAGTCACAGTAAAATTGGAAGTGGTTGATGGATGTAACACATCACTGTCTACTGTACAGCACTAACTTCAGCACCACAACCTTGACCATGAGTGTGTTATTCCCAGTTACAGTATCTGAGTTTAATGGCACTTAGAAGGGTGCTTTTATTCATAACTTGAGGAAGATGACAAAAAAATTTACTGAGACAAAGTAACTTCATACTTGGTAATGCTACCTAGATACATGTTAAAACACAATGGACTAGAAAGGATACAAAGAAGTCCTGACAACCTACTTGTCTCACATACAGCATGATAAGCCTGCAACAAGGAGGCTAAGGGAGTAGTCTGACCCAGAGCAGGGTTCCTTTCTGGGATCCACACTTCCCATACTTCTGTTTTAAGGGTCCCACATAATTGTTATTGCAATTATTTAAGTCACTGGCTTTATCAGTTGATGGTTGTCCTTCCCTCAGCTATTCTGTTCTATTTTGGCTTTATAATGCGGCAGCATTTACCTTCGAACTTGAACTTTCCATGTCTGTGGCTGTTTTCTTTGATGACTAACTTCTCTTCAGAGAATCAGTCATCTCCAGGCTGCAAGTATACAATAAACTGTCTCTTTAAAAAGGCAATTACTTCTTTATTGACATACCAAATACTGATTCTATTTTGCAAGGAAATGTAGACACATGATAATTTCTGAATAAGGCCATGAAAAAAATTGTCAATCTTTGCTTAATCTAGTCCTTGCAGTGTGATCACAGAAGTAGGTCACAAAGAATATTTTTATATATCTTATGGGGTACACTTCCCTCCTGGAAATTATTCCATTAATAGAATAAATGAATTAAATCAAAATCCCACCTTCTTGATCAGATTCCAAAATGGCGGCAGAGTGAATGGAAGCTACACAGACCATCTCCCAGGACCAAACTGGAATGACAAAGAAAGAAAATAAGGACAAATCATCAGGAAAAAGAAACAGAAAAGCAGCTTGGAGGACCATATAATCAGGGACTCTGACTCAGTCCTGGTAGGACTGCAGAGGCATGAGAGGTGGGCTAGGAGCCCATGGTCAGCAGCGGCCTTAGCTGTGAGCAGTGCCCTCAGGTCACATTCTCAAGCAGCTCCACAGCGCAGAGCCGGGACAGACGCTGAAATAGTCACAGCCACTCACCTTGGACTCCAACAAGAAAGGGCAGACTGGACTGTAACTGTGTGGGGACACTCGGGATTTGGAGGGCGCTCAGAGCTTTTGCTAAGTTGCGGCCATGCAGGATGCTGGTCATCTTACTTCTTCCCAGAGCTCTGGGGAGAGGTGGAGGCCCCTCCCTCGGTGATTCAATCCCACCGGTGGCCATTGAAATGCAAACTGAGGCGCATTAACAACCAGCATCTGCCCCACCCTCGGGAAATTCCCTTATGCTAAACATCTGAGAGAGTTTTTCATTCAACTGAGAACCCAAGTCTCTTCAAGTAACGGAAAATAATAGCCTCCAGGCAAAAAAGCTAGAGGATAACTGAACCATTCCTGGGCTTGCAAATCTACCCAGGAGAGAAAGATTTGACAGTGGTGTTTAAAGTGGGTCCTCCCATGCTAATCCAAACCCAGTAAAGGGAGCCACAAACAGCAGAACACCAACACCCACAAGGAAAATGTGGCAGGCTCCAAAGCCCACTGTGATAGCCAAAACGGTAAAACACAGAAACAAAAGTCAAATGAAAGAACAAGAGACCTCTACCAAAGATGAGGTGCAGTTAAACAAGTTCACAGATCTAGACTTCAGAGCCATGATCTTGAGGAAGCTCAACAGCATGTATAAAAACATGAGCACCATGAGTAAAGACATAGAAATGTTAAAAATCAACCAGTTGGAAAATAAAAACCACCAAGAAGAAATGAAGAATGACATATCAGAAATAAAGAACACATTGGAAGGTCTAAACAGCAGAGTAGAGGAAGCTGAGGACCAGATCAGTGAATTAGAAGACAGGGTAGAAAAAATCAACCAATCAGAAAACCAAAAAGAAAAAACATTGAAAAAACAGAAAGACAGCTTAAGAGAACTGTGGGAGAACTGGAAACGTAATAATATTCGCATCATAGGAGTCCCTGACAAGGAAGAAAATGAGCAAGGGTTAGAGAATATATTCAAAAAAATAGTGACAGAAAACTTCCCTAATTTGGTGAAGGAAGAAGGCATTCAAGTTCAGGAAGCACAGAGAGCCCCAAGTAAAAAGAACTGAAACAAGCCCACACCAAGACACAGAGTAATCAAAATGCCAAAAATTAAAGACAAAGAGAGAATCCTAAAAGCAGCAACAGGTAAGCAACAGATTGCCTACAAAGGAACCCCCATAAGGCTCTCAGCTGACTTCTCAACAGAAACACTACAGGCCAGAAAGGAATGGCATGAGGTAATCAAGGTCATTAAAAACAAGGATCTGAATCCAAAACTACTCTACCCAGCAAGGCTGTCATTCAAAATAGAAGATCAAATAAAGAGCTTCCCAGACAAAAGAAGAAAAGGCTAAGGGAATACATTAGCACCAAACCAGCACTGCAAGAAATGTTAAAATGACGGCAGTAATTAGCAGGAGAAAAAGGAAGAAAAATATAACCACACTAAACAAAAATGGCAATAAATAAGTACATATCAATAATCACCTTAAATGTAAATGGATTGAATGTTCTGATAAAAAGACAAAGAGCAGCTGATAGGATACGAAAGCATAACTCATATATATGTTGTTTACAAAAGACCCACTACACAACAAAAGACTCACATAGGTTAAAAGTGAAGAGATGGAAAAAAATATTTCAAGCAAACAGAAAGGAAAAAAAAAAGTTGGGGTAGCAATACTCATATCTGATAAAATAGATTTCAAAATGAAGGCCATAACTAGAGACAAAGAAGGCCACTACATAATATTGAAAGGATCTATCCAACAGGAAGATATAACTTTGATAAACATATATGCACCCAATATAGGAGCACCAAAATATATTAAAAATCTTCTGGAGGACTTCAAGGGAGAAATCAACAGCAATATAATCATAGCAGGGGACTTCAACATGCCGTTGACACCACTGGATAGATCCTCTAGACAAAAAATTAGCAAGGAAACAGAGACTCTAAATGAAGCACTAGACCAAATGGATTTAATAGATATCTACAGAGAATTAAACCCCAAAACTATAAAATTCAAATTTTTCTCAAATGCACATGGGACATTCTCAAAGATGAACCACATGATAGGACACAAACTAAGTCTCTACAAGTTCAAGAAGATTAAAATCATATTAAGCATCTTTTCAGATCACAATGGCATAAAACTAGAAATCAATTGCAACAAGAACATGCAAAGACATTTGAACACATGGAGGCTAAATAGCATGTTATTAAAAAATGAATGGGTTACCAAGGAGATCAAAGAAGAAATTAAAAACTTCCTGGAAACCAATAAAAATGAACACACAACAACACAAAATCTATGGGATGCAGCGAAAGCAGTTCTGAGAGGGAAGTTCATGGCAACACAGGCCTACCTCAAGAAACAAGAAAAATCTCTAATAGACTATCTAACTTCACAACTTAAAGAAATAGAAAGCAAACAAAAAGAAAACCCCAGAGCAAGTACAACGAAGGAAATAGTAAATATCAGAGCAGAAATAAATGACATAGAGTCCAGAAAAACAATTCAAAGAATCAATGAAACAAAGAGCTGGTTTTTTGAAAAGATAAACAAGATTGATGAACCCTTAGCTAGACTCACCAAGAAACAAAGAGAGAGAACCCAAATACAAACATCAGAAATGAAAGAGGAGAAGTAACAACTGACACCACAGAAATACAAAAGATCGTTAACAACTACTATGAACAATTATATGGCAACAAATTCGACAATCTAAGCGAAATGGACAAATTTCTAGAAACACATAGTCTCCCAAAACTGGACCAGGAAGAGATAGAAAACTTGAACAGACCAATAACAACTAAGGAAATTGAAGAGGTAATCAAGTCTCTCCCAGCAAACAAAAGCCCAGGCCCGGATGGCTTCCCAGCAGAGTTTTACTGAACATTCAAAGAAGAACTAACACCCATTCTCCTTAAACTGTTTCAAAAAATTCAAGAAGAAGGAAGACTTCCAAACCCATTTTATGATGCCAGCATAATTCTAATTCCAAAACCAGAAGAAGACATTACAAAGAAAAAAAACACTATAGACCAATATCCCTGATGAACATAGATGCCAAAATCCTAAACACAATACTAGCACATCGGATTTAGCAATACATCAAAAAAATTATTCACCATGACCAAGTGGGATTCATCCCAGGGATGCAAGGCTGGTACAATATTTGCAAATCAATAAATGTGATACACCATATAAATAAAATGAAGAATAGATACTACATGATCATATCAATAGATGCTGAAAAAGCCTTTGACAAAATCCAGCATCTATTTCTGATAAAAACGCTCAGCAATGTGGGAATAGAGGGATCATATCTAGACATAATAAAGGCCATATATGAAATACCTACAGCCAACATCATACTCAATGGGCAAAAACTAAATGTATTTCCCTTAAGAACAGAAAAAGACAAGAATGCCCACTTTTGCCACTCTTATTTAACATAGTACTGGAAGTCTTAGCCACAGCAGTCAGACAGGAAGAAAAAATAAAAGGGATCCAAATTGGAAAGGAGGAAGTGAAACTGTCATTATTCGCAAATGACATGATACTATATGTAGAAAACCCCAAAGACTCCCTCAAAAATTTACTAGAGTTAATAAATGAATTTGGCAAAGTAGCAGGATACAAAATTAACGTCAAAAAATCAATGGCATTCTTATACACCAATGATGAACTCACAGAAAGAGAAACTAAGAAAACAATCCCATTTTTCATTATGGCAAAAAAATTAAGATACCTAGGAGTAAACTTAACAAAAAAATAAAGGACCTATTCCCAGAAAACTACAGATCGTTGAAAAATGAAATAGAGGAAGATATCAAAAAGTGGAAGCACATACCTTGTTGATAGATTGAATGAATTAACATTATTAAAATGTCCATACTACCCAAAGCAATCTATAGATTCAATGCAATCCCCATCAAATTATCAATGACATACTTCACAGAACTAGAACAAATACTTCAAAAGTTCATATGGAACCAAAAAAGACCTCAAATAGCCACAGCAATCTTGAAAAAGAAGAACAAAGTAGGAGGGATCACATTACCAGATTTAAGCTTATACTACAAAGCCACTGTAATCAAAACAGCCTGGTACTGGCACAAGAACAGGCATGTAGACCAGTGGAACAGAACAGAGAACCCAGAAATAGACCCAAGGCAATATGCTCAATTAATATTGACAAAGGTGGCAAGAGCATACAGTGAAGTAATGACAGTCTCTTTAATAAATGGTGTTGGGGAAATTGGACAGCTATATGCAAAAAAATGAAACTAGACCATCAACTTACACCATACACAAGAATAAACTCAAAATGAATGAAAGACTTAAATGTGATTCATGAATACATAAAAATCCTAGAAGAAACTGTAGGCAACAAAATTTCAGACATTATTGCAGCAGAATTTTTATTGATACATCACCTAAGGCAACAGAAACAAAGGAGAAAATGAATACATGGGACTGCATCAAACTAAAAAGCTTCTGCACAGCAAAAGAAACAACCACCAAAATAGAAAGGCAACCCCCTATATGGGAGAGCATAATTGCCAACGATACATCAGATAAGGGGTTAATTTCCAAAATATATAGAGTGCTCATACAGCTCAACAAAAGGAAGACAAAGAACCCAATTAAAAAATGGGCAGAGGAATTAAATATACACCTCTCCAAACAGGATATACAAATGGCTTAGAGACATATGAAGAAATGCTCAACATCACTAATCATCAGAGAGATGCAAATTAAAATAACAATGAGGTATCACCTCTCACCTGTCAGAAAGACCGCCATCAACAAATCATCAAACAACATCTGTGGAGCAGAATAGCATTTACTTCTCATACTTAATTGTTAAGTCAAATTTTAAAACTCAACTTTTTAATTTTGAACAAATGTTCTTTATAATTAACAGTCAAGGCATTACACAAATCCATTCAACAGGTAAAGCCATTTAGACATCAAGGTTATATTTTACTACAATCTCAAATTGACAGATGCATCAGGATTATCAAATAACATCCCATTTAAATTCTACCAAATTAGTTTTATTAGTGAGGATAGACTAGGCTTGGACTATGCCATCGATCGGCAAATTTTATGGGCTTTACGCAACATAAATTCATTGCTCATTTTCACAAACATGCCTGTGGATCCCAGCTGCCCTCCATGTAAGAACTCATCCTCCTTTGATCTCCAGAAATTAAAGATTTCTAGATTCTTATTGCTACACCTATTTGTTCCTTACCAAACTGTGAACTATTTTTTTCTCTCTGTCTAAAAACTGTCATTAGCCCTTAGAAATGCAGCTGCCTCCCCTCATTAGCTCTCCCTTCCTTTCATGTACTCACGTGTCATTTCCTCGTCCACATTTTGGAAACTCTCAACTAAGATGTTCATCAACTGCTTAGTTACTTTTCTACTGCCACCTTCTTCTGTGCCAGTTCCCCTTTGTCACCTATCCAATCTATTTAAAACCCCTCTGGTAAGATATCTATTCACACAGCTAAGACCAAGACAGCTATATCTCCCTACTCACCTCTGACTTTCCTTTCCTCCCTGACTTCCAGCCTCTGTGTACTTTCATTCCATCAATCAACAAAAACTTACTAAGTTGCTTTCAGAGTCTATAAATTGCACTAGGAACTCTACTCAAAAGAAAAATATAACACACAGTTTCTATCATCAAGTATATTGCAGTACATTTGGGATGATAATATCAATGAAACTTAAATCTATTATAATTATATTTTTAGTTACTACTCTGTGGTGATACATGGCCATCAGAAAGAATTCAGTAGAAGGAGATAGATCCCTGGACTTGAGAATTTAGACAGCATTTAATCCAGTGGATTCCAAACATGACTGATCATTAGAATCATCGAGAGAGTTTAGATATAAAATATCCCAAAATTACTGATTCAGCATCTTTCAGGGTTGAAGGCACTGAGATCTGTAATTAATATATATGCTATATGTAATATGTAAAATATAGATATTATATGTATGTGCATATATATGCATGTGTACATATACATATATGTTGTATGATGAGAGTATGTGTACATGCATGCATTCATACATTACGAGTAAAAATAAACACCTCCCCAAGTGATTGTCATGATTACTCATATTTAGGACCCAAGTCTATTCTATTCTTACATTTTGTTAATCAAAGCCAAATGAACTGCAGGAAAGTTTAAGTGCCACAGCCAAATTATACAACTAGTTTCTGACAAAACCGAAAGCTGAAAACAGGTTTTTGGACTCTGCTCCCAATGTCATGGACTCTGATTTGAAACTTCAGCTGAACCTTGAATTATGAATAGGTTTAATAAATGTCAGAAAGGATAGAATATTTCAAGGGATGTTTCTTCCCACCTCAATCCTCTTTAACAAGTTCAAATTCAATGTATGTTTTGCATGTTTATTGAAAGGCTAACAGATACAAAGCGTAGACATAGACAAGGTGCTGGGACAGCTACCATCCTTGAGGAGAGCTTATCTTTGAGAGGAGACTGCCTTTCAAAGTCCTTTTTAGCCTAGGGACCCCCTGGGAAGCTTTTCAACATGGCAGTTTCTTTTGTCTGCTTCAGACTCGTGAATCATGGTTTCTGAAAGTGAAATACAGAAATATGTGTCATTAACATGCTTCTTGGTTGATGCTTATGCACGGTGAGTTCTGACAAACATGGTCATGGGGAATAAATGCAAGAGAATGGCACAGATGACAATTAAAATGGAGCAAAGGGTTTTCAGCTCAGAGATGTAAAGGGAGAGAAAGAGTGTTGCTCCAACCTTGTAGTAAGAACACAGCTGCGAAAACTACAAATTTTGACTATTCTTGAATCCATGAAAGAACAGAGGTTGCAGGGGCACTAAGTAACCTGACACCTGGGAAGCAGGCGTCTTCAAAGAGAAACAGGACCATCTGCTTAGCCGAGGCAGACAACAATAGACACTGTCTTCTCTGAAAGGAAGATGCAGCTACATTTCTCTTTCTTTTTCTCTTTTTCTTTCTTTCTTCCCTCTTTTTTTAAAAAAATTAACACTAGAGAATGAGGGTGAGCTAGCACGAGAGTGCCACACCCCTAAGAATCTCAGGTATAGGGTTCTTCACACCCTCTTGCAGGCTTTGACTCTATGAACCCCTCCAGGCACTCAGAGATCAGGGAGAATTTTGAGAAAGCTTCTCTTAGGGTGCTGGTTATGAGAATAAACAGTAGTTTCTGCTAAAACCCTGGCTCCACCCATCACTTCTATCTCCCATGCACAACAAAAGCCTTAATCTGCAGGGGGAAGAACAGTGAAAACTGTCACCTTGGGGCACTGGTGAAAACCCACTGCAGCTATTAGTCAAAAGAGAAAAAGAAAGCAAGCACGACCCCCTCAGAGAGGTGCAGCAGCATGAGAGCCATGCTCCAGAAGCCCGGGACTGGCACCTGACTAAGCCTGCAGCTTAATCAGAATATCAGAGAACAACGGCTTCTCCCACCACCTACCACCAGGTTAACAAGAATCACGTAAAAATAACATTGGAATATGGCTGGAAAAGTGGAAGGAAACAGAATATTTCTTGGGCACAGTGCAAAGGGAAGACCCTAAACCAAGGTGGAAGTAGACTTAGGGAAAACAACCTTTGGCACAACTGCCCACATCCTAAACACTAGAGGAACCACTGGAGGAATTCAAAACCCACCAGTATTGGGGGTAACCGCAGTACTGATACAACAAACCTCAAATATCCTGGCCAGGCTAGCACAAACCTCTACTACAGGCATACCAGAAGGGAAGGTGTGCCCATATTTCAGCATGAATAATATTTATCTCAGCAGCGGCCTTCCTATATAAGAGGTCTTGCTATCAATAAAAGATTAGGAGGCATTTACAAAGGCAAGGGACAAAAACACTTTGAAAATACAAAGAAATGATCAGAACCAGACTCAAACACAGATATTGGAACTATCAGATAAATTTAAAATAACTGTCTTAATATGTTAAAGATTTAATGGAAAAGTAGACAACATACGAGATCAGACAGGTAATTTCAGCAGAGAGGAAAACCAAGAAAGAATCAGATGAAAATGCGAGAAAATAATTAAAAACACAGTAAGAGAGAGGAAGAATAACTTCAAAAGGCTAAACAGTAGATTCAACACAACCAAACTAAAACACAAATAGAGAAGTAAAGTGAAAAAAAAAAAAGAACCAACAGAATAGAGAACTCAAGAGCTGCGAGACAATGTCAAGCAGCCTAACACATGGTTAATGGGAATTATGTGGAAAGAGAAGAGAGGGAATGGTACAGAAGAAATATCTGAAGATAGAACGGCTAAGAATTTCTGAAACTGAATGAGAGACACCAAACTGATCCACAAAGCACAGAGAACGCCATGTGGCGTATAGACCAAAAAATAAACAAGCAAACAAACAACCGAACAAAATAAAACCACACCTAAGCATGTTCTATTTAAATTACTAAAAAAAAAAAACTTTTGAAGGCAGCCAGAGGAAAAAAGATGCATTACCTACAGAGATATAATGATAAGGAAAACTTTTAAGGAAAAATAAGATATTAGCATATTCTCAGAGTAGTTCCTCCAAAATATTTAATTTATTTGTTTGTTTTAACATATAACCATAAATTCTTCAGTACTCCTTCTTCCAGGAACTTAATTTCCCTCTTAAATTAATTTAGTGGCTCACTATTAACTCACTTCTAATGGATAGACTATGGAAAGGGAAGAATAAATTTCAGTGAAGAAACCTGGGAGTTATCACCTTAACCAAGTGATCAAGGTTAATGTAACTAGTAATTGCACATATTGATATCATGTGCTCTATTATATGATGAGAAGAGAAGAAGGCATCAGCATTGTGGAATCTTTCCATAAAATCCACCACCTTAGTCTAAGCAGCAGAAAGCGTTCTACAAACAGCTGACCAGCACTCTGCCAGAATATCAAGATCATGAGAGACAAGAAAAGATTAAGGAACTGTCACAGGTTCTAGAAGATTAAGGAGACAGGATGACTACAATGTGGTATCCTGGCAGGTGACTTTCCATGGGGGACATTCTGGGAGTGGTAACATTTGAGATGGTCAAGGTTTTGGAGAAAGGAACTTTCTTTAGAATGCCCACTTGCTAACAAACTCATCTCTTTTCTCTTTATCTGTTCTGCCCTCCTTCTTGCTCTCTTTATCCTTCTTTCCAGTTATGTCCCAAATCAGAGAATTCTCTGTCCCTTGTAACCGAGCTTATACCATGAGTCTAAGCTATCTGAAACGTTGTCTGGAGAGAGATGCACCTCAAAAGAATGTGCTTATCTGTATCATTGAATTCACAGGCTATTTTACAGTACAAAGTGAAATTTTTGACAACAGATATACTGTGATAGCTAGGATCTTCTTGGCCATGATATTCTTTCTGAAAATATACATATGAGTGAATGCCATTTCTTTCTCTGTCAGAAACAAAAATCCTCCCCCATGAGTGAGATTTTGGCAAACATGGAGGATTGTACACCTTGAACAAATATTCTTGGACAATTAAGGGTCTCCTATGATATGTACTTTCTGAAGAGATCATGAAGATAGATTGACTGGACCAAAAATAATTTTTAAAAAGTTTGCAATCAATCCTGTGTTTTTAGTAAAATACATTAATTCACTGATTTATTTGTTGATCCAACAGTCTTTGAGAATTTATTTTGTGCCTGACCAAGAGATACAAAGATGATTAAGTTATGACCACTACTTTTGAAGAACTGTCAGTTTAGTGGAGTTCAAAGACATATTTCATGTGGTGATTACGGGGGGTGGGTAGAAATGAAAGAGGGTATAAGGGGGTGGTAAATGGTGATGGAGAAAAGTAAAATAAAATACAATTTAAGAAGAAAAATAAGACATAGTTCAGAATCTAGGTAACTTACTGGTCTATCTGTCTAATTTCTATAATAGCCCATTAAAAGAATTATCATACATTAGTTTATGGGATTACACATGTGTTCATTATAACCCTAACCAAATTTTTAAAATTTTTTTTTATTGATTTTTTGTTTTAGAAAGAGAGGAAGGGAGAGGGAGAAAGAGAGAGAAATATCTATGAGAGAGAAACATTGATCTATAGGCTGCCTCCTGCACGCCCTTACTGGGAATCAAACCTGCATCCAGGCATGTGCCCTGACTAGGAATCAAACCAGTGATCTCTTGGTGCTTGGGACAATGCTCAACCCACTGAGCCATACCAGCTGGGTCATACCAATTTTTTTTTAATTTTTAATTGTTTGAAGTACAATTAAGAATTGGTAGGGTCTGGACCCAGCAATTCCACTTCTGAGAATATAGCTGGAGAAACCTGAAACACTAATTTGAAAGAATATATGCAGCATATATTTATTGCAGCATTATTTATAATAGCTAAGATTTGGAAGCAGCCCAAGTGCCCATCATTAGATGCATGGATAAAAAGCCAAAAACTGTGGTACATTTATTTACACAATAAAATACTACTCAGCCATAAAAAATAAATAAAAAGGAAATTTTACCCATTGAACAACTTGGAAAGACCTGGAGGGTATTATACTACATGAAATCAGACAGTCGGAGAAAGACAAGTACCATGTGATTTCACTTATATGTGGAATCTAATTAACAAAATAAACTAACAAAATAGAAACAGACTCATAGGTACAGAGAACAGACTGAGAGCTGTCAGAGGAGAGGGGGTTGTGGGCTGGGTGATAAAGGTGAAGGGATTGAGGAAAAAATAAACCTCATAGACACAGACCACAGTATGGTGATTCCCAGAGGGAAAGGGAGATGGGGGGAGGCAGACGAGGGTAAAAGGGGGATTGATGGTGACGGAAGGAGTCTCGACTTGGGATAGTGAACACACAATACAGTATACAGATTATGTATTCTAGAATTGTATACCTGAAATCTACATAATTTTATTAACCAATGTCACTGCAATAAATTTTTAAAAATTGGTTGGATCTAGAAATATAAATTTTGCAGACACTATGGAAAACTATATGGAGATGCCCTAAAATATAAAACAGAATTACTATATGATCCAGCAATTCCACTACTAGGTATATATTTGAAGGAAACAAAATCACTATCTCTGAAAACTGTTTGTGCCCCCATGTTTGTTGCAGTGTAACTTACAATAACCAGACATGGAGGCAATGTGTGCGGACAGATCAATGGATAAAGAAAGTGTGAGATAGATATAATTCAGCCGTGAAAGGAGGAAGAACTCCTGCATTTGTGACAACACAGATGGACGTGGGGGCCTTATGCAAAGTGAAATAAATCAGACAAATACCAAATGATTCATTTATATGAAGAATCTAAAAAACACAACCTCACAGAAACAGAGAAGAGATCGGTATTTGCCAGAGGCAGGGGATGAAGAATGGAAAAAAATGTACTGGCACAAGAACAGGCATATAGACCAGTGGAACAGAACTGAAAACCCAGAAATGGACCCAAGGCAATACGCTCAATTAATATTTGACAAAGGTGGCAAGAGCATACAGTGGAGTAAAGACAGCCTCTTTAATAAATGGTGTTGGGAAAATTGGACAGCTACATGCAAAAAAATGAAACTCGACCATCAACTTACACCATACACAAAAATAAACTCAAAATGGATAAAAGACTTAAATGTGACCCGTGAATCCATAAAAATTCTAGAAGAAAATGTAGGCAACAAAATTTCGGACATCATACGGAGCAGAATTTTCACTGATACATCACCTAAGGCAACAGAAATAAAGGAGAAAATGAACACATGGGACTACATCAAACTAAAAAGCTTCTGCACAGCAAAAGAAACGATCATCAAAATGGAAAGGCAACCCACTGTATGGGAGAACATCATTGCCAATGATGTATCAGATAAGGGGTTAATTTCCAATATATACAGAGAGCTCACACAACTCCACAAAAGGAAGACAAAGAACCCAATTAAAAAATGGGCAGAGGAGCTGAATAGACACCTCTCCAAACAGGACATACAAATGGCCAAGAGACATATGAAGAAATGCTCAACATCACTAATCATCCGAGAGATGCAAATTAAAACAACAATGAGGTATCACCTCACACCTGTCAGAATGGCCGCCATCAACAAATCATCAAACAACAAGTGTTGGCGAGGGTGTGGAGAAAAGGGAACTCTAATACACTGCTGGTGGGAATGCAGACTGGTGCAGCCGCTATGGAAAACAATATGGTGCTACCTCAAAAAATTAAAAATTGAACTTCCATTTGACCCAGTGATCCCACTGCTGGGAATATACCCTAAGAAGCCTGAAACACCAATCAGGAAGAATATATGTACCCCCATGTTCATAGCAGCACTATTTACAATAGCTAAGATCTGGAAACAGCCCAAGTGTCCACCAGTAGACGAATGGATCAAAAAGCTGTGGTACATATACACAATGGAGTACTATGCAGCGGTAAGAAAGAAAGATCTCTTATCCTTTGAGACGACATGGAGGGACCTGGAAAGTATTATCCTAAGTGAAAGAAGCCAAGCAGAAAAAGACAAATACCACATGATCTCACTTATATACGGAATATAATGAACATAACAGTCTGAGGAATACAGTAGACCCAGACACATGGAAGTAGGGCACAGACTGACATCCCTCAGAAGAGGGGATGGGGGGTGGGGGGGTGGGAAGAGATAAACCACAGAACTTATATGCATGTATGCATGACCAATGGACATGGACAACTAAGCCGGGGACAGGGTGGAGGGGGTGGGGTGGGGGGTGCCAATGGGGTAAAAAGGTAAAATATCTGTAACAAAAAAATAAATAAAAATTCATTAAAAAAATAAAAAAATAGATTTCAAAAAAAAAAAAAAAAAAAAAAAAAAAAAAAAAAAAAAGAATGGAAAAAAATGAACAAAGGAGTGTAGAAACCAACAAACAACAACAACAACAAAAACACAGAAAATCCTGAGCAGAATGTTGAGCAAAACCCTTCCTGCTGAGCCCAGTCAGCCAACAAAAGTGACAGCCATAATAAAATGGTTGTTTTAAGCCACCTCAAAAGAATTGGTAGAATCAAAAGCTCTCTTGTCTTAACTGAACTAATAAGCAAAATAGAGACAGACTCATCGACAGAGAGCAGGCTGACAGCTGAAGATGTGTAGGTGGAAGGATTGAGCAAAAAAAAATTAAGAGAAATAACTCATTGGCCCAGACAACAGCTGTAGTGATTGCTGGGGGTGGGGGGTGGGGCGGGAAAGGAGAGGTGGGGGAAGATGGTATAAGAGGGTACAAGGGAGATAAATGATGATGAAAAAATAAAGGGGAAAAAAGCTGTCTTGTCTTGAGTAAAATTGAAATAGCCTCTATCTACCATAAATCTGGGTCAGTTGTAGTTTTTCTATTCCCCAATCAAATTTCTCAGAACCTCACATTTCATTTACATTTGATTTATTTTGAGTTCTTGTCCATCCTTGGAAAGTGTAAGTCTGGTTGTTGAAAGATCTGGGTGCCTATTTATGATCTCCAAAATGTATCACAACATCCATTCACTTCACTTTTTTAATATTTAAAAGTTGCTTTATCAAAAAAGTTTAATGAAGTCAAAGTTAACTATTTGAGTAATGTTCTTCTGGTCCAGAAATTAGGTCTGTATTTTAGGTAAACTGCCTAATCTAAGAAATTTTTTTAAAAAACTATTTTTGAGCACAGATATACATGGTATACTATCCCAGATGTTCTGTCAGACTTACTACTAAAATGTATTGGATTATTTATTCTCAATGTATAACATTTCTGAATGGCAAGGCCCTGTACTTCACTCAAAATTTGTCTGATGACATCAAGGAAACTCTTGTTAGGCTTTTGCTGTATATTTAAATACATTTGCTCTGATCAACCTTCTTTATTTTCTAAACATAGGTACTTAATAGTTTCTGGAAAAAGGGAAAATAACTTCCAAAAGAGGTTATTGCCCAATACCATAAAAATATGTTCATTTTCTAAGGATTTATTTGTAAGCAGATATTTCTTACTTTTAAAAGACAAATTGTAAGAATCATATATAGTGAGTATAAAAAAAAAAAAAAAAAACTGGTAAAGGTCTAGGATTTATGATCAGAGACCTAGCTTTGCTACTTACTATTTGTGATACTTTCAATCCCTCTTAAATCTAATAAAATGAGTACTGTATATGGAAGCACCATAACACTAAAGCACCATATAAAAATGTTTATTTGTATTATTAATACAACATACTATTATCTTTCATTCATTCAACAAACATTTTATTTAAAATTCTTATTTAGAAATTAGACATTATTTTCTTTAAGCGATTTTTTTCCAAATTTTTCTTTCCTGGTTGCCTCCCCACACTAAATCTGGTTTATTTCTGTAAGTCCATCATTTAGCTCATGATCTGAAACATAGCAAGTACTCAAAATATATGTATGGAACACTTCCAGCCATTCTCAGCTTTTTCTCCCCCACTACTTCCAATATATTCTAAATGATGTTCTGGTAACATTGCTCTGTAGCTCCCAGTTTCCCTCTATAATGACCTGTATTCTTGAACAGAATGTTTCCACCTTGAATCAGCTTAAATTTGTCAGCATTATTAAGATAATTAATGGACATTCATACTTTAAATTTTTCGTCTTCATTCAAATTCCATCTGAAAAATATATATATATATATATCATGAAAGCCCACCAATATTTAAAAGCCATTACAATTGTTTAGATAGTGAGAGACAGGTGCTCCCTCTGCTGGTTGTACAGAGAAAGACGCTAAGGGGAAAACCCTGTGCAGAGTCATTGACATCCTGGGCAACAAAGGCTTGCCCAACCTAGGGATGATCTCAGAAGTCTGGGATGCTACTTTATAACTGAGCTGAACTAAATGTTGCATTGACATTCATGCTTGTCAGATGTAAAAGATATTATGGAAAGAGACATCTTAAATTCAGGTTTAAAAAAATGTTATTTTTAAAAATGAAACCTGGAAGAATAAAACAGTAAAAAAATGAAATAAAATAAAACTTGACAGGTTCTCTTAAAATGATGAGTGTATGAAACAACATAGACAGTTTTTTTCTTGTTGTGAATAGTTGTTAACTTTGCAACCCCAAAATAATATGTGTGTAGGGTATTTTAAAGTTGCAATGTCAATTAACGAGCATTATCTCAGTTGGTCCTCACACTAAAAGCTGTAAGTTTTTAACAGGGAATACTATCCCTATTGTTCCCTCCATTCTAAATGGAGGCATCTCTACAATGAGGCAGAGCTCTTCTGTAGGACCTGCAGAACAATCTCATGACGACTTCTATGTTTTAAATATTAAGAACAGCTAAACTCTAATGAATGCTTAGTGGCCAGACGCTGAAACAAGCAGTCTACAAGCAATGCCTCATTTAATCCTCTTAACAATACCATAAAGGACGTTTTCTTTTTCAAATGAGATTTTTCTACTTTGATTTTTTAAAAGTGTTTATTAAATTTATTGGGGTGATATTGGTTAATAAAATTACATAGGTTTTAGGTGTACTTACACTGTAATTACTCCCACTTTACAGATGAAAAAATTAAGGCACAATTACTTTTCAGAGCCAAATTATTATTCAAAGTTATGCCCCCATCCACAGTGAGTCATGTGAAAACTCACTAACGCCAAGTCAAATACTTACAGGGGCTAAACTGCTTGGAAATCATATACTCTTTATTGAAGGCCATGAAATAGTGATATAGTTCATTCAATTTTAAAAATTAGAAACACATTTTCTAGCAGAAAATATTACTAGCAAACCCATATGGGTGCCATTCAAATTATATTTATATTGTATATGTTTAAATAAAAAAAGTAATACATAAATCAACTCCAGATTTGGAGAGGGATCTTATATACTAGAATTCCTTCAACTCTAATAAATACAGACACTCTGTCTTGCAGAATTGTCATTTATTTCACTCATTAGTTTTACAAAAGTTAAAAATCCTTCAGGATATGGTTCAGCTGTTTTCAAATCAGGGAAGAGGTCTTTCCACACCCATCTACAAGATAAAAACTGGCACAAATTAAAATGTATTAACCCCCACCTCCCCCAGCTCTCCATGATCCGGGACAAGCTTTGCATTTATTTAGGCTCAACGTGTCTTCTTTTCGCATTTCCAAATAGACGTGGTTGAAATCTCGGCTTTTCAAATTACTTAAGTTAACATGAGCCACTATTGTATAAATTTGCACAGTAGCAGAAATAACATAAGACTAAAATCAAAGACCTTTTGCTAATCCTAATTTTGGGCTACACCTCCCCTGCCTTTACTTTTCAGTATTTTCTCCAGAAGTCTACTGCAAGTTTCTGTGGGCAATATGTATTATTCGAAACATCTCTAAAATGAAACAGGTCTCCACACTCCCAAAATACACAACAATTTTGAAAAGAAAACATTTTATTAAATTAAAACCACATCAAATAAACCCAATTGGCTTGTGATGGGATGAACAAGCTTTATAATCTCGAGAACTTTATGACCAGCTGTCCAATGTCTGTCCCCATGCTCATCGGTTCCCAGCCACACGCACCTCTGAGCATGAAATCTAGGTTTGACAACAATAACTACTCATGAGCTAAAAACTTAGAATTCAGAAAATTCTACCCAGAACTTAACTATTTTCTGATATTCGGGGAAAAACCAAATGAAATTTAAGCAAACCCCGTGAAATTTAAGCAAAATGCCAGTGCTCTGTGAGAGGCTAGTTTGAGAACCAAGTCTCTTTGGATTCAGATTTGGATCCTCCTCAACCATCTAACTTTCCTTCCATGGATGCCCCACTAGAAAACCCACAGGAATTATCATACAGGAGATTAAACTGTGTCAAATTGCTTTTAATTTAATTTTATATTTGGACAAAATTGAATTAAATCAAGCACCGGTGGCCTGGCTCACAGGAGGCAGAGCTGGGAGCAAAGGCACTGTCTGCCCTACAGCTGAGCAAGAGAAAGACCGCTGAGCTTTCAGAGAGCTGGCAAAGACTGAGTGTGGCAGTGTGACAGGACAGAGCCCCTGGCAGCCCCAGATGTGAGCGATCAGTGCCTACTCCCGGCCTCTTTTCCGTGAATTCCAGCAGGTGCTCATGACAAAGGTGGTGGCACTGCGGGCAACCTGAGAGGGCCCCAAGGTTGTACAGGGCAGCAGGAGGGGAACAGTTGCTGCTATGGGGAAAGCATGAAGCCCAGCCACCTGCCCAAACCCTCCTCTCATAAATAGCAAAAGCTTTAAGCTGCTGTGAGAAGGGCAGAGAAAACCCTGACAATCCCAGGCATAGATAAAGGCCCTCTGATAATGGAAGAATGTAGAAGAAAAAATCTACCCTGGAGAAGAACCAGGAAACAGTACTGGGACAGCCCCTGCATCCTGTATTAATGCCTCCAGAGGTGTGTTTTCACTACTGGGAAGTGCCTGGAAACTCTCTCCTGCACCAGGACATCAGGGAATTTACCCCTCCCCCTCCACCATCTCTAATTCCCACTGCCAACATACAGTTATCAGAAAAGCCAACAATTTCACTCCCAGGCATTTGCCCAAGAGAAATGAAAGCTTATGTCCTCAGAAAATCTGTATGCAAATGTTTCTGGCAGCCTCATTCATAAATGCTAAAAAGAATCTAAATGAAAACAACCTAAATTTCAACCATTCAGTGAATAGATAACAAACTGTTATAGCCATTCAGTGGAACACTACTCACAATGAAGAGGAATGAACTATTGTTACGTCCAACACAAAGGATCTCAAAGGCATGAAGTGGAAGAAGACAGATCCAAAAAGCAGTGTACTCTATGCTTCTATTTATATGGCAGTCTAGAAAGGCAAAACTGTAATGACAAAAAGAGAGGTTAATGGTTGCCCAGAGGTGGTAGGAAGAGACTCATACAGAAAGGCACAAAGGAGCTGTGGGGGGATCTAAATCATCTGTCTCAGCTGTGACAGTGGTTATATCTGTATATACTTGTCAAGTTCATAAACAGGGTGGATTTTATTATGTATACTATACCTTGATAGACCTCACTCAAAAAGTCAAGAGATATATTTTTAGTCTCACTTCATCATAATCTGACTGATTTCAAAAATATATAGTTCACTTAAACCAGCTTTTATGAATTACCTGCTACATGTCATGCCATGTTATATCTAAGGTATAGCCTTCTGGTAATACATGGAGTAATAAGATACTTCTTTAAATATCTTCAGCAATTTTTGGATTAAATATGAAACGCTAATGCAAAACTAAAAATATTTAGATCTATATGGCAATAAATTCCATCATTTTAGAATTTGTGGGCTATAACTCAAGAAGTTCTTAGAAGAGAATTTATTACCTCAGAGACATTTATTGAAAAACAATTATTATTTTTATCTCATCTTTATTGTTGAATATATTACAAATGTCTCTCCTTTTTTTCCCCAATTGACCCCCTCCTCCCCAATCCCACCCCCATACTGTTGTTGGTGTCCATTGTCTATGCATACATGCATAGAAGTTCTTTGGTTTATCTCAACCCACCCTTCCTCCCCCCTTCCCTTTGAGGTTCATCAGTCTAACAACCAATTTGTACTACTTAATTCATTCATCTTTTTCACCCATCCCCCCAGCCCCGCCCATCTGGCAAGCAACAAAAAGTTCTCTGTATGTATGAGTCTGTTTCTGTTCTGCTTACTCATTTTGTTTGTAGATTCAATTGTTGATAGATATGTATTAATTGCCATTATATTGTTCATATTTTCGTTGTTCTCCTTCAAGAAGATCCTTCAACATTTCATATAATACTGGTTTTGTGGTGATGAATTCTTCTAGCTTTTTCTTTTCTGAGAAACTCTTGATATGTCCATTTAGATGATAGTTTTGCAGGATAGAGTAATTTTGGTTGTAGGTTGTTGCTTTTCATCACCTTGAATATCTCTTGCCACTCCTTTCTGGCCTGCAAAGTTTCTTTTTTTTTTTTTTTCTTTTTTTTTTTTTATCCTCACCCGAGGACATTTTTCCATTTTTTGTTCAGATAGAGCGGGAGGGAGAGAGAGAGAGAGAAACATCGACGTGAAGGGACACATCGAGTGGCTGCCACCCGCACGACCAACCAGGGCCGGGGACAAACTGCAACCGAGGCACGTGCCCTTAGCGGGAACTGAACCCGGGTCTCTCTGTACCGCAGGCCAACGCTCCAACCGCTGAGCCAAACCGGCCAGGGCTGGCCTGCAAAGTTACTTTTGGGAAGTCAGCTGAAAGTCTTATGGGAGCTTCTTTATAGGTAACAAACTGCTTTTCTCTTGCTGCTTTTAAGATTCTCTCTTTGAATTTAACCTTTGGCATTTTGCTGATGATATGTCTTAGTGTGGACCTCTTTGGGTTCCTTATTTGGGACTCTCTGTACTTCCTGGACTTGTATGTTAGGGAAGTTTTCTCTCATTATTGTTTCAAATAGATTTTCAATTTCTTGTTCTCTCTCTTCTTTTACTGGCACCCCCTATGATGTGAATGTTGGTATGCTTGAAGTTGTCCCAGAGGCTCCTTACACTAGCCTCATTTTTTCTTTTTTCTTTTTGCTGTTCTGATTGGATGTTTTTTGCTTCCTTATATTCCAAATTGATGGTTTGCTTCTTGGCTTTACCTACTCTACTATTGATTCCCTGTAAATTATTCTTTATTTCAGTTAGTGCATCCTTCATTTCGGACTGGTTCATTTTTATGCTGTTGATGTTCTTACTAAGTTCCTTGGAGGTCTCACCAAGTTCCTTGAGCAACCTTATAACCTGTGTTTTGAACTCTGCACCTGATTGATTGCTTATTTCCATTTTGTTTAATTTTTTTTCCTGGAATTTTGTTCTTTTCTTTCATTTGGGACATGTTTCTTTGTCTCCTCATTTTGGCTGCTTCCCTGTGATTGTTTCTATGTATTAGATAGAGTTGCTATGTTCTTAGGCTTCGTTATAGGTCTACTGTTATAGGTGTCCTGTAGGATCCAGTGGCACAGCCTCCCTGATCACTCTAGCTGGACCCTCAAGGTACACCCCTAGTGTGGACTATACACCCTTTTTTCAGAGTGAAAAACAATTAAAAATTCTTAAAATATATGTATCAAGTGCTTAACTCAAAAAGCAAAAAAAATGCCCTGGCCAGTGTGGCTCAGGTGGTTAGATGTCCTTTCATGCACCAAGAGGTTGCCAGTTTGATTCCTGGTCAGGGCACATGCCCAGGTCGTGGGTTTGATTCCGAGTAGGGGGCATGCAGGAGGCAGCCAATCATTCACATCAATGTTTTTCTCTCTCTCCCTCTCTGTTCCTTTTTCTCTAAAATACAATAAAAAATCTGTAGGAGAAAAAAAGCAAAAAAAAAAAAAAAGGAAAGAAAGATGTAAGAACAACAAAAACTATGCATTAAAATAAGATTAACAGATTAAGTTATTTGTTCTACTGCACAAATGTATCTGTCTTCGATATATAATATGTATTGTTAATAATCAAGAACTTACATAGTATCCTGAACTAATTTGACCACGAAATCATTTGTGTGTATGTTTATACCTGCCTTATAGCATTATATCTAATGATCCAAAGGAGAAATTTTAGGAAACACTGACCTATTGGCTTAATTAAATCATTTAACTTTTCTGAGCTCCAATTTTACCTCTCTAAACAACAATTGAAATGTAATTTCTCTCCTTATCTCTATCCTTCAAAGTCTAGTTGGTTCTACAGGAAAGCAGGGACAATAAAACCAATGTAAGACAGCCACAAATAAAGTTACATAAGGTAACAAAGAGAAAGTATTCAAAACAAGAAAAAAAAGAACGGTATTATGTGAAAACTTTCTACAAACAAAAAGATCTACCAGAAAAGAGAGAAAGAAAAATGATTTGATAATCCACAGGAAATAAGCATCATTTATACTTTTTAAGTAAAAAAGAAAAAAAAAAGCAGTGAAGATTGTTGAGAAAATGATATTACAAGTGATGACTTTCCTCTCCTTTTTTGTCGCTATTTAACTTAACTGTTGTGTAAGACAGAATACTTTCTCTTCCATGTTCATCCCTCCCAGGTTTTGTAAACATTTTTTTTTTTTAATCAATTTTTAGAGAGAGGAAAGGAGAGGGAGATAGATACATTGATGAGAGAGAACATCAATTGGCCGCCTCCTGCATGCCCCCCACTGGGGATTGGGCCCACAACCTGGGCATGTGCCCTGACCAGGAATCGAGCTGGCCACCTCTTGATGCATGGCGCGACGCTCAACCACTGAGCCACACCGACTGGGCCCTCCCAGGTTTCCGGACAGTGCTAGTGGACTCCAGTTCACTCGAACCATGATCATTCATCAGTCTCAGATGGGCTGAACTTGCTCTGCTTCCCTAAACGTGACCTTCCCAACATGTGAATCAAATTTAAGTTATGATTCCTCAATAATAATAGCAATCCTACCACTACTATTTAAACTAATTTGCAACTAGTTTTCTTCTGACACACTCTTGTTAGCAAAATACCAGGTAAATTGAGCCCTTTTGGCTAAACTAGTTCCACCTGCTTAGAAAATTAACTTAAGAAACAATTTTTAACCCAATGTTATTTGAAACCTGAATAGGTGCTGCTCCTTCTTAAGAAAAAAATTGGGAGCTCGGCGATAAAGACATATTTACTTTAATGTGATTCTAACATGTGCTAAAAAGGGAAAAAAATAAAAAATCTACTCACTCTCTAATGGAAATGGCATCATAAAACTAAAAAGATTTGGTATTACTGAGCAACAGCCCATGAGAAACTGGTTATTATCAACACTGTGCCTGGTTTGTTAGTTAATGAGGTGTGAAGAAATCTAGAGTGGTTAATAATCTCACAAACTGATCATAATCAAATCATTACAACGTTGATTGCAGGATTAAGGAAATTGTAACTATGAAAATAAAAACAAATATAAAATCACTGCTTTTGTTCTACATGTTTTACAGTAAAGCTTATTTTCTAAAGCTAGAGAGGGCTCAAAAAAGATGGCACTTGCCCTGGCCAGTTTGGCTCAGCAGTTAGAGTGTTGGCCCGTGGACAGGAGAGTCCCGGGTTCGGTTCCCCCTAAGGGCACATAACTCATCCCCAGCCCTGGTTGAGGTCGTGCAGGAGGCAGCCACTCAATGTGTCCCTCTTACATCGATGTTTCTCTCTCTCTCTCTCTCTCTCTCTCTCTCTCTCTCTTCCTTCCCCTCCCACCCACTCGATCTGAACAAAGATGGGAAATGTCCTTGTGTGAGGATTAAAAAAAGATGGCACTTTTTCCACAGAAATTTCTTTGAAAAAAATCTACTTGAGTGGATTTTTTTCTAACATGTTTTTATTGATTTTGTTTTATTAGAGAGAGAGGAAGGGAGAGAGAGAAACATCAATGTGACAGAGAAACATCTTTCGACTGCCTCCTGCACGCCCCCTACTGGTGATTTAGCCCAAAAACTGGGCATGTGCCTTGACCAGGAATAAAACTGGGACATCTCAGTCCATGGGACGCCACTCCATCCACTGAGCCACACTGACCAGGCTGCTTGAGTGGGTTTTAATGCTAGCACCTAAAAATTATTTATTCTTGTTTTGCCGTGTAATTTTAAGAAACAAACTCGCAACCTATTTGTTGAGGTGTTTAATTTCCTAGGCATTTACTTACACTCACGGGGCACATCATTGCTAAGACAAACGATTTTCTGACTATGTTGGAAATGTTAACTCTATTAGAATTAAAAGTTGGTTCTCAGTCCTTTACCTTTACTTTTGAGAGCTAAATCAACTGTTTTCATTCTACAATATTGGTACAGCTATTCCTGTTTATTAACATGACACTAACAGATTTTTTCTAATTGCACATTTTAATAATAATAATCTAACCCTCCAAACTATTGCCTCTTTTCATTGGATTTGTCAAACTTTAAAGCAGTATTCCTTTGGCAAATGGTATGTTACTAAGAATTTAACCTAATGAAGACAACACATTCTCCATTATGCCCTAAAAGAGAAAAGCCTCCACAAACTTTTTAATCCAAATTTGTTTTTTTCCTGAACATAAGGTACAAAAATTTGAAAATACCAGAAAAAGAATAGAGACAAAATAAAATAATCAGTATAGCCTCAATTATCAAAGGCAACTACTATTAACTTGCATTCCTTCCTTCCTTCCTTGCATCTATCTTCTTTAAATAGTTAAAATTATAGAAATACAAAAATTAGTTTTACACTATTCTCATTTAAAATTATTTAAAAATAATCACTTTCCATACTATCTCTATTTTATTCTATGAAATGGATCAAGCATAGTTTATTTTACTATTACATTATTAATAGATTTTGAAGGATGAAGTATTTTAAAATTTTTACTCTTATGGTATGAAATATTTTTTGGGTAGAATAAAATAGTAATGTAGAGTCTAAGCAGAATTTGAAGCAAATGTAAGTTCAAATCCTGGCTCAGTTACTTAGCAGTTTTGGTAAGAAGTGAATTATATAATTAAAGCCCATCACATGGTAAGCAATCAATGAATTAAAACTATTATTATAATAAAGCTTTTCTTAAATTTTAAAATATTTTGATATTATCTATGCCCTGAGATTGGTTTTATTGGTTAAATAATGTAAGCATTTATAAAGATTTTCATACATACTGTCATATTTTTCTCCAAAGTGGCATACAACATTGTACATTTTAAGTATGTATTAATCATTTGTACCTTTTAAATAAATTATCTGTTCATGTCTTTTGTCCAGTAACATACTGGAGTCATATCAATTTATGTAATGGTTTTAAATATTAAGAAAATTAACAATTTATTATATGTGTAGTTAAATACCTTATCAGTTTCTCTGTGCTTAAATTTGTTCATAATTCTCCTGATACTGAGAAATCTTATATTTTCTATAGTGAGAACTACTTTTTTACTTTGTGAATTCTTCCTCCCTTATCTAGAAATTGGAAAATAATCACTTTTTATTTCTACTAGGTCAAATTAAGTTTAATGTAGAGTTACCTTTTTTTATATACAGATAAAACATATTTTGGTTTATACTGTTAAATGAGACTCCAAGTTGAATTTTTCTCCTAATAAGATTTATTTTTAAAATCCTTCTTGTTCTCATTGATCTACAATGTCTGCTCACCCAAATTATCTCCTCACTTACTGGGCTTAGGAGATTTCAAGACCAGAAAAATGGAGAATCAATGGAAAATAAAGAGCAACTACAAAAATGTTTCTACGTTTTAATTCTTGTTAATTCCTTCTTCCCATTTTGCCCACAATAAACCTGCAACAGGAAAGAATGAGATGAAATATAAGTAACATTTATTAAGCATTTATAATGTTCCAGGTTCTTTAATCCCCTTAAAAATCCCATGATATAGACATTCTTTTCCTAATTTTGTATTATGTAAACACATTCAGCGATTGTAGCTCACTTGCCCAATACCACACAATTCATAAATAGCCAAATAGGATTTGAACCTATTTTACATTTCTCTGAATAAAAAATCATGTTTGTTGAAAAATAATCTTAAAGTTGAAATGAAAATCTCTCTCTCTCTCAACAGACTTTTCTTTCCTGGAGTAATATCATCTTGATATTAGCAGATTGCATGTACCAAATACTTCGATTTGGACATGTTATACTTTTCAAGGTGAAGTGTGCATGTCAAGTTGAAAGAATGAGGAGGAAAAACATCTCAGGTTTTGGATGTGGGAACCCTGCAACAAAGGGTGTGGACTGTCTTTCAGAAGGTTAGTTGAGGGTGTGACTACATCTCCAAGATCACCAAGGTCAATGAGAACAACATAAGGAATAGATAATAGTAGCTATAAGTTAAAGGATGCATGTATATTGTGAATATCATGGTAGATTGTTAACCATAAACATTCCCTCTTTACTACTGCTGCCAATGACCATGGAGTAAGGCTCTGAGAACCTCTAGCCAGGAGGAAGAAGGAAAAGAAGGTTAATTATCGTGACTATGACAGTTTCTAACATGAAGAAACTGAATCATCTGTCAAATACATTTGAATTTTTTAGATTTTATTTCCTGTGTCATGAAGAATTGGGGTTGAGTTTCCAACATTTAAATAAACTATAGAAAATAGTTTTAAATTTATAATAGACATGGAACTGAGCCCCAATCCACGTGGGTTAAATGAGGAGACTGCAGTGAGGAATAAAGGTAGAGCCAGCCTGTAGGTACACTGGAAGGGGGAACAAGAAATCGGAAAATCGCGCTTCTCTCTGTGTTTCACAGGTTCCCAGGTCCCCCTCCTTATCTTCTCCTTGGGTGGCTACATGCTGCTGCCTCTCCTGGCCTCTGGACAGGGACAAAGAACATCTCTGCTGTTCCCTGGAGAAGTGTGGTGTCAGTCAAGAAGTCTTCAACTCATAATACTGGTGGCTCCTGACATTTTAAATTCCAGTTCCACATTGCTTGCTTGACGTTTCTGATTTAATGCACTTCTACTGATTTCTTACTCATTTCAGTCTGCCTTTCTCTTTGCCAGCATTTTCCCCTCTATATAAATGTCATTTCGATTGTCATTTGGCGAAAAAACCCATGTATTCCATGTATATGTATGTGTGGATACACATATATAGGGTATATATAATATTGGACTTAAAGATTATTGTATGAGGTAGATACAATTCTCAGTCTCAAACATATGTTTTGCAGGAAGTATAACATATGTCTTTTTCTATAATTCAGCTGACTTTTTCTATTTCGAGTCCCCGCTCTGCCACAGCGGTGGAAACTCCAAGTTAACCAGTTTGTGCTCACACTCTTCCCTTCCCCAGGATTATGCCAAAGTTTTAGCAGCTTGTGTAGTGCCAAGAAACTGGAGTACGGCTCCCAAATATCTTCCATTTTTCTGGTCAGATTGATTCTCAGCCCTTCTCCAACCTACGCTGCCTGAAGCCCGAACCGAATGGAGCACGTTGACAGGGTTCTCTTCCCTCTGGCTTCCAGGTGGAATTATCCTTCTCTATTTGATGCTTTTTCCCCCCTTCTCATCTCTTCAATCATGCCATCTCCTCAGCCCATCGAGCCTACCAGGGTTAACAGTTCTGCTGCTGCTGGGCCCAGGTTCCTGCACTCTACACGGTGCCAACACCTTGGTAATCACTCCTTCTGTAAATAACCCCTCCCCAAATTACCATACTGTGAGGGTGCCAGGCATTTCCAGCTGTGATGCAGTCCTAGATGCCCCTTGTCCATATAGAGATATGGAGACAGCTTTCATTCCGTCTGTCCTAGTTGTCAGACCACTGTCAGCTACAATGCAGGTCTGTGAACACTCTGCTGCTGCTTCCTGCCATGCTGAGGCCCAGGAAGGTCTGTTTGCCTACATCGTGTGTACACTCCCTCCCTCTTTGCATCTAGGGCTGCAAAGTGTACAGAGATCCCTCCCTCCAGGACCTGTCCACGTCTACACGTTCCCCAGTCCGACTCTGCCTGCCTATGCAGCTCGCGCCAGGAGAAATGCTTCAATGGGGGGAGACGAGGGGAAAAAGAGGTGCATGAAATACGGAAAGAGGAAAAATCCATGTAATATATCAAAGTGTGTTAATATAGGTATTTAAACATCACCACCATGTGACAAACCCATGAAACAGTGTTTACATAGCCACTAGAACCATCCAGCTTGTGGATTCTAAAAATAAGGGCTTAAACATGTCTATTGCCAAAATGCAGGCTCTTCATTTATAGAGCAAATTGTAGTTTGAAAAGCATTTTGCATAAAGAAACTCATTGGATCTTCAAGACGACCCTAAGAGGGTTATAAAATATACCCCCTGTTATGGGCTGAACTGTGTCCCTCCAAAATTTATGTGTTGAAATTCTAAACTTCAGTACCACACAATGTAACCATATTTAGTTACAAGGTCTTTAAAGTGGCAATTAAGTTAAAATGAAGTCTCCAGAGTGGTTCCTAATCTAATATGACTAATGTCCTGACAAAAAGAGGAAATTTGGACAGAGGCATGAGCACACACAGAGGAGGGTCATGCGTCCACAGTGGGGGAAGACAGCCATTTGCAAGCCCAAGACAGGCCTCAGAAGAAACCATTCCTGCTGACACCTTGATCTTGGACTTCTAGCTTACAGAATAGGAAAAAATAAAGTTCTGTTTATTTAAGCTACCCAGTCTGTGGTATTTTGTTGTGGCCACCCTAGCAAACCAATACACCCTATTTTATAGATCAGGAAACTGAAGTTGAGAGAGCTTAAATAGCCTGTCAAAATTCACAGGTTTGTTTACAGTAAATCATTTACAGTAAATTATGACACTAGCAATCCCAATACTTAAAATCCAGGCTGCCTTTTCACCCTGCATCACCTTTCTCATGAGATAACTGCAAAGTGCTTTGCCACTGTACGATATTACCGTCATGTGAGACTATGAGTGTGATCTTCAAAGTCAAGCCATGCATCTGTGGGCTTAAGCCACCAGGTTGTGACTGCCTTCAGGCCATTTCCAGATGCCCGGCTCTCTTCCTCCCTCCACTCCATCTGCTGCCTTTCCACTCCTTCCACACCTCCTGTCAGTTTCCTGAAGTACAGGCCCATCCAGAGACTGTGCGAGGAGGGGAGGGGTGAGGGGAGAAGCCTAGAGCAGCAGGCGGACTGCACTGAGATCCTGGGAGGAAGGTGAAGGAGAGCACACTGCTGCCAGTATTAAGTTCCTGAAATGTGGCCATGTGGGAAGGAATGAGGAAACAGTGAAAGCAACAAGAATTTTTCATTTTGCTCTGAATCTAAACCCAAGAGATTGAGATTGTGTAGTCCAGTAGGGTTAAAGAACAGGTGGAAATGAAGAAGCTTGTGTTATGGTTTCAGATGTGTGGATTCCCTATCAGAAACTGAGTAAATTACTCTAGTTATTGGGCTTCTGTTTCCTTCACACCAAAATGACTGCGCTATATTCAACGTCCCTTCTAGCTAACATTTCATGAGCTTTTTTATCTGACATTGTAATTTTGTGCTTTTTCATGGGAGTATAAAATTGTTCTATATGCTTCAAGAGCCATTCAAACCTCAATGTCAAGTTTTGATGCTCATTGGGATTGAGCTTTTAAAAGTAAAGATTATCCCAACTGTAAAAGTCTTTTTTTTATATCAATTTCTATAAGATAGGGAGACATAACCGTAGCAAAAGTTCCATTCATTTATTCATTGATTTAACCAAAATTGAAGGAACACCTACTATGACCTAACTACTTACTAATTATGTCTCCCCTTAGGAAATCACTATCTTTCTCATGGAAACAAAAACAGTATGGCGTGAAAAATGCTAGGGGTTGTGTTAGAATACAGGTAAGTTCACAGTGGCATGGAGCCTATAAAAGGGAAAAAAGGGACACTTAGCCCAACCACTGTAAGGAGAATGAATTGGGTTCCATTAAGACAAAAGGAGTAATTTGCACAACGTCCTAGAGAGGGTTAAACATAATTAAGGAATCATAAAACAGGAACTCGGTTTATCAAAAGGGCTGGGTATGTTGACCACTAAATCATAAAAGACTATGAAACACTGCTTATAAATGAGCCCAAACACAGAAAGCAAATTTCTTTGTTATTTGCTACTGTCATGAAGGTTTTAAGAGATAAGAAGCCTGTATATAAATCCCTAATACTTACTATTATCCTATCTTGTTTGAAATCAAACATTCTCAAAATCACAAAAAAAAAAATTTACTATTGAAAGGACCTTATAAACCAGCTGGTTCAAGACACTTACTCAGAGATAAACTGATTACTCTTAGGTTTCACAGCAACAGAGCCAAATCTGGGTCCCAAATATCTGGACTTCCATTTGAATGCTTTCTGGTGAGGGTGTTGTTTTCCTTCTGAACCTTTCTGTGCATCCCACCAGCCTTTATACATAAACTCCAGGTAGTAAAGTCAAACGTTCTCTGTCATTCAGTTAATCAAACAACCAATCATTTAGGAGGCACGCCAGGTCTCGGAATGTCTTGGAATCAACCATGACTACATGCAGTTGTACTGCTATATATATTTATCTTCTCTTCTATACTCTGAAATATCTGTCCCTTCTGGTAGAATTGTCTGCACTAGAAGGAACCATGAATGGGCACAGTGAATGGACATTGTAATAATTTTCCCAGAGCCAAGTGAGGAAATAGCAGCAGATGATACCGAACACTCCTTCATGGTTCATTCAGCAAACAGTTCATGAGCATCTAATACATGCCAGGCACCATCCTGAGCAGCATCAGTGACAATCTGAATAACTGAGATAAGACCACGTCTTGGCCCAGTGGTGCTTATCTACTGAGCAAAACAGACAACAAGAGACAAATATTCGTCATTACAATGTCAAACAACAAGTACATGACAAAGGTCCAAAATGCCAGAAGTGGAAAAAGTTTTCTTCCAATTCTGAAGGAACACAAAATGCAGTAAGAAGAAACTGTAATGACTCACTTCCAGGAAAAAAAGCTACTTGGATGTATTGCGGGTTTCACATTCACCTTCCTCTGCCATGGAGTCATTCTTAGAAATGTAGTGGGAAGAGGTAGGAGGCACTCTCAAATTTCTCCTGGCGTGTCGAGAACCCCCCTCTTAACTCTTACCAGACTGGTTTTTAGACATTAAGCACTTTCTTTCTGAGCACCCAGTACTTTCTTCTCTAAACACAAGATGTTCCATGTGCTTTCATATATGTGTTAACTTTCCTAGAAGAGTTCACAGCCCCCTTTGAATATCTGATTTAAATTAGAGACCATCCCTCCCCCAAGCACCCACAAATACCTACATGAAAAATGTTGCATTAAGTTTCAGGGGTTTATTGAAGACTATCAGTGATCATTTTCCTAGAGACTCCTCTAAAATAATCACATTTCTCTGTATGAGGGGTCGTAGTTTCTAGCTGGCTTAGGCACGGGAACTAAAATCCAAGAGTTCTCCAATTTAAACTTTGCCCATGTTCAGAGATCTCTTAGCCAAAGAGCTTTGATAGCCAGGCTGCATTGCTTAGGGAACAAAATTCACATGTGCAACCAGCAGTAGTGTTGTTTTTGTAATTGAATTTATTAGAGTGACATTAGTTAATAAAATTATATACATTTTAGGGGTACAATTCTATAATACATTATATGTACATTGTATTGTGTGTTCACCACCTTGCCAAGTCTCTTTCCATCACCATTTATCCCCCTTTCTCCTCTCTTACCTTCCCCTACCTGCTTGCCCTTAACCCGCAGTACTGTTAAGTGCTGGTTATTATTGAACAAATATAAATTCAATGTTGTTCATTTATAAAATAATTTTAAATGTACATGTGAAATTTTTTGCTCCTAAAATACATAAAATAAATATAATAAAATCCTTAGAACATATTATGTTTTATCAACACATAATTATATATATATATCATATTATATATATATATATCTCATAATTATGAAATTCTACCCACATATTAGAATCACTTGGAGAGTTTGTAAAAAACTGATGCTCAGGCCCACATCAGACCAATTAAGACAGAACTTCTCAGGGTGGCACCCAGAAATTGGTGATGTTTGAAGTCTCCCCAGATAAGTCCAAAACAGAGCCTGGTTGCAACTCACTGTTTTAGAAGGGCTGACTGATCTTCATCTAGAGCAAACCTGGCTTTACTAAGAAGAAAAATGCTTAAAACTAAACTCCATTGATAGAGTTGTTTATTTAGTTTATTTGAAATCAAAGCCTGGTAATTCTTATGGTTTTGGATAGTCCTAATATTTCACAGAATAAATGAAATATATTAAAACCTATCAATCAATAAATAGGTAGTTTGTTTCCTTATGTGAGTCAAACTAAACATAAATATCTGTGAGCAAAGATTCTTTCTTCTCCTTCCTGAAATCCCAGTACCTAGCATAGAGTTTGGCCCATAGGATAATTTAATGAATGTTTGCTGAGGTAACCACACCACTTTGATCCCTCCTTCATCCATCAAACATTATAGGGAAGAAAGTGTCATGATCACTCAGTAGGTGTCTAATGGGGCATTTAACTGCTCCCTTGAGAAGCAATGTTATTGATTTCATTCTTTCATTAAAATATTACCTACCATGTGCCAAATATTATAGTTGGTGCTGGGAGTGATAGTAATACTGATAATTTAATCCTTTCAAAACATTTTTGACATCTTATAAACAATTATTGGAACTGAGTTCCAAGAAGATTAAGAGATACTCCAGATCACAGATGTAGTGTGTGTCAAAGGGTAAAAACACACCAGAACACACCTATCTCCTATTCCCGATGTGGTGCAATTTTGGTGGAGAGCAGTGCATCACTTTTATTCTGTGTAAATTTAAAGTAATGAGACTAATTTTAAGAGCAAGTTATTGTGTGGGAAACAAGTCACAATATGTGTAACCTCCACAGCGGAGTTTTCCAGTTCTATTCTCTAGTTTTGTGTAAACAACTGTGGGACTAGAAGGAAATTTTCTTTCATGTTTGGTTGAAGATAAATTTTGTATTTAGAGCAAATACTATCATGTTCTGTGTAAAATGCAGTTAAGTAAGGCAAAGAGAAATCTGAGACTGGCACATAGGTTTAAGGAAAATCAAATATGTTGATCTTAACATGAGTCACTTCTCAAAAAAACCTCTATTCCCAGAGATTTCGGTTATTCATATAAATTATTATGAGGATGTATGAAAATTAGGAGGGGAAAGACCCTTGTAATTGCAGGCTAATCACTCTCTGACCTCGTCTTCTATCATCCTTCCTCTCATTCGCGGTTCTCCAACGTCTCTAACCTTCTGACCATTCCTCGAGAAAGCCAAGGTTGACCCCTTAGGACATTTCTGCATGAATTGTCTTTGCCCATCTCTTCATAAGGGGCAGTTCTTCCCTCTTTCAATCTCTGCTTGATATTCCCTCCCAGAAAGGACCTTACTGCCCACCCTCTGAAACAGTTCTCGGACCCACGCTCCCCCGTGCTCCTGCACCTCTCTTGCTTTTCTTCTGTGTACACGCTACGCCCAGAAATTGTTTGATGTCCTTGTTTACACAGTGTATGTGCTCTGAAAAGGCAGAATTCTGCCTCTTTTTCATTGCTGTGTTTTTGTCACTAGAATAATTCCTGCTTTACTTCATTTAATATTATTTTAATATTTATAGTTGGTGTTAGGAAGGAACAAAAAAACGAAGGCAGGCAGATTCAATGGCCAACATAAAACACTCAAGTTCCAGTGAAGATACAATATCTTTTCCAGTTGATTGGTATAAAATAAAGAATTAATAAAATCCACTACTGTATTGTCAAGGGGTTGAAAAAATGTACCCTCTAACATATTGTTGAACTCTAAATTGGTGCAATCTTTGAAAGATGAGGTTTTGACAGTGTTCAGCAAATTTTTAATGTGCATACTTTTGACCCATAAATTTATTTCCCATGTTATCTTATTAATATAGATAACATAAACCAATAATAAGATGTACATGGATGTTTATAGTAGATTATATGTAATAGAGGTAAACCTTGAAAAATTTTTAAATGTCCATCAATGGTTGAATAAATTATGATATACAAAAATGCAAAATACTGGTTGTTTAAAAGAATGAGGAAACTACAAGTAGACTAGCATAAAATAATATCTGTGATATACCATTAGTTATTATAAATGATATATGAAGCTGTATATCTACTAACACACAGGAAAAGATTTGTAAGAATACTAGCAAACTGTCAGCCATGTTTATTTCTGCATAGTGGGACTGTGGCATGAGGGAGATGCTGGGGAAATTTTCACATTTTATATGATAACAATTTATGTATATTAATTTTTAATGTATTACAATTTGTTTTAAATAAAAACATTAATGGCTCTCCAAAAATATCCCTATCTTGGGTTTCTTGAAAAAAATAGCCTAAGTTGGTGTCAGATAATTTTTGTCAAAAAAATAATTATTAGATTAGAAGCTTCTTGAGGACTGAAAGCCTATGGTCCAAGAGGGCTGCTTAAGTTCCAGAGATCAGTCATAAATTGTGTTTATCAGGAGGAAGAACAACATGCCTATTCCCCTTAGTAACATTTCTAAGACATACCTATAGTCTTACACCAATTGGTTAGAACTTAGCAAATGGAAACAAGAGATAGGAGGGCAATTTATAAGGTTTTCCAAGGTAAAAATCAGAGCTCCTATCATTAAATAAAGGGAGAAACAATTTTAGGAAAAAATTAGCAGTCTTTATCACAGGTATTTCAATAAATATTTAGTAATAATTCACTAATATTTTTAAACTTTTTATTATTTAAATGTTTATTTTTAGATTTTTTCCTACCCATTTAATGTTTGTATTTAGATTTTTCAGAGGTATAATTATTGAGTGAGAGCAACATAGAAATAACAAATGAGAAAAAAAAAATTTTAGATAAGATTTAAATTGCTAAATATATAGTTGCAAAGCCTCTCTCAAATGCTCAGAAATATGATTACATAAAATGGTACGTACAATCAAATTTTATTTTGACCCAATTTCTCTTTATTATGAACCAATTTGATTTTTACTAAATGACACATTGATGTGTAATCCTACATGACACTATATGTTCAGACAATGCAAATGATTCACTGGGCTGTGTGCAGATTTTATAAACGTTTAGATTAGGTCCATGGTATCTGTCGTAGATAACAGTGGATATTGGAAAATTCTACCAGGCAGGTGCCAGGAGCCACAGGGGAATGGAAGGCAAAAAGGGAGTAGCCTTAATGTGTCTCCTCTGGTCTGGCTGTGGTGAGGAATCAGACCAACTGAACACCTCGCTCATGGGGGGCCCCACAGAAGAAATCCCTCAGCCTGACATGTTCACTGGTTGACAGTAATTCATGGCACTTAAGCCTGCGTTGAGCCACTTCCAGCCTCAGTGTCTTTCCTCTTTTTAAAGGTTAGATAGAAGCAGGATAGAACAAGAACTAACCGCAATTCAATCTGCTGTCTTCCAGCTGGAGACTTAGGAAAGTGAGTGAGATAATTCAGTCTAAGTCCAAAAGCCTGAGAACCAGGGGAACCAATGGTGGAAATCCCAGTCCAAGGGCAGGAGAAGACGAGGTACGATGTCTCAGCTCAGGGATTTATGCAGGAAGAAAGGAAAAATTCCTCCATCCTCCACTATTTGTCTACTCAGACCTTCAATTGACTGGGAGATGGCCACTCACATAGGGGAGAACTATCTTCTTTAATGAGCACATAAATTTAAATGCTAATTTCAACAGAAAACACCCTCACAGACACACCCAGAAGCAATATTTAATCTGAGGCACCCTGTGGCCAGTCAAGTTGACACACAAAATTAACCATCACAAGTTGACACACAAAATTAACCAACTAGTATCCAAAATATACAAAGAACACTTAAAACTCAATAATTAGAAAATAATGAACTTAATTTAATAAATGGGCAGAAGGCCTTAACAGATATACCTCATCAAAGAAGATATGGGAATGGCAAATACACATATAAAAAGATATTCAATATTATACGTTATTAGGGAATTGCAAATTAAAACAATGAGATACCAATACACACTTATTAGGATGGCAAAATCCAAAACACTGACAATACCAAATACTGGTAGAGCAGCAGGAACTCTCATTCAAAATTAGCAGGATTGCAAAATGGTACAGTCACTTTGGAAGACAGCTTGGTGGTTTCTTTTCAAACTAAACCTTATCTTACCACATGATCAAGCGATGATGCTCCTGGTATTGACCCAAAGGAGTTGAAAACATGTCGGCACAGAGACATGCACATAGATATTTATGGCAGCTTTATCCTTAGTTGTTCAAACTAAGCCAAACTATCTGGTTAAATGACTCCTATCCTTACACTTATACCATGTCGTTTCATTTTCCATCATTTTTTTATTGTGTGCTTGCTCTCTGAAATGCCTTCACTCATCTCATTATGCCCAAATTTCATCCATACTGCCAGACTTGGTTTAAATGCCGTCTCTTCCATGCAGCTGTCCCTACCACCCACCAATAATTTAAAAAAAGAATATATATACACACACACACACAGATATATATTCTCTACTTCTTTATCTACATCTTTTATTCCTTTATCTTTTTCTATCTTTGCATAGTCATTTGTTTGCACAATTGTCTTTCTTCCCTCTTAGTTATGAAGCCACTTGACATTGGCTTGTCTATTTTCATGAAAGCAGCATTTCAAGCAACATTTATATAGTACTATAAATACTAAGTTAATTGCAACTGCTGAGGATAGAAATGCAAGATATTAATGACATGTATCTGAGTTATTTTACTGTACTTAGTAAGAAAATTATTTTTGAGAAGTAAAGCTCATCGATACTACTGAAAAAAATATTTTTCTTTATCACATTGAGTCAGGCATAGACATCTTAAACAGGACACAGCAAAGTGGATACATTAAAATATATACTAAAGTTTACATTTTTGTTCATCAAAAAATATCATTAAGAGAAAGAAAAGATAAGCCATAAAGTGAGAGAAAAAATTTGTAAGATACATATAAGATACAAACCCAGACATAAAGAAAATCTCTTACAAATCTGGAAAGAAAAAAAAAAGGACAAACATCCTAATAGAAAAATAGGGCAAAAAACTCTACCAGGGCCCTGGCCGGTTTGGTTCAGCGGTTAGAGCGTCCGCCTGCAGTCCGGAGAGACCCGGGTTCGGTTCCCACTAGGGGCATGTACCTTGGTTACAGTTTGTCCCCAGGCCTGGTTGGGTCGTGGGGGTGGCAACCACTCTATGTGTCCCTTTCATGTGGATGTTTCTCTCTCTCTCTTTCCCTCCCACTCTATCTGAACAAAAGATGGGAAAATGTCCTCGAGAGAGGATTAAAATAAAAATAAAACTCTACCAAGTATTTCACTAAAACAATATCCAGATGGCCGATAAGCTTATGAAAATATGCAAAGCATCATTAGTTATCAGAGAGATGACGCACATTAAAAGCACAATGAGATACCACAACATACCCACCAGAATGATTACAATGAAAGATGGAAAATCAAGTGTTGACATAACGGTTGAGAAAGTGAACAAGAACGCTACTAGGAGTATAAACTGATACAACCACTAGAGAAAACAGTTTGATGGTGCCAGCTAAAGTTGGATATGGGCATACTCTTTGACCTAGCAGCAATTCACAGCTATATATGCATGTCCATACTCATTAAAAGACATGTACAAGAATGGGTTTTTTTGTTGTTGTTTTTTTATCCTCACCCAGGACATTTGTCCATTTTTTGTTCAGGTAGAGTGGGAGAGAGAGAGAGGAACAGAGAGAGAGAGAGAGAGAGAAACATCGATGTGAAAGGAACACATCGAGTGGCTGCCACCCGCACAACCGACCAGGGCCGGGGACAAACTGCAACCGAGGTACACGCCCTTAGCGGGAACCGAACCCGGGTCTCTCAGGACCGCAGGCCGACGCTCTAACCGCTGAGCCAAACCGGCCAGGGCTGTACAAGAATGTTTTAACCCCCTTATTCATAATAACTAAAACCTAGTAACAATGTCCGCCAACAGAAAATAGATGAAGTTGTTGCAGCACATGCATACAAACGCATATTATATGGCAATAAACAAATTATTGCTAAATCCAAAAATATGGATGAATTGCATAAACATGATGTTACAGGTATTTTTTTATATTTTAAATATGTTTTTATTGATTTATTTTAGAGAGAGAGGTTAAAGAGAGAGATAGAAAGATCGATGTGAGAGAAATACATTGATGGCTGCCTCCTGGACGCCCCCTATCTGGGATCAAGCCTGCAACCCAGGCATGTGCCCTGACTGGGAATTGAACTGGGACCTCTCAGTCCATAGGACGATGCTCAATTCACTGAGCCACGCCGGTCTGGGTGAGGATATTTTTTTAAAGCAGACACAAAAGTTTTTCTTTTTTTAAATTTTTATTTATTGATTGGGGGGAGGGTAGTGAGAGAGAAACATTGATTTTGTTGTTCCACTTATTTAAGCATTCATTGGTTGATTCTTATATGTGCCCTGACCAGGGAATGAACCCACAACTTAGGTTTGGTGAATTAGGAGGACCCTAACCAACTGAGCTACTTGGCTTGGGCAGCGCCAACCTTTTTCTACTATGGGATTAAATTTATGTAAATTTCAATACCAGGCTGCATGAATCAATGGTGTTGGAAAACAGACTGGGGTTATCTTTTTCAGGGGCTAGTGATTGCAAGGGGAAGAGGGCAGTTTCTATAGTGCTGGTGTCTCTAGTATTTCTTAATCTGGAGACTGACTATTCAGGTGTGTTTACTTTGCATCAATCCATAAAGCTATAAACTTATCATTTGTGTGCACAACTCCACATGACTGTTTACAGGTCAATAAAATATTTTTAAAATAAAAGGTTTTCACACTTCATTTGTAGCAACAATCTCATTGCCTTAGGCGTTATACCAAAAGGTTGTGTGTGTATAAATTACATATCCTTTTAATAACACAAAAACTATTAAAATCAATATTTTTATATTACACCGTGGAGAATTAAGAGGTAAAATTACACAGTGATTTATTCAGAGGTACAAATAGGAACAATAATAAATGTTTATTGATTTTAAAATTATGAAGGCTTGAGAATTTAAATCAGAGTTTTAGTATGCAAAAGCAATTCATTTGTTCAAATGACCTTGGTATTTATGATTAGCTGGGAATTTGATTAAGCAGGGGTAGGTGTATGTCATCATCTTGCAATGTGAAAGTGTTTTCCTTATCTGTCTTTTATATGCCCTGAATGTTCCGGGAATGTCCTTAACATCATAAACTTACTTGGAAAAGTAGGTGATGCTTAAAATCCAGCTAAGTGAGTTACAGCTCCATCAAAACAATCAGAGGAAGAATCAGAATTAAGTATTGAGAATCTGACTAGGCCAAGAGATAAAATCTTCACTGTCTGAATTCTGGGGAAATCTTTTTCAGAGGATAAGATGTTTTGCCTTTTTGTTCTATTTCCCCCCCTAAAATGAATTCAAAACAATCCCTAGGACTTCAAGGCCTAGAATAAAATATTTTGTTAGGTCCTCTGGGTTTTAGCATATTAATTCAGTAATTAGATTTCAATTTAAATAGACACTAGTCTCAGCCTTGAAGATAACATGAGCCACAAAGGGGCAAAGAGCAGCCAGTCACCTCAGAGGGGGAGGGGGTGCTAGGAAAGGAAAGGGGATCCCTTCGACCTGCTGTCTTAGTCCATTAGGGCTGCTGTAACAAAATACCATAGGCTGAGTGACTTATAAACAACAGACATCTATTTCTCATAGTTCTGGAGGCTGGGAAGTCCAAGATCCAGGCACTAGCAGATTCATATCGGTGAGAACTTGCTTCCTGTTCATCGATGGCCATCTTCTCCCTGTGTCCTCACGCGGCAGAAGGGGCCAGGGAGCCCTGTAGGGCTTCCTTTATAGAAGGTAGGCTCCACCCTGTGATCTAATCACCTCCCCAAGACCCCACTAATACTGGGGATTAGATTACAGCGTATGACTTTGGAGTGGGGGGAGGGGACACAAACATTTCATCTATAGTACTTGCCATACTTTTTAAGGATGTATATATGTGTGTGATGGTTCTGGTTAATTACCCTGACATGCTAAAAACCCACAAAGCCACAACTAAAAAAAGGCCCACCACCCAGTATCTTCAAAATGGTCACTAATGTTGTAAAGGACCTTCCTATTTCACTCTTTCCTCCCTCAAGGAAGCCAGGCCTCTCCTTAAGTCTCATACTTTAGAGGGCTCCACATATTCCTTTTTTTAAAATATGTTTTTATTGATTTTTTAAAGAGAGTGGAAGAGAAAGAGAGAGAGAAACATTGATGTGACAGAAACAGATCAGCTACCTCTTGCACATCCCCCACTGGTGATCAAGCCTACAACCCAGGCATGTGCCCTACCCAGGAATCGAACTAGGACTTCTCAGTCCATGGAATGATGCTCAGTCTATTGAGCCACACCAACCATGCAAGCTCTACATATTTTTCACACACACACACACACACACACACACACACACGAAGAGAATGTATATGAATACTACAAATAGAAGTGGTATCACTGAAGTGATGACGTATTGTCTGACAGTGTAGACCAACATTTTACCTTGGCAAAGCCCAGGACAAGATAAAAAAAATTTTTAGACCTACATACATATGTCTAAATATTTAAATGTTATAAATCAACCTGAAAACTGTTACATAAAATGTTTCATCTTCCTATTTTCACAACTGTAACTATGATAGCATATATTTCAGGCTCGGGTGCCTGCAGGTGGGCTGGTGGGCTGGCGAGTTCTGTCTCCTAAGTCTGGCCATGAGACACCTGGGATCCACGCAGCACTCTGGCAGAACAGCACTGCGCAGGACACGTTCTCTGGCAAAGCCGAAGCATAGGGAGCAAGTCCAGCCTTGCCAACACACCTCTTTGCACCTTCTTTGCAATCTTCCCATTGGTTAAAGCAAGTCATATAGCCAGACCCAAAGTCAAAAAGGCAGGGAGCACATTTTGTATAAAAAGGCCATGGGAGAGGAACTAATAGATTATTTTACTAGAGTGAAGAAAGACTGTGAATCAGTTATTCACTCCACTGCACTCAGAAGCACAATTCTTCCTCTTCTATCACACTACTTTGGCCTTGGAAATTGCACCTTGGCTATGTTCACGGCCTGCCCTGGCTATTTTAAAATTTACTGTTTGGGAAAAGGAGTAATATTACAAAAACTGTAGTAATTAAAAGCCCATTGCAAATGAATGTGCCACCTTTTGCAAAATGATAAGCAAGTACCAAATAAATGTTTGAGAAAATAAAAAATAAATACAGTATAGCTTGCTGTCATCATAAAATAATGCTTCCAACTAAAAGATGTTGACTGACTAAACACTAAAGGGCTTTCTTTTAAGCACAAATAATAGTTTTTATTATTACATAGAATGTGTAGAGTTGTGCAATATAAGCAAAGAAGATAAAGAAAATGATAACAAATGTTCCATTTCTAAGTCCACATTTTAGGCAAGTATATATTTTGAATTAACTTTTGTTTCTAAGCAGTTCCTAAGAAATTTGTTAGAAAACAAAATGTCTTGCCATACTCAGCAAATATTTTTTTAGAAAGAAAAATTTTAATATTAATGTTTTAGATTAATCACCAAGCAAAAATTATTTACAGTAAAATTCCTTGAATTTTATTCCTTGCATAATATTTTTTTTCAATTTAATTCAAGTTTAATTCTGATTGTGAGTTTTTTTTTGTTTTTGTTTTTAAATTAGACAAAAGATAGCATCCAGCATCTTAGAGTTTAGAATCCAGTACATCAGTTAAAACACACCATAGCTGGAACACAGGCATAAAACTAACAGATCAAGTTGTTTGTGAGAAGTGATGAGATAGTTTATATTCTGAGTCAAAGTATTATCTGCTGCTTACATTGGGGAGGATAATACCTTTCACCTCTTGTAATATCAGACATAGCTATGTGACCAACAGTGTCCACCTTGTGGAGAAATTACACAACCCTCCCCTATAGACTTCAGGCATGGCCATACAATTTGAGAAGTGCCTTCCTGCAGGAAAATGATATGTCCTTGTGTTCATTAACTCAAGACTTGTTTCATTGATGAAATATGCTTAGAAATTACCTGGGTTACTGCCAAGGAGGAGATTTGGGTGCCATTGTGTGATTCTACTGTTTTCTCTGTGTGTTGAGACTGCACACATCTCCCATAAATACTGCTTCCTAAGCCTTGGTCATACATAAAGATATTGTAGAACAGAGTTTTGGCTGACCTTTGATAAACCTGTAATGTGGGTGAGAAAAAAAATCCTTGTCATTGTAAACAATTAAGATTGAGCTCAAATCGCAAAACGGTAGCACAATATAGCCTAATCCTACTGCTATAGGAGTAAGTTTATTATCAATCCCGAAAGTGAGATGAGGTGCTACCATAACAGAAAACCTAAAACACGTGGCAAAACCTAAAATACTGCTGGGTATGGATAGCGAGGAATCTTGTTTTTAGTGGGAAAATGACCCTTGTTATATAGTGGCAAACTGAAGTAATCTAGAAGAATGATTTTGAACCAAATGAGCTTATGCCTCTAAGTGAAGATGTAGTGTTAGCCTAGGTTGCTATTGGCTGTGTTTGATAAGTTACTATAAGAAAGACACGAACTCAGCAAAGGATAACATATAAGCAAGAGTAATAGGAAATAGAGTACAGATATTCTGGGACTTGTCGCGTTGAAAGATACAACTGTTTTACATCCCCAACTGGTAAAAGAATGAGCCAAAAGGGAGAGTTTTGGATGAAAAAGGTCAATTAATAAGGAAACTCCATGGAAGGATAAAATCAAGGATATGACCATAAAACTCATTTTAAAACTTCTGAATCAACCAAGAGAGCAAACAAAAATCCTTGCAGTTGGACAAATGGCAGAGGAAGAATAACTAAAGGTGTGGCTCCCCCATGAAAATCTGATAGGCTTAAAGTGTCCACAATTAACTTTAAAGAAAGAAGCAGGTGTCAGAAATAAATGTTGTTTGTGGGTGTTGGTTGAAGGAACTAAATGAAATCAACTAGATAAGAGGCCATATCAGTTTTCAGAGTTGCACTCCAAAAAATCACCCATTCTGAAGGGAAAAGATTGATCATTTGAGACATAAATGACTCAAAGCCCTCAACTTTCTATGGGCAGTGTATCAGTTGAGGTCAAGTCAGGAAACCAGAGCCTCTATAAGTATTACAAGGAATAAGAGATTTAATATAGGAACTAGAATGTACCCAAATGTGGTTGGAGCTAGGAAAGTGGTCTTGGAAGTTGGATTTGAAGGATTAAAGAAATAATCACTAATGGGTTTATCCTGAAGCACTGGCTTAGAAGAACAAGTTGGAACTTGCAGGAAAATACAAGAAGCCTGTGTCTCTCACTTCCAGAGAGTGACTGGAGGATCTGCAATGAAGGGCTGATGCAGGGTGCTGTGCCAGCCTCTGTGGGCCTATATTCAGGATTGAGCAGGCTTGAGGCAGCTGTTGGTCAGCATAGGCAGCAATCAAGGTAAGCTGGAGCAGGAGGAGAGATCAGGAAACCTACCAAGTATCTCTATGTACCATGTCTGACCACCAAAACCCTCCAATAGTAACATCCTCTGCTCTCATCTGCTTTCCAAATCTCATAAAAGTTTGTCTAACCAGCCAACTCTAGCCTACACCATACCAAGAAAGGGACTCTGAGAAATTAGTTTCTAACCTTAAAGAGGCATCCAGGTGCTAAGTCAAAAATAGACAATTTAGCACAGAGGGAAGCAGGCTGAGAGGCTGCATCAGCCCCAAGAAGATCAGATATGACCAAGGATGGTAATGGAAATGGTAAGAACTCCCAGAAGATAGAGCTAAAGGTTGCAGAATACAACAGACTGAAAATCTTACAGGAACAGACACCAGGGTGTAACTTGGAACAGTCCCCTCTCCGGAGCAAGAAGGACTATCTTGCTCAAAGGTATTTTAAAATTTCTACAGACTAGTAACTGCTCTGTGCCTCCCATTGTTCTCCTTTCCAGATAGAAGGGCTTACTCTTGTCCTATCCCTGCTCTTCTATCCAATCAGTGTTCAACTGCTCTCATGAATTTCTTTACATTTGTCATGTTGAGAAACTATAATATACAAATTATAATGTGATATATAATATAATGTAATATAATATAATGCAATGTAGTATATAATGTGATATAATGTATTATATGTAATATAATATAATATAATGTCATAAATATATAAATTTATTATAAATATATTATATAAATTATATATTATATAAATTTATTAAATTATATAAATTTAATGATCCTTAATCTTAAATCGAAAATATATAAACATATTATGTAAATTATATATAATTTCTGTATTTTATTTTTAATTTATTGTATAAGCTTTATTTATAATGAATGAGGACAGATCTCCTGTTTTGTATCTTCTGTCTGTGTCCCTAGTTCCAGTGGAAAATATGAACAGGAGAGCTTTTCAATTTGAGTGTGATCAAGCTCGAGTGTATGCAAAAATCAGTATAAAACCATTTCTGCTGAAACAAAATAGATGTTAAGTACCTATCTATGGAATGAACATGTCAATAATATATTAATGTTAATGTCAATATTGCCTATCAAGGTGGCCACATTTTTTTAAATATTCAGAGATTTAATGAGCAAATTTTATGACTGAAATCAAACTATACAATAAGCTCTGTACATTCATTTTCTCTAATATGCAAAGCTAGTTTTAAGTAAAAATTTTATGCAACTTTGGGTAGGGTCACTTTCAGGATTCAGAGTCAAGAAACAAACTTAAGGAGCCTCATGTGTATTGTCATGACTTGATGAATTGTAATTTTTAGAACACAAAAAAATGGGCATAGAAGTTTAAAATAGGTCTGCCGCAGCGGCCATTGGGGAGCAGCAGTCATGGCTCTGCTACCCCATGGCCCTGGGCCTCCACAGAGCCACAAGATGCCAAGAACGGGAGCAAGCCACCGCACAGCCAAGGGGACACGATCCCAGAGGTGTGTGCCTTTGCCCCTGAGAGTGGCGTGCCATGGAGCTGCTCAAGGTCTCTAAGGACAAGGGGGCCCTGAAATTCATCAACAAAAGGGTGGGGACACACATCTGTGCCAAGAGGAAGAGAGAGGAGCTGAGTAATGTCCTTGCAACCATGAGGAAGGCAGCAGCCAAGAAGGACTGAGCCCCATCCCCTCTGTAATGAAACCTGTTTAAAAAAAAAAAGAGGAAGAAGTAGTTTAAAATAGTACTTGTAAGAAGATAAGTCAAACATGTTTCTTGGAATGGTGAACACACAATACAATATACAGATAATGTATTATATAATTGTACACCAGAAACCGTTATAATTTTGTTAACCAATGTCACCCCAATAAATTCAATAAAAAATTCAACTTTCAAAAAATGTCAAGCACATTTCTGTGTGCCATATACTTCAGCAACTTTTAAATTTCAGGTAGGCTCCAAGTTAAGATTAAGGTTAAAAGTTATAGTTTTAGCCTGGTCAGTGTGGCTCAGTGGTTGAGCGTTAACCCATACACCAAGAGATCACCAGTTCGATGTCTGGTCAGGGCACATGCCCACGTTGTGGGCCTAATCCCCAGTGGGGGACATGCAGGAGGCAGTCAATCAGTGTTCTCTCTCATCGATGTTTATCTCTCTCTCCCTCATTCTCCCTCTCTCTCTAAAATCAATAAAGAAAAAAAAATTTTTTAAGTTACAGTTTTAATGACTCAATAATAAATCACCTCTGAATTATAAGGGGACGGGGCCCACCACATGATGGAAGCATTTTCAGCTACAAGGAAATCTTTAGGTTTCCTTCTCTGACCATTCTTCAACTTTTAGTAAATATATACACTTAAGCATCGGGAGTGTGTAATATTAAATGTATGTTGATTAATAAACTCAGAGATTCTTACTGTGTTTTCCTTGTACCATCCACAAAACCTAATAAAGGACAGAGAACAATGTGCTGTTCAATACATCTGGACAATTACTTTAGATTAGTGAGTCTTATGAAATAACATATGCACTAAAATAACAGCTGGGTAATTTAATCTAGAAACAACAATTCAAAAGGTTTTTTAATAGAGTTTCTTGTGGCCAGGGATTATATCTTTCTCTTCCTTGTGTTTTAGGAGTCCAGGATAGCACAGGGGTAAACAAATTCATAGTAAATGAGTTTCAAATAAACAAACTAATAAGTCAGATCAGTTCTTTATTTTTTATTTAGAATATACTGAACATCGGGGGAGACCTTCCCAGTTATGCATCAAGGAAGGCTTGTTCCAAGCACATTCTCCCTGCCTGCATAAGCACAGATCTCTGGCTCTGTTCTCCCTCCTTCTCAGATGTTTGTCACTTATGCAAATCTAGTAGCTGATAAGTTTTAAGTGGACCTTTCCAGAGAAACTTGAATTATCAGTGTCCTTTGTGTAATCCAAGTAGACTATTTGAATGGTAGACTTTAAGTACTAAACACACTGGTGGTAAGAATGTGTAGTGTGCATACATAGGTAAGAAAATTAGTTTAAGATTCTGTCTCCAAACTTTAGTGAGATAAATGTTATTGTCCCCATTTCAAAGATGAGAACACTTAGAATTTACTGTGTAGTTTCTCAAAGTGTGGACCTGTACTGGTAGAAGTATCATCACCTGGGAATGTGTTAGGCAAATTCTTAAGCCCAGCCAGACCTGTTGAATCAGAGACTCTGGGGAGGGGCTCAGCATGCTATGGGCCAATAAGGGTGCTAAAGTTTGAGAACTGCTGTTTCAAAGAGTTTAAGTGATTTGGTTTGCCTAGGGTCACATGCAGATGGGAAAGGCAGAGCTAGAAATTGATTCTAGGCATCCAATGCCAGTCTCTCACTCTGTACTGTACCCCACTTTCTCATTTAGAGAGTCACTCTCGCACTACCTCAAAAGGCCATCCCTGTGCTAGAGTTAAATTCAATCAGAAAATAGATTAATGCAGTTCCCAAAGAACCTCACAATCTCAGAATTTTAAAAAATTAATTTATACATAAAGTTCTATTTTATGTTTATTTTCCTGTTTAAAATAAAGGACATATAGGCTGAGTAGTTCAGTTGGCTAGAGCAGTGTCCTGATATGCCAAGGTTGCAGGGCATATGCAAGAATCAACCAACAAATGCCTAAATAAGTAGAGCAGCAAATCTAGGTCTCTCTCTCACTCTCTCTCTCTCTCTCTCTCTCCCCCCCCTCTCCCCTCCTTCCTTCCTATCTCACTAAAATCAATAAATACAAATTTTTTTAAAGAAATAAAGCACATACAAAATTTTTTCTCAAAAAACATAGAAATCAGGGAAGATTTTCGCAGTAGAGCCTTACCAGTCATTTTATTCAGTGCTTTTTAAATTTTTTCTCCTTATGGATTTATGAAAAATGGCGGCAGAGTACATGGAAGCTACACAGACCATCTCCAAGGAGCAAACTGGAATTATAACTAAAATAAAGACAAATTGTTGGGAAAAAGCAACAGAAAAGCAGCTTTAAAGGACCATATAACCAGAGACCCTGAATTGATCCTGGTAGGATTGCAGAGGCATGAGAAGGGGTCCACAGACAGCAGCAGTCGTATCTGTGAGCAGCGCCCACAGGGTTAAAATCCCAAGCCAGCTCCACAGTGCAGAGGGCTGGGACAGAGCGCTAAATTAGCCACAGCCACTCACCTTGGGTTCCAGCAGAGGGAGGGCAGACTGGACTGGAACTGTGTGAGGACACTCAGGATTTGGAGGGAGCTCAGAGTTTTTGCTGAGTTGTGGCCACGCAGTACAGTAGCCATCTTACTCCTTCACAGGGCTCTGGGGAGAGGGGGCAGCCCCTCCCTCAGAGATTTAACCCTACCGAAGAGATCCCAAAAAATGCAAATTGAGGCTCATTAGCAACCAGCCCCACACTAGGGAAAGCCTCTTACACTGAACACCTGAGAGAGTTTTTCATTCAACTGAGAACCTAAGATTCTTCAAGTAATGGAAAATAATAGCCTCCAGGCAAAAGTCTAGAGCATAACTGAACCTTTTCTGGGCTTGCAAATCTACCCAGGAAAGTAACACTTGACAGTGGTGATTAACATGGGACCTCCCATGCTAATCCAAACCCAGTAAAGGGAGCCACAAACAGCAGACCACCAACACCCACAGAGAAAATTTGGCAGGTTCCAGAACCCACTGAGATAGCCAAAATGGTGAAACAAAGAAACAAATCCTAAATGAAAGAACAAGGTACCTCTACCAAAGATGAGATAAATGAAATGCAGTTAAGCAAGTTATCAGAGGTAAAATTCAAAGCCATGATCCTGAGGAAGCTCAACAGCATGAGTAAGGACGTGAACACCATGAGTAAAGATATAGAAGCATTGAAAACCAACCAAGTGGAAATGAAGAATGACATAGCAGTAATAAAGAACACATTGGAAGGACTAAACAGTAGAGTAGAGGAAGCTGAGGACCATATCAGTGAATTAGAAGACATGGTAGAAAAAATTAACCAATCAGAAAACCAGAAAGAAAAACAATTTAAAAAAGAAAGACAGCTTAAGAGAACTGTGGGACAAGTGGAAACGTAGTAACATTTGCATCATAGAAGTCCTGAAAAAAGAAGAAAATGAGCAAGGGTTAGATAATGTATTTGAAGTAATAGTGATAGAAAACTTCCCTAATTTGGTGAAGGAAGAAGGCATTCAAGTTCAAGAAGCACAAAGAGCCCCAAGTAAGAAGATCCCAAACAGGCCCACACCAAGACACATAGTAATTAAAATGCCACAAATTAAAGACAAAGAGAGAATCCTAAAAGCAGCAAGAGATAAGCAACAGGTTACCTACAAAGGGACCCCCATAAGGCTCTCAGCTGACTTCGCAACAGAAACACTACAGGCTAGAAGGGAATGGCATGAAGTAATCAAGGTCATGAAAAACGAGGATCTGAATCCAAGACTACTCTACCCAGCAAGGCTATCATTCAAAATAGAAGATCAAATAAAGAGCTTCCCAGACCAAAAAAAAAAAAAGGCTAAGGGAATATATTAGCACCAAACCAGCACTGCAAGATATGTTAAAAGGAATGTTGTAATTAGTAGAAAAAATAGGAAAAATATATATAACCACACTAACAAAAACGGTAATAAATAAGTACATATCAAAAATCACCTTAAATGTAAATGGATTGAATGTTCTGATAAAAAGACACAGAGTAGCTAATTAGATAAGAAAGTATGGCTCATATATATGTTGTTTATAAGGGTTCCACCTCACAATAAAAGATTCACATAGGGTGAAAGTGAGGGGATGAAAAAAAAAATCTTCCAAGCAAACAGAAAATAAAATAAAGCTGGGGTAGCAATACTCATATCTGATAAAAAAGATTTCAAAATGAAGGCCATAACTAGAGACAAAGAAGGCCACTACATAATATTGAAAGGATCTATCCAACAGGAAGATATAACCTTGATAAACATATATGCACCCAATATAGGAGCACCAAAATATATTAAAAATCTTCTGGAGGATTTCAAGGAAAAAATCAACAGCAATACAATCATAGCAGGGGACTTCAACATGCCATTGACACCACTGGATATATCCTCTAGATAAAAAATTAGCAAGGAAACAGAGACTCTAAATGAAGCACTAGACCAAAAGGACTTAATAGATATCTACAGAGAATTATACCACAAAACTACAGAATTCACATTCTTCTCAAGTGCACATGGGACATTCTCAAAAATAAATCACATGATAGGACACAAACTAAATCTCTACAAGTTTAAGAAGATTGAAATTATATCAGGCATCTTCTCAGATCACAATGGCATGAAACTAGAAATCAATTGCAACAAGAACATGCACAGACATTTGAACACATGGAGGCTAAATAGCATGTTATTAAACAATGAATGGGTTACCAAGGAGATCAACGAAGAAATTAAAACTTCCTGGAAACCAATAAAAATAAACACACAGCAACACAAAATCTATGGGACACAGCAAAAGCAGTCCTGAGAAGGAAATTCATAGCACTACAGGCCTACCTCAAGAAACAAGAAAAATTTCTGATAGACTATCTAACCTCACAACTTAAAGAACTAGAAAGCAAACAAAAAGAAAACCCCAGAGTAAGTAGAAGGAAAGGAATAGTAAAAATCAGAGCAGAAATAAATGACATAGAGACCAAAAAAACAATTCAAAGGATCAATGAACAAAGAGCTGTATTTTTGAAAAGATGAGCCAGACTGATGGACCCTTAGCTAGACTCACCAAGAAACAAAAAGAGAAAATCCAAATAAAGTAAATCATAAATGAAAGAGGACAAGTAACAACTGACACCACAGAAATACAAAAAAAAAAAAAAAAATCAGTAACAAATACTATGAACAATTATATGGCAACAAATTTGACAATCTAAGCAAAATTATCAAATTTCTAGAAACACATAGTGTCCCTAAACTGGACCAGGAAGAGATAGAAAACTTGAACAGACCAATAACAACTAAGAAAATTGAAGATATAATCAAGACTCTCCTAGTAAACAAAAGCCCAGGCCCAGATGGCTTCATGGGGGAAGTTTTACCAAACATTCAAAGAACTAAACCCATTCTCCTTAAACTATTCCAAAAAATTCAAGAAGAAGGAAGACTTCCAAACTCATGTCATGAGGCCAGCATAATTCTAATTCCAAAACCAGAAAAAGACACTACAAAGAAAGAAAACTACAGGCCAATAACCCTGATGAACCTAGATGCCAAAATCGTGAACAAAATACTACCAAATCAAATCCAGCAATACATCAAAAAAATTATTCACCATGACCAAGTAGGATTCATCCCAGGGATGCAAGGCTGGTACAATATTCACAAATCAATAAATGTGATACACCATATAAACAAAATGAAAGAGAGAAACCATATGATCATATCAATAGATGCTGACAAAGCATTCCACAAAATCCAGCATCCATTTCTGATTTAAAAAACTCAGTAATGTGGAAATAGAGGGATCATATCTCGACATAATAAAGGCCATATATAAAACACCTACATCCAACATCATACTCAATGGGCAAAAATTAAAACCTTTCTCTTAAGAACAGGAACAGAACATTTCTCTTAAGAAAAAAGAGTGGCCCACTTTTGCCACTCTTATTTAACATAGTACTGAAAGTCTTAGCCACAGCAATCAGAGTAGAAAAAAACATAAAAGGGATCCAAACTGGAAAGGGGGAAGTGAAACTGTCATTATTTGCAGATGACATAATATTATACATAGAAACCCCTAAAGACTCCATTAAAAATCTACTAGACATAATAAATGCATTTGGCAAAGTAGCAGGATACAAAATTAACATTAAGAAATTGACAGCACTCTTATACACCAATGATGAACTCACAGAAAGAGAAACTAAAAAAAATCCCATTTATCATCGCGGCAAAAAAATTAAGATACCTAGGAATAAACTTAACCAAAGAAGTAAAGGACCTATTAGCAGAAAACTATAGGACATTGAAAAAAAAATAGAGGAAGATATAAAAAAGTGGAGGCACACACCTTGTTCATGTATTAGAATTAACATCATTAAAATGTCCATATTACCCAAAGTAATCTATAGATTCAATGCAATCCCCATCAAAGTACCAACGATATACATCACAGAACTAGAACAGATACTTCAAAAGTTCATATGAAACAAAAAAAAAAATCCTGAATAGCCACAGCAATCTTAAAAAAGAAGGACAAAATAGGCAGAATCACATTAGTGAATATCAGGTTTTACTACAAAGCTACTGTAATTAAAACAGCCTGGTACTGGCACAAGAACAGGCATATAGACCAGTGGAACAGAACAGAGAACCCGAAAATTTACCCAAGACATTATGCTCAATTAGTATTTGACAAAGTTGACAAGAGCATACAATGGAGTAAAAACAGCCTCTTTAAGAAATGGTGTTGGGAAAATTGGACAGCTACATGCAAAAAAATAAAACTAGACCGTCAACTTACACCATACACAAGAATAAAATCAAAATGGATAAGACTTAAAAGTGACTCATGAATTCATAAAAATCTTAGAAGAAAATGTAGGCAACAAAATTTCAGACATCATACACAGCAGAATTTTCACTGATACATCACCTAAGGCAACAGAAACAACAACAAAGGAGAAAATGAACACAAGGGACTACATCAAACTCAAAAACTTCTGCACAGCAAAAGAAACAGCCATCAAAATGGAAAGGGAACCCACTGTATGGGAGAGCATAATTGCCAATGATACATCAGATAAGGGGTTAATTTCCAATATATATAGAGTGCTCATACAACTCAACAAAAGGAAGACAAAGAACCCAATTAAAAAATGGGCAGAGGAGCTGAATAGATACCTCTCCAAACAGGACATACAAATGGCCAAGAGACATATGAAGAAATGCTCAACATCACTAATCATCAGAGAAATGCAAATTAAAACAACAATGAGGTATCACCTCACACCTGTCAGAATGGCCGCCATCAACAAATCATCAAACAACAAGTGTTGGCAAGAGTGTGGAGAAAAGGGGACTCTAGTACACTGCTGGTGGGAATGCAGACTGGTGCAACCACTATGGAAAACACTATGGTGTTACCTCAAAAAATTAAAAATTGAACTTCCATTTGACCCAGTGATCCCACTTCTAGGAATATACCCTAAGAAGCCTGAAACACCCTTCAGAAAGAATATATGTACCTCCATGTTCATAGCAGCACTATTTACAATAGCTAAGATCTGGAAACAGCCCAAGTGTCCATCAGTAGATGAATGGATAAAAAAGAGTTGGTACATATACACATTGGAGTACTATGCAGCTGTAAGAAAGAAAGATTTCTTATCTTTTGAGATGACATGGAGGGACCTGGAGAGTATTATCCTAAGCAAAACAAGCCAAGCAGAGAAAGACAAATATCACATGATCTCACTTATTTGTGGAATATAATGAACATAACAGTCTGAGAAACAGTGTAGACCCAGAGACGTAGAAGTAGGATACAGACTGACAAACCTCAGAAGAGGTTGGGAGGGGAGGGAAGAGATAATCAACAGAATTTATATGCGTGTGCACATAACCGATGGACATGGACAACAAAGCTAGGGACCGGGTAGAGCAGATGGGGAGGAGGGTGTCAATGGGAGAAAAGGAGAAACATCTGTAACAAAAATAAATTAATAAAAAATAAATAAAATAAGCCCGGTTGGTGTGGCTCAGTGGTTGAGTGTCGACCCATGCACCAAGACGTCGCCGGTTCAATTCACGGTCAGGGCACATGCCCAGGTTTTCTGCCAAATCTCCAGTGGGGGGCATGCAGGAGGCAGCCTATCTATGTTCTTTCTCATTGATGTTTCTATCTCTCTCCCCTTCTCTCTTCCTCTCTCTCTAAAAAATGAATAAAAATATAGTTTAAAAAATAAAATTTTTCTCTTTATGGTCTCAAATATGACTTTTTTCTCTTTATCTGATCTGATTCTGACAATAACTAGATACTTAAGTGGTGTCTATGAACAAGTAGTTCATAGAGTTTGTGGCTTAGATACATGTAAGCTGTGTCCTAAATAGCCATTTTCCCCCTTGACTTGAGCAAACCCATCAAATCCTCTAAGAAGATAATATAAATTACAGAAAACCCTGAACTGGCTTTGTGGTAAGTAGCATAGTATGTGAACTGATTGGAGACCCAGGATTTGGCATGAGAGTCACCTGAATTTCACCCAACTTTGACAACTTACCATATAGAACAATTTACTGAAGTTCCTTATGCCACAGATCACCATCTAAAATAGAAATAATAACTGTATGTCCCTCACAGAGTAGCTGCAAGAATTTCATAACACAATGAAGCACTTAATGCAGTTCCGGCATATAATAAAAGCTAAACAAATGCTGGCTTATAATTATTAATATCATTACTATTATTAGCCATGTGACAATATACTACAACTGAGTTTTAGGTCTGTCATTTGCACATATATTTAATTATTCAGGGTGTTGCTTGTCATTGTGTAATCCTTTACAATGTTTTGTGGAGCTGTTTTAAGTTTCAGTAGCTCTTCCTTCAGCATGTACTTTGCATGAGTAAACAAACCCAAACACTCATACACCCACTCACTGCTATGACTCAGGGGTTATAGTCAGGGCCCAGAGTAGGGACCTCTCTACAAAGCTGATTATAGAAGTGATGATTACTGTGGAAGGCCTTATTTCTAAAAATATCATTGCTGCCAATCACTGAATTCTGTCATTTTTAGTGACCCATTTTATTGTATTAGGATCAGTTCTTATATCTCTACATACCCCCTTTCAAACAAAAGTGCTACTGTGAATGGATAACTTACTAAACCATAGTGTGAATAAAGGATCAGACTAAATGACCAGAATGTGGTCTTGAGTATATTAAATTCTGCTGGGAAAGGGGTTGACTTGAGGAACCAAAAGCAAACCTGTGCATTAGACATTAGTCGTTGCCTTTGGATTGAAATCAATAGAAAGTTGTAGAAGTGGTTTTTAAATTTTTTTTAATTACATTTGATATACAATATTATATTTGTTTCAGGTGTTCAACATAGTGACAGAAGTGTCTTTCTATATACACAATTGCTTCTGAAAAATGTTAGCTCCATGACCTACAAGGCTCAGGGTAAAAATATAGAACACATATATCTCTATTCATACACATAATAGTGTCATACATGTACCCTATAACTAGCTTAAGCAAACCCAGTAATAAATGAATAAATAAATAATAGATATGGATAAATGGATGGCTAGATAGATGATAGATGATTTCACATAGATGTTACCTCCATGAACTCTTTAAGCAGAACCAAACACACAAAGATTACAAAAGTTAAAATTAAAATACCCTTTACCAACCTTTCCACCTTCACATATTAACCCAATAATTTGGTCTAGTTGGCAACATAAAGGTACAGAATTTAGGTAAACATTCAATGCTAACAACAAAATAAACAATGATGATGGTCAATGTCATTAGTTTCTTTTGACAGCAAGGAATCTGGAACCTCATTAAATTAGCTGACTTGAGATCCCAAAGTTGCAAAATTACCATCTCCACCCTCCCAAAGCCATCACTATGTAGCATGGCCAATTACATTCAACAAGCATCAGCATGTGTGGGCTTTAAATGCTACACTCAGTTACTATAGATGAGTTGGGCAAGCTTCCAACACAGTCCTAAGAATAAAAATAAACATAAACATATATTCAAATGAGGATAAACAATGACCTAATGGGAAACATTCAGTCAAGCCTCCGACAACCAGTTCAGACTAGCACCTTTATCCCTTTCAGTTTCATCCTCCCTCCCAGTTAGAGGAATGAAGAGGCACCAGTGTAGAGCTGAAGAGGGGAGGGGAGGGGTGGTCCTTGCAGAAGTCCAGGTGTTTTGCCTAAACGCTGATTATGACAACCATCCAACAGTGGCAGGCACTGTATCTGCACAAGCCTGATAGCTCTATCAGACAGCTGCTCTTCAAGCAACTCCAGAGGCCCCCTTTTCATCCTTAGCTTGAGGCAGATCTCAGTGGGCTGAGAGTATGAGAAACTGAGATAAGAGCTACAATTATCCAGATAGGTCTGCTGCTGCTGTAATTAGGGTTGTGTCAGCACTTCTATTAACCTTTGCGTTGCCCGCATTTTCCCACTTGGTATTCCAAGTAAGCAACAGCATTTAAATTAGGAAAGAACATAAGCTGCTGAGTTACAGGCTCATGAAAAGGGTACAAATGGACAGCAGTAGATAGAGACAGTCTCTACTGAGCTGCTAAACAAGTAGAACAGGGAACAGGTAGGTTTACGAGAATGGCTCCCACACTACTGTTCTGTATTCTTTGATGTTGAAATGATTTCTGGTGAATAACTGTGTCACCTCAGAGAATCTAGGCACTGGGAGGACTTGGCTTTGCCTGAGGTAGGTTCCCTGACCAAATATCTTTTTGAACAGTGTGGAAGCAAGATTTTCAGACCATTTGAAACAAAATATACAGACTTTTTGATTATCAGTGGAGTTTAATAACTTTTTGTATTTATGCTCTTTATCTCATTTAACCATCACATTAATCTATAAGATACATAGAATGTGTATTGTTGGTGAAGTTTCTTTGACAGAGATTGAAAATAAAAAGCAGAGAAGTTAAGTTACTTTCTCAAAACCACACAGCAAGTTCATTCCAGGAACAACGCAAAACTAAGATCACATTAGTCCTTGCCACTAATGACTGAAAAGCTCAAGTACGTTTTCTTCCCTGTCCCACAGTTCAGTCCATAGTTTCTTAATCAAAACATAAAAGAAAAAAGCCCTGGGTTTAAGAAAGCTTATCATAATCACCAGTAAGAAATATTTATCAGGCATTTTATATGTAAAACAGATCTTTGTCTTTACTAACTTCCTCTAGTTAGTATCTGAAAATTTTGTCACTAAAATTCTTGATCACTCCTATGCTCTCCAGCCTTGAACTCTGTTAAAACTGAAAACAAACAAACAAACAATAATCTTTTCCTAAAAACAAGTTTCCATAATTCCTACATGCTTGAATTGCTTCAAATACTCATTCAAAAAATGGAAGTGAATGCTACTGCCACTGTCTTTTTACCTACACCGTCTCATTGCCTTCTCTTGAAAGCACATTCTTAGAAATTTTGAAATGGCACTAATTTGAGTTCAGGTGTTTTTCTTTTCATTAATACATTAAAAAACAACTATGTTAAATTTTGTTCACCTAAATCTAGTTCAGACTGATGTTTTTCCATCAAACTTTAAGGCCAGCTCGGCCAGTGTGGCTCAGTGGATTAAGCATTGTCCCATGGACTGAGAGGTCTCAGTTCAATTTCCAGTCAGGGCACATGTCCAGGTTGCAGGTTCAATCCCCAGTAGGAGGCATGCAGGAGGCAGCCGATAGAAGTTTCTTGTTCATATAGATGTTTCTGTCTCTCTCTGCCTGCCTCACTCTCTAAAAAATCAACAAAATCATATTTTAAAAAATTGTAAGGCCAATTTTAAGTCCATCTGGCCAAATGATCTGACTGATGTTTACAGAGCTGTGTCAAATCAGCCTAGACTGGGCAAATTTGAATTGATTATCAAGAAATCCAAGGCTAAATTTCAAATGGCTTTGGGCTAAATTAGTGATTCTCAAACTTGATGATGATAAAAATAACCTTGTGACATTGTTAAAAATATAAATTTCCAGATTTTTTTCTGTAATCTCTATTTGTAAGAAGTGCTCCAGGTGATTACTTTGCTCAGTCAATTTGAGAAACAATTGTGCTAAATATTTCTTTAAAGTGAAAACCAAACATAAGTAGACATTTTGGTTGACTTTTTTTTTTTTTAAGAGCTTGCTGTGGTTCTCAACCTGTGGGTTGCTATCCCTTTGGGGGTCAAAGAACCCTTTCACAGGGGTCGCCTAAGACATAACAGTAGCAAAATTACAGTTATGAAGTAGCAACAAAAATAATTTTATGGTTGGGGGGTCACCACAACATGAGGAACTGTATTAAAGGGTCGTGGCATTAGGAAGGTTGAGAACCACTGTAGGGGTTCATCTTAATTCAAGAAATTGAAATTCATTTTTGTGAGTGGAACTTAGGAAAATAAAAATGTTATGAAATATGGCTATTATCCACTACATAACATATTTTATAAAATATGGGTTGTAACTATCTCTGTAGGCATCGGTCCTTTTTAAAATGTATGTGTCACAGCAGTTAAGCAGGTATAGCAATGAGCTTGGCATAGAGTGCTTAATAAATAGGTCATTAAAGAATGAAGGGAGAAAATGACTCAAGTCCCCACCTCTCCATAAAGTCCTCACCCATCTTTTCCAACAACCTGTAATATTGTCTCCTTTTCCCACATGCCTATTATAAAGTATAGCGTACTCCTCTCCACAATGCCCTTGATCCCATCATAGTCTACTGTTCCTGTAAGGCCATACAGTGTCATAGAGAGAAACGTGGCTTTACGTTCAGACATACGTGGACACCTTTCTTAACTTCTAACGGGAAAAATGAGGATATGCTAAGGATCTCACCAGTTGTTGAGAGGATTAAAAGAGCAATGTCCCAAATATGTGGTGATGGAAGACGACTGGACTGTGGGTGGTGTGCACACAATGCAATATACAGATTGTGCATCTTGGAAACATACGCATGAAACCTATATGATCTTACTAACCAGTGTCACCCAATAAATTTAATTTTAAAAAGGAAACAGGGAAAAAAGGAAACAAGGAAAACAAGAGTAATATCTGCCAAACACTAGATTGTAAACTATTTGAAGGCAGGAATCTTTGTCTTCACAGCACTTAGTACAGTGCCAAGGTCACTGTAAGAGCTTAGTTTCTTTTCCATCCTTTTTTCCTTAAATAATTTATAGATCTCTCAAAATCAGGGACCACGCCTTACACTTCCTTATATTCCCTTCCCTATCCTTCATCAGTCATGCTGAGCACATAATATACGCTCAAATGATTGTTGAGTTAGAGCAAAAGGAAATGGCACAGGAAAATCAGAGACAAGGAAGAAAGAAAGCACTAAAGAAAAATGGAAAAAGGTATTTTTTACAAAAACTACGTATGCTAGGAAAGTTTGTCTTATTCTCAATAATTCTCCTAGGCACTATGGCATTAACCTTCAGTGCATATCAGAACTAATATCCTAATATTGCCAAGCAAGAACTGTTTCTCAAAGCAACATGGATTTGCAATTTTGTTCACTTTAATAACTTTGGTTTCAGAACCAAGAATAAATGTTTAGTTTTACCTACACTGCACATTATTCTCTCTGAAATAACGTTTTTATTTACTGAGCCATCTCCACCTGTTAGCAAAGCTCAAAGTTTCTTTTAAATATAATTCATGTACTTTTTAATCTTTAAAGTCAAATGGAAAACAAAAATAAGAACTATATTCCATTCATGGACCAGAATTCTCCACATTTCTAGCTCCAAAGAAAAGCAGAAACTGAAATGCAAATTAAAACCACAATAAGATATTATCTCACCCCTGTCAGAATGACTATCATCAATAAATCAGCAAACAACAAGTGTTGGCGAGGATGTAGAGAAAAGGGAACCCTCATGCACTGTTGGTAGGAATGCAGATTGGTACAGCCACTTTGGAAAGCAGTATGGAACTACCTGAAAACATTAAAAATGGAATTGCCTTATGACCCAGTGATTCCTCTCCTGGGAATTTATCCAAAGAAACCCAAAACACTAATTTGAAAGAATGTATGTACCCCTATGTTCATTGCAGCACTATTTACAATAGCCAAGATCTGTAAACAGCCCAAGTATCCATCAGTAGATGAGTGGATTAAAAAACTGGGGTACATTTACACAATGGAATATGACTCTGCTGTAAAAAGGGAGAAAATTTTACCCTTTGTAACAGCGTGGATGGACCTGGAGAACATTATGCTAAGTGAAATAAGCCAGTCAGAGAAAGACAAGTACCATATGATTTCACTTATATGTAGAATTTAATGAACAAACTGAACTACCGAGCAAAATAGAGACAGATTCCTAGATTGAGAGCAGGCTGACAACTCTTGGGGGTGAAGGGGTGGGGTGTTGGGGTGTGGAGGATTGAGCAAAATAAAAAAAGAGAGAGAAAACTCGTGGACATGGACAACACTAGTGATTGTGGGGTCGAGGTGGTAGAGGGAATAAAAGGTAATGAAAAAAATAAAATAAAATTTGAATTAAAAAAAGAAAATCAGAACTGGAAACAAGTATGGAAAAGTTTCTCAGGTGGCTTTCATTAATTAGCCTTAGTATGTTAAAGCTAAGAAGCCATTAGAGGTCACCGAGAGTGGCCTCATCTTTTTACACACGAGAACCCCAAACTGACACCCAAAGAAGTTAAGTGACTCATCTAAAAACAAATGAGTCAAAATTCCAAGCAGGACAAAAAAATGTATATTTCTAGAAATTTTATAGAGTTCCTATGTGTCAGACCCACATCAGGACTAATCCCTCCCTCACAGCTACCTCATTCACTTGGTGAGATTTCATTTTTATATCAAGCCATCTACCTTTTGTTCCTAGTTCTTATCTTTGAAAAGTGGATTAATTCTGCTCACTTTTCTCTTTGTATTTTCACTGTTCATTCAAGCATTTATTATATTCCGGATTTCCAAATATTTCATGACCTTGGTCTTCTCCAGATATTTATTAGTTCATATTGATGCTGATGATAAAGATCAAAATAATACTGAGAACAACCTACATTTATTGAGTGCTTTCTGTGTCTCAGGCATTATGAAAAATCTTTAGCATTTATTATCTCTGTTTTGTTCAGTGCCATAACCACAACACCTAAAACAGCGCCTGGTATATATCAGACATTCAACAAACATTGGTGGACTAAAGGCAATCTCATCAAAGTTCTTTGAAGTAGGCATAATTTCCTGTGAACTTAAGTAACTGTGCTCTTTATCATTATTCCATCTGATTTTCATTGCAGAACCGTGAGGAACCTCAAAAACTAGGGGTACCTGGTACCTCTTTTAATAGAATGTGAATATAGGACTGAATAAAAAGAAAATTTATTGAAAATAATATTAGGATTCCACTCTCTATCTTGCTCAGATAGGCGATGGATCTCCTTAACCTTGGAAGAGCAATGGACGTTTATATGATGGCAATGGTTAGCCAGAAGGACTAGACTAGAGGTCACTGGGCATGGGGAAAATACCATTCCTCCATCTAAAAGGAGAAAGTACTTTTTCTCATATTTCTCATCATTATTCATATGAATATTTCAAAAACAGTTTTTAGAATATTAGCATGTGGGAGTATAGACCTGGTTAAACAGCTTAGTAAAAAAAATTAATGAAAATGACAAATCTGCATTCAAAGACAAACTGTTTAATGACTAATTTTTTAAATTGGTTCTAGGCTGAGATCTTGTATAACAAGTTTCAGCCTGGAGAAAATGTTTTATGCTGCAGTTATACACCTCTGATAATAGAAGATTTAATGAAATTTCAAGTGGGCCATTAATTGTAACATGCCAATATAATAACAAGAAGATTAAAATATGTCTAAACTAAACAAGTTCAAAACAGCTTAAATACTTTGTTTGAAATTTAACTTTTGATATAGAATCTTGAAAAGTTAAATACTGAAACAGATAGCAAAAGAGTTTTGTGACAAATTAGGGGAATATACCTGCGTAGCTTACTTCAAATATAACAACTTTGCAGCCATACAAATTAGAAATCAGATCAAACATGAAATAAATTGACAGTTGTAGCTGTGTATATCTACAATTTCTTAATGTTCCTTGAAAGAAATGTTTGTGGAAATGTGATTTACTGGGATAAACTGGAGATATTTGTGACATTTATTGTCCACAGAATAAGGTTACCAAAGAAGAAAAGGAATGGGATAGAGTGTTGTTACTGAGCATACTGACTGCAGACCTCCGGAAAAGCAGATGGTGTGTAGATGGAGCTCATTCTGTGGAGATAAAGAAAAGCTATGGGTGTAACAGCTACTGTGCTGTTTTTCTTATGGTGGCACAGTGCTGCTGGAAGGAATGATATAGATTCCAGCTGCATTGTGGGGTTTGTAGCAAAAACGCTTGCTGGTGGGCTGGATGGGGGAGGTGAACACAGGGAGCAATTAAAGATGATGAACAAGTTTCTGGCTTGAGCAATTGACAAAAGATCATGCTATTTACTGAAAGCAGATGGGATAGGATGGACAGGTTTGTGGGGTGTGGAATCACCAGTCCTGTTCGGGACTTCCTAAGTTTAAGGAGCTTGTGAGTCATCCAACTGGTGAAATCAAGTAGGATGTTGAATATCCAAGTGTGCAGTCACCTCCACTAAATCACCAGCAGTAAATACGTTAGTCAGGGTCAACATTTCCTGTGCACAGAGTAAGTGGCCACCCTGAAAATAGGTGTGGTATAATAAGAAAACTCTTGAAGGAAAGTAAAGAAATTTAGATTATTTTTTCTCCCCATCCATTATTTAGATGTGGTATTCGTTCTAACTTCCTAGACCTCACAATGGTACAATTGTTTATAATAGGCACTCTGAATTCAGAATACCAGGGTCACTTAACTAGCTGTATAACTTCAGAAAAATTATTTCACTTATCTGTATTTTTTTTAAAAAAATACAGATTCTTAGCATTTTTATTTGTTGAAAAAAAAATGAACAAGCTTCTAATCAAAATGTCATAAGAAATTAGGTAATATAATAATAAAAAAAAAGTTTTCTCATGTTTAGAAATCTCTAAATAATACCAAAGTGCAAGAAAGCTGTAGATTTCTCTTATCTCACTTATAAATTTAACATTATAAAAAAAGTCTTTCTTTCAGGGAAAACTGGTAATTAGTTTATGGGATTTAATTACACAATCCACTTCAAATAGTCTAAATTAAGGGTGCTTAGTCTAAAACCACCCTTGAGAGACAGAATTTATCGTGTTTATGAGTTCCGTGGTAGCTAGTCTGGTATTTAGAAACACTGCCCATCCTTGACATTATCATGCCTTCCTAGTCACCTCCTCTATACACAGTTTGAAACAGCATTATTTATTGTAAATGATATACTTTAGTAGAAAGTGTATGAACACTAATCAATAAGTCTCTTCAAGAATAAAATAGCTTAGCCCTTTGTATATCAAATCAGAACATGAGAGGTAAAAGAATGTACATGATTTTCAAATATACAAACTATGTGCTAAAGTAAACACAATAAAATGTCCTTTAACTCAAAGTTCTGTCCATGCCACTGTCAGTGGCAAATGCACTAGGAAACAGGTCCTCCACACTGAAGGTCACTCCTGCCCATCTCTATCTGCTAAGGCTGTGTTTTCATCTGCATCTTCTTTAAAACGTACATCGCACTGAGGCATGGGTTCATTAGTGAAGGAAGATGGTGAATTGCTCCCATCACTTCTGTCATTGTCTTGCATAGTGATACTCAGACTTGCAGCCAAAATACTCTCAGGGACTGATTCTGGAACAGGCATCTCCTGGACATCCTCAAGCTCACCTCAGTATCCAAGGGCTTTGATGACATCAAGTTTATAGATGGGACACGTGTGGTTATCCAAAAGCCATGGGTCAATGCACATTCTATGAAAAACTCCTCTGTGCTCTAATCTCATCTATAAAAGAGGATATCATTAAACTATTTTACAAGGTTGTTTTGGGAATTAAATTAATGTTTGTACACATACACAAGAAATCATTTAATGTTGTGTTTGGCTTAGAAGTGCTATTTAAGTGTTTGTTGTTATTTTTATTATAAGAAAAATTAGTCTACAACAATATTTTTAAACTTGATCTATTGATATGATCTTTGTTCTCAATAATATGCAGAAACCCAATTTGTAAAAAAAATAAATAAAGACAGAATTGCTGTAGCTGGAAAGTAGGACCTGGGACACCCCCTCCGCCCCCCAACTCCATATTAGAACTTTTCTTTCCCTTTCCCACCACAGCACTTACTGAGGACGAGCTGTGGAGCTTCTGAAAACCACCAACTAGATAATCTTTCCAAAGTGAGAGAAAAATAAAGATATTTTCAGACACACAGGTAATAAAAACTCCACCATTCATAAATCCTCATTAAAAGAACTCTGTGCTTTGGCAATAAGAAAAGTGAAGCTGGAAAGTCAGTCCATCTTACTGGAGTGATGTTTCTTCTCCACTCCTTGTGTTCTACAGCATCCAGAGGGTCTCTACATGCCTAACAATCCTGGCCTTCCTCACCCCATCCTATCTGCAGCTCATTCAGTCCTCTGAGGAAGAATGAGTTAATATAACTGGAAATTTCGCAAGGAGACACTAGGCTTAAGTAGGCCAGCCCCTTCTTCTCTCTTTCTGCTTGGGACATAGGCTGCAAGTAGGGAAGTACCTTATGGGGCACCTGGGGACCAAGTGTGGGGAGGTCTGCCCTTGTCCAGCACTGCCTATGACTTGGTTAGTATGACTATCTGGGAACTGTTATTAGGAAGTCTACTTGTTCACCAATGGGAAAATTGTCCAATATCAGCTGTATTGGTAGTTAACAACGTTCATATTTCAGTCCCCATATGCATTATACTTTTGTCTCATTTCTCAATTGGTTCCTAACTTAGGTGAGGAAGAAGTGTGCTATTTAAATGAACTCTTTGACAAAGTGTGGGACAAAAGAAACAACTATGAATTCAGGAAAAAAAAAAAATGAACACACTGGCAAATTCCTGAGCTAAGTAAGGTCCAAATCACAAAAACAAAATTTCTTTAATCTAAGGGAGTTGAATTTTATCCTATGTGAAATCACAATTCAACCAAGTAAATGGGAAGATCTAATTGGTTTTACTGAATGATTCATGAATCAGGCAGCATCCCAAGTAGCAAATACAGGGGAGTTCTGAGGAGTTATACAACATGGGAGGTTATTTATTTATTATTTATTTATTTATTTATTTTCTTTATTGATTTTTGAGAGAGAGAAAGTGAGATGGAAAAAGAGATAGAAACATCGATGAGAGAAAACATCAATTGGCTGCCTCCTGCATTCCCCCCACTGGGGATTGGGCCCACAAACTGGTGACCTCTTGGTACATGGGTCAATGCTCAACCACTGACCCACACTGGCCACACAAACATGGGAGGTTTTAATAGGCAAAATGAAGATGAGACAAAGACGTTAAAAGAGCGGATTATTTCAGGCAAAGTCACCTTTTTTTTTTAAGGAAAGGGAAGGAATCTTATCAAGCAGATTACCTCACTAATGTTTATTAAGAAAGTCCAGACTAATTTAAAATTTCACTCCTGGGAGAAAGTGAAACTGAAATTAGGTTACATATAAAGTCTTGGTGGGGCTTACCACAAGTGACTTCATTTTGGGGCCTGTTGTATTTTCTGAACAGCTACAAAGAGACAAAGGTCACGTTTGGTGAAAAGCAGCATGGCCAAAGCAGGACTTGGATTGCCTTCGTAGTGAGGCTCGGCTGAAAGGAAGAAGAGAGCACTGAATACGAGATCAGGTTAGAAAGAGAATGTGACATTTTCTGAAGATCAAATTATCATGCTTTCTTTCTTCTTTAAAAAAAAGAAAATTGTTCAATTAAATTTGACATTCAATATTATTTTATATTAGTTTCAAGTGTACAGCGAAGTGGTTAGACATTTATATAATTTACGAAGGGGTTCTCCAGATAAGTCTAGTACCCACCTGGCACCATACATAGCTATTACACTATTATTGACTATTTTTCCTATGCTGTACTTTACATCCCCATGACTATTCTGTGACTATCAATTTGCACTTCTTAACCCCTTCACCTTTTTTCACCTAGCCCCCACCACTACTCCCATCTGAAAATTCTCTTGTTTTATAACTTTGTCTAAGGCTGTTTCAAATGATGATGTCATGTTTTTTCAACCTACGGCCAAATTTTGAACAGCTGGACAGCTATTCATTAAGCCAAGCAATCAGATAAGCAAATCTTGAACTGCATTTGGGATCTTTATCACAATATTCAAAACATGCTTCACAACTTTTTATTTAAGAAAAAGAATGAGCCTTGGCTGGTTTGGCTCAGCGGTTGGAGTGTCAGCCCACAGACCAATGAGTCACGGGTTCAATTCTGGTTAAGGGCATTTACCTCGGTTGCAATTTAACCCTGGCCCTAGTTGGTATTGTACGGGAAGCAGCCACTTAATGTGGTCCTTTTATGTTAATGTTTCACTCTCTCTCTTCCTCTCTCTCCCTCCCACTCTATCTGAACAAAAATGGAAAAATGTTCTCGGGTGAGGATAAAAAAAAAGAAAAGGAATGAAACTTCCAGTCAAGATAGTGGCATAGGTAAACATGGTACTCACCTCCTCCCACAACCACATCAAAATTACAAATAAACTACAGAATAAACATCCTTCAGAACTGCCTGAAATCAAGCTAAAAGGAAGCTCTACAACTATGAAATTAAAGAAGCCACATTGAGACTGCAATCAAGACTCAATTCCAACAGAAGGGTGTAAAATCCACACTAGGGGTGCACGTTGAGGGCCCAGCTGGGTGACCAAGGAGGCTGTGCCACTGGACCCTACAGAATACTTACTACAACAGGCCACCCTAGGAACCCTAGGAGACATAACAACTCTACTCAATACATAGAAACAATCACAGGGAGGCCAAAATGAGGAGACAAAGAAACATGTCCCAAATGAAAGAACAGAACAAAACTCCAAGAAAAGAACTAAATGAAATGGAGATAAGCATCTAACAGATGCAGAGTTCAAAACACTGCCTATAAGGACACTCAATGAACTTAGTGAGGGCCTCAAGAGCACAATAAAGGATGAGTCAAAAATGAAGAATAAAATAAAGAATAACTAAAGAATAACTAAAATAAAGAATAATTTACAGGGAATCAATAGGAAAGTAGGTAAAGCCAAGAAGCAAACCATTGATTTAGAATATAAGAAACAAAAAAACACCCAGTCAAAACAGCAAAAAGAAAAAAGAATAAAAAAAAATGAGGATAGTATAAGGAGCCTGTGGGAAATTTTCAAGCATGCTAACATTCCCATATGGGAGTCCAGAAGGAGAAAAGAGAGGGCAAGAAATTGAAAACTTATTTGAAAATATAATGACAGAAAATTTTCCTAACTTGGTGAAGGAAACAGACATACAAGTCCAGGTAGCACAGAGAATCCCAAACAAGATGAACCCAAAGAGGTCCACACAAGATACATCATCATCAAAATGTCAAAGGTTAAAGAAAAAGAGAGAATCTTAAAAGCAGCAAAAGAAAAGCAGTTAGTTACCTAAAAAGGAGCTCCCATAAGCTTCCAGCTGATTTCTCAAAAGAAACTTTGCAGGCCAGGAGGGAGTAGCAAGAAAAATTTAAAGTGATGAAAAGCAAAAACTTACAACCAAGATTACTCTATCCTGCAAAGCTATCATTTAGAATTGAGGGCAATATAAAAAGTTTTCCAGACAAGAAAAAGCTAAAGGAGTTCATCACCACCAAACCAGTATTATATAAAATGTTGACGGGTCTTTGTGAAGAAGAAAATAAAAAAATATTAACAATAAAATGGCAATAAATACATATCTATCAATAATTGAATCTATAAACAAAATGAGCAAGCAGAACAGAAACAGACTCATAGATACAGAGAACTTTTTATTGGTTGCCAGATGGGATGGGAGTTGGGTGAAAAAGATGTAGGGATTAGGAAGTACAAATTAGTTGTTAGACTGATGAACCTCAATGGGAAGGGGGGAGGTGGGGTGGGAAGAGAAAAACCAAAGAACTTTTATGCATATATGCATAACCAGTAGACACAGATAATAGTGTGGGGAAAGCAGGAGGGGGGCAGGATTTGGGAGAAGGGGGTTAAGAGGGGAAAAAAGAGGGACATCTGTAACACATTCAACAATAAAGATAAATTTAAAAAAAAAGAAAAGAAAAAGAATGAAGTGCCCTGGCTGGTGTGGTTCAATAGTTAGACCATTTGCCTCGATTTTCAATCACACATTCCTGGTTTGCAGGTTCGATCCCCAGCCCCATTTTTCATGCGTGCAGGAGGCAACCAATCAATGTGTCTCATACACATTAATGTTTCTCTCTTTCTCCCTCTTTCTCCTCCCTTCCACTTTCTCTAAAATAATGAAGTAATGTATCACTTCAGACCTCCAAAGTTTATATTTTCATGGAATACCCATGACACATCATTTAGAAGATTAAAAGCAAAATATTGTTAGTCACAAAATGATGGCTTGAAAATTAAAATTTGTGGCTGTAAAGTAGACCATTTGTTATTCACAAAATCAGAAAAATATTATATTTTGATACAAAACAGATGCATACTACATTACTGTGGTTTTGTTTTGTTTTTCTCCCTCTGGAGGCAGTTTTTTAACAATGTCAGAGTAGGTCAAGTCTCTAATGATACCTCTGGGCTATAAGCTGACACTTGTTTCCTAACCCTTCTGAGTCTTTTATTGTGCCATCCTCTGAGCAAGATACTTCCATCAGATCTAAATACACTGACTTTAAGCCTAAGATAAAGTTACTAGTTTCTGCCACAAACATGCATTAAGTTTTGCAGTCGTCTAGCACTGTACCAAGCATTGGGTGTCCAGTACATCCTCACTTAACATTGTCAATAATCTCTGCAACTTTGAGTGAAATGGTTTATAACAAAATCAATTTTACCATAAGCTAATTCAGCAATTTTCAACTGGTGTGCTGCAAGAATTTTTAAAACATGCAAAAATAAAAAAGAGGATCACTGACCTCTTTCCCTTAGATTGTTAAATAAAAAAAAAAAAACAAAAAAAACAACAACAACAACAACAACAACAGCCAACATAACGATAGCCATCTGGAATAATAAATCAAAATGATATCTATTTTTTTGGTCAGATTGACAAAAACATATATTTTTTGGTGTGCCTCAGAATTTTAGTAATAGTTTATGTGTGGCATAAGATGAAAAAGATTGAAAATAGCTGGGTTAATTGATAAAAGCAAGGGCTAAGTTTCTACAGCATCTCATCAACATTATAATGAAACACCATTGACGAAAAGACGTTATCTCAGGATATGCTGTACTGTATGAGCAAGTAAAACAAGATTACAATCGAGTTCTGAAGGACATTCAGTCTCCTGGGGAGATCCAAAGCACAAACAGAAACAGCAGTAATAATAACACCCCCATCCTCACTTCCTAATGGTTTCTCTTTCTATCAGGAAATTCCCCCACATTTTATTCTACCTGATGAGAAACGGGAAGAAACAGAGCAAAGGACAGTCACATAGCTAGGCAAATCAGATAAACCAATGGAATGATAAACATCATCATCAAATTGCCTGACCTCTAAGTAGGGTCACTCAGGGATTTAAGTTCTTCAACCTCTTTTGTTGTTATTGTTTGTTCTGCTGTTTTTTTTCCATACAGCTGCTAAGTGCTTGCTTTCTTTGTTGACTACATTCATCTGCCCAAAGTATAAGCCTAGCTATTTCCAAATACCAGCTATCACCAAACTCCAAGAAGCATAGTAAATTATGTCAGTAACAGAAATCCTACCAGAAATAGTTGAAACAAAGGCTTGTCTGGATTTCTAACTGGGAAGTTCTAACAATGAACTTAAGTCATGGCTAAATCATAGTGCTCACATTATATCCTCAAGGGTTGACTTACTCTGTCTCTGTTTTGCTCTGGGCAGATTTTCCTGACAAAGTGGCAAAGATAGCCACCAGGAGCTCCAGGATGACATCATTTTTATAGTTAATAATTCTCATCTCCTGCCCACACCCCACCTCCATCATCTCTTTCCTCAAAACTATAGTAAAAGTACCAGAGAGATGCTAGGCAGAAAAAAAATCTATATCCACTTTACATGGAATTCCTTTAATATTTTCTAAAGATTTTTTTTTTTTTTTTTTTACTAAAGAGAAACAAAATACGATCAATACAATGACAAGCGAAAGACATATATCACATGATCTCACTTATTTGTGGAATATAATGAACAGAAAAAGCTGATGAACAAAATAGACTCAGAGATATAGAATGGAGTAAGGTTCAAACTGACAAATTTCAGAGGAGGGGGTTGGAGGAGGAGGGATGAGATAAACCAAAGAATTTATGCATGTATGCATAACCAATGGACATAGATAACAGTGCTGGGAGGTGGAAGGGGATAGGGAGAAGGTGTCTGGTGGGGGAAAAGAAGAAACATCTGTAACAAAAATAAATTAATTAATAAGCAAACAAAGAAAAAATTATAATGACAAGGAATTGTGTAGCTTAACACTTTTTGTAGACCATTTTTTGGAGTTCATGGACAATGTAAACAGAATCAAACCAGCTATTTCTAGCTCCTTTCACTGACTCATTTCTCATTGTCTGCTCAGAAATATCTCCACCCAATTCCTTTATTTAGGTTTTTAATAAAGATGATGCTCATAACCTTTCCCAAATTCGTGGTTGGAATCCTTTCTTTCTAATTCATAGACCCAATATATATCAGAATATAGCTATGTGACTGCTAGTAATAGATTATGGATTCAAAAATAGCCAAGTGAGATTCAAAGAGAGAAAACTCTAGACTATCTAGATAATGTCTTCTGACTTTGCATAGGAAAGTCAACTTACTTAATTTTTGATGCATGGCCTGGTCTTTATTCCAACATTTTTAAATAATGGTTGCCAAACACATAGCTGGAAGGCTATCTCTTTGAGAGTGGACACAGCAAGCTGGTGCCAAGCTTTGAGAAACACTCATGAGAAGAACAGAGTCCAGGCACTCTAATGAAAATGAAGATTGTACACATTCCCATCAGTCGACTTGGCCCCTTGCTTCTACCATTTCCCCAGGCTATAAAAAAGTAAATATATCCCTGGCTTGTTTTGCTCAATGGTTAGAGCATCATCCAGCAGACCAGTGAGTCTTGGGTTTGATTCTGGTCAAGGGCACGTACCTTGGTTTCAATTTGTCCCTGGTTGGGGTTTGTGGGAGGCAACAAGTAAATGTGTCTCTCTCACATCAATGTCTCTCTCTCTCTCTCTCTCTCTCTCTCTCTCTCTCTCTCTTTCTCTCTCTCTCCCTCTCTCCCATTCTATCTGAAGATAAATAGAAAAATATTCCCAGGTGAGGACTAAAAAAAAAGTTTAAAAAAATAAAAAGAAAAGTGAATATAAGGTAAATTGCTCAGCTCACCAGCTCTAGATATGAGAAAAACAGATCTTCCTCATATGGTAGGAAGAAAGCATCAACACTGTACCAATGGAGTATTACCAATCATGATCAAGTTAAAAATAATGCCATGCAAAAACAAACATATATTTAACTCAAAGTAAAAGAACTCAACTTAGAAGAAAATATAGCTTAAAATGAGAAGGAAACATAATTGCTTCAAGCTGTGATGTATTAAATACAAACATAATTAAATTTTTTAAATGAATCAATAAAACAGTAGTATGAGATGAAAAGAAAATTTGCCAATCTGAGAAAAATAATTTAGGATGGATAACATTTTTCTTTGGCTGTAAAATTATTTGTCTCTTTCCTATTCCTTTAAATAAAATAGAGCTGATGAACTCAGATATTTCCTAGTATACCACCTGTTTCCTGCTTTGAAGGTCATACCCTGCCCTCACATTTGGAAAGGTCAAGACTTCATGAAGACACTGGTGGAAACTTGGCAAATGCCCATATGCCCACACATATGTGCATATACATATACAAGCATCAGTGGAAAGAAGTAAATATTTGAGACTTACTGAAGAGTTTAAATCTTTGTGATTTTTTAAGAAAGTAATATAAATTCACAAGTATGTATTGGTTGTTGTCATTGGACGACCCCCTACCCATGACCACCACAACTCAAATTTTCTGCCCAACTCTGGTTTAGGGGAAGCTGACCCCAGATACTCATTAGTTTTGCTACCATGGGGCTTCCAGGTGGGCAAAAGATCTGACTTTGGAGGAGGAAGAAGTCTAGCTCTTTTTTTCCCCAACATCTCCCCCTGTTTCCATGCATTTCTTTGGCAGTAGATGTGATCCTTCACAATCCCAGTTTATACGGGAGGATCCAGTGTCTACTATCAGTGGGCTTCAGGAACACTATTTCCTTCCCTTATCCCTGTACTCCTAGGTGTGGTAGCAGTTTTACAATGTTGTGAGTCTCTAGAATCTTAAAATTCCTTGTCCCCCCCGCCCCTGCCCCCCCCCCCCCCCCACACACACAACTTTTTAAGCATCTATGATGAATTCTGTTTCCTTTCAGGATCCACCGTTATAATAACTGAAACTGATCTTGGTCAAATTGAAAAAAATAAACAAATTCAAAAGAGCAAAGGGGAAAAAAGGACTCTGCTAGATATGGTATTGCTCTCATAGAAAAAAAAAAAGGCTGGAAATAATAATAAGTGAAGACTAAAAAGAAGAAGAAAAAAAGGAGAGGAAGGAGAAGAGGAGGGGGGAGAGTGAGGAATAAGAAGAAGGAGAAGAGAATGGGAGGAGGAGGAAGGGGAAAAACTAAAAGATTAGAGAGAAGCTATAGATATGAAAAATAGATAAAATGATCTAACATATAAATACTGGATTGTAAGGGATTCCAAAATGATGGCAGAGTGTATGGAAGGTACACATATCATCTTCAAGGACCAAACTGGAATTATAATTAAGATAAAGACAAATCATTAGGAAAAAAACAACAGAAAATCAGCTGAAGAGGACCAGTATAACCAGGGACAGAAAGAGGACACTAAATCAAGCCTGGTAAAAACTGCAGAGGTGCAAGAGGATAGGCTGGAAGCCCACAGAGAGCAACTGCTTTAGCTGTGAGCAGCTCCCTCAGGGTTAAAATCTCAAGCTGGCTCCACAGCACAGAGGGCTAGGACAGAGCACTAAATTAGCTACAGGCACTCACCTTGGGCTCCGGCATAAGAAAGGCAGACTAGACTGGAACTGTGTGGAGAGATTCGGGAGCTTGGAGAGCTGGGAGGGCAATGGGAGTTTTGTGCTGAATCACTCCTGCACAGGACAGTAGCCATATTACTCACAGAGCCCCTTCCCAGAACCCTGGGGAGAAGCATCAGCCCCTCCCTCAGGAATTTAACACCACCTGGACAGCCAGAGACATGCAAATTGAGGCTCATTAACAGCCAGCAAGCTTCTGCTCCACCTGTTGGAAATCCTCTTACTCTCAATACCTGAGATATTTTTTTCATTCAGTTGAGGGCTGTAAACCAAGGCTCATCAAGCAACTGAGACTAATAGCCTCCAGGCAAAAAGCTTGAGGATAACTGAACTTTTCCTAGGCTTGCAAATCTACCCAGGAAATTAAGACTTGACAGCAGTGTTTAACGTGGGTCTTCCCAAACTCATTCAAACCCAGTAGAGAAAGCTGCAACCAGCACAATACCAACACCCACAGGTAAATTTGGCAAGCTCCAAAACCCACTGAGAAAGGCAAAATGGTGAAACAAAGAAACAAATTCCAAATGAAAGAACAAAAGAACTCTACAGAAGAAGAGATAAATCAAATGCAGTTAAGCAAGTTATGAGAGGTAGAGTTCAGAGTGCTGATAATGAGGAAGCTCAACAGCATAATTAAAGATATAGAAACACTGATGATCAACCAATTGAAAATGAAAAACCACCAAGCAGAAATGAAGAATAACATAGCAGAAATAAAGAACACATTAGAAGGAGTAGAGTAGAGAAAGCCAAGAACCAGGTCAGTAAATTAGAAGACATGGTAGAAATAATCAATCAATGAGAGAACCGGAAAAAAAAAAAAAAATTAACAAACAGGAAGACAGCTTAAGAGAACTGAGGGACAAAATGAATCATAACAACATCTGCATCATAAGAGTTCCAGAAGAAAATGAGCAAGGGTTAGAGAATATATTTAAAGAAATAGTGACAGAAATCTTCCCTAACTTAATGAAGAAAAAAGGCATACAAGTACAAGAAGCACAGACAGCCCCAATCAAGAAGAGCCCAAATGGGCCAACAAAAGACACATAATAATTAAAATGCCAAAAACTAAAGGTAAAGAAAGAGTCCTAAAGGCAGCAAGAGATAAGCAACAGGTTATCTACAAAAGAATCCCCATAAGGCTATCAGCTTACTTCTCAAAAGAAACACTACAGGCCAGAAGGAAATGGCATGAAGTGATCAAGGTAATGAAAAACAAGGATCTGAATCTAAAACTTCTCTATCCAGCAAGGCTATCATTTAAAATAGAAGGTGAAATAAAGAATTTCCCAGAACAACAACAACAAAAGGTAAGGAAGTATATTAGCACCAAACCAGCATTGCAAAAAATGTTAAAAGGATTGCTGTAATTAGTAGAAGAAATAGAAAAAAATATATATAACCACAATAAACACAACTGGCAATAAATAAGTACATATCAATAATAACCTTAAATGTAAATTGATTAAACACTCAGATCAAAAGACACAGAGCAGTTGAATATATAAGAAAGCATGACTCATGTATATGTTGTTTACAAGAGACCCACCTTACAACAAAAGACTCACATAGATTGAACATGAAGGGATGGAAAAAAATCTGTCAAACAAACAGAAGGAAAAAAAAAAACTGGGGTAGCAATATCCAATAAAATATATATCATTCCAAAATGAAAGCCGTAACTAGAGACAAAGAAGGCCACTCCATAATGTTGAAAGGATCTATCCAACAGGAAGATATAACCTTGGTAAACATATATTCACCCAAAATAGGAGCATCAAAATATATTTTAAAACTTCTGGAGGTCTGCAAGGAGAAATCAACAGTAATACAATGACAGCACAGGTCTTCAACACCCTACTGACATCACTGGATAGATCCTCTAGACAAAAAATTAACAAGGATACAGAGACTCTAAATGATGCACTAGATCAAATGGAATTAATAGATATCTACAGAGAATTACACCCCAAAACTGCAGACTTCACATTCTCCTCAGGTGCACATGGGAAATTCTCAAAGATAGACCACATGTTAGGACACAAACTAAGTCTATATAAGGTCAAGATGACTGAAATCATATCAAGCATCTTCTCAGATCACAATGGCATGAAACTAGAAATCAATTACAACAAAAACATTTAAAGACATGGAGGCTAAATAGCACATTATTAAACAATGAATGGGTTACTAAGGAGATCAAGGAAGAAATTTAAACCTTCCTAGAAACGGATGAAAAATGAACACACAGCAACACAAAATTTATGGGACGCAGCAAAAGTAGCCCTGAGAAGGAAGTTCATAGCACTACAGGCCTACCTCAAGAAACAAGAAAAATTTCCAATTAACTATCTAACCTCACAACTTAAAGAAATAGAAAGCAAACAAAAAGAGAAACCCAGAGCACATAGATGGAAAAAGATAGTAAATATCAGAGCAGAAATAAATGACATAGAGACAAAAAAAAAAAAAATCAAAAGATCAATGAAACAAAGAGCTGGTTCTTTGAAAAAATAAACAAGATTGATGGACCCTTAGCTAGACTCACCAAGAAACCAAGAGAGAGGACCCAAATAAACAAAATCAGAAATAAAAGAGGAGAAGTAACAGTTGACACCACAGAAATACAAAAAATCATTAACAAATACTATGAACAATTATATGCCAACAAATTGGACAATCTAGGTGAAATGGATAAAGTTTTAGAAATACAGTCTCCCAAAAATGAACCAAGAAGACACAGAAAACTTGAACAGACCAATAATAACTAAGGAAATTAAAGATGTAATCAAGAAACTTCCAGCAAACAAAAGCCCGAACCTGGATGGCTTCACAGAGGAGTTTTACTGAAAATTCAAAGAGAAACTAACACCCATTCTCCTCAAACTATTCCAAAAAATTCAAGAAGAAGGAAGACTTCCAAACTTGTTTTATGAGGCCAGCATAATTCTAATTCCAAAACCAGATAAAGACACTACAAAGAAAGAAAACTATAGGCCAATATCCTTGATGAACACAGATGCCAAAATCTTAACAAAATATTAGCAAATTTAATCCAGCAATACATTAAAAAAATTATTCACCATGACCAAGTGAGATTCATGCTAGGGATGCAAGGCTGGTACAATATTCACAAATCAATAAATGTGATGCATCACATAATCAAAATGAAAGATAAAAACCATATGATCATATCAATAGATGCTGAAAAAAGCATTTGACAAAATCCAGCACTTCTGATAAAAACACTCAGCAATGGGATTAGAGAGATCATATCTTGATATAATAAAGGCCATATATGACAAACCTACAGCCAACATCATACTCAATGGGCCAAAAATACAGGCATATCCCTTAAGAACGGGAACATGACAGTGAGCCCACTTTCACAACTCTTATTCAACATAGTACTGGAAGTCTCAGCCACAGCAATTAGACATGAAAAAAAGGGAGAGGGATTCAAATTGGACAGGAGGAAGTGAACTGTCATTATTTGCAGATGACATGATATTGTACATAGAAAACCCTAAAGACCCCATAAAAAATCTACCAGATTTAATAAATAAATTTGGCAAGGTAGCAGGATACAAAATTAACGTCAAGAAATCAATGGCATTCTTATACATCAATAATGTACTCACAGAAAGAGAAACTAAAAAAACAATCCCATTAACCACTGAAGCAAAAAAATTAAGATACCTAGGAATAAACTTAACCTAAGAGGTAAAGGATCTATTTGCAGAAAACTACAAGACATTGAAAAAGAAATAGAGGAAGATATAATAAAGTGGAACCATATACCTTGCTCATGGATTGGAAGAATTAACATCATTAAAATGTCCATTCTACCCAAAGCAATCCTTAGATTCAATGCAATTCCCATTAAAATACCAGTGACATTTTACAGAACTAGAACAGATACTTCAAAAGTTTATATGGAACAAAAAAGACCCCAAATATCCACAGCAATCTTGAAAAAGAAAAACAAAGTAGGAGGTATCACTCTACTGGATATCAGGTTATATTACAAAGCCATTGTAATCAAAACAGCCTGGTACTGGCACAAAGACAGGCATATAGATCAATGGAACAAAACAGAGAACCCGGAAATTGACCCAAGACATTATGCTCAACTAATATTTGACAAAGGTGGCAAGAGAATACAATGGAGTAAAGACAGCCTTTTCAATAAATTATTTTGGGAAAATTGGACAGCTATATGCAAAAAAAAAAATGAAGTTAGACCACTATCTTTCACCATACATATGAATAAACCCAAAATGGATAAAAGTCTTATGTGTGACTCATGAATCCATAAAAAATCCTGGGAGAAAATGTAGGCAACAAAATTTCAGACATCATGCCCAGTAGAATTTTCACTGGTACAACACCTAAGGCAAAAGAAACAAAGGAAGAAATTAATATATGAGACTACATCAATCTAAAAAGCTTCTGCACAGCAAAAGAAACAAGCATCGAAATGGAAAGGGAACCCTCTATATAGGAGAGCATAATTGCCAGCGATACATCAGATAAATGGTTAATTTCCAAAATATATGGCGTTCTTATACAACTCCACAAAAGGAAGACAAAGAAACCAATTAAAAAATGGGCAGAGGACCTAAATTTAGACCTCTTCAAAAAGGACATACTAATAGCCAAGAGACAGATTAAAAAGTGCTCAACATCACTAATCATCAAAGAGATGCAAATTAAAAGAACTAAGGTATCACCTCACACCTGCCAGAAAGGCTGCCATTAACAAATCATCAAACAAGTGCTGGCAAGGGTGTGGATAAAAGGTGACTCTAGTACACTGCTGGTGGGAATGCAGACCGGTGCAGCCACTATGGAAAACAATATGGTGTTTCCTCAAAAAATTAAAAATTGAGCTGCCATTTGATCCAGTAATCCCACTTCTAGGAATATATCCTAAGAACCCTGAAACATCAATCGGAAAGAATATATATACCCCTATGTTCATAGTAACACTATGTATAATTGCTAAGATCTGGAAACAGCCCAAGTGTTTATCAATAGATGAGTGGATAAAAAAAGCCATGGTAGCCCTGGCCAGTTTGGCTCAGCGGTAGAGCGTCGGCCTGTGGTCCAGAGAGACCCAGGTTCAGTTCCCGCTAAGGGCACATACCTCGGTTGCAGTTTGTCCCCAGCCCTGGTTGGGTCATGCAGGTGGCTGCCACTCGATGTGTCCCTTTCACATCGATGTTTCTCTCTCTTTCTCTCTCCCCTTCTATCTGAACAAAAAATGGGAAAATGTCTTGGATGAGGATAAAAAAAAAAAATTTTTTTAAAGTCATGGTACATATACACAATGGAACACTATGCAGCTGTGAGAAATAAAGATCTCTTAACCTTTGAGATGACAGGGAGGGACCTGGAGAATATTATGCTAAGCAAAATAAGCCAATCAGAGAAAGACAAATACCACATGATCTCATTTATTTGTGAAATATAATGAACAAAATAGACCCAGAGACATAGAAAGGAATAAGATTCAGACTGACAAACCTCAAAGGAAGAGGACTGGGGGAGGGATGAGATAAACCAAGGAACTCATATGCAAGTATGTATAACCAATGGACATAGACAATAAAGCTGGGGGGGGAGGGTGGGATTGGGAGGAGGGTGTGTAGGAGGGAAAAAGGAGAAACATCTGTAACAAAAATAAGTTAATTAATAAAAACAAATATATTGGGTTATAAAAAAATAAAGCAGTAAAATATATTTGAAAACATGAAAAAAGAAAAATTTTCCTGCAATGAAGAAAAAAAATCCTGTCAACTGAGGAACATGTTGTGTTCAAAGTAAATTTGATGCAGATCAGTCAACATCAATTTATAGTCTAGTTATGCTATTTTTATTATGCTAGTTAGGCTGTTGTCAAGTATAGAAAAATAGTCAAACAGAAGACAGAGAAAACCAATCACTATCACAGGAGAAGAAATCACGCTGGCCTCAGATTCATTTACAACGAATCTTAAGTTCTAAAAAGTTCGGAGAAAAGAGAATCATCGTTATAATACATTATAATATTTCTATATGTTATAAAATAAATTTTAAGAAAATCTGAAAAGTGAATGTATGAGATGAAAGAAAAATATGTGACTGCTAAGTCCTCA